>NC_141066.1:13804433-14404433 GCF_041138505.1 Cibotium barometz | reverse complement strand
AGAGTCAATGGAGTACATCTCGCATAGCAAGGTCAGCCGAGGTCTTGACGAGCCTCGATTCGATTTAAATGGGGAGCTTCCGATACGGTGGATGAGGGACCAAGGAAGCGGCCTATGAGTGAAACGCTACGTGACCTGTGACGAAGGATCCTAGAGGGTGCTGACCATACGATGCTCGGGCTCTGGGTCGCCAAAGATACCCATACGCGCGTCGGGGAAGATATTGGAACAAGGAGTAAGAGTTGTTTTTTGAATTCGGGCATGGATGTGAATGATTGACCTTGCTGGTCCTCAACGGATGAGTCCATGGTTCTTTTATATGGATCTATTGTTGATCTCGCTGATCTTCAATGGAGATTCCATTTTGATTTTTACAAGTAAAAATATTACCGGTTATTATGAGCTAGGAACTATCGAAAAGGCCCCTAAGTGGTCAGGTTGTAAGCGTTCTGGTTGCCAATGATGCCATAGGTACACCGTTGAAGGAAAAATTAAAAATTAGGATTCAATCAGATATTTTGGAGGATTATGATCAGTGACACTATGGTTTCATTAAATGATTGTTTTAAAGACAGCTGATTCTGTGAAAAAGGCAATTTCATATTGGGTGTGTAAGTGGTGTGACTAGTTTCAAGTTTGCATGAATATCCGGCGAGGGGGTCTGGGAAATCTTTTTCCTGGTACCCAGGACAAAACCTAATCAAATTCTTAAATGAATCCCATCACTACAGTGGTTGGGCAGTTGGCTAACTCACGGGAATGGATGGGGTTAGGCTGGACTGATGGATCCCTAAAATGAGACTCAATTCTTTTATGATACTGTGACGTGAAAAATTGATATCTTTCATTGTTAATTTTGTGCATATTTTGATGGTTTCTCAATGGTAATAAGGTGGAAGCTTGTTCAAGAAGATTGCGGCGGCCACAATGGAATAACGGCGTGGTGATGCGGCAGCTTGGCAGCTACCCCGATAACAGCATTCTATCTTCAAATATAATGGTTTTACTTGATTTAGGGTGCACACATTGTAAATGCCACAAGTATGCTTGATAAATACTTTGGTATGGTAGATGGGCTAGTGATGTGGAAAATAAAAGTGGGCCTTCATGCTCACATGGATTTTAATTGTATTATTAATATGGTATTCACCATAAGGCAACAAGTTGGGGAGTGTGGAAGACATGTGGAGGAGTGTGTGTAGGTGCATAATTGGGAAAGATTCTTCTAGAATGCCTACATGGAAGAGGAGAATTCCGCCATGTGTCAGTGGGATCTCCACCTACATGCCAGTTAGGCTTGGCTATTATCTCATCACACTCTCAAAGTAAAAAAGTCTTCAATTTAATAATCAATAGAAGACTTAGCCTAAGAGGACAATTGATGGTGACATCTACCCTTATGTCACTGAAGGGTTGAAGATTTTTATGTTGTAATTTGTAAAAATGGAAGAGAGGGTGATTCTCCACCTATAAAAGGAGCCCTCCTCTCCCTTTCAAATCAAGGAATGAGCCTCCTCAATTGAGCATTTTGTGTCATTGCCATTCTCTTATCTTTCAAACCCCTATTCAAACACTCTCTTTACATGTGCATGTCTCATTTAGCATTAGCTCCTCATGCTTAATCCAATTTTGGACCTCTTTGATGATTCATGATAAGTGGGATAAGGAGTTATTATCTTGGCGGGCCTGTGACTTCTCAAGGTAGCCCTTGCCTTATTGCCGCCCTCCTTTGGAGGTACCAATGGTTTTAGCGGTAATGAGCATGTGGAAAGACTTTGGGGACCATAGGTAAATCTTTACGATTGTCCGCTGAGCAATGTTAACCCTTACCCTCTAGCTTGAATCATGAAGGAGATGAAAGGCAAGAGGCTATGTGAAAATTGAGGTTTCATGCAAAGAGAGAGGAGTGCAGTTTTTGTGGTCCAATACCCAATTTTCAACCGGTAATTACTCATCACTCGGGTGTTGGTTTCTTAAATCGATCATATGGCTAGGAAGCTCTTTCTATGCTCTTTCCACTCATGTAATTAATTTCTTAATCCCTTACTTCATTGATAATCAAAATTTCTCCCAAAGTTGCTAATTTTTAGGCGAATTTTGGCAGTTTTATAGTCTTGTAGTAAAATGCTCATAACTTTTCGCTCGGTTATCCGTTTTTGAAAGTTTTTATATGGGCGTGAAGCTCTCTTCAAGCTCTACGCACCTATATAATCCTTTTTTGCACAGCCCATATGGATTTAAAACTGCAATTCTCTGTGTATCTCTGTTTTTATAGAATTTTGGCAGTTTTATAGCCTTGCAGTAAAATGCTCATAACTTTTCACTCGGTTGCTTGTTTTGAAAGTTTTTACTGTGAGGTTTCATACAAGTGTGTTTTGATTCTGAGAAGTGACCGAAGTCCAAACCCCAACATCGTGTCACATCTTTTCGTGGAGTTGACGGGCAGGTTTTACTTAGAATTATTCTATTTTAACCTCAAGGTCCCGCATGATTAAAGGAAAGTTCTTTTGAAACAAGTAAATTTTTCTTGTTGCTACTCATCTTTTGGTGCAAGATGTTCAATATTCCGGTGTTCCAAGGATCGGAAGGAGAAGACCCGGGGAGTTATCTCCGAGAGTTTAACCGAGCATGCCGCTTGACGAGTTGGTCTATGAAGGAGAGGGCAGAAATACTTCCAGATTTCTTGGAGGGTGTGGCCTTAACTTGGCATGAGGCTTTGCCAGAGGAGTCCAAGAATGATTGGGAAAGGTTGACCAAAGCAATGAAGGAGAGATTTGGGACAGTGGAGTCGCCAAATGCTTTACTATTGCAATTGGATCAAATTTTCCAAAAGGAAGGAGAGTCAGTTTCTGCCTTTTCAGTGAGGTATGAAGCCTTATTCATCAAATATCAACAAGCTGCTTTACATGTTGTTGCTTCTTCTTCTTCACCTTCTATGGAAGATTCAAAGAGTTCTTTAGCAATGGAGCACCTTAAGATGAGCAAGTTTATCAGGGCTTTGGATCCCCGCTTGCATGGAAAAGTTCTTAGCAAAGATCCCACTAGTTTTAAAGAGGCCCTTCGTATTGCTTTGAAGAAGGAGGCCACTCTCCATATTGAGTCCACATTCCAATCTTCTCCAAGTGTGCCAACCCCACCACGAGTAGAGATAGCCTCAACATCTCAGGTACAAGCTCCATCCTTGGATCATAACATTGCACAACTTATGGCAGAATTTGCTGATTTGAAGTTACACTTAGTCAATGCAAGGCCACCTAGGGTTCCACGAGCTGAGGATAAACCTAGGGATAGAAGTAGTGTCACATGCTATGAATGTCAAGAGAAGGGGCACTATCGCACTGAGTGTCCAAAGTGAGGAAAAGTGAGGATAAAAGTTTAGCACTTTTAGAGAAAATATGCTCAGAAGAAGAGGAAACATTGATGCCATTAATGGCAAAAAGGGGTCGTAAAACTAGAAGCCAGGAAGAAGAAGAATAAGAGGATAAATCTGAAGAAGAGGAGAAAAATAAGAAGAAGAAGAAGTCATCTAGGAGAAAAATTGGACAATCTGACTTTCCTCTTGGACAAGGATCTCTTAGTTATGACCTCTTAACATATCTTAGGGAGAAAACAGCACAAATCACATTTGGGCAGCTTTTGGCACTCTCTCCAAAGCTCAGAAAGGAATGGGGTAAGCTGGCTAGCACAAGGGAATCTAGGAAAAAGAAGAAGAGGGATAATGGGACTCCTATGGTTCAGAAGGTGGATATTGATGTAGGAGATGATGTGCCTGTGATTGATGTCATCATTAAGGGGCAGACAATTTCTAATGCATACATTGATGGAGGTGCATCAATCAATGTCATGAGTGAAAAAACAATGAAAGATGCTGATTTAAAGTTGTCTTCTACTAGCTCTCCCTATCGCATCAAACTTGCTGATAATACTAGGGTGAAAACCTTAGGAATTGTCAGGAATTTGGGAGTGGATGTATGTGGTATTTCTGTGCCTACAACTTTCCAGGTCATTCCTACAAAGCCTGATGCTAGGGCTTACTCATTGATATTGGGTAGGCCATGGCTTTGCCAAGTGAAGGCAATTCAAAAGTGGGAGACAGGTGATCTTATTCTACAAGGTGAGAATAAGAAGGTCCACTACAACATCAAGAGTCGTCGCAAGAAAGTGGTAAGAGGTGAACCTTCAACTTCCGAAAGTTCAAAGTTAGAGTCATCCGATGAAGAAGAGACAAGTGGTAGCTCCGAGGATTCCATCTCAGAAGGAGAGGTGGAGGGAGTTGCATTTGGTCTTTCCCTGGGAAGGGATCGAGGGGATGCTGAAGACAATGGAGCCTTGGAAGGGGAAGCTTCTTCAACCACGTGCAAGAAAGGAGATGTGGACCTCACTAGTCTTCACCAACAGAATGAACTTCTTCTTGATGAATTCATAGCAGGTACTGAAAGGGAGGATTACTTAAAAATGTTGGATGGATTTCCTAACCTTTTTGCAAACCGCTACTCACAAGTACGCCAAGTTACCCTAGTAGAGCACAAGATTGATCTCAAGCCCCAAAGTAAGCCAGTGGTACAGCGGCTAAGGCGTTTGGGAGTAGAGCAAGCAGAGGTGCTTAAGAAGGAGGTAACTAATTTGCTTGAAGCTGGATTTATTTTTCCAGTAGAGAATTCAGAGTGGATTTCCCCAGTTGTAGTCACTCCCAAAAAGGGTGGAAAATGGCGTGTGTGTGTGGACTTTCGCCCTTTAAATGCATGCACAAAGAGGGATTATTATCCTCTACCCTTTCAGGATGAGATTTTGGATCAAGTTGCAGGTCATGAATTGTATTCAGTGTGTGATGGATACTCTGGATACTTTCAAATCCGGATTTGTGAAGAAGATCAAAGGAAAACCTCATTTATCACCCCTTGGGGAGTGTATGCCTATAGGGTGATGCCATTTGGCTTGACCAATGCACCAGCAACTTTTCAACGCTTCATGAGTCAGGTATTTGCACCTTACTTGGGGAAGTTTATAAGGGTCTTTCTGGATGATTTTTGCATTTATTCAAGCCACGTGGATTACTTGGAAAAGTTGAGGTTGGCCTTGCAAAGTATTGATGATGCAAAAGGGTGTCTTAATCCTGAAAAATGCCGCTTGGCACGAAGGAAGGTGGTTCTCTTGGGACATGTTATCTCAGAAGAAGGCATAGAGATGGATCCTGAGAAGGTGCAGGCAATTGTGGCTCTCCCACCACCTACCAATGTAAGGGAGGTAAGAAGGATTTTGGGTAAAACAAAGTATTACCAACGCTTTGTTGACATGTTCTCTGAGAAGATGTATCCTATGAATCTGTTAACAAAGAAGAATGTTTCTTTCCAATGGGGGCCCGATCAAATTCAATCTTTTTGTTTGCTCAAGGAATGCATGAGTCAAAGTCCAATTGTGCAGCCTCCTAGGTGGGGGGAGGACTTTTATGTGAACCCAAGTGTCTCATCACATTCAGTGGGTGCTATACTCTTGCAAAAGGGAGAGCAAGGGCATATGCAACCAGTGTATTATGCAAGCCGACAACTCACTGATGCCGAGGAGAGGTATGGTGAAATAGAGAAAGGTGGTTTGTCTCTTGTTTTTGCAGTAAAGAAGTTCAGGTCATACTTGTTACCTTGCCCTTTTTTCTTCCTCACATCTCAACCTTCTTTACAATTCTTAGTCCACAAACCCAATCCTGCAGGAGGGAAGTTTGCAGAGTGGATTTGCGAGCTTCAAGAAGTCTCTTTCACTTTTATCACAGAAAACACCACTAGGGCCTCTCTTGCAGATTTGCTTACAAGGAAGGAAGAGGAAGAAGAAACAGGAGCAAAGGAAGAAGTATATGAAGATTTGGAAACGCCACCAACTGCTTTCACTATGCATTTTGATGGAGCCTTTAGCCCTTCCAGGCAATGTGGGACTGGGGAGATAGTTTTATTTGATCCAGAAGGAAAAGAGGTATGGGCCAAGGGTAGGGAATTTTCGAAGGCTATATCAAATAATGTGGCTGAGTACAATGCATTGATTTGGGGATTAGAAGATTGCATAAAAGATGAAATTAAAGAGGTAGAGGTTAAAGGGGATTCACAATTGGTCATCCGACAAATGAAAGGAGAATATAAGGCAAGGAGTCCTAATCTCCAAGAATTGTATAAAAGGGCAATGGAGTTGAAAGAAGCTTTTGAGTTTTGTAAATTTGTGCATGTTAACAGGAAGGATAATCAAAAGGCTGATGAATTAGCTACTAAAACCTTGGCTTCTTTCAAAGTAGCTACTCTTGCATTAATGGATACAGGTTGGCCTGAGCTCCAAGATATTCAACACTATTTAGATACAGGATACTTCCCTCCTGGATTGAATCCTCAACAGAAGCAAAGGCTTACCAGGAAAGCTCATCCTTACACAATTCTAGGGGATGTTCTTTACAAGCAAGGTAAGGATAAGATTCTTAGGAGGGTAGTGAGCCTGGAAGAATCTAAAAGAATTATGGAATTATGTCATGAATATTCAGGTCACTTTGCCTCAGCCAGCACAACTTGGAGGATCCTTAACACAGGGTATTATTGGCCTCGACTCAGCAAAGATGTCTATGAGTGGTGCAGAAGCTGTGAAGTATGCCAAGCATATGGGCATAAGCAATTGGTTCCCGGACCCTTAAACCCTATCCCAGCATATGGTCCATTTGAAAGGTGGGGATTAGATTTTGTGGGTCCACTTCCTTGTTCCTCACATGGGAAGTATTACATATTGGTGGCCACAGATTATGCAACAAGGTGGGCAGAAGCAAAGGCAATGGTCAATAATAAAGCAGTGGCCATGGCATCCTTTCTCAGGGAATACATATGTGCCTGATTTGGGTGTCCATTAGAAATCCTTACGGATGGGGGGAGGTCTTTTAGGAATGACTTGATTGAAGCTTTGGTGCAGAAATTTAAAATAAAGCATGCTATGTCAACTCCCTATTATCCCCAATGTAATGGTTTAGTAGAAAAAACTAATGGGCTGCTTTGTGGATCTTTGTCTAAGCTGGTGGATACTATGAAGAGAAAGTGGGATGTGCATTTGCCAGAGGTTCTATGGGCCTATAGGACAACTCACAAACTCTCTCTTGGTTTCACACCTTTTCAGTTAGTTTATGGAATGGAGGCTATTTTGCCAATAGAATTGGAAATCACAAGCCTTCGCACATCTTTTGCACGCTTGAATAATGAAGAAGAAACACATGTCCAACGCTTAGCACAACTGGAGATCTTGGATGAAAGGTGACTTCAGGCACTTCAAAATTTGGAGGCTGCACAACAACGGCGCAAGGCAAGGCATGACACTCTCACGAGGAAGAAGAAGAAGCCAGAGCTCAAGCAAGGAAGCTTAGTCATGAGGTATGATGGCCATGTGGAGAAACGGCTAGATAAGAAGCTTCTTCGATGTTGGGAAGGCCCCTTCAGGATAAAGCAAAAGTTCAAAAACAACACCTATCTTCTAGAGGATGCAAGTGGCCAGGAGGTTCCCGGACGTGCCAATGAGTACCGACTAAAGATATTCTACCCTCGAGCACCATGGCCAGCAGACCCCCCAGACAAGCCTGGAGGATCTGCTGGGGGGGGAAAGATGTGACGTGAAAAATTGATATCTTTCATTGTCAATTTTGTGCATATTTTGATGGTTTCTCAATGGTAATAAGGTGGAAGCTTGTTCAAGAAGATTGCGGCGCCCACAATGGAATAACGGCGTGGTGATGCGGCGGCTTGGCGGCTACCCCGATAACAGCATTCTATCTTCAAATATAATGGTTTTACTTGATTTAGGATGCACACATTGTAAATGCCACAAGTATGCTTGATAAATACTTTGGTATGGTAGATGGGCTAGTGATGTGGAAAATAAAAGTGGGCCTTCATGCTCACATGGATTTTAATTGTATTATTAATATGGTATTCACCATAAGGCAACAAGTTGGGGAGTGTGGAAGACATGTGGAGGAGTGTGTGTAGGTGCATAATTGGGAAAGATTCTTCTAGAATGCCTACATGGAAGAGGAGAATTCCGCCATGTGTCAGTGGGATCTCCACCTACATGCCACTTAGGCTTGGCTATTATCTCATCACACTCTTAAAGTCAAAAAGTCTTCAATTTAATAATCAATAGAAGACTTAGCCTAAGAAGACAATTGATGGTGACATCTACCCTTATGTCACTGAAGGGTTGAAGATTTTTATGTTGTAATTTGTAACAATGGAAGAGAGGGTGATTCTCCACCTATAAAAGAAGCCCTCCTCTCCCTTTCAAATCAAGGAATGAGCCTCCTCAATTGAGCATTTTGTGTCATTGCCATTCTCTTATCTTTCAAACCCCTATTCAAACACTCTCTTTACATGTGCATGTCTCATTTAGCATTAGCTCCTCATGCTTAATCCAATTTTGGACCTCTTTGATGATTCATGATAAGTGGGATAAGGAGTTATTATCTTGGTGGGCCTCTGACTTCTCAAGGTAGCCCTTGCCTTATTGTCGCCCTCCTTTGGAGGTACCAATGGTTTTAGCGGTAATGAGCATGTGGAAAGACTTTGGGGACCATAGGTAAATCTTTACGATTGTGAGCAATGTTAACCCTTACCCTCTAGCTTGAATCATGAAGGAGATGAAAGGCAAGAGGCTATGTGAAAATTGAGGTTTCATGCAAAGAGAGAGGAGTGCAGTTTTTGTGGTCCAATACCCAATTTTCAACCGGTAATTACTCATCACTCGGGTGTTGGTTTCTTAAATCGATCATATGGCTAGGAAGCTCTTTCTATGCTCTTTCTCTCATGTAATTAATTTCTTAATCCCTTACTTCATTGATAATCCGAATTTCTCCCAAAGTTGCTAATTTTTAGGCGAATTTTGGTAGTTTTATAGTCTTGTAGTAAAATGCTCATAACTTTTCGCTCGGTTATCCGTTTTTGAAAGTTTTTATATGGGCGTGAAGCTCTCTTCAAGCTCTACGCACCTACATAATCCTTTTTTGCACAGCCCATATGGATTTAAAACTGCAATTCTCTGTGTATCTCTATTTTTATAGAATTTTGGCAGTTTTATAGCCTTGCAGTAAAATGCTCATAACTTTTCACTCGGTTGCTTGTTTTTGAAAGTTTTTGGATAGACGCGAAGCTCTCTTCAAGCTCTACGCATCTATATAATCCTCTCTTACACAGCCTATATGGATTTAAAACTGCAATTCTCTGTGTATCTCTATTTTTATAGCTTTTTGGCCATTCTTTCTTCTTAATCATGATTAATTCCTCCTAATCTCTTATCAAAAGGCAAACTCCATGTGTCTTATCATCTTGTAAGTGATTGCTATATTCATTTGCTTTAATATGTTCCGACCAAATCGCCCAATTCGAACGGATGAACCTTACTAATATTCTCCGTATGTTTCCGTTCACATAATCCTGAGTCGGAAGATTTTCTTCCAACAAAGAATCGCCCTCTTGTTTGGAGCTGCAAGAAACGGATGTGCCTCTCAATGAGGAAGAAAGCGTTGGTCTCTATGATCCAAGTGCAATCATTTCCTTGATCTGACTATGGGACTTACGGGTTCGGTCAGATCAGTTTAGTTAGTTAAGGCTTTTGACTACGTTAGAGTAAAATTATCCTGGAGGAATCGGCCGTGCTTTCCGGGTGAGGAAAGTTTTTCTGGGTTCAGTTTTGGAAGAACCGATGGATTAGTCTCTTGTCCGGATATCTGTGGGCGAGGCCCCAACTGAGAGACCCTGCCCTGTGCAAGAAGTGCTACTTCCACTGCTAGCACCCCTGAATTCGTTGGGCGGTGGGGATAGGGATATTTCAGCTGGTATTAGAGGAATTTGGCTAATGTGGATCAACCAAGAAGCCAAAAAAGTCAAAAATTTATGAAGTAGTAGTAAAAGGTTATAATTGTGTGATAAAATTCATACAAATTGATATTCAGACTGGAATTCATAAATTAGTTATTGGGTCTTCAGATGGAAGTACCACAATTCTATGTAATCTCTGATTTGCTGGAGGCCTAGACATGATGGTATATACCCTATAATTCCAAGGACTGACTACTCGTATATACCAAGGGTATAACTGCAGCTCTTTACTGGCAGTATATACGAGTAAATTTAAGACTTGAAATTATAAGTAAAAATACTATCCAGATGATGAGTTCGAATGTGGTTGATATGATTTTAAAAACTCTGGTTGAGAATTGATGAGTTGATTTGGATTCTGATTGAAAAATGATGATTCGTGAGTTTTGGTTGAAAAGCGATAAGCTGAGCAAAACCATAATGAAGATGAATGGAACGAGTCCCTGTGATGATGTTCGTAATTGGAATGATGATAATGACTTCAGAAAATCACTATGAGATTAGTGGATTGTGTTGACAAATTGCTACTGTTAACACTTGACTCAGTGAATCAAGTTAAGGGATGACAAATGAAAAACCTGTATAATTGAAATTCCCATGGAGGAATGTTCAGATGGAAATTTTGGTCTAATGGACCATTATTGTGATAAAGATATGAATGATATGATCTGAAAGAATTGTTATCTGATGATGAGTTCTATATAAGGGATCTTTATCCCATGATTCTGTTGGGTTCACCAGACTATAAGGAACCCCAGAATCAGTTGGATCTTAAGGGAAAGAGTTGTCCTCTAGTTTGCGAGATATGAGGACATCTCGTGTTTTTTAAGTGGGGTAGGATGTAAGATTCCTCCCTCCAGATTTTGAGGTGTGCAGGTGTAAGAACCTCCCCTTCTGATCTTATAATCATTTCCCTCTCAGGAATAAAAGAAAGATCCAGTTTTACCCTGTTTTGGCCTGGAGAGAAAAAATGTCTAGAGGGAGGTAATTCAAAATTGAGATATTTTTGGATATAAAATCTTCCTAGTGTCTAAAATGATTTCCCTTGAAAAAGAAATTCAAAAAGAACTTTCCAATGTGCAATTGGAATTAATTAAAAATAGGTATAAAGGACCTTAACCTAAGGGTCTAGATTTTCAGAAATTTTTAGATTATGGTCCAATTAAGATTCCTATGGACCAATAAGATTAATCCAAATGTAGGGAGGAGATAAATTGAAGAATAAACGAAAAACCCCCCAAAAATGAGTAAATGCTCACATAAGATGAAGAGTTGACTAAGTACAAGCCCTTGGATATGTTGTTGATCTTGCTGATTTTCAACAAAGATTCTATTTTGATTTTTATAAGTGAAAATATTGCTGGGGTTAATATGAGTTGGGAACTATCGAAAAGGCCCCTGAGTGGTCAGGTGGTGAGCGTTCTGGTTGCCAATGATGCCATAGGTACACCGATGAAGGAAAAATTAGAAATTAGGATTCAACCGGATATTTTGGAGGATTATGATCAGTGACACTATGGTTTCATTAAATGGTTGTTGTAAAGACAACTAATTCTGTGAAAAAGGCAATTTCATATTGGGTGTGTAAGTGGTGTGACTAGTTTTAAGTTTGCATGAATATTCGGCTAGGGGGTTTGGGAACTCGTTTCCCTGTTACCCGGGACAAAATCTAATCAAATTCTTAAATGGATCCCATCACTACAGTGGTTGGGCGGTTGGCTAACCCATGGGAATGGATGGGGTTAGGCTGGACTGATGGATCCCTAAAATGAGACTCAATTCTGTTATGGTACTATAGATGAAGTAAATCGCCCAATAAAAATTGTTATATAGAAAAGAATCAACGAGGAAAGAAGCGTTGGTCTCTATGATCCAAGTGCAATCTTTTCCTTGATCTAACTATGGGACTTACGGGTTCGGTCAGATTAGTTCAGTTAGTTAAGGCTTTTGACTACGTTAGAGTAAAATTATCCTAGAGGAAATCGATCGTGCTTTCTGTGGGTAGCGAGGGAAGTTTTTCCGGGTTCGGTTTTGGAAGAACTGATGGATTAGTCTCTTTTCTGGATATCTCTGGGCGAGGCCTCGAGTGAGGAACCCTACCCCACGCAAGAAGTGCTACTTCTACTGCTAGCACCCCTGAATTCGTTGCGCGGTGGGGACAGGGATCTTTCAGCTAGTATCAGAGCAATTTGGCTAATGTGGATCAACCAAGAAGCCAAAAATGTCAAAAATTTATGAAGTAGCAGTAAAAGGTTATAATTGTGCGATGAAATTCATACAAATTGATATTCAGACTGGAATTCATAAATTAGTAATTGGATCTTCAGATGGAAGTACCGCGATTGTATGGAATCTCTGATTTGCTTAAGGCCTAGACATGATGGTATATACCTTATAATTCCAAGGACCGTGACTACTCGTATATTCCAAGGACCGTGAGACTACTCGTATATACCGAGGGTATACCTGCAACTCTTTACTGGTAGTATATACGAGTAAATCTAAGACTTGAAATTATAAGCAAAAATACTATCTGGATGATAAATTCGAATGTGGTTGATATGATTTTAAAAACTCTGGTTGAGAATTGATGAGTTGATTTAGATTGTGATTGAGAAATGATGATTCGTGAGTTTTGGTTGAAAAGCGATAAGCTGAGCAAAACCACAATGAAGATGAATGGAACAAGTCCTTGTGATGATGTTCGTAACTGGAATGATGATAATGACTTCAGAAAATCACTATGAGATTAGTGGATTGTGTTCACCGATTGCTACTGTTAACACTTGACTCAGTGAATCAAGTTAAGGGATGACAAATTAAAAACATGTATAATTGAAATTCCCATGGAGGAATGTTCAGATGGAAATTTTGGTCTAATGGACCATTATTGTGATAAAGATATGAATGATATGATCTGTAAGAATTAGTATCTGATGATGAGTTCTATATAAGGGATCTTTATCCCAGGGTTCTGTTGGGTTCACTAGACTATAAGGAACCCCAGAATCAGTTGGATCTTAAGGAAAAGAGTTGTCCTCTAGTTTGCGCGATGAGGACATCTCGCGTTTTTTAAGTGGGGTAGGATGTAAGATTTCTCCCTCCAGCTTTTGAGGTGTGCAAGGTAAGAACCTCCCTTTCTGATCTTATAATCATTCCCCTCTCAGGAATAAAAGAAAGATCCTGTTTTACCCTATTTTGGCCTGGAGAGAGAAAATGTCTAAAGGGAGGTAATTCAAAATTGAGATATTTTTGGATATAAAATCCTCCTAGTGTCTAAAATGATTTCCCCTGAGACAGAAATTCAAAAAGAACTTTCCAATGTGTAATTGGAATTAATTAAAAATAGGTTTAAAGGACCTTAGCCTAAGCCTAGTCTAGATTTTCAGAAATTTTTAGATTATGGAACCCCCACCCACAAATGAGTAAATGCTCACATAAGATGAAGAGTTGACTAAGTACAAGGTTTATTAGTAAAAAAAGAAGAGATATTTAGAGGAAATGATGCATTTTTGACACCTCAGTGTGGGGATCGCCCCTCATGAAGGAGGCGCCTATTTCACATGTGTGGAGGAGTTTTAAACTAAAAAATAATGAGATATTTTTATCTCTCCTCTCTCCTATTTCAACTAGATCCAAAAAGTAAGCTAAACTGACCCAAAAATGGTCAAATATTGACCAAACTGATCTTGAAAATTCTAGAATCAGTTTGCTTGGTTAGAGGGTCACTTTTTCTTATAAATAGAAGCCTCCCCCTTTGTAAAAGCTTAATGGTGTTTATGCACTTTTCTTATAAATAGAAGCCTCCCCCTTTGTAAAAGCTTAATGGTGTTTATGCACTTTTACTCTGCTCTTGTCCCGAGTATTGATTTTTTTTAATAATTAAATTATTTTTTGCCTAATCCTCTCCAAAGAAATTGGTGGCCACTCTTGATTCAAACAAGAGTAGAACCCTCAATCCCTCAAGCCAAAGGAAAGCTTACAACTCCATGTAAGCTAAATTTTCTTACTTTTTTAATTTTAAATCTCTGGTTTTCTTGATTTTCTTGTTTTATACTTGCTTGAATTAAATTCAAATGCTATGCCTTTGAGGAAAAGGCCACCCCCTTCTTTTCTTGATTTTCTTATTTTATAGTTGCTTGAATTAAATTCAAATGCTATGCCTTTGAGGAAAAGGCCAACCCCTTCTTTTCTCTACAATTCAGCCTTTCTTAATCCTAGAAAGTTTAGTTAAATGATTAATTAAACTTTTCTTATTGTTTACTCTCTTGAATTATGAAAATTGAGTAGATTAGAGTGCTATACATCTAGATTGGGTTAATTTAAGTTGAAATTAGAATGATAAAAATAAGAAATGGTCAGCCATACAAAGGAGGTTATGGCAAAATTTTCCAGATATTTGAGGGAACAAAAATTTATTTTTATGTTATTCCAAAAGAGTAATTCCCACTGTTTGTGCATTCTAAAAGAAATATTCTAAATACTCCATGTACATATTCACCTATGAATATGCATGGATATCACTGATATTAATTATTAGAATTGATTTTTATGCATAGAAAGATGCATAATGGAAATTGTTTTATTATGCAAGTGTTATTTAGATTAAATTTAATTTCTTTGCATAGAAGTTGCATAATGAAAATTATTTTATTATAAAAGTGTTATTTTCATTAAATTTTTTTTTATCCATAGAAAGATGGATAAAGGATTTATTTTTATTTCAAAAGTGTTATTCTCATTAAAATTGATTTTATGCATAGAAAGATGCATAAAGGATTTATTTTTATTTCAAAAGTGTTATTCTCATTAAAGTCCATTTTTATGCATAATTAGATGCGTAAAGAATCTTTATATCAAAATTAGAATTATCTTAAATTCTATGAATAGATGTGATAGATATGATGTGAATAGATGTGATAGATATGATGTGAATAGATGTAATGAGATGTGATGAGAAACAGATAGGTGTGAATGAATGGATGGATGGATGTGATGTGAATAGAGGTGATGAGATGTGAGGTGAACTGATAGATGTGATGTGAATCAGATAGATGTGAATGAGATAGATGTGAATGAATGGATGAGATGTGATGTCATGTGAATCAGGATGTAAATGAATAATATGGGATATGAGTGGATGATATGTGATGAAAATGGATGTGAATGTATAAGTGAAGAATGTATGTGAATGTATATGTGAAGAATGGATATGAATGTATATGTGAAGAATGGATGCGAATGTGTATGTAAAAGACTGGATGTGGTTATGTATGTGAAGAATGGATGTGGATGTATGTGAAAGAATGGATGTGGATATGTATGTGAAGAATGGATGTGGATGTATGTGAAAGAATGGATGTGGATATGTATGTGAAAGAATGGACATGGATGTATGTGAAAGAATGGATGTGGATATGTATGTGAAAGAATGGACGTGGATGTATTGGAAAGAATGGATGTGGATATGTATGTGAAAGAATGGACGTGGATGTATGTGAAAGAATGGATGTGGATTTGTATGTGAAAGAATGGATGTCAATGTATGTGAAATAATGGATGTCGATGTGTATGTGAAAGAATGTGATGTGGATGTGTATGTGTATGTGTATGTGAAAGAATGTGATGTGATGTAAAGAGATGTGATGTGACATAAATATATGTGGATGTGAAGTGATAGATATGAATGTATGAATAGATGTGGGTAGTCGTACATGTGAACGATTGGATGGATGTGGATGAATAAGATGAGATGTGTATGAATGAGATATAATGTGGATAGATGTGATGTGATGTTAAGTATATGATGGGATGGTGATGAGAATGAATGTGATGGATATGAGTGAATGTGATGTGAATTGGTACTTCCATCTGAAGACTGAATTACTAATTTATGAATTCCAGTCTGAATATCAATTCATATGAATTTCATCACACAATTACAACCTTTTATTGCTACTTCATAAATTTTTGAAATTTTTGGCTTCTTGGTTGATCCACATTAGCCAAATTGTTCTAATACCAGCTGAAAGATCCCTGTCCCCACCGCGCAACGAATTCAGGGGTGCTAGCAGTGGAAGTAGCACTTCTTGCGTAGGGAAGGTTCCTCACTCGGGGCCTCGCCCCAGATATCCGAACAAGAGACTAATCCATCGGTTCTTCCAAAATCGAACCCGGAAAAGCTTCCCTTGCCCGAAAAGCACGGCCGATTCCTCCAGGATAATTTTACTCTAACGTAGTCAAAAGCCTTAACTAACTGAACTGATCTGACCGAACCCGTAAGTCCCATAGTCAGATTAAGGAAAAGATTGAACTTGGATCATAGAGACCAACGCTTTTTTCCTCATTGAGAGACACAACCCGTTGATTCTTTTCCATAGAACAATTTTTATTGTTAGCCAACCACCCAACCACATTGTCTCTTCAATCACCTAAACATTGTTGTCTTTAAGGCCCAGTACCCTTCTAAGCTCTTCCCATTTCCCTTTCTCCTTCCCTAAGAGGATAGTACTTCCACCACATCTATCCACCACCTTTTCCACCATGTTGAAATCCCCTAGTATAATACAAGGAACTTGAATATTTAAGTTGGCAATCCAATTTCACATATTACTCCTAATTTGATGATTGTGGGTCCCATATAAATTAATAATCCGTATTCTACCCCAATGTACCTAAAATTAATCCCACCATAAAAAATCTCCCATTCACTAAACCTACCTAATCTAGGAATTTTTCCAAAAAGATTGTGCTCTTGGTGGATAGCAAAAATCGAGAAGCCCCAAGATTTCAGTAACCCCCAAAACAAGGCATTCTTCTTTTTATCTTTGATGCCCTTAATGTTCCACGTACATCCAATAAACTCTAGATAATTTTTCATGAAAGATCAATTTCTGGTACCATCTCAACATCCTCTTCATTCCTCATATTGTTCTGTTCATTTTGGATTCCTTTCCAAGCTTTCCCTACTATAAAGTCAAATCTTTATTCAGACGAGGGGCGGCTATCACTATCATTAAGTGGACTGAAAGGATTAGAGTAATAGGCAGGACTCAGATTCCCATGAAAATCTAGCCTTTTACCCTTTGATCCCCGGTTAGGTTGAGCCTTCCTGGCTTCTACCACCTTAGCCTGTTTAACACTAGTAACTTTAACCCATTCCCTTTCCAAAGTGCCTTTCCTAGACTCATTCATTACTTCTTTACCTTTATCCTCATTCTTTTGGCTTTCAACCGAGGTTTTAGCTTTTTCCATTCCTTTTACCTCCTCCCTTTTAGTAGCCATCAGGTCAGGACAATATCTCGCAATATGGTTGAAACCTCCGCACCTAAAGCATGTACGTGGGAATGCACTGAATTTAAGAACTAATTCTAGGGTACCAAGTTGACCTAGGTCCACATTAATTGAATTTGGGATTTCAATGGAAGTATTTCAGGTGATACACACGCTATCACCCTACCTCCCTCCCATCTCATTGTTAGGGACATACAACACTGGACCTAGAGATTGGGCTATATCTTGTAAAGCAGGCCTTAGCCAAGGGGGAAGACCGACCACCTCCACCCACATAGGGCATGCACTCTGTATACTTTTAGTAACGTCAAACAATGGATCAAAAGGAAAGACATGCACCAGACGCCCAAAAAATAGAAGCTCTTTAGTAAATAGCTCAGAGACTGCTTGACCCTTGATAAAGAGGACATTAAAGAAGCCTTTTCCCAAATATAAAATCTTAGATACAACACTATCATGCACTACAACATAATGAGGGTCTATCGACGAAACTAGCGGCGTTTTTATAACTAGAAGGGTAGGTAGATGTCAGGCCATTTTCACTGCTAGAAACACTGCACAGGCCTCCCCAGTCTGCCTCTGCTCTTTTTTTCATCAAAATAGAGTCAGAATTTTAAATTTATGACACAAACACAAATATAAAAAACACATAGATTGTGGAGAATAAAATTGAGTCCAAAAAGGTATTATATTTCAGAAAGTGTTGGGCCTTTGGCCATATATATATATATATATATATATATATATATATATATAAAGTGTTGGGCCTTTGGCCATATATATATATATATATATATATATATATAAAGTGTTTACAATGAAGAGGTTGTTGAGATATGGAGCTCATCTAGTGAGGCGGTGGACACTGATGACCCGCCTGGGGGATAGGTCCCACACTTACACCACTGGCATGGTTGGTGAGATCATGGGTGATATGCGGTTGTTGAGATATCGAGCTCATCCAGTGAGGCGGTGGACACTGATGAACCGCCTGGGGATAGGTCCCACACTTACACCACTGGCATGGTTGGTGAGATCATGGGTGATATGCGGCCAGTGGGATGACAGGCTGTGTGACAGCCATTCTAGAGACTGACATAGTTATAGTGCCATCTCATTTAGTTGGGTTCACACTATAGAGAACCCGTGTATGTATTGGTTGAGACCTTTCATAGTGTGTGTACTCTTATCTTGTATATGGTTTTTTGAGTGTCGAGTGAAGAAGAAGAAGATTTTTAGCCTCTCACCTTGTGTGTTCTCTATTAGGGTTTTGTGAGTGTGTTTGTGCTTGCAAGAACTCAAGCTCTCTTCCCCCTTGCATCTTTTCATGGTATCAGAGCCTGGTGCATGCTAAGGGCTGAGTTGCAAGTAAGAGAACCACAGGAAAGCGGTACGAGGGTAAGAGCTGCAACTACTCTTTCCTATTTGTGTTGGTGACTACACTCCTGTTGGGAGCTCTACGGGAGGCACCGGCAAACGATCTCTGATTGAGGAGCTTTCTTCGCGGGAGTAAAGCTATAGGGCAACTATACTGTCCTATCGGACCACATTTTATGCGTTTTTGGCGCGTCTGGACCTCCATTTTTCAAAAAGCAGGCGATTTTGAGCACTGCGGGTAAGTCATTGATTCTCTGCACTATGTTTTAAGAACTACAGGAAGACAGATTGGCTGTGTAGACATAGTGTGTGCTGCAAAGAGGTCAACAGTTGTCATTGGGTACATGTATGCATATTGAAGTCACTGGTTGTGACATTTGAGAGTACTACAGTACTGCTGCAGAAATTACAGCAGTTTGTGCAAGACAAACCAGAGTGCTATTTCTGGTAAAATTGTGTGTTTGGCAAGATGTCAAATGATGGGATAACCCAGATTGTGGCTGAGAAGCTTGATAAGAATAACTTCCATGCTTGGAGGTTCAGGCTGACGAATTTCCTGATGGGAAAGGGCTATTGGGACTACATAGAAGGTAAGCATGAAGAGGCACCGGAGATACCGGACATAAATCCAACTGCTGCTCTGCAGATGTGAAAGAGTTTAAAGACTGGAACCAAGGAGCCAGGAAAGTTATGTATTGGCTCTCCATTAGTATACATGACACCATGATTGGGCACATTCAGGATGCCAAGTCTCCCAAGGAGGTGTGGGACACCTTGGTTAAACTCTATGAAACAAATACCAAGGCACGCAAGATACAGTTGAAGAACGAACTTCATACTGTGGAGAAAAAGAGCATGTCTGTGAATAACTATGCATTGAAGATAAAGGGTATTGTGGAATCCCTTGCATCTTATTGGTGTTTCAGTAGAAGATGATGATAAGGTGGAAGTCTGTCTACGTGGTCTCGGGCCACAATACAAGGCATTCAAGACGTCTATTCAGACTCGGGAAAACATTCCCAACTTTACAGATTTGGTGTCTATGCTGATTATAGAAGAGAAGAGCTTGGGTGAAGACCAACAGTCTTCACAAAACAAAAACAGTTCAGAGCAACAAGCCTTCTACACAAGTTCAGGAAGAGGACGAGGAAGAGGAGGCCGAGGACGCGGTCAAGGAGGTGGCCGAATAGGTAATCAAAATTATGGCCAGCAGGCAGCAACAACAACAGTCCCAGAATACACAATAACAACATCAACAACACACAGGTGGAAGAGGCAAATTCAGAGGCAAGGGGAGTCAAAGAGGTCATGGAAATTGACAAAGGCAGTATAATGATGCACGTGAATGCTTTTATTGTGGTAAGCCTGGACATGTGCAGGCAGAGTGTTATAAGAAGCAGGTTGACATGCAAAATGGGAAAGTGCAGCAGAATAACTATGCATCCTCAAGCTGAAATTATGAGGATAATGAAAGGTTGTTTGTTATGCAGCATGTCGTGAATGCCATGTCTGAAAATATTGAAGCAGCACAAAAAGATGATGTATGGTATGTGGATTCAGGTGCTTCGAACCAATGACAAGTCATGGGGAGTGGTTCAAGGAGATGAAAAACCCAGAAAGACCAGGTTTTTTGATAACAAAGGATGACACTGCTCATCCAATTGCACATGTTGGAGATGTGCCATTGTCTATGCAGGATGGCAAAGTGAAGTACCTTGCAGATGTACTTCATGTTCCGAACATAACAAAGAATTTGGTTTCAGTTGGCCAAATGATTGAGCAGGGTTTGCAGGTTCGGTTTAACCCTGATGGTTGTTATGTTGAAGACTTTAAAGACAAGTGCAGGTTGGTTGCAAAAGGCAACAGAGTGGGCAGAATGTTTGCGTTGAATGTAGACATGCCTGAAATGAGTGCTGCGATGTTTGCAAATGGTTCAGGAATTGTTGTAGACACAGACATTTGGCATAAAAGAATTGGACATGTGAATGTGTAGAGAATGAAGTCTATGCAGACTAAAGGAATTGTGATAGGGCTGCCAAAGTTTAAAGTGGAAGGTATGCACAGACATTTGGCATAATAGAATTGGACATGTGAATGTGTAGAGAATGAAGTCTATGCAGACTAAAGGAATTGTGACAAGGCTGCCAAAGTTTAAAGTGGAAGGTATGCACAGAATATGTGAAGCATGCCAATTTGGAAAGCAAACAAAGCATGTATTTCCACGTAGCAGATATGTGAGCAGAAATGCACTAGATGTTGTGCATTCAGATGTATGGGGTCCTACGAAGACCATATCTATGGGAGGCTACAGATATTATGTGACATTCATTGACCACACAAGGAAAGTGTGGGTATATTTCATGAAGGAGAGGAGTGAGGTGTTCACTCACTTTCAAAATTTCAGAGTTTTGGTTGAAAAGCAAACAGGGAAATATGTAAAGTGTCTAAGGTCAGATAGAGGGGGAGAGTACTTCTCCAATGAGTTCTCTGAATTTTTGAAGAAGAATGGTATTCGGAGACAGTTTACATGCAGATACACTCCGCAGCAAAATGGAGTTGCTGAGCGAAAAAACAGGCACATTGATGAGATTATGCTAGCATTGATGGAAGAGAAGAATATACCGCATAGCTATTAACACCATATTGGGGAATATGGGAATTTCCCACAACAAGTTTGAGACACGTGGTCAAAAGTTTGGATTAACCATAACTTGAACACCACTAATGCAAAATGAGCGCTTTATAGCTCTTTAGATTCCATTTTTCAAGCGCTTTCCAATGATAGGTCATATGATAGGGTTTTGAGAAACTTACAAACATGTTATCCATGTCCCCTTTTTTAAGTATTCAAAAATGGGAATTGGAAAATTTCCAAATTCACTAATATGGTGTTTATTGGGCTGAGGCTGTTTCTACAACAATATACATCATGAATAGGACTCCAACTGTAGCCATACATGATGTAACTCCAGAGGAGAGGTTTACTGGCAGAAAACCTGATTTGTCTCATCTGTAAGTTTTTTGGATGCATTGCATGTGTGCATGTGCCAGATGAGCTGAGAACTAAGCTAGATCCGAAAGCTAAAAAATGTGTGTTTATTGGATATTCCCTTGAGCAAAAGGGATATAGGTGTTATAACCCTGCTACACGTGATTTGAGGGTAAACAGGGATGTTGTCTTTGATGAGATGAGCAGCTAGTATGCTGCTGAAAAAGAAGCTGTAGAGGGGCTGATGTGAGTGGAAGTGTGGTTGCACAGAATGCACGTCAGCAATCACATTCTTTGAGTGGACCAGGAGAGTCCTCATCTAGTGGGTCTGTTGTTGATAGACCATGGAGTGGCAGGCTACGTCATAATACTAGTCTTGCAAATGTGATTAGTATATCGCATAAAGGAAAAGAGAAAGTGGTTGAGCCCCTTGGTATGCCTGACATTTTTGCAAGGCATTCTGTTGATGGAGAGTCTAGTGGCTCAGATATGAGCCTTGATGTGAGGAGCTTGGGATCCCAGCTATGAGAACACCTGGTGTAAATAAGGCTATGGAAGCCATGAATGAAAAGCTGCGAAGATCTGGGAGAGTGAAAAATCCTGTGCAGAGATTTACCTATGGTGGTTATGTGGCACATCACTATGCATATATGGCAAAGGTTGTGCAGGTTGTTGAGCCCACATGCATATATGGCAAAGGTTGTGCAGGTTGTTGAGCCCACATGCATTGATGAGGTTGTTGGAAATGTGTGTTGGGAGAAAGCTATGGATGAGCAGATGAATGCACTATATGGAAATGAAACTTGGGACTTAATGCAATTGCCTGAAGACAAGAAAGCCATTGGATGCAAGTGGGTGTACAAAGGAAAACATAACAGTGATGGAAGCATAAACAGGTATAAGGCTAGGTTGGTAGCCAAAGGGTATGTGCAGACATATGGTATTGATTATGAGGAAACTTTCAGCCCAGTTGCCAAGATGGCAACAGTGAGAGTTGTGATAGCAGTAGTTGCATCAAAGCAATGGTCTTTACATCAGATGGATGTAAAGAATGCATTCTTGCATGGGGATTTGCAAGAAGAGGTGTATATGTTGCAGCCGCCTGGTTATGAGGATGTGAGTCACCCCGAGCATGTTTGCAGGTTGAAGAAAGCCTTGTATGGCTTAAAGCAAGCACCAAGAGCATGGTCTAACAAGATTTTTGAATATCTTGTCACTATTGGCTTTCATGTAGCCAATGCAGATTTCTCGCTGTATGTGAGACATGGTGATAGAGGGGGTTATGCTTGTTGTTGTCATCTATGTAGATGACTTGATCATTACGGGGGACCATGATGCAGAGATCTTTGATGTAAAGATCTTACTTAGACATAAGTTTGAGATGAAGGATAGGGGGAGCTCAGATATTTCTTGGGCATTGAGGTGATTAGGTCACCACATGGTATTGGATTACTGCAGAGACATAATGGCTTGGACATGTTATCCAAGTATGGTATGACAGGCTGTAAGCCTATCTCAGTGCCATTGGATCAGAATGGCAAGTTGAGTGCAGATTCAGGAGAGATTTTGGAGGATCCTACTATGTATAGGTGCATAGTAGGAAGCTTGATATACATGATGATCACCAGGCCAGATTTGAGCTATGCTGTTGGGTTGGTGAGTCAGTTTATGCAGGTTTCACGGAAACCGCATTTGGATGCATTGAGACGCATATTGAGGTATGTGAGGTCTACTTTGCATTGTGACTATTCTATGAGACTGGGACAGAGATATGTGTACATGGGTACACAAAAGATGATTGAGCTGGTAGTATCTCAGATAGAAGATCTACCACTGGATTCATGTTTTCTTTGGGGAGTGCTGCTGTGACTTGGAGCAGCAAGAAGCAGCCTACGGTTGCTCTATCCAGTACAGAGGCTGAGTACAGAGGAGTTGCTATGGCAGCATGTGAGGTAGCTTGGTTGAGAAAGCTACTTGCAGATTTGGGTCTATCAGTGGGGATAGACAAGTTGTCATTTTCTGTGACAACATTAGCAGTATACAGTTGGCCACAAACCCGGTTTTTCATGCTCGTACAAAGTATATAGATGTCCACTATCACTTCGTCAGAGAGAAGGTCTTGGCAGGAGACCTTGACCTTGTTTATGTTAGCACAGAGGATCAGGTAGCTGACATCTTCACCAAAGCATTGGGTACAGAGAAGCTCCGCAGATTCAAGGCTTTGCTTGGTGTACATGAGATAGAGTTGAGCTCGAGGGGGAGTGTTGAGATATCAAGCTCATCCAGTGAGGCGGTGGACACTGATGACCCGCCTAGGGGATAGGTCCCACACTTACACCACTGGCATGGTTGGTGAGATCATGGGTGATATGCAGCCAATGGGATGACAGGCTGTGTGACAGCCATTCTAGAGACTGGCATAGTTATAGTGCCATCTCATTTAGTTGGGTTCACACTATAGAGAACCCGTGTATGTATTGGTTGAGTACCTTTCATAGTGTGTGTACTCTTATCTTGTATATGGTTTTTTGAGTGTTGAGTGAAGAAGAAGAAGATTTTTAGCCTCTCACCTTGTGTGTTCTCTATTAGGGTTTTGTGAGTGCATGTGTGCTTGCAAGAGCTCAAGCTCTCTTCCCCCTTGCATCTTTTCAGAGGTATTTAACTAGAATCCTCATCGGATTCTGAGTGATCATCATCATCGTCTTCCTTGTCCTCTTCACTTGCTTCATGCTAATAATCAGGATCCTCCTCTTCATCTTCTCCTTCATCCTACATACATGCCATCAAAGCGCAAGGTAAGCAAGAGCATTAAAATATAATTAGATATAGAAAAGAGAATGGTTTAGGCTCACTTACCTCATATTCTTGAGTCCCCAAAACGAACCCGTCCAAGCATACGCCTCGCGTACACATCCACACCCACAATTACAGATGGGGACTCTATACCCATAGTCATACTCCTCCTTTGTTGGATCACACCCAATAACCTCCCTTTACAAAAAAAATTAAGAAAATATATAATTATTTAAAGAAAACAATATAGTACAAAACAAAATGAAAGAGGAGAAGAAATGATTACTTACAAAATGAGCAATAAAGGAGGATTTTCTGCCGGAGCCGAAGTGTAAAGCCCCTTGCTTTCGTAGTTCGAGAAGCACTTGGCATCGCTTGTTGAACTTCTTTTTGTGGTTTGGTACGGCCGTGGCAAGCTGATCAAGAGTTGGAATAGCCGTGGTAGTTTCAGATCGACCTATTGCATAGGGCTTATGCATAAGCCCTATTGCATAAGGCCTATGAATTATCCTATTGCAAGAGGCCTATTGCATAAGGCTGTGCATAAAGCCTATTGCCTATTGACCTAACCCTAATCCCCGGCACCCAAGGGTGCAAAAACACAAAGACAAGAAGCATAAGCAAAAAAGATGAAAGAGGGCTTACCGTATGAGAGGCTATGCCCAAACCCTTGCTCACTTGAATAAACCTACCAAAAAGAAACATAATAAATAAAAAAGTTAGTCCTCATTAACACATTAGTAAGCAAGAAGAACAAGAGCAAAAAGAGGTGAGTACCCTAAACCCTACTCTTAATGCATAAGTGAATGAAAAAATTAGTTTACGTTAAGCCTAAACCCTAGCTCTATGCATAGAATGCTTAATAGAAAGCTTTGATAGAGAGCAAAAAGTTAGTCCTCATTAACACATTAGTAAGCAAGAAGAACAAGAGCAAAAAGAGGTGAGTACCCTAAACCCTACTCTTAATGCATAAGTGAATGAAAAAATTAGTTTATGTTAAGCCTAAACCCTAGCTCTATGCATAGAATGCTTAATAGAAAGCTTTGATAGAGAGATCTCCATCAAAGCTCTCTATTAGAGCTCTATGTATTAGGCTAGGGTTAGGGAAAGGGAGAGGAAAGAGAGGGGAAGGGAGAAAGGGGAAGGAAAGAGAGAGGAAGGGAAAGAAAAGCTCATATTGATCTATGTCCAATCTTTCCATGAAAGCTTGGAAGAAGATAAAGATTGAAGAAAACCATTAAAGCTTGAAGAAAGCAAGAAAGGTATTGGAGAGGGAGACTTGATTGATGCAAAACCCTTGAGAGAAGAGGTGTGGTGGGAGGAATAGTCAGCTGCAAGTGTAGGCTTTGTATGTGCAGGATAGGGGAAGTAGGTAGGTATTGACACCCTTTGGCGGTGATTTAGGAGGGAGTCATAGTTCGCAGGTTGCTGCTCAACAGTGAAATTTTGTTGCTGAGCAGCAAATTTTTGCTGTGCTATAGGCAGCATCGAGAAAATGCTGCTGTGGTCACTGTGTAGCAGCAAAACCCTAGGTAATTTTTTGTTTGTAGTTCTGTTTGTTGTTGTGTGTTTTGTATGAACCCTAAATCAGTTTTGGCCAGGTTAAAGATGTCTGACAGTGATCATCAAGGGTTGGAAGTTGGTTTCAAGAAAGACATTATTGAGAGAAAAAAATCGATGTGTGTGTGATCGATACAAGGACCTGTATACACGACAACGTCGTATAACAATTGAGCATGTCCGAACATATGGTCTTCATGAGATAGTGGCACGACTAAGTGCAGATGATGACATGGAGAAGAACCATAGGAGAGTACTAGGTAACATGCCACACCATTCGGTGACATCGGGTAGAGTGTAGAAGGTGGCAAGGCTTCATATGGAAAGCATGGCTGAGACTCATCTTCCCCAACAAGGTTCTCCACCATTACCACATGAGGAGGAAGAGAATCTCATCATGGATGATATGGTGAATGACTTCTTTGTATGGGAGGTCATAGATGATACTGAGCAAGATCCAATGTCACAAGAGGAGGAAACCTTGCATAGAGAGGCAAGCACCCTTTGTATGAGGTATGTTTGTACTCCACACTGCGAGTAAACTTGGAGCTATTGAACTTGCAGACAACTTATGGATGGAGTGATGCAAGTGTCACAAGTCTTCTTCGATAAGACCGCCTCATTTTATTCTCTCAAATAGAAAATGTTTCATGTTCTATATACTCTCCTTTGCTAATATTTTGACATATGATTTCTTATGTTATGTTATA
The DNA here is from genome assembly GCF_041138505.1 of Cibotium barometz. Lineage (NCBI taxonomy): Eukaryota > Viridiplantae > Streptophyta > Polypodiopsida > Cyatheales > Cibotiaceae > Cibotium > Cibotium barometz. The sequence goes on along the minus strand of NC_141066.1, from coordinate 14,377,833 downwards.
GGCTTCTCAAGAAGATTCTTCCCCCTCAATCTATTACCGAACTCATGAGATGGGTGTCGTAAAATTCTCTCTATGCTAGGTATGGATTACACAAAAATACACGCATGTCCCAATGATTGCATGGTATTAGAGGGGTTAATAAAGATGCAACACAATGTCTACAATGTGGGGAGAGCCACTGTAGGGATGATTTGCAAGGAAATAATTTTTTCCGAAAGGTTTTGAGACACTTCCCTATCATTCCTCACATCCAACACATGTTTAAATGTAAGGGGATTATCGAACTCACGAGATGGGTGTCGTAAAATGCCCTCTATGCTAGGGATGGATTACATAAAAATACACGCATGTCCCAATGATTGCATGCTATTTAGAGGGGTTAATAAAGATGCAACACAATGTCTACAATGTAGGGAGAGCCTCTATAGGGATGATTTGCAAGGAGATAAAGTTCCCTAAAAGGTTTTGAGACACTTCCCTATCATTCCTTGCATCTAACGCATGTTTAAATATAAGGGGGTTGCAGATCAACTCATGACATGGCATGCTACTCATCGCTTGATCGATGGCATCATGAGGATCGTAGGCTGATTCATCGGCATAGCAACATGTGGAGCATCAATGGCCAGAGTTTAAAGATGAACCTCGTTGGCTTGGGCATGACCCATTTGGATTCAAGTCCACATCATGGTCTACTTGGCCTATTGTATTAGTGAATTACAACCTCCCTCCATGGATGGCAATCAAGAAAGGTCATATCATGCTTTCTCTCCTTGTATCAGGCAAGTATAAGGTGGCGAACATGGATGTGTACCTCGAGCCTTTGATTGAGGAGCTTGAAAAACTATGGCGAGGTATCAAAGTACATGACGTTTGAAGGCCAATAAATGGGCTTGAGGCAGAGGTGAAAGGAGTTTTGCTTTGGACGATGCATGACTATCCATCACGGGTTCCCAGAGTGCTCAGGCACCTACTTGAACCTTATATGCATAAGGCTTTGGTCTTTAAACTTCAAGTTTATATCTCTATCTCAATTTTAAAATAGGTTTGGCAACCTCCGGACATCATGCATGTCCGATTTGTGGACCATCACTTGTTTCGGAAAGACCCTTTACACTTAAGAAGGTGGTGTATGATAAACATCATCGATTTCTCCCTTCTTCACATCCTAAGTATGTGTCACATGATGTCTCACCACTTGTGATGGGAGGTAGAGATTGGTTTGAGGCATGGAGAAGAACTCATAATCCACCACCAAATGGGTTGACACTCAATCTTCTTTTGATTTCCATATTGGTGTGATATGAAGATGAATCATCTCTTAGATACCATGCATATCTTCAAGAATGTGGCAACAAATTTTTGGGACCATTTAATTGGTAAAAGAGATACAAAGGGTGCAAGGGATGACTTACAAAACATTGGACGCCTTCAAAGTGCATGGCCAATTGAAAATGAGAGTGGCAAAATAGTCCTACCAAAGGCACCATGGGTATTAACCAAGAGAGGGAGCACAATAAGGTGAAAAGTGTGATTGCCTCTTTTCGTACACCAATAGGAGTAATTTATTCATTGAAGGGTGCCTTCATAAAGACCAAAAAGAAAGGAGAGGGACAATTATATGGGCTCAAGACACATGATTGGCACAAGATATTATAGGTATATATATATTCGCTTATTCATTTTCTCTTTGTGGTACATAATTTGTAGGCTCATATACTAACTTCCATTTTTTTCTATGCATACTTTATTCTTCCAATTGCTATAGTTGGTTGTGGAGACAAGAAGTTGAGAGAGGCTATTTACAAAATGGGAAGCTTAGTAAGGTATGAATCTTCTCTTCAATTCACTAAGTTATATTGCTTATTTGGAATTCTCATGTGCTCAAAAGTTATGTATTAGTACATAGTATACATAATTGCTATGTATGTAAGTACAAAGACTTAAAGGAGATTGATCCTACATTCATTGAGATGGCTCATCTCAATGCTATTGAGGTAGTGTGTATGATCGAGGGGACAACTTTCCTAGAACAATTCTCACTGGCCAATTGCATCTTGTGGTGCATTTGGTTAATGAAGTAGCATTGTGTGGTGTTGTTGGGTGGTTGCAAGATGAGGTTATCTAGTTTCATGTAGTGGGCGCCCTTGGCTTTAGCTGGAAAACAGGCATTTTTTTAACAAGAATAGCCAATCTCTCCTAGTAGTTAGCCAAGGAGTTTCACTTCAAGGTCTTCTAATAAAACATCATATGCAAAGTTGGGCACCTAAAACTATAATCTAATCGAATATCCAATAATTGCAAATCCCCTTTTCTTTGGGAACCAAGTTTGTATACAGGCCCTATCGTAGGTTTAGACAGGTACAGTGAATGTGAGTAAATTGCCTATAACTTTTACATTATTACTCATATGATGTTCCCACTTTGCATATCACAAATACAAATAACATAGAGCTTAACTTGATTTATCGAGTAATTTTTGATGTGTTCTACTATTTTCTATATTATTTAAAAGGTATTAGAATTGTAAACATTCTATTTTATCCTCCCACCACATCTACCATTTAAAATGCTCAAATTGTATGGATCTAGTGATGATTAGATTGGGAAAGATTAGTATAATGTGGGTATAAGGTAAAATTACAAATCTAACGGTTGGATTTTTGTAGATTTACTTTGGAAAATTTGTTTATGACAGTTAGAGGCCCATTAAATCAATTGTAATTTAATTCTAGAAAATTAAATATTGAATCTTTCAATCTAAAAACTCTAGGGATCAATACTCTTGTTGCCATGAATTTATTAAAAAAAATTTGGCTTAATTTGAGTATGGAAAGGTCCATTTTTAATCCTCCCAAGTGAAAATTCCCATATTGTGTCCACTCTCACCTTTTCAAGTCTAAAACCAATCCTAGTTAGGTTTGGAAATCTAGGCTTGGTAAACTTTAAAGCTTAGGTTTCATTCCATGTGTGAGGCTTGGGTAGGCACAAATCTTATATATGCATGCCACTTTATGTCCACATGAGCTTCGAGAGGATCCACATAAGCAGCTTGCCACCTCCACCCTCCATGTCAACATGGTCAACCTAGTTGACTCCCCACCTCATCATCCTAGTCATCATTAATGCCACATCTTCTTGCCACCTTTGCATGCCACCTCGGACTTGGTGACATGGCATGCCACATTATGGAATTGCCACATCAACCATAATAGTGCCACATGTCAAGAGAATGCCACGTGTCATGCACACATGTGACATGTGGCACCTCCTTCCCACTTCTCCTAAAAAAACATATTTTTGAAAAAGTTAATTTAGTAATTTAGAGAAATAGAATATAGAATTTTAAATAATTAAATATATATAACTTATTAAATAAAAGAATTTAAAATCACTAATTTTAAAGGATTATATTTTGAAATTAGATCAATAATAATATTATTAAAGTTTAAATTATTTAATTAATTTTTTTAAATTTAATATTTCTTAAAAAATTTTATGTAGAATAAACCTTTGAATAAAATTTAAAAAAATACTTTATTAAAAAAAAGCAGTTATATAATTATAAAATAAAAGATATATTTATATATTTAGTAATGATAAATATTTAGACTTGTTAATAAATATTATTAATAATATTAATTTTTAAGTGGATAATAGTTTATCTTTAATTATCTTTATGTTTATCTTAATTATCCAATCAATCTTAGATAGGAAATCCAATGAGATTTGAAGTGGATAACCTATTTTTTCTATATAATCACACATCTCTAGTACAATCCCACACTTATCTCTAGTACTATTCCATCATTGAGCCTTTATAATATTTTCTCTCTTAGCTTCCTTGAGAATGGGTTCTTAAAGTCGTAGGAGTCGGAAACGTGATAGGACTAGACTTCCCCCCGTCCACCAAGTTCAAGAGGAGGAGAGGAGAAGGGTAGCTCGTGAGAGAAAGAGAGAGTAGAGAGCACGTCAACGAGCAACACCTTCCGTTGGCGATGATCCGAGCCTTGCTCCTCCTCTTCCTCTCCCTCTCCCTCTGCCCTCTTCCCCCCCACTACCTATTAGTTTAGATAATCCACATGAACCCGCCCTTCTTGAGTCCCCTTCTCTTCTACAAGAACCCACCCCCCTCCTTTGGGCGCCCTTCGTGTGGATAGGAAAGAACTATCAAAGTCAAGGGCACATCGTCGTGCCCATGCAATCTTCCATTCCTATTTCAAAGACCTCAAGCCTTCATCACAGGCATGTGTGCTTGATGCTTTGATTGATCTTCCCAACATGGCCAGGGCGCTTTCCGACATTGGAGGTCGAAGAGAGAGAGAGCTGGCATGGCGGTGCTACAAAGTGTTCGTCATTCCTATATTCCTTGAGACTGGTCATGGGAAGGGAGAGCATGATGGTGCGGGCACGTGTGTGAAACGTGCCCTGAGGCAGCATCAGCTCTGCGGCGGCAGGATGCTCAGTGGTTCAGAGATGCGGGCCACATAGTCGAGTGGTGCTCCCAACATTTGTGTGGGAGTGCAGCATCATCGTATCCCAAACGTGATGCTCGGATTGTTAGGAGATTTTTTTGGCATGTGGATGGTGGCATGATTGACCGTAGAGCCTCCCATGATTGTGACACAGTACGTGGCACCTTGGGCTTACATTCCATCAGGAGCACGTGCATGGCGGCTCCCACGATTTACACACGACGGTTTGCATGCTTCTGTGGAGCATGTATGGATGGCAATTGGTCACATTGTGCCTCGAGAGGATGGGCAGATGCATGGATACAGACATTCCTCTCCCCCGAGCATCCTTCACATCCAATGTTGTCTGATGAGCACACAGGTCCTGCGTTCACGGTCACTTATGATGACCTGACAGATTTGCTACAGGAGGGTGATGTATTTGCTGTTATTACCAGTGAGGGAAATAGCGAGGGAGTAGACTACTATCTGATGAGTTGCACTAGGCCAAAGTGCATCCTTGACCAGGGTGGATGATCATGGGTTTTCTTATGATGCCCATAGCATGATTGTGGCAGGCCGGTTCTACCAGCAGATTTGACTTCATCGGGGGAGTCTTGAGTTCCAGCAGTGGAAGTGGGAGTTAGAGGCATTTCAGTTCTCTCATCTAGAGATTGCTACCAGGCTCACTCTTGATCGAGTACAGAGCCAAAAACACAGTTCTCACCCTCGTTTTCGGCTTCGAGTGGATGACCATGAGAGCATTCTAGAGTAGTTGAGAGCTAGAGAGGGTGCTGCTGACTAGATCTCTATCTTGATAGTGACTAAACTCAGACTAGCTGGGTTAGCTCACTTACATTGAACTTAGATTTTTTGCGAGTGACTAATCTCAGAATAGCTGGGGTAGCTCATTTTCAAAATACCTTGATCTTTTGAGTTAGTGGCTAAACCCAGAGTGGCTGTGTTAGCTCACATTCTGATGTACTTAGTTGATGTTTATATCATTATGAGTTTTCTCATTATTGAGGATCATTGCGTTAGTTGATGTTCATGGTTTTCTGATTTTTTTACACTTTGGCTATCATATCGTTTGTTGAAAATCACCATCACCATGTCCAACTTTGGTCACAATCGGAGCATGTTTGGGTACGATGGTATGGGGAAGCGTCGGATTTTCCATGGCCTCTTAAGCACCAAGAGACTTGAAAAATCCGCACTGGGCGCTAATTACCCATCCAAACATGCTCCGATTGTGACCAAACTTTGCAAGCATGTGAGGGTGGGTCCCCCCCACATGCTTGCAAAGTTTGGTCCCCATCAGAGCATGTTTGGGTACGATAATATGGGGAAGGCCCGAATTTTCCATGGCCTCTTAAGCACCAAGAGACTTGAAAAATCCGCACTGGGTGCTAATTACCCATCCAAACATGCTCCGATTGTGACCAAACTTTGCAAGCAAGTGGGGGTGGGTCCCCCCCACTTGCTTGCAAAGTTTGGTTCCCATCGGAGTATGTTTGGGTGTGATGGTATAGGGAAGGCCTGGATTTTCCATGGCCTCTTAAGCACCAAGAGACTTGAAAACTCTGCACTGGGTGCTAATTACCCATCCAAACATGCTCCGATTATGACCAAACTTTGCCAGCATGTGGGGGTGGGTCCCCCCACATGCTTGCAGAGTTTGGTCCCCATCTGAGCATGTTTGGGTACGATGGTATGGGAAAGGCCCGGATTTTCCATGGCCTCTTAAGCACCAAGAGACTTGAAAAATCTGCACTAGCGCCAATTACCCATACAAACATGTCCCAATTGTGACCAAACTTTGCAAGCATGTGGGGGTGGGTCCCTCCACATGCTTGCAAAGTTTGGCCCCATCGGAGCATGTTTGGGTACGATGGTATGGGAAAGGCTCGGATTTTCCATGGCCTCTTAAGCACCAAGAGACTTGAAAATTCCGCACTGGGCTAATTACCCATCCAAACATGCCCCGATTGTGACCAAACTTTGCAAGCATGTGGGGGTGGGCCCCCCCCACATGCTTGCAAAGTTTGGTCCCCATCCGAGCATGTTTGGGTATGATGGTATGTGGAAGGCCCGGATTTTCCATGGCGTCTTAAGCACCAAGAGACTTGAAAAATCCACACTGGGCGCTAATTACCAATCCAAACATGCCCCGATTGTGACCAAACTTTGCAAGCATGTGGGGGTGGGTCCCCCCCACTTGCTTGCAAAGTTTGGTTCCCATCGGAGCATGTTTGGGTACGATGGTATGGGGAAGGTCTGGATTTTCCATGGCCTCTTATGCACCAAGAGACTTGAAAAATCCACACTGGGCGCTAATTACCCATCCAAACATGCTTGGATTGTGACCAAACTTTGCAAGCATGTGGGGGTGGGTCTCCCCCACATGCTTGCAAAGTTTGGTCCCCATCGGAGCATGTTTGGGTACGATGGTATGGGGAAGGCCCGGATTTTCCATGGCCTCTTAAGCACCAAGAGACTTGAAAATTCTGCACTGGGCGCTAATTACCAATCCAAACATGCCCTGATTGTGACCAAACTTTGCAAGCATGTGGGGGTGGGTCCCTCCCACGTGCTTGCAAAGTTTGGTCCCCATCGGAGCATGTTTGGGTATGATGGTATGGAGAAAGCGCAGATTTTCCATGGCCTCTTAAGCACCAAGAGACTTGAAAAATCCGCACTGGGTGCTAATTACCAATCCAAACATGCCCCGATTGTGACCAATCCCCCCCACATGCTTGCAAAGTTTGGTTCCCATTGGAGCATGTTTGGGTACGATGGTATGGGGACGCCCCGGATTTTCCATGGCCTTTTAAGCACGAAGAGACTAGAAAAATCCGCACTGGGGCACTAATTACCAATCCAAACATGCCTCGATTGCGACCAAACTTTGCAAACATGTGGGGGTAGGTCCCCGCCACATACTTGCAAAGTTTGGTCCCCATCAGAGCATTTTTGGGTACGATGGTATGGGGAAGGCCTGGATTTTCCATGGCCTCTTAAGCACCAAGAGACTTGAAAAATCCATACTAGTGCTAATTACCCATGCAAACATGCCCTGATTGTGACCAAACTCATGCTTGCAAAGTTTGGTCCCCATCGGAGCATGTTTGGGTACGATGGTATGGGGAAGGCCCGGATTTTCCATGGCCTCTTAAGCACCAAGAGACTTGAAAATTCCGCACTGGGCGCTCATTACCAATTCAAACATGCCCCGATTTTGACCAAACTTTGCAAGCATGTGGGGATGGGTCCCTCCCACTGCTTGCAAAGTTTGGTCCCCATCGGAGCATGTTTGGGTATGATGGTATGGGGAAGGCCCAGATTTTTCATGGCCTCTTAAGCACCAAGAGACTTGAAAAATCCGCACTGGGCGCTAATTACCAATCCAAACATGCCCTGATTGTGACCCAACTTTGCAAGCACGTGGGGGTGGGTCCCCCCCACTTGCTTGCAAAGTTTGGTTCCGATCGGAGTATGTTTGGGTAGGATGGTATGGGGAAGGCCTGGATTTTCCATGGCCTTTTAAGCACTAAGAGACTTGAAAAATCCGCACTAGGCGCTAATTACCCATCCAAACATGCTCTGATTGTGACCAAACTTTGCAAGCATGTGGGGGTGGGTCCTCCCCACATGCTTGCAAAGTTTGGTCCCCATCAGAGCATGTTTGTGTATGATGGTATGGGGAAGGCCTGGATTTTTCATGGCCTCTTAAGTACCAAGAGACTTGAAAATTTCGCACTCGACACTAATTACCAATCCAAACATGCCCCGATTGTGACCAAACTTTGCAAGCATGTGGGGGTGGGTCCCCCCCACATGCTTGCAAAGTTTGGTCCCCATCCGAGCATGTTTGGGTATGATGGTATGTGGAAGGCCCGGATTTTCCATGGCCTCTTAAGCACCAACAGACTTGAAAAATCCGCACTGGGTGCTAATTACCAATCTAAACATGCCCCTACTGTGACCAAACTTTTCAAGCATGTGGGGGGACTCCCCCCCACATGCTTGCAAAGTTTGGTTCCCATCCGAGCATGTTTGGGTACGATGGTATGGGGAAGGCCTGGATTTTCCATGGCCTCTTAAGCACGAAGAGACTTGAAAAATCCACACTGGGCGCTAATTACCCATCCAAACATGCCCCGATTGTGACCAAACTTTGCAAGCATATGGGGGTGGGTCCCCCCCACATGCTTGCAAAGTTTGGTCCCCATCGAAGCATGTTTGGGTACGATGGTATGGGGAAGGCCCGGATTTTCCATGGCCTCTTAAGCACCAAGAGACTTGAAAATTCCACACTGGGTGCTAATTACCAATCCAAACATGCCCCGATTGTGACCAAACTTTGCAAGCATGTGGGGGTGGGTCCCCCCCACATGCTTGCAAAGTTTGGTCCCCATCGGAGCATGTATGGGTACGATGGTATGGAGAAGGCCCGGATTTTCCATGCCTCTTAAGCACCAAGAGACTTGAAAAATCCGCACTGGGCACGTTTGGGTACGATGGTAAGGGGAAGGCCCGGATTTTCCATGGCCTCTTAAGCACGAAGAGACTTGAAAACTCCGTAGTGGGCGCTAATTACCAATCCAAACATGCCTCGATTATGACCAAACTTTGTAAGCATGTGGGGGTGGGTCCCCCCCCACATGCTTGCAAAGTTTGCTCCCCACCATCGAGGCATGTTTGGGTATGATGGTATGGGGAAGGCCCGAATTTTTCAAGGCCTCCTAAGCACCAAGAGACTTGAAAAATCCACACTGGGCACTTGCATGCATGTGGGGGTGGAGTCCCCCCACATGCTTGCAAAGTTTGGTTCCCATCGGGGCATGTTTGGGTACGATGGCTTGGAGATTTTCAACAAACAATATGATAGCCAAAGTGTTAAAAAATTTAATAAAATCAAGAACATCAACTAGAATGTAATGATACTCACAATAATGAAAAAACTCATAATGATATAAACATCAAATAAGTACATCAGAATGAAAATGAGCTACCCCAGCTAGTCTGAGGTTAGTCACCGCCCATAAATCTAAGTACAATGTAAGTGAGCTAACCCAGCTAGTCTAAGTTTAGTCACTATCAACGGCAACCCAATCAAAATCGTCATCTCTAACTACCGGTCGACGTGCGCGTCGAGGCTGCTGTGCATGTCGAGGAGGCTTTGCCATCTACGGGAGTTGTCGAATGTCTGCGGGGAGGTCTGCCTCAAAGGCAGGATCGTGAGTTAGTGCTGGTGTACTCGGGAGCTCACGAGTCCCAAAAGCTGCTATAGCCCTCTCTCTCTCTCTACGTCGTGCTAATGCAAGACGTATCTGTCTATAAACCCAAAATCTATAATCTGCAATGGTACGTGTCTGCCACTCTGCTCGTGTAAGCTCCTCTGCTGTAAGGACACGCTGCTCATGAGAAGCAGCACTGCTGCTAGCACCATCACCCGAGGTGCCACTAGGACCAGCACCACCCACACGCTCATATGTTGTGAGCTGGCTCTCGTGTAGGACTCTCTGATATGCATCAAACTCATGTGAGCTCCACTCAATCTGTGGAGGCACCTCAGGCTCCTGATATCTATCATCGAAGGCATCGAGTCCCAAGTCAATAGCTGATGTAAAATCAATAGGCCTGCCAGTCCTAGCATCTACTCGAACGAGGCTTGGGTGAAGATCATCAATGCCCAAAACTCTATATGTCGCTAGGTCGACGCGTGCACGGCAAGAGGGACATGCTGAGAACCGTACTAGCTCCTGCTGGGAGATGCAAGACAAATGGAAAAAATGTCCACATCCCAGGGCATATCCACTAGTAGTGTCAATGTCCTCGATACATAAAGCGCAGCACGCATCACGTAGGAAGGATGGTGCATCCTGAGGGAGAGGTCGTCGAAAGACCTCTTAGTAATAACAGGCCGTGGATATAAAGGTAGGTAAGGCACTGTCACGTCTGAGGATCTGCAAAACTCTCGAACATGCAGCATCAACTGCTCTGCCCTATGCTGGGCAATCCGCTCCATAATCTAGTGATGCTGTGCCTCAGCTCTAGAGCACTCTACCTCGGTCCGAGCCTATGCAAAAAGGTAAAGCATAAAAATAATTGATTAGTCTCTCTCATTAGGTATTACTTTAAGAAATTTATAACTTAGGACCTTAATTATAACTCTTTTACGTGCAAGAGAAACCTACCTACTGGATGTCAGACTCTCTCAGATGCCGTGCCTCTGCAGTAGCTGCCTCTGCCATCTGTAATGCAGCCCTAAGGCGGTAATCTCCGCTCTCGCCTCTACCAACTCCTGAGTGAGTCTCTCAATGGTAGGCGTGGGACCCTACGTGACACAATCAACCATGCCGCTCATGCAAAAATATAGAAAAGTACATATAAACATGTAAAACACCATATTAGTGAATTTGGGAATTTCCCAATTCCCATTTTTGAATACTTAAAAAAGGGGACATGGATAACATGTTTGTAAGTTTCTCAAAACACTATCATATGACCTATCATTGGAAAGCGCTTGAAAAATGGAATCTAAAGAGCTATAAAGTGCTCATTTTGGATTAGTGGTGTTCAAGTTATGGTTAATCCAAACTTTTTACCACGTGTCCCAAACTTGTGGGAAATTCCCATATTCCCCAATATGGTGTTGTAAATAAATGACTAAAAAAACTTATGAAGTAATAAATATGTAAATACCTTGACATTTGTCATCGGTATCAATCGTGAGAACAGGCGCACCACGTGCTGGATGCTCTCCGTGGTACTCCGTACGTCGATGCCAACCTGGGTGCCAAGAGCCTCTACTGTCGACATAGGCACAAATGAAGGATCTGTAGGAGCTACACGAAGGGCTGGTGGAGGCCGCCTACCCTGGTCCTGGAGACGGCCTCGGCCAGCACCACCACCCGGCTAGTGTAATCCACCTCCTCCCCTAAGACAAACTCCGCATATAATTGCTTTGCAAAGTATATGGGAATCTGGCGGTTGTTCGGCATCCTTCCATATGCGGCAACATATCGACTATAGATATGTGCCGCCATACGAGATGCGAACATCGCAAAATAGTAAGGGGCTTGCCCGCCCCCCCAGGCCTCATCCCACGACTATCGAGGAAAAGATCTACTTAAGTAGGATCCATCCCTAATCGGACCAAGATCACAGACCTGACGATATGTCAGGCCATGTGACACAGGAGCAATGCGATGGTGGGCTATCCACTCATCTACATAAACAATATCGTGAAGGCTACGAAGGGATGAAAGCATCGCCTCCAAGTCTGCCACGATATGTAATGTAGATGGAGTGTCTCTAGCACTCCTACGGATAGCCGCTAACTCACGGTCTATCTCCGCGATGAGGTCCACAATAGACGAGCGGCCCTCCTCGTGTGACTCCATGCTAAAACCTAAGCCAATGTGAAGGGTCCAATGCTTAGTGCTATAAGTAGCACTAATGAAGCTATAAAACAATGTTAATGGGCCCACTAATGCTAATCCAAATCAAGAGAGCAAGGAGAGTGAAAACGACTTCTGACAATGAGGCAAAAAAAAGTTTTTTTGATTTTATAGCCTCGATCGAGGTTCGGTGGCATCATGCAATTTAGGGTTTGCAAGATGTACGCTCTGGATTTTAGGGTTAGTGAAACATACGGCCAAGATACACACTTAATTTTAGGGTTGGTGAAGGATCGACGGCAGCTGAGATTTGATATTAGTATCTCGTTCAAGGTACATGGACGGCTTTGATTTTAAGTCATTACCACGACCAAGGTATGTCGACGGTCGAGATTCATTATATACCTCGATCGAGATATTTAAATGGCTGAGATCGCATCTTCCAACATGCCTAAATGGATGGTGGAGATTGCATCTCTGTAACTCGAACGAGATATTTGGACGGTGGAGATTGCATCTACGTATCTCGAACGAGATATTTGGACGGTGGAGATTGTATCTCTCTATCTCGAACGAGCTATTTGGACGGTAGAGATTTGATCTCATTATCTCGTTCGAGATATGTGGACGACGGAGATTGTATCCCTTTACCTCGAACAATGAATGGTCGAGATTAGATTTTGATATCTCGTTCGAGATACGTGGACGGTGGAGATGCGCTAGTCAAATATGCCTAGGGGGATACAGCGTGGGGGCCCTGATGTGGATCCGAGTGGCATAGATATCTTGATCGAGATAATGTGGTGGCAGTGACACATAATGGTGACATGGATGATGACTGGAAACCCGAACCTGCTAGCATGGCATTAGTTGGTATCTCGATCGAGATATGTCGATTTAGGCTTGGGAGGCACGTGTCATGTTTTAATTCACGGCGATATCACGATCGAGGTACTCCGCTCGAGATGCATGGATGTCCCAATTTTAGAGAGAGTGAACGAAAGTGAGTACCCTCATCTTGCAACCTCCCTGTTCATGTCTGATGGATTTTTTCCTTGAAAGGTTCATGAAAACTTTAAAGGACTTTGTGAGACAAAGAGCAAGGCTAGAAGCAAGTATGGCAAAAGGATGGCTGATGCAAGAGTCTCTTGTGTATATCTCAAAACATCTATCTCGCAGCATAGATCCTTACATGCCACAATTGTGGAGCAATGAGGAGGATGATCGACTAGTCTCTAATGTGTCTTAGGGAAAAGGAAGGCAACAAAGACTGGATGATGCATTACACCACAAGGTGAATAAATTCTACATTCTAAATAGTTCCATCATGGAGAAGTGGATTGGGAAATACAAGAATGCAATCAATAGACGAAAGGATGAGAGAAGAGCTTTTAGAAGAGCAAATAGACGCTTGCCATTCCCGCCTAGCTTGGAACCTCTACCAAATGTGATCAATATAGAATGGCTTTGTATGGAAATATCGATGGCATCACAAAATGGAGAGATGATCACAAGAGAAGAGCATGAGTATGCAAGAGAATGTGACCCTCAAAGTAAGTACATTCTTCATCTCTATCTCACGTATATGCCTTATTTAATACACTATACTAAATGTCATGCTTTTGTTTAATGTTAGTACAAACTATATAATGCAATATGGTCAAAGAAAAGGCACTTTCACATGGAGCATGTTGATTCTAAAAGAAAATCGAGCTAGTAGACATGATATCAATGTCATAGAGGACAATCTTGAGTATTGTGGAACTATTCAGGATATTCTTGGCGGTTGGATTTAGAGCATTTACTCTATTCATCTTTGATATCAAATGGTTCAAGATGATATATAGAGGTGCTCAAGAAACTGTGAAGAAACATCCAAATGGGTTCTTTCAAATTGATTTCACCAAGTTTTGGAATGATGAGAAAGATACCTTCATACTACCTCAACATTGTCAACAGGTTAGCAACCCAGCCAATCCCAAATTAAATCTTGATGTAGGATAATAAAAGTGTAACCCTTTGCTTTGTGATATTAGGTTATGTTTCACGCCGATTGAATTGATCCAAAGTGGTGGTATGTTATACAAGTTTTCCCTCGTTCATAACATATCGTTCAAGATTAAGATGTGGAGGCCGAATCTCTGGATAAGGTGCAAGTACTACCTCAAATCGGCTCATTGGAAGAAGACAATGAAGAAAACATTTTGGATGGGGCCAATGAAGATCATGAGGAACATCAATCCGAAGAAGATGACGAGTCACCTATCAATCATGACAATGCTTCATTGGATCATGATAGTGATATTGATATGGAACCCCATCTTTTCATTGAGCTTCCATTAGATATAGACATGATTGATGAAGTAACATATATGGATTTATTACAAGATGGGATAAATTCATGATCTTGACATCTTTTTTTTTTTTGCTCGAAACATGGCTCCAAGGGTTTTAATGGACGCTTTTTTTAAACTATATATCATTTTTGTGTGTATGTGGCATGTATTTTTAAAATTCAGAATCCAACAATTCTCTGAATTTCATGCAGCGAAAATAGTAGCGTAATTTCGTTGCTATTTTCGATGTTTAGTAATGAAATTATAGTATTAAGCAAAATTTCGCTGCTACAGGTGCTACCCAACAACAGAATTTTGGTGCTATAAATAATGTGTTGTAGTGATGCACAATACTCTCCTGAAGCTATCTTCCTAGTTCCCCTTTGGAGGATAGAGGTTTACCCGGACAGAAAATGAATACATTGCACATCGAGAACATACCTATCTTGCTTCTAACGAATTCATAGTTGAGCCTCAAACATACCTTCTTTTTAACATGCAAACAAAGTCTCTCATTCAGCCAATGCGGCACGCATTTCCTCCTGGAGCTCTCCGCCTCAATGTCTTTACCACGACGCTTCATCTCCTCCTCAGCCTCTCGATCCCAGTTTCCCCATCCATTCCCTCCCTCTTCCTCTCCTTGACACCACCCACTAGATAGCTTAGCCATGCAAGCCCTGAGTTGTCGACCCGTCGACATACTGGGGGCATGTGACTACACGTGTGGAGTTAATAGGCTACTAACCCACTCTCTCATGCATGCGCCACTCATCAACTTCACTCGTTCTTTTTAAACACATTAATTATGATCATACCAACGCACATAGCTGATTAAACACATTAATCCTGGTAGACATCATACCAGCACACACAGCTGATTAAATACATTAATCCTCGTAGATGATTTAAATAAAAGGTGCATCCAAAATAAAATATCCCAAAATAACATAATGGGCATCCCCATAGAGGTTATGACTAACAGGTTTCTCCAAGTTTCTAACAAAAATGGTCTAACAAACAATGTACCAAATGTATGCCTATAATATAATCTTGTCTAAAATACTCTATTCTCTATCATGTCCTCTCGGGTTAAAAAGTGTGGTTTGTGAGAGAGTTGATGAACATGTCACATTATACTCCAAAGAAAGAAACAAAACTAGGATGTTAGTGGTGGTGAAGGGAAGAAGTTAGTGTAACATGGGTCAATGTACTCCTGATGAGAGAGTACTTATAGAAATTAATGTAAAACTTCAATGTTTGCTTTGTGCCTCCTTGATGTATGTTATTGAGAATACTTTTTATCTTCTTTTTTCATTAATTTATTTTCTTTGGTACCTCTTTGTGTATATTTTTCTTTGTATATATTTCTGAAGTGTATAACTTTGTAAGTAATTTTTCAATGTTGGTAAAGAAAGAGTCACTAAGTGATTTTTGACAATTGTTAAAATTGATAAAAAGCTAGAATAACAAATGCCAAGTGAGGATTCTAGAGAAACATTGGAGAAAGCATGGGATTACTTATTCCACATGTGTTATTGTATTGTAGATTGTTGCATTGTAATTGGAGATTTCTTTGGCATCAATGCTTCATTATCAGTGTTGCTTTATGGTTACTTTGTAGAATGCTCTCAGTGTTGCTTTGTGCTTTACTGTTACTTTGATTTGATGTATAAGAATTCTACCTTTCTTCGTGTGCTTTGTGGTTACTTTGATTGTGCTGATGTAGAATGCTCTCTATCTCTCTTTTATTCCATTTTAAATTTAAAAATGGAGGTTTTCTATGCCTTCTTAAAAAATGAAGATTTGATAGCCCATGCTATTAGGAAGTTAGAAAGTTAGAAAGATTTGATGCAAGTTAGAAAGTTGCGATTGTTTTCTTAAGCTCTAGTAGTTCTCTTCAAGATGGAAGGATGACTGTTCTCCAACCTTGTATAGTAGCCACCAAGATTGGCTTTTGACGGGCACCCTTGTCTATCAAATGTGATGGGAAAGGGATGAGACTTGCAAGTTTTTCACCATTTACATGTAATTTTTGACGGCTGAGAATTTTCTAGCACATTTCTTATGCCAAAAAAGTGCATGCCCATTCAAAACTCAAGCATGGTAGCTACTACCAAATAATTTGCCAATGTTGTCAAACTTGTTGGCGGATATTCTTGTGTAATTTGTTCTTTTCAAGCAAATGTTCTTGTGTTTTTCCATGTCGTTTTTATTCGATCGTACTTGCCATCGTTTTTTGGGGGGAAGGTTCTTCTATCTACTACTGCCCATGTAAAGTACTTGGCATTGATAGCCACTAATCAGGATGTGATGTGGTTGCCTTTTTCTCATTAAAGTGAGGGCTTGAGATGATAGAAGGCTTTATTTAGAGTTGAGTCTACCAGTACCTTGTCAAAAACTTCTCAATGTATGCAACACTAGAGTCTATGGGTAGAATGTGGATAGCTCTCATACTTCACTTGGGTCACTGAAAGAATCCCTTATGTATGGTTTTTTTTTTCACTTTTTGAATCTAGAATCCTCTTATGTATGTAAGAGGGAATAAAATTTGTACTGTTAGCAGACTTACAGTAGCCCTCTAGGAGTTAGTCACGATACAAGAGAATGCATAGTAATGTACGTAGCTAGGTGCTTTTGTTAGTAGCCCTCGATGTGTTGATCTGTAATTATCTTGTGTGTGTGTGTGTGTGTGTGTGAGAGTGAGAGAGAGAGAGAGAGAGAGAGAGAGATTTCATTTCAGGGTTCACAGCACTTTTAGGGCTTTGGCCATACATAGCCATGAAATATACTGTCTCGCAACAAAGATCCTCACAAATCCTACTGCCATATTAATACTTCAATAGAGAGATTTTAAGGCATAAACCAGCTCAAAAGCCGAAACACAGCACAATGCCGACTGTATAGGATTCAATAAGTTGAGCAGCTCTTCGAGGGTGTGCAATCGCAGCTGATTGGCTTCAGCAAACAAGTACGCTAAATGGGCAACCTTACTTTCCATCAGCTCGCGGCCTTTGGTTGTGAAGCTGTCGTTTGTAAGAGCCTCTGCCATGGTCTGGTCAGGTAAAAGCATCTGCGCATTGCCCATTCTGTGGTCAAAAACAGATCACAAACCCAAGCCCCAGACAGCCCTAAATCAAAAAACATACCTGCACAGTGTTCAATATAGAGCTCTACGTCGATGGCATGTTTCAAGATATTATACCTGCAAAGTGGCGA
The DNA here is from genome assembly GCF_041138505.1 of Cibotium barometz. Classification (NCBI taxonomy): domain Eukaryota; kingdom Viridiplantae; phylum Streptophyta; class Polypodiopsida; order Cyatheales; family Cibotiaceae; genus Cibotium; species Cibotium barometz. The sequence continues at coordinate 14,360,421 of NC_141066.1, read as the reverse complement.
GCTCGTTGGAGAGGTGTAGTTCGGATTGTAAGGTGCTTTTTTCAAGGGCTTCTACTGCTGCCAGCTGAACATCGCACAAGCTTGAGCCTGGGATTGATGGTGGAGCTTGACTTGCAGTAGCTAAGGTAGCTGGCACTGGTTTCTGGTCTTGGACAGAACTCTTGTCCACCAACATTATCTCGTGAGCATTCAAACCGAGCGTAGAGTAGACCAGAGTGATGGCCGAAGTGGGTCTCCACCCTCCCAGCCACATGAAGGCAGCCTCCAGAGGCGAACAGCGTGCACCTGCCCACATTCCATACAAAATGATCATGCGGTCCATCAGCTAGGATACGATCAATGAGAGTTGAATAAATAATTGGCATGCTATGATAATTAGGAGAGTAATGGGCTCATAATTAATGTATACTGCACCGGAGATTATTTCTAGAGCAGTGTGGTTTGTTTCGCGTGCGCTGTCAAAGGCGTCCCTGTAGAGCGGCAAGCAAGCGGAGACGAGGTGGGCAAGATGGGGGTTGGGGAGAGCTGGGTGAGCGAGTTGGGCTGCTTGTGGCTGATCATCGTGAGGATCTGTTGGTGTTGATGCGGACGATTTCTGATCAGAGAGAGCAGAGCGAAGCATCTCTGTGTGAGCTTTCCATTTGGACCAGAGCTGGGATGGAGCAGGGCGATGAGGGGCCATAGAGGCCAAGAGTCCAAGGGGGGGGGGGGGGGGTGGTGTGTGCACTGTGCTGCAAAGAGTGAAGGGGGCGACCAATCTGTTACATGGGTGCGCCGGGAGAGCGAGCGAGGAGTGCGTGTGCGTTGGTGGGGGGTGGTGTTTTTTGCCCTAACGCTCCACGACCACGTCTGACTATATAAGCTATCCTTTCCATGTCGGCAAAGGCTTCGTCCAATCACAACACGACACAATCCTACAGCCTAGATATTTTAATTGGCCTTTCCACGACGCGTTGCTGCGTGTCGAGCATCGGGAAGCACAAGGTCACGAGCGCAATGTCGTGTCCATTGAGACTGCGACTTTAGGTTTTGGAGGCAAGATTCGTTACTCTCCGTTAAGCTTCCACGTGCTCGCGCTCTAACATCGAACGCGCACACCACGCTTTAAAGTAACTCAACCTTGGTCCTTCCACGCGTCCCAAGTTAGTTACATAATTATTCAACACGTCACCTCCCTTCAAAACACGACACTTCCTACCTTTTCTTCACTTTTTTGTGTGTGGAAATTTCACTCTATTATAATATATATCAAGTCACAAACACATCAAGAGGCCATTACAAACCTTACTACTTCCCCATGCGTTCAGTGTAGGGAGAGTGGGGGCGAGGGACATTCTCACGTTAAAGGAAACAAGCAACTGACGGTAAAGAAAACCAACTAGCTAGGACTTTCCTAGCCCTTTTTGTAAGAAATGCATTCTCAGGTCTCCTTTTGTTAGTGAAGGTTTCCATTTATACCTAACCTCCTCCTTCTTGGAACATTTCTCATCTTCAAGCTGGATGAAAAGCTGAGAGGCAAAGAGGTTGTCGATAGGGTATTAGATGAAAATGGGCAAGAGTTAAAAGGGATGAGCTTGATAGCCAAGAAATGGGTGGACATTAGAAGAATTTGGAACTCATTTTGGGCCCCTGTAAGAAATTATCAATCTCTTTATTTTTCTCATCTCCAAAATGCACAAAATCGAAAAGCGCATCCAACAAAAATAATAAAATATGTGCGTTGACTGCAAAAAGTGAATCTCTAGAAGAATAAAGAAACTGGCGCGCATTTAACACACAAGGGAGTAACTCGTGTCGCATTTAAGACTCTACATGCTCATAACTACCTTCGAATATGTCATACAAAATCTTTGTTCTTTTGAACATTTTAGACCTTTACTGCCATCGCAAAGTTTTGATTCATGAAGAGGTGCTGGATTGTGAGAACGTAGAGAAAAATAATGGCAACCTACAATCAAGCGAGTGAAGAATCTAGCAAGAAGAGGCTATACCATCTTCACATGGACTTACAAGAAGAGTATGCTTCTCTTCAAAAACAAAGAAAAGGTCCAAGAATAGATGCCATGCACAGGGAAAAAATGAGGAGAGAAGGCCTGCACCATATTGACGTACATATTGCCGTATGGTGTGATGGAACAATCTACCCCAAATTGCCTAATCACAAACTCCACACTTCCTTTTTCCAATCTAACACAACTACTGAAGTTTGCAGGTGTGGTGACGGCCACAAAGGCTTGCTTGGATACATATCTAACCAATTTGCTATTGCTGGTATGTATAGGTGTCAAAAGAGGCAGAAGACAAAGCTCAGAAGGTTGCTGAGTGCTCACAATTGAAAGAACAACTTCAAAAAGAGGTTGACGAACTCAGGACAACCTAATAGAAGCTTAGAAAAGCAAGGACAAAAGCTACCCCATTGGGAGATAGACAAAGAAGTTAAAAAATCACATTATTGCTAAACTGAAACCTGCTAGTGGAGGGTGCAAGCGCAAGATCAAGCAAGCAAGGTAAGCTTGCTTATGTCTTTATTACTTTGAATACAATGATAATATAGATTTAAACTATCAATTGAGGAAACCACTCTTATTGCAGAAATGTTTTAGAGCTTGACAAAGATAATGTCAATCCTAATATCCTTCCAATCAAACAAATGAAATGTTTACTATCGAGCAGCATTGTAAAAAACATGATTGAACTTTGTGGTGATCCATTATTTTTGCAAAGTCCAGTTCCTTGTTGAACATCTCATAGAACATGTGATAATTAATCTTCATGGACATTGCTTCTATGAAGGAACTCAAATAGCATCATGTCACATGATTTCTTCTTTGGTAGAAACAAATTCCTACTTTTTAGAAGTTAAACAAATAGAGAAGGGGACAGAATATAAGAAGCACATGACAATATCTACCTTAAGTGTTTTGCCCTCAAATTTGAGGGACCTTTTCATTACTTTTCAGGTTTGGTGTTGGTGTAGATTGTATAGATTAGAAAGTGCTAAAGAATGTGACTAAGAACTAGCAAGGTCTTTCAATCACTCAAATCGCGTTCTTTGGCATGTTTCTAGACACCGCAGAATGCGATTTGAGCAACTGGAATCAAGTGGTCTAGGCATATCGCGTTAAAGGAGAACTTGCTATATAGATTGGGTATATAAAATATAAATGGTTATTATGCATTACGCAATCATACTAGTTGCATGTTATGATTTATGGGGATAGGAGCATAATTAATATTCCTCCTAGATTCCATTCACTTCTCATCTTTAAGCCTAAGGAGCTATTAGAAAAGAAAAAGAGTGTGTGCTGATTTTTATCTACACCCAATATATAGTTGTCTAGCTAGAGAAATGACACCTTCAGTAGTCCCTAAACATCATGTTGAGGAATGATGTTCTATGAAGCTCCCACCCTCTTGCTTTGAGGATCATCAGATCGAGTTGGGAAAAACCTCCCATTAAGTCTCCCTATCACATATCCAAGGCATCAGTGGTGGGTGAGTTGGAAGAATAATAGTTAGCTTAGTTACTTTGGGCTAGATTTATCTAGCCCTCATCCTTGTCGTTTGTGCTGCACCACCAACCTTGGTTTTTTAGAAGAAGAATAAGACCGCACATCTATGTATGGACTACATGGCATTAAATAAGTTAACTATCAAGAACAAGTTCTTGATGCTCAAGATTGTGTATATTTTGGATCATCTCAATGGTGTAAAGTCTTTTACAAAGATAGATCTAAAGATTGGTTTATCACCAAGTCCAGATCTTTGAGGATGACATTTCCCACGGCATTTAGGATAGGACATGGCCACTACAAATTTGTGGTGATGCTATTTGGACTCATCAGTGCACTAACAACATTTAACAAGATGATGTCCAAGATGTTCAGAGAGCTCATTTTGGTACGTGTTTATTCATACTTTTGGATAACATCCTTATCTTTTCTACTACCACTATAAAAAGCAACATGAGAAACATGGGCATGATGTGATGAAGGTCTTGCAAACTTTGTGAGACAATGAGCGCTACATCAATGCAGAGAAGAGCATATTTGGAGTACATGAAGTCTCCTACCTAGGCTATGTTGCTATCAATTCTAATGGTATCCACTTTGACCCCAAAAAGTATCAGGGCATACTGGCTTGGGAAGTTTTGAACATGGCTCAGGAGATCAAATCATTTATGACCTTTTTGAGGCCTATAGTTCACACATGGACAAGTTTTTTGAACTTGTAGCACCTCTCATATATCTGGTCAAGGGGGTGAAGACACATCGACATAAAGTGCTTATTTACGAGAAAGATTCTTGAGGCATTTCATGCATTGAAGAAATTGGTCTTAGAAGGACTATTCTTAGCTGACATCATGGAATGAACACCATATTAGGGAATATGGGAATTTTCCACAAGTTTGGGACACATGGTCAAAAGTTTGGATTAACCATAACTTGAACACCACTAATCCAAAATGAGCGCCTTATAGCTCTTTTGATTCCATTTTTCAAGCACTTTCCAACGATAGGTCATATGATAGGGTTTTGAGAAACTTACAAACATGTTATCCATGTCCCCTTTTTTAAGTATTTAAAAATGGGAATTGGGAAATTCCCAAATTCACTAATATGGTGTTAATGACCCATTCGAGGTTATTATTAATGCTAGCAATATTTCTAATGGATTTGTTTTATAATAAGATGGAAAGGGACATATTTCAGCCAAAAATACAGGAAAAATTTGAATTCTACTGAAAAGAAATATTTAGTATATATGACAAGGCATTATTAGGGGGATGATCACAACACTCAAGCATTGGAAGCCTTTACTTAAGATGGAAGACCAATGGCATATTACAGCCAAAAATTGAATGTTACCGAAAAGAACTATTCGGTATATGACAAGGTGCTATATTGAGAGTGATCATAACACTCAAGCATTGGAAACTTTTTCTATATGGAAAGGGAATTCATAATAAAGACCTATCACCAGACCATTCCTAGTGCCCAATGAAGTGATAGGCACTTAAATGGTTATAGACCATGCCTAGTGCCCAATGAGTGCCCAATAAAGTGCTAATAGACTTTGCCTAGTGTCCAATGTCATAGACAAGCCATGTGGAGTTAAGCATTGGAAACCTTTTCTATATGGAAAGGGAATTCATAATAAAGACCTATCACCAGACCATTCCTAGTGCCCAATGAAGTGATAGGCACTTAAATGGTTATAGACCATGCCTAGTGCCCAATGAGTGCCCAATAAAGTGATAGGCATTTAAATGCTAATAGACTTTGCCTAGTGCCCAATGTCATAGACAAGCCATGTGGAGTTAACTTTTCTAGTAGTTTGGAGACATGGTTGGCTATGTACCTAGTAAACATAACCTTTTTGTTGATTCTCTTAGGTGTAAGACCACCATTCAAATCATTAAAGAGACCATTGTGCTTGAGATTTAAGGTAAAGATTTGGATAATATGATGGCACAATATATAGATTCTCTAGAATTTAGAGCTTAGTACTAGTTCAAAAAACTAGCAGGACACTATATAGCATTAAGGTTGGCTGATTGCTATGTGTTCTATGGGAGAAAAGAGAAACACTTCTTCACGATGACCATGAGTCTCTTTTTGGGGTGTAAGAGGATACATGTGGTTTATATAAGAGAACAACCACAAGAAGTAGGATATTTCTCAGCACAAATATTTGTAACTCAAATTGTATAATAAAAGAGATAGAGAAGAATATACTATTATTAAATTGATACAATAGATGGCAAAGCCTCACACCCATGCGCACCTATGTGAAGAGAGATTTGATGGTTGATTTAGAATTGCTAAGACATAGACTATATATTAGTGGAAGTCCTACAATAGATGGAAAATCCCCATACCCATGTGCTCATGTGAAGAGAGCTTTGATTACTAAAATCTAGAAATGCTGAGATAGAGATTGTATGCTGGTAGAAGCTAGGGAGTAAACTCATAGTGATGACTGATGAACTAGGCATGTATCACGGGGTGGCCATGACATAACCACGTAGGTCTACAGTCATAGTTGATGCCACCATCCTATAGTGTAAACTTGGCCCATAAAGATGTACTAGTAATGTGTTGGGCCATGTTCACGACCTTCAATATTAAAGTAGGGTGTCCAAGAGTAAAGTCTACCTACTCCATGTGTGGACTATTATGAAATAACAGTCCAATGTCACATGTAGCCTATTTTGGCATTGTGCCAAATCTAGTTTTAGCCATCTCTAAACCATTTGGCCTCATATGCCACCTTCTCTTTTGAATATGAGGATGCTGGGAAAGCCATGGATACTCCTTATAATGGGGGTGTGTGTACAAACATGAGCTAGTCCCACTGCCTCGATAATACAATATGGGGGTGGAGCATTAATATTCAATAAGGGGTCATCAACGATATCAATAATACCTTGGATAAGATGGAAAGATCATTTTACTAGCCCAAGTTTACTAGCCAAAATTCTCTCAAGTCATATAGTCGTGACCCAACATCAAAATGAGAACATTATCTTCCATTGGTTCCTCACATTGGTTCAAGCTATCCTCAATATAGCACTCATTCATCTAATATTAGTCGACTCAACATTTGGCCACTATTTCTTGTCTCTTCTTTGTGAGGATGGTTTCACCATTATTAGAGGCCAATAAGACTACATAGACTTGTATGTCCTTGAAACATACCCCAAACATCATGGTATTCTATAATAGTAATCTACAGAACAACATCTTAACCTGCTAGTTTATGAGCATTATCTTCCATTGGTTCAAGCTATCCTCAATAACAATAATTCATCTCGTATTGTTTGACTGAACATTTGGCCATTGTTTCTTGTTTCTTCTTGCGAGGATGGTTTCATCTTATTCTATGGATAGTGGTCCATGATAGTAGTCTACACAACAACATCTTAACCTGCTAGTTTATGAACATCATGTTCCATTGGTTCAAGCTATCCTCAATAACACTCATTTTAGTATTGGTCGACTCAACATTTGGCCACTATTTCTTGTGTCTTCTTGTGAGGATGGTGTCAACATCATTAGAGGCCAATAAGACTACATAGACTTATATGTCCTTGAAACACCCCAAAAGATCATGGTATTCTATAATAGGAGTCTACACAACAACATCTTAACCTAATAGTTTATCTAAAAATTATTGGGCCACATAGAGTAAACCACAATTAACAGACATGGTCATTAAGTACTTTCCCACAAAAAAGAAAGGCCTTCAAAATTCAACAACAACTTAACCTGCCAGTTTATCAAAAAACTTATTAAGCAATAGAGTAAACCTCAATTGGCATACATTTATACATTCAACGTATTCTCTAAGTAAATTTAGTGTGCATTGCTATATGAAGCATATGATGACAACTATATGGTGTATGTAGCTTTGCCATGATGACATCGACCATTTAATACATATACTCATATATGATCATTGATGACCATCGTAACCTTTCACCCTCCTCTGAACAATCAAAGGGACTAATGAATCGTATCCCCCATTATAGAGTTCCTTTTACATATTGAACATGTGTGAGACTAGAAACATGTCACCATTTGGCCATAACTACTATTAGCTTAGCTTAGGGACATGCATAGTCCATAGTGAAGAGAAAGGTCCTAGAGTGTTGCAAAAGTATTCTTTCAAATGAAATAGAGAAGCGATTACTTAAAATGCTTATTGCAATTTGCAAAAATGATAAACAAGAAATAGACAGATAGCGATAGCACAAAACACACCCGATTATGTCCCAACCATCCTCTTATTAAGGGCCCCCACTTGTTCCTAGGTGTATTTGCTTATGTATTGCAAGATATAAATGAAGTGCAATATTGACTTACTGTCCAAATAGAGAGACACCTTACAGACTTTTTTGGCTGAATGGAAGCTCTCACTTGGGGCTATTTGGGGCACCTTTAGGCTACATTTTATCTCTATATATACCTTGATGCTGTAGATGTCTGATGACCGATATATTACATTTCTTGCTGCTTTAGGCTACCTATATAGTGTGAATTTTTCTCTAATGAATGACCTTCTTGATGACCTACATTTTAGGATTACAATCTAGCTGGACAACCTTTTATGCTCTCCTTAGATGATGCAGATATGGTTGATCTCTATGCTTCCCTTAATATTACAAGCTACCTTATGCAAGCTATTTAAGGTTCCTCTTCATACTTTGGCTTACCCTTAAGCTCATAGGTTGCAAGATGATTTATTCCCTTGGATGATTACTCTTATAAAGGAATAAAGAGCTAGGATTTCACTCAAAAGATGTTACCTTAAGGTCTCTTTACATAGGCAACTTCCATCAACCCAATAATTGGTCCAGCTTTGCCTCTTTTTGGTCCACATCACACCAAGGGTACCCATGGGCTGGCCCATGGCACCCCCCTAAAGATAAGATTTGACACATTTTCCTAATACTTGAACATAGACTTGACATAGACTTGGGCTTCTTCAAGTAACCAACCAAATAGTCTAATATGTGCCTGGTTGGGCTAGTATAACATTATACAACTTGCAAAGAGGGTTACATACACTTGTGCTACATATCCTAAACCTAGATGGTGATTGGCGACTTGTCCCTTAGACTTTAGAAAAGGTAACTAACTATCCTAGACGCTATAGAATGTCCATGTGGCACCCCTCGTGCTTAACTTGTTGGTAGGATCGACAACCACTTTTAGATAATCTACCCAAAAAATGATGGATATTTCTCAAAGAAGTCCTTTTCCAACCACACCGCTTTTTGGGTACCCTGGTCTTTGAACTTGGTCAAGAATTATTGCTTCTTTTGAATCGATGCCATGTTTAAATTGCTACAATTACACCACTTTTTTGGGATCTAGGATCTTTAAATCACTGATGCTGTTTAATTGTTCATCATTCAAGATCTCCAAACAAGGAGGAGTGCCCTAAAAGAACTTCAACTAGCTAATATGGAAAAACATCATTCATAGACCAATTTTCAATCAAAGCTTCATGGGAGACATTCTTTAACAATTGGAAACATATGACTCTATGAGGTTATGCTAATGGAAGAATAGAAGTAATTAAGCACTACTTTAACCAAATGCAAAAATTACTCCCACTTACTTTCACTGTCATTCATGCAACATTTAAGCACATCAAAGGCCAACTGTTATAGATCTTTGTATATGGATGAAAAGCATTCAAAAATTGAACTTTAGACTCGAACAAGGCACACTAAAAATGCAAAGTAAGTTTAGCACCCCTATTAGAAATAATAGTACAAGGCAAACCACATCCTAATGCTTAATGAAAAGCCTAGCTACATCTTATTGGTTTTATAGGGTATAAACATACCAAACTTGCTTAAATGATCAACAATGGTCAAATATGTTTTCTAAAATTCAAAGTAAGTTTAGCATCCCTATAAGAAATAATAATATGAGGCAGACCACATACCAATTCTTAATGAAAAGCCTAGCTACATCTCATTAGTCTTATAGGGTAGAAACATACCAAACTTGCTAAAATGATCATTTATGGTCAAACCCTAAGTGTTTTATGGCAACCTACACACTGGGAAGGAGAGTAGTGATAAAGTCCCATTAATATACACTGAAAAAGTCCTAGAATAGGCAAGGGCTAAAGTAAGCTGCCTTGTTGCTTCCCATGGGGACCCTTAACTTTTTGGCAAATATCATGCTTGGACAGATAGTGAAAGACATCTTGCCTCACCTTAGTCTAGTAAAAATGAAACTTAAGCTTCTCCAATGTGCATTCTCGGATGTGACCACTAGGTAATGACGTTATGCATGTCATGGAGAAGATGTGGCTGCATGCCTTAAGAACACAAAGATGGTTCTTATATAAGAGCCACCCATTATTTATGATGAAATCATATGACTATATGACCTTTCTATATCTTTCGCCCATGAAATCATAGAGATTTATGGTTTCTATAGCTTTTTCCCACTGAGTATCAAACTTGCTTGACCCCTAATACTGCCCATGCATCTCATGAAGACCATTCTCCTCCTTGAGGTCTAGTAAGGTGGAAAACTTGTGGGATAATTGATGTAGCTCCTTTAACCATACTATATAGCACAAGTACTAGGCTAGAAACATTATGCTTAAAGTAGGAGCTACATAATATGTTAAAGAGAGAGCTATGTATCAAATTATTATTCATTGAAGATTAAAGTGCTTGCTAATGGCCTAAGCTTTATTAGAGCACTAGTTGATGATGATGACTTGGTGTCTACCACATTGAATAGGCTTGGAAAAGATTATAAGTAATTTTAGACTTCTATCCAAACTCGAAAAAATTTCCCTAGCTTTGAAGGCGTATGGTATGTTGATTCTCCTGCCTCTAACCACATGATCAACCATGGAGAGTGGTTTAGAGAATTGAAGGAATTGAAAAAACCAAGCTATGTAGAAATAAGTGATGATATCACACACCACCCTGTTGTAGATGTTGGTAAAGTTCCTTCATCTCTATATGATAGAAAAATGATGTACCTTACTAATGTGCGCAAACACAACAAATAAGGGTCAACAAAAGTGAGGTTTAACCCTCATGGATGTGGGAGACTTCAATAACCAGTGCTACTTTGTTGCAATGGGAAAGAGAGTTGGCAAAATGTTTATATGAATGCAAGTATGCCTGAAGTGAAGGATGCAATTTTTTCACGTGGTACATGTGTGATTGTCGATATTGATATTTGACCTAATGCATTGGACATGTTTTAGGTTGAAAAAAGTGCAAGCCCCAAAATTTGTTATGGGTTTGCCAAAATTTAAGGTGGATGGAATGTATAAAGTATGCGAAGCAAGCCAATTGGGCAAGCAAGCTAAGCATGCATTTTCGAGAATGATAAGAATGTAAGCCAAACACCTTTGGATTTGGTACACTCCACATGTTTGGGCAAGCAGTTTAATTCACATCAATCAAAGGATTCCATTATTATTTGACCTTCATTAATGATCACACTAAGAAAGTGTAATCATTAATCATGAAAGGATTCCGCTAGTGGTTGGCATTAATCAAAGCATTCCACTACTACTACGTGTCGATATATTTCATGAAAGAGAAGAGTGAAGTGTCTACTCACTTTCAAACCTTCAAAGGTATGGTAGAGAAAGACAAAGGCATGCATATAAAATGCCTGGGGTAACCGATCACACAGGGGGGAATATTTCTCCAATGAATTTAGTGATTATCTAAGAGAGCATGGGACAAAGTGGCAGTTTACATAAAAGTACACCTTGTAGAAAATGGGGTTGTAGAAAGGGAGAAGAACAAACACATTACAGAAGTTTCTTATGCACCGATGAGTGAGAAAGGGATGCTCACTATTTTTGGGTTGAATCAATAGCAAGTATAATTTGTATCTTGAATGGTCACTATTTTTGGGTTGAATCAATAGCAAGTATAATTTTGTATCTTGAATAGGACACCCACTGCAGTAGCAATTCATGGCATGATGTCTAAACAAAAGTTCATGTAAGAGAGTGGGACATGAGGTGGCTAGTTGGGCGGACACACTTTAGTAAGTGTGCATGGACATGGATAAGTGACTATATAAGTCAACTTTTGGTAGTGTGTACACATTTTTTTGGACATAATACACTTTTGCAGCTTTGATCTCCTTGCTTTCATGGCTTGCTTCATGGACATGTGCACACTCCATGGTTGACTGTTGAACTTTGTGGTATTCCAAGCCTAGAGCACCCTGTGCGGACTCACGTTTGAGTTTGAATCTTCTCCCACCCAAATCCCTTCATTATAATTGGTATTAGAGCTCCATGTTTGATCCTAATGGCATGATTTTTTTATTTTTTTATTTTTTTTTGATATTTTCCCTAACTTCTGACATGATGTTTCAAATGCAAAGCTCTTTTCATTCCATGTTGCAACTACAAATGGGATTGAAGGATATGATGTGTGAGTTTGGGCAACAAATGGCACAAATGGTTGGGCAAAATATTGAAAGCATGTGCAATCTCTTGGAGCGTAAGCTTGATGGGATTCAAGCTAATATGTAATCAGTCCACGGTCCCCATAGTGCATGGGAATGTTAATCAAGAGGGAAACAAACTATGGAAGTGGAGCATATTCCCGATTCTTTAAGGGTGCAACAAATGGCATCTAAAGGGGTAGCTCAACATGGTTTTAGTAGTGGCTTCATGGTTTTGGCAAGGGTTACACATATGCCCTCTCCTCAAAAAGGGAATGGAAATAACCATGTGTTGCCTAGAGGTATGCACAATGATGGTGTTACAAATGGATTTGGTTATGCAAGTGTGTTGCCTAATGTGGATGGATTGGATCATGAAGAAATTCATGTATTTGGAGATGGGAATATACATAGGAATGTACGTGGCAAATCACATGCTCATGGTCATGATGTATATCATGCAAATGGAAGAGGTGAAACACATGCCATGAGAGATACAAAGGATAAGAATGTGCTTGCTAAGTTCAAAGGGATTGATGCTTCCATTGATGAGCTTGATGAATGGATTAGCAAAATGGAAGATTACTTCTTCTTAAATCCTAGAAAAGAAAGGGCCAAAGTGCAGTTTGCAGCTTTACATCTTGAAGACTATGCTCATACTTGGTGGAGAAGCTTGGAAAAGAATAGCCGTGTGTTCTATACATGGGTTGATTTCAGAAATGAAATGCTTGAAACCTTCTCTTCCAAGCTTGAGAAGAAAATAATGGTTGGGAATTGGTATGATCTCGACCAAGAAGGCACACCTGTGAAGGGTCACACCCTTACACATGGGTCACTATCAAAGGACATGTCTATTCATTAAAAGGCACACCCCTAAGTCCAAAGGACATAACCGTTGATTCAAGAGCCACACCCCTTCCCAGGGATGTGTCTCTTCACTTGTACCCTTTCGGTCTCTATTTAAGAAAGGCCCCTGTCTCAATGCAAACATCTCATCTCACCTCAATCTTTCTATCAACATTTGTGTTATGTTTGTTAATTAAGTCTTAATCATGTTAATAAAGCTATAAAAGCTTTACAGTGGTATCAGAGCAAACTTTTTTCCACCCTGTGAGATGCCTAAACCCTAACCCTAACCTTAAAATCAGTCCAAACCCTAACCCTAAAATCAGCCTGTGCCCAAACCCTAAAATTGGGTGTAGCAAGTGTTGAATGGAAGAGCAGGAGAGAATGCCCCATTTAATTTTACCCGATTTTGCTAATTTTGTATTTTTTCCCAATTTCATCCAAAAAAACGATGGGAAGCAGAGACTCACACCAAGGTTCCATCGAAGTGCTTATAGGCTACCTGTACTCTACTGGAGGTCTTGAGTGCATCCTTTCGTGCTGAATATCTCTCCAAGCAAGGGGCGCCACCCTTCATTCTCTACAGCCATGCCTCTTCACGTTTTCTTTTAAACGTGACGTTTCACATCAAAAAATATAAAAAAAAACAAGCAGCCTTATAACTTAAGGCTTATAATCAAGCCTTATTATATACGTGGCTTTCACCAACCACGTGAAGCAGTCGGCAGCCAGCATCGAACGGCCACCCGCCAGCGAAGGAAACCCGCCTAGTGACCAGCGCACACACCAAAAAAAAAAAGAAGAACCCGACGGTCAGCCGTTGCGACCAGCACATTTTTTTTTAAAGAGAACCCAATGACCAGCTTCCAGCACCTTTTCAAAAAAAAAAAACCCCATACATTTACCTTACGGGTTCCTACGAAATGGCGCCTGCCTTGGTCGTCTATGCGCCTGCTGCCTCCCTTCCTTAAAAAAAAAAGCAGCCTTCTTCATTGTTGCTAGGCTCCTACAGTCTATGTTGGTGTTTTTCACGGCTTGACGGCTACGACCTTGGTCCTTCTCCAGCAAAACTATTTATTATGACATTCACAGCAACAAGCTGCATTCCAACGGTTTGAAGCCATGTTCCATCAACAACCAAAAGCTCGTATCGATGAGCTCAACATGTTTCTCAACAAAAATTCTCTCACCCTAAGCATGGTTCTTCAGAGACAACCAGACACAAAGTATCTTCGTGCGAGCAATGCAAGCCTCAGCATGGATATTCTTGGAAATGTTACGGTTCTAAGCAACCAACTTCTTATTGGAATCATCAACAACAAAAGCAGCAACATGAAGCTTCCAAAGGATCACATCTTGGAAAGAAATCAGCCATATCAAGATGGGCTTACTTAGTGGCACGTGTGTCCGACCCTAGTCGAGTACTCGATCGTGAACGCCGCGACGTTGGACAAGTTTCCCCTCGCGAGCAATGCCCTACATTCAAGTCCTTGCAAGCTCTTGATGGCAGCGTTGAAGACTTACTCATTCTCACGTTGTGCAAGAGGATCCTTGAGAGGTCTAAGAGGCACAAACAACCTCAACCTCCCCCTTCTACATTGGAAGCCTTAATACCTGCTGAGAAAGCTGAAGATTCAGAAGATTCTGGTACATGTGTGAAAATACAATGTCCACAGCTCCTTTTCTTAACGTGACCCAGGCAGAAGCAATAGCCTCGTCACTGCCCGTGCAAAACAGAGTCTTTGTCTTTGACCAGATACCTGACGCCGTGGTGAGGATGATTCTTCTTAAAAAATGAAGACTCCAGTCTTTACCTTTAGTGGTGCAAAGGATAAATCAGCTGCTGCAGACTCTTGCAGCATGTCTTCAGTCACTGCAAATGAATCTTTGGACATAACTTGTCCCGAGAACAACTTTCTAAGCAAAGATAAGCATATGGAAGATATTTCTTCTTCATCTACGACAACCCTTAAAGACATCCATGTTACAGACAAGCCAATGGAATCCCTTTCAGATTTCCAAATGATGGTCACTAACCAAATGCAAAGTTTGGTAACACAATCCTTGATATTGGAGATTCAAGATAGTTTGCTTATGGTTTCTCTAAAGGCAAATGAAGATTCAGTCTTTTCTTGGACAAAGTTTAAAGTTACCAATGATGTTAACAAAAGTTCTACTCAAGTTACAGATATGATTCTCATGCTTTTGGTAAAGATGAGACAAGTTGCAGATGCACTTAATATTCAGTTTGGTATATGCAAGATTGTTATGGTCAACAATAATGCCATGACATGGGATCTAGCAGCTAGAGCTTTGGATGTAGAAGCAATTCAATCATTTCCCCTCTTGAGTCTCAACAACTACCCCTGAGTCTTATTTTAAGTGGGAGGGAATGTCACGATTGTGACTAACTCTCTTAATCTCTCCTTAATTGCTCCTTAATCCCTTATTAACTGAAAGGACACCTGTGAAGCGTCACACCCTTACACATGGGTCACTATCAAAGGACATGTCTATTCATTAAAAGGCACACCCCTAAGTCCAAAGGACATAACCGTTGATTCAAGAGCCACACCCCTTCCCAGGGATGTGTCTCTTCACTTGTACCCTTTCAGCCTCTATTTAAGAAAGGCCCCTGTCTCAATGCAAACATCTCATCTCACCTCAATCTTTCTATCAGTATTTGTCTTATGTTTGTTAATTAAGTCTTAATCATGTTAATAAAGTTATAAAAGCTTTACATATTGTGTGCAGTTTTTGAAGCTTATCATCCATGTGGATGGGGTAGACAAGTACTATAAGATAGCCAAGTTCATTCATGGGTTGCAACCATGCATAAGGGCTGATGTTAGTGCTTAAATGCCAAAGATTTTTTGTGATGCCATGACTTTGGCTAAGGTATATGAGCCCAAATACCATCTTGGCACTGGTCATAGCACTCCTAAATCCTCTTCCAAAGTTTCAACTATGGATCATACCAGTGGAGGGACATCATATTCTCCTTCTTCCACTTCAATTATACCTATGTAACCCATTGTTTTTAGCTCTGTACAGCATGCAAGATCAAAGGGTAATGCATTGGGTGTGCACAAGAAGGTGCGTCAAAGGGAGATGCAAGTGGGAAGTCAAATGTTGGGAATGCCAAACTTGTGGTCAAAGAGTTGTCCACAGACGAGATTAAAGACAAAAGAAAGAAGGGATTATATTTCCAATGTGGGGAAAGGTGGACACCGATCATAGGGCTCATTGCAAGTATTGTTGGGTCAAGTTGAACATAATCATAGACTTGAGTGATGAAGAGGACGCAAAGGCAAATGAAGAGGAGAGCACTAATGAGAACTCCGGCACGGGAGTCTACCGAACTTGGTTTTTTAACCTGGGGAGGAGGAGCTCTTCTTGATTGGCACACTTAGATGATGGATGGGCTGATTTGTATGGCTCTTTGGGTGGCATGTGGAATCATTATAGTTCAATTCTAGATAATTAGATTTTTAAAAGTGTTTGGTGTATTGCTTATATACGCATACTATAGATGAGGTGAGAAGTTAGATAGATCCCAAGGTAGAAAAATATATATTCATTGGTTGATCCCTTGAGTAGAAAGGTTATAGATGCTCTAGCCCCACTATACATAAGATTTAGGTGAGTAAGGATATTGTGTTTAATGAGATAAGTAACTGGTATATATGACACTAGTGAAGAAATCTATGGAGGTTGAAGCAAAAAATAAGATGGGTGAACAAGAGGTGAGCTTGCAGTGCTTTGTCCTGCCCCTCTGCTGCGCCCGCCTGCCCATTGCTGCCTCCGCCTGTCCCTTTGCTACCCTCGCCTGCCCATTTGCAGCCCCTCGCCTGCCCCTCTGCTGCCCTTGCCTGCCTTCTTCATCCCCTGCATGCCCTTCTGCTACCACATTCTCCAAACAAACTCCTGAAGAGAGGGCCAGAAGGCAATAAAAAACTCCATAGCTAACCCATCCCAGCCAGGAGACTTCTCTCTCCCTAGTCTTAGGAGGGCCTACCAACATTCCTGCATTTCAATGTCCCTTTCCAGCTAATTAGCTCTATTAGAGTCCATACTCTTGTTAACCTATTCCAGCCAGAAGCTTGGTTTCAACTTGGACCCTTCTATCTGAAAGATCCTCCTTAAGACTGAGAGTTGATCCTAAATACCATTAGGGGAGAACGAAGCTCATTTTGGGGCCTTTTTCCCAAAACAAAAAACCCCTCTCCACCAATCAGAGAAAGGCCAACGTAATGTTGGGGAAATTGCGAAAACAAAGTAAAATTCACCCCCAAAAAAAAGAATCAAATTTTATTGAATATACAACTGTTTGCATTCAATGAAGAGATCCTTTTCGATTCTGACAGAATTATTCTATTGTGAGTGCAGTTATATCATCAAAGACACAAAAAAGGCTCCCCTCAACCAGTTTTCTCGCTTTCGAACAATGTTTTCCTCTAGCTTCTTCAATTTTCTATACTCTACCATCTCTTATTGTCTTGTGCTCTCAATAATGGCAACAAAAAACTATCACCGACCAGTTTGTGCAAAATGCTATGTAGAGCCAAATGTAGAGGATCAAAGAAGGGAAGTGAGTTCTTTACCCTGTCAACCCGCTTCTTCTTGGATTGATGTTAGGTGTTATTAGATAGTGTTGTACACTTACACAATTACGTCATGATGTGCTCCTAGAGATAAGAGGCAATGAGGAGATCAACAATTACACATTTGTTTACACATCATTACAAAAGTAGTTACATGAGAGTAGGTGATGGGACAGGCTCATCAGATTGTGGCTTTACTTGTGCAGATGATGGGAGAGGCACATCCTCTAGGAGAGGTTGATCCATGGGCATAGGCAAAGGCTGATCTTTTGGGAGAGGCTGATCCATGGGCAAAGGCATAGGCTAATCCTTAGGTAGGGGCTGTTCTTTTGGCACAATGGGAGAGGAGGTCAAAGGCTCAACTCCTGGCACAGGCTCATGCTCCAAGGGCTTACCCTCTTCCATGAACTCCTTTTGAGCAGCATTTTCATGTACCATGGGTGTGTTAAATGTGCGCCAGTCTCTTTATTCCTCTAGAGATTCACGTTTTGCCAGTCAGTGCACATATTTTATTATTTTTGTTGGATGCGCTTTCGATTTTGTGCA
Source organism: Cibotium barometz (assembly GCF_041138505.1). Classification (NCBI taxonomy): domain Eukaryota; kingdom Viridiplantae; phylum Streptophyta; class Polypodiopsida; order Cyatheales; family Cibotiaceae; genus Cibotium; species Cibotium barometz. The sequence continues at coordinate 14,342,462 of NC_141066.1, read as the reverse complement.
TTTTGGAGATGATAAAAATAAAGAGATTGAGAATTTCTTACAGGGCCCCAAAATGAGTTCCAAATTCTTCTAATGTCCACCCATTTCTTGGCTATCAAACTCATCCCTTTTAACTCTTGCCCATTTTCATCTAATACCCTACCTACAACCTCCTTGCCTCTCAGCTTTTCAGCCAGCTTGAAGATGAGAAATGTTCCAAGAAGGAGGAGGTTAGGTATAAATGGAAACCTTCACTAACAAAAGGAGACTTGAGAATGCATTTCTTACAAAAAGGGCTAGGAAAGTCCTAGCTAGTTGGTTTTCTTTACCGTCAGTTGCTTGTTTCCAGCAATGTCCTAGTCGGTTTTCTTTAACGTGAGAATGTCCCTCGCCCCCACTCTCCCCACACTAAACGCATGGGGAAGTAGTAAGGTTTGTAATGGCCTCTTGATGGTGTTTGTGACTTGATATATATTATAATAGAGTGAAATTTCCACACACAAAAAAGTGAAGAAAAGGTAGGAAGTGTCGTGTTTTGAAGGGAGGTGACGTGTTGAATAATTATGTAACTAACTTGGGACGCGTGGAAGGAAGGAAGTTACTTTAAAGCGTGGTGTGCGCGTTCGATGTTAGAGCGCGTTGGATAGGAGCACGTGGAAGCTTAACTGAGAGTAACGAATCTTGCCTCCAAAACCTAAAGTCCCAGTCTCAATGGACACGACATTGCGCTCGTGACCTTTTCGATGCTCGACACGCAGCAACGCATCGTGGAAAGGCCAATTAAAATATCTAGGCTGTAGGATTGTGTCGTGTTGTGATTGGACGAAGCCTTTGCCGACATGGAAAGGATAGCTTATATAGTCAGACGTGGTCGTGGAGCGTTAGGGCAAAAAACACCACCCCCCACACACACGCACACGCACTCCTCCTCCTCCTCGCTCGCTCGCTCTCCCGGCGCGCTCCAAGTACCCATGTAACAGATTGGTCGCCCCCTTCACTCTTTGCAGCACAGTGCACACCCCCCCCCCCCCCCCCGCCTTGGACTCTTGGCCTCTATGGCCCCTCATCGCCCTGCTCCATCCCAGCTCTGGTCCAAATGGAAAGCTCACACAGAGATGCTTCGCTCTGCTCTCTCTGATCAGAAATCGTCCGCATCAACACCAACAGATCCTCACGATGATCAGCCACAAGCAGCCCAACTCGCTCACCCAGCTCTCCCCAACCCCCATCTTGCCCACCTCGTCTCCGCTTGCTTGCCGCTCTACAAGGACGCCTTTGACAGCGCACGCGAAACAAACCACACTGCTCTAGCAATAATCTCCGGTACAGTATACATTAATTATGAGCCCATTACTCTCCTAATTATCATAGCGTGCCAATTATTTATTCAACTCTCATTGATCGTATCCTAGCTGATGGACCGCATGATCATTTTGTATGGAATGTGGGCAGGTGCACGCTGTTCGCCTCTGGAGGCTGCCTTCATGTGGCTGGGAGGGTGGAGACCCACTTCGGCCATCACTCTGGTCTACTCTACGCTCGGTTTGAATGCTCACGAGATAATGTTGGTGGACAAGAGTTCTGTCCAAGCGCCAGAAACCAGTGCCAGCTACCTTAGCTACTGCAAGTCAAGCTCCACCATCAATCCCAGGCTCAAGCTTGAGCGATGTTCAGCTGGCAGCAGTAGAAGCCCTTGAAAAAAGCACCTTACAATACGAACTACACCTCTCCAACGAGCTCGCCACTTTGCAGGTATAATATCTTGAAACATGCCATCGACGTAGAGCTCTATATTGAACACTGTGCAGGTATGTTTTTTGATTTAGGGCTGTCTGGGGCTTGGGTTTGTGATCTGTTTTTGATCACAGAATGGGCAATGCGCAGATGCTTTTACCTGACCAGACCATGGCAGAGGCTCTTACAAACGACAGCTTCACAACCAAAGGCCGCGAGCTGATGGAAAGTAAGGTTGCCCATTTAGCGTACTTGTTTGCTGAAGCCAATCAGCTGCGATTGCACACCCTCGAAGAGCTGCTCAACTTATTGAATCCTATACAGTCGGCATTGTGCTGTGTTTCGGCTTTTGAGCTGGTTTATGCCTTAAAATCTCTCTATTGAAGTATTAATATGGCAGTAGGATTTGTGAGGATCTTTGTTGCGAGACAGTATATTTCATCTCTCTCTCTCTCTCTCTCTCTCTCTCTCACACACACACACACACACACACACACACAAGATAATTACAGATCAACACATAGAGGGCTACTAACAAAAGCACCTAGCTACGTACATTACTATGCATGCTCTCGTGTCATGACTAACTCCTAGAGGGCTTCTAACAAAAGCATGTAAAGATAGCACCTACGTGAAATCTGCTAACAGTACAAATTTTATTCCCTCTTACATATATAAGAGGATTCTAGATTCAAAAAGTGAAAAAAAAAAACCATACATAAGGGATTCTTTCAGTGACCCAAGTGAAGTATGAGAGCTATCCACATTCTACCCTTAGATTTACTACTATGTTCCAATACATGGGTGTGTGAAAATATATATAGAAGCCAATAGACTCTAGCGTGGCATACATTGAAGTTTTTGACAAGGTACTGGTAGACTCAACTCTAAATAAAGCCTTCTATCATCTCAAGCCCTCACTTTAATGAGAAAAAGGCAACCACGTCACATCCTGATTAGTGGCTATCAATGCCAAGTACTTTACATGGGCAGTAGTAGATATAGAAGAACCTTCCCCCCAAAAAACGATGGCAGGTACGATCGAATAAAAACGACATGGAAAAACACAAGAACATTCACTTGAAAAGTACAAAGTCCACAAGAATATCTCCCAACCAGTTTGACAACATTGGCAAATTATTTGGTAGTAGCTACCATGCTTGAGTTTTGAACGGGCATGCACTTTTTGGCATAAGAAATGTGCAAGAAAATTCTCAGCCGTCAAAAATTACATGTAAATGGTGAAAAACTTGCAAGCCTCATCCCTTTCCCATCACATTTGTTAGACAAGGGTGCCCGTCTTAAAAGCCAACCCTGGTGGCTACTATACAAGGTTGGAGAGAACGGTCATCCTTCCATCTTGAAGAGAACTACTAGAGCTTAAGAAAACAATCGCAACTTTCTAACTTGCATCAAATCTTTCTAACTTTCTAGCTTCCTAATAGCATGGGCTATCGAATCTTCATTTTTTAAGAAGGCATAGAAAACCTCCATTTTTAAATTTAAAATGGAATAAAAGAGAGAGAGAGCATTCTACATCAACACAATCAAAGTAACCACAAAGCACACGAAGAAAGGGAGAATTCTACATCAAATCAAAGTAACAGTAAAGCACAAAGCAACACTGAGAGCATTCTACAAAGTAACCGTAAAGCAACACTGATAACGAAGCATTGATGCCAAAGAAATCTCCAATTACAATGCAATAATGTACAATACAATAACACATGTGGAATAAGAATTTCCCATGCTTTCTCCAATGTTTCTCTAGAATCCTCACTTGGTATTTGTTATTCTAGCCTTTTATCAATTTTAACAATTGTCGAAAATCACTTAGTGACTCTTTCTTTACCAACATTGGAAGGTTACTTATTGATTGGTCTATTAATCAGAATCTACAAAGTTATACACTTCAGAAATATATACAAAGAAAAATATACACAAAGAGGTACCAAAGAAAATAAATTAATGAAAAAAGAAGATAAAAAGTATTCTCAATAACATACATCAAGGAGGCACAAAGCAACCATTGAAGTTTTACATTAATTTCTATTGTAAGTACTCTCTCACTAGGAGTACAGTGACCCATGTTACACTAACTTCTTCCCTTCACCACTAACATCCTAGTTTTGTTTCTTTCTTTGGAGTATAATGTGACATGTTCATCAACTCTCTCACAAACCACACTTTTTAACCCGAGAGGACATGATAGAGAATAGAGTATTTTAGACAAGATTATATTATAGACATACATTTGGTACATTGTTTGTCAGACCATTTTTGTTAGAAGCTTGGAGAAACCTGTTAGTCATAACCTCTATGGGGATGCCCATTATGTTATTTCGGGATATTTTATTTTGGATGCACCTTTTATTTAAATCATCTACGAGGATTAATGTATTTAATCAGCTGTGTGCACTGGTATGATGTCTACCAAGATTAATGTGTTTAATCAGCTATGTGTGCTGGTATGATCATAATTAATGTGTTTAAAAAGAACGAGCGGAGTTGATGAGTGGCACATGCATGAGAGAGTGGGTTAGTAGCCTATTAACTCCACACATGTAGTCACATGCCCCCAGTACATCGACGGGTGGTCGACAACTCAGGCCTTGCATGGCTAAGCTATCTAGTGGGTGGTGTTGTCAAGGAGAGGAAGAGGGAGCGAATGGATGGGGCAACTGGGATCCGGAGGCTGAGGAGGAGATGAAGCGTCGTGGTAAAGACATTGAGGCAGAGAGCTCCAAGAGGAAATGCGTGCCGGATTGGCTAAATGAGAGACTTTGTTTGCATGTTAAAAAGAAGGTATGTTTGAAGCTCAACTAGGAATTCGTTAGAAGCCACATAGGTATGTTCTCGATGTGCAATGTATTCGTTTTCTATCCGGGTAAACCTTCGTCCAAAGGGGAACTAAGAAGATAGCTTCAAGAGAGTATTATGCATCACTACAACACATTGTTTATAGCACCAAAATTTTGTTGTTGGGTAGCACCTATGGTAGCAAAATTTCACTTAATACTATAATTTCATTGCTAAACATCAAAAATAGCAATGAAATTACGTTGCTATTTTCGCTCAATGAAATTCCAGAGAGTTGTTGGATTCTCAATTTTAAAAATACATGCCACATACACACAAAAATGATATATAGATTAAAAAAAGCATCCATTAAAACCCTTGGAGCCATGTTTTGAGCAAAAAAAAAAAGAGTTGAAAACTTTTGAGAACCGAAACAATGTCAAGATCATGGCATCTTGTAATAAATCCATATATGTTACTTCATCAATCATGTCTATATCTAATGGAAGCTCAATGAAAAGATGGGACTCCATATCAATATCACTATCACGATCCAATGAAGCATTGTCATGATTGATAGGTGACTCATCATCTTCTTCAGATTGATGTTCCTCATTCATTGGACCCATCCAAAATGTTTTCTTCATCGTCTTCTTCCAATGAGCCGATTTGAGGTAGTACTTGCACATTATCCAGAGATTCGGCCTCCACATCTTGATCTTGAAAGATATGTTATGAATGAGGGGAAACTTGTATAACATACCACCACTTTGGATCAATTCAATCGGCGTGAAACATAACCTAATATCACAAAGCAAAGGGTTACACTTTTATTATCCTACATCAAGATTTAATTTGGGATTGGCTGGGTTACTAACCTGTTGACAATGTTGAGGTAGTATGAAGGTATCTTTCTCATCATTCCAAAACTTGGTGAAATCAATTTGAAAGAACCCATTTGGATGTTTCTTCATAGTTTCTTGAGCACCTCTAGATATCACCTTGAACCATTTGACATCAAAGATGAATAGACTAAATGCTCTCTAAATCCAAGAATATCCTGAATAGTTCCACAATACTCAAGATTGTCCTCTATGACATTGATATCATGTCTACTAGCTTGATTTTCTTTTAGAATCAACATGCTCCGAGTGAAAGTGCCTTTCCTCTGACCATATTGCATTATATAGTTTATACGAATATTAAACAAAAGTATGACATTTAGTATAGTGCATTAAACAAGGCATCTACGTGAGATAGAGATGAAGAATGTACTTACTTAAGGGTCACATTCTCTTGCATACTCATGCTCTTCTCTTGTGATCATCTCTCCATTTTGCGATGCCATCGATATTTCCATACAAAGCCATTCTATATTGATCACATTTGGTAGAGGTTCCAAGCTAGGCGGGAATGGCAAGCGTCTATTTGCTCTTCTAAAAGCTCTTCTGTCATCATTTCGTCTATTGATTGCATTCTTGTATTTCCCAATCCACTTCTCCATGATGGGACTATTTAGAATGCAGAATTTATTCACCTTGTGGCATAATGCGCATCCAGTCTTTGTCTTCCTTTTCCCTAAGGCACATTAGTGATTAGTCGATCATCCTCCTCATTGCTCCATAATTGTGGCATGTAAGGATCTATGCTGCGAGATAGATGTTTTGAGATATACACAAGAGACTCTTGCATCAGCCATCCTTTTGCCATACTTGCTTCTAGCCTTGCTCTTTGTCTCACAAACTCCTTTAAGGTTTTCATGAACCTTTCAAGGAAAAACATCCATCAGACAACATGCACAACACCACACAACGCTACTTCATTAACCAAATGCACCACAAGATGCAATTGGCTAGTGAGAATTGTTCTAGGAAAGTTTGTTGGAATATGTTGGAATTTATGATCAATGTCATGGTCTAAGGTTAAAGCACACAATAAAATGTAAAAGGACCATGTAATGTGAAGAGAATCCAGGTGAATGTAAGGATCAAACCCCACTTGAAGTAGGCGAGTTTCAGAAGATTCCATGGAGGCTATATTCTAGGGAGCCATGTGGGGGGAGATGGCCTTGGATGCTCTTGATGAGATGTAAGCAATGATGTCATTCCATCATGTACACTTTGGCTATAAAATGGTGGCCCTCCTAATGAGAAAAACACGAATTTATATGCTATGTGATGCCCCTTATTGTGCTGTCATTATGTCCTCTTAATCTCTGATTAAGTACTAGTTAATTACACTATTGCTCATGTGACCATCATGGCTCATCTTGAACCACCATAGCTCTTTCATCACTCCATGCTCTCATTAAGCTTGCATTATCACTTATTATACTTTTCCCAACATGGTATCAGAGCCATGATTGTCCCTAGGCATAGTAATTAACCACATTGATTAGTTTTTCATTTTTTCAAGCTTTCCATTAAAGCTTCAATGTACCCCCTGCTGGTCTTTTGCTTCATATGAGCTCTATACTCCACCAAATCTCAAGCTTTTTGATTCAAAAGAGAGCTAACAGCCAGCGTATTCTACACCTAGCTCCATTTGAGCTCCCACGAAGTACACGCGGCGAATTCTGCTCTGCAACAACAGCCCGCCTCTGCGCTGCGAAATTCATCAAATTGGAGCTGTACAAAGAATGGTTTGCTAATTCCTCTTGTGAGCATAACATTGATGCTATGAAGCTCCCACGTATTGATTTTCACGAGCAATGGTCCACTGTAGCTGCTGTTTGAACTAATTTATCAGTGACAGTACATGCTGTGTTGCAGAGCAGATTTACAGAGATTGAAGCAACATCTTGGCATGTTTGAGTGCTGAGCTTAGAGCCAATACCTTGATTTTCACTTGGTTTAAAGCATTTTATGTTTCTCATTTGGGAAGAGCCTCATTCAATTGCTCAAAGCTCACTCTATTTTTGGGGGCAGTTTTTTTCCTCTTTGAATTAATCATCTCCACTAATCATCATATAATTATCTATTGAGATGCCATTCTAATATGCATATTGAGTTGAATATCTCTTTGTAGTTATGCATTCGGATGCTGAATCATCTAATGAAGATTATATCAAGAAATCATTGAAACCCAAAAGCAAAACTAGAAAACCTAGGATCAAGTCTAGGCCTAGTTATTATCACTATGCAAAGGCTTATGGGTTTGGGGAATTCTTGAGTAATTTCATGCATCTATATGGTGAAAGGGGGATTCTAGCTTTTAATCTATTGCATTGTTCAGTTCCAATCATGGAGTCAACTTACATATCATCCTCTTTCATCAAGAAATTCAACGGTCATGACTTCCACACTTGGCAAGTCAAAATGAGATTTTTACTAATGAAAGAAGGAGTTTGGGGCATAGTCAATGGTACTATACCTAAACCTGCCACACGAGAAGGAGAAATCTCTTGGCAAACCAAGGATGAGAAAGCATTAGCTCTCATTGCCCTTGGAGTTGAAGACAGTTATATACATTACATTGGTAATGGAACATCTTCTCAAATTGCTTGGAATTCACTGGATAAATCTTTTGGTGCTCAAGGCCTCCACAGCAAAATCAGTCTCAAAGTAGACTTTTACAGTCTAGAGTACAAGATTGATGAGACACTTGCATCTCACATCAACACCATGAAGAGCTTGATGGCCCAGCTCGAAGCCATCAATGAACCAGTCAAGGAGAGTGATGCCATAGCCATCCTCCTAAAGTCAATGCCATCCGAGTATGATACACTCATGCCGACCTTAAAGTACATGCAGGATCCCACTTTGGAGGGAATAGAGAGTGTTCTCTTAGAAGAAGAGAAGAAGTTGAAAGGTAGAGCCATTGATCTTGTCTCAAACCAGGCATACCTTGTTCAAAAGCAAACCGGCAAACCACTCCAATGTACACATTGTGGAAGGACAGGACATCTTGCCAAGAATTGCTACCACAAAGACAAGCCAAAGCGAATATGCACCAAATGTGGAAAGCCAGGTCACCTCGCCGACAAATGTTACACCAACCAGGCAAATATGGCAAGCATTTCGAATGATTCCGAAGAAGCAATTCAAGCATGTAACAATGTTACTACCTCTTTTGATGCAGAGGTAGATGCAGAATGGGCTTTCTAAAGCCAACAATGTTTATGCCCTCTCTTACCCAAATGTTTATGTATGGACACCTCTAACCACCGATGATGTAGGTTATGTGTTATTATGATGCCCACAATATCTCAGTAGGCCATGTAGCCCTCAAGGGGGGATTGATGGGGAGTTGGGTCTCCATGACCAACAAATGATGATGATGATGCCCATGGATATGATGATGATGATGCTATGATGATGATGGGGTATGGGAGAGGAATGTTTTCATGTTTTCATGTCATGTCATTTTCTTTTCGCAATGTAGAAGCTATGCTCCCTATGAGCGATGCTAATTTCTTTTATGTACTGTAGAGCTATACTCCTTATGAGTTAAGCTTTTTCTTTCATGCAATGTTTGGATCAAGGGAGGGCAATATACCATGCCATGATCAAGGGAGGGTGTTGGAATATGTTGGAATTTATGATCAATGTCATGGTCTAAGGTTAAAGCACACAATAAAATGTAAAAGGACCATGTAATGTGAAGAGAATCCAGGTGAATGTAAGGGTCAAACCCCACTTGAAGTAGGCGAGTTTCAGAAGATTCCATGGAGGCTATATTCTAGGGAGCCATGTGGGGGGAGATGGCCTTGGATGCTCTTGATGAGATGTAAGCAATGATGTCATTCCATCATGTACACTTTGGCTATAAAATGGTGGCCCTCCTAATGAGAAAAACACGAATTTATATGCTATGCGATGCCCCTTATTGTGCTGTCATTATGTCCTCTTAATCTCTGATTAAGTACTAGTTAATTACACTATTGCTCATGTGACCATCATGGCTCATCTTGAACCACCATAGCTCTTTCATCACTCCATGCTCTCATTAAGCTTGCATTATCACTTATTATACTTTTCCCAACAAAGTTGTCCTCGATCATACACACTACCTCAATATCATTGAGATGAGCCATCTCAATGGATGTAGGATCAATCTCCTTTAAGTCTTTGTACTTACATACATAGCAATTATGTGTACTATTTACTAATACATAACTTGTGAGCACATGAGAATTCCAAATAAGCAATATAACTTAGTGAATTGAAGAGAAGATTCATACCTTACTAGGCTTCCCATTTTTTGTAAATAGCCTCTCTCACCTTCTTGTCTCCACAACCAACTATAGCAATTGGAAGAATAAAGTATGCATAGAAAAAATGGAAGTTAGTATATGAGCTTACAAATTATGTACCACAAAGAGAAAATGAATAAGCGAATATATATATACCTATAATATCTTGTGCCAATCATGTGTCTTGAGCCCATATAATTGTTCCTCTCCTTTCTTTTTGGTCTTTGTGAAGGCACCCTTCAATGAATAAATTACTCCTGTTGGTGTACGAAGAAAGGCAATCACACTTTTCACCTTATTGTGCTCCCTCTCTTGGTTAATACCTATGGTGCCTTTGGTAGGACTATTTTACCACTCTCACTTTCAATTGGCCATGCACTTTGAAGGCATCCAATGTTTTGTAAGTCATCCCTTGCACCCTTTGTATCTCTTTTATCAATTAAATGGTCCCAAATATTTATTGCCACATTCTTGAAGATATGCATGGGATCTAAAAGATGATTCATCTTCATGTCACACCAATATGGAAGTCAAAAGAAGATTGAGTGTCAAGACATCCCATTTGGTGGTGGATTAAGAGTGCTTCTCCATGCCTCAAACCAATCTCTACCTCCCATCACAAGTGGTGAGACATCATGTGGCACATACTTAGGATGTGAAGAAGGGAGAAATCAATGATGTTTATCATACACCACATTCTTAAGTGTAAAGGGTCTTTCCGAAACAAGTGATGGTCCACAAATCAGACATGCATGATGTCCGGACGTTGCCAAACCTATTTTAAAATTGAGATAGAGATATAAACTTGAAGTCTAAAGACTAAAGCCTTATGCATATAAGGTTCAAGTAGGTGCCTGAGCACTCTGAGAACCCGTGATGGATAGTCATGCATCATCCAAAGCAAAACTCCTTTCACCTCCATCTCAAGCCCATTTATTGGCCTTGCAACGTCATGTACTTTGATACCTCTCAATCAAAGGCTCGAGGTACACATCCATGTTTGCCACCTTATACTTGCCTGATACAAGGAGAGAAAGCATGGTATGACCTTTCTTGATTGCCATGCATGGAGGTAGGTTGTAATTCACCAATACAATAGGCCAAGTAGACCATAATGTGGACTTGAATCCAAATGGGTTAACACCATCCATGCCCAAGCCAAGACGTAAGTGACGAGGCTCATCTTTAAACTCTGGCCATTGATGCTCCACATGTTGCTATGCCGGTGAATTAGCTACGATCCTCATGATGCCATCGATCAGGAAGTGCCTCAAATTCTTTCAGGAAACTTTATCTCCTTGCAAATCATCCCTATAGAGGCTCTCCCTACATTGTAGACATTGTGTTGCATCTTTATTAACCCCTCTAAATAGCATGCAATCATTGGGACATGCGTGTATTTTTGTGTAATCCATACCTAGCATAGAGAGCATTTTACGACACCCATCTCGTGAGTTTGGTAATCCCCTTACATTTAAATATGAGTTCTGCAATCCCCTTACACCACTTAAACATGTGTTGGATGTGAGGAATGATAGGGAAGTGTCTCAAAACCTTTCGAAAAAAATTATCTCCTTGCAAATCATCCCTACAGTGGCTCTCCCCACATTGTAGACATTGTGTTGCATCTTTATTAACCTCTCTAATACCATGCAATCATTGGGACATGCATGTATTTTTGTGTAATCCATACCTAGCATAGAGAGAGCATTTTACGACACCCATCTCATGAGTTCGGTAATAGATTTTGAGGGGGAAGAATCTTCTTGAGAAGCCTATAACATAACATAAGAAATCATATGTTAAAATATTGGCAAAGGAGAGTATATAGAACATGAAACATTTTCTATTTGAGAGAATAAAATGAGGCGGTCTTACTGAAGAAGACTTGTGACACTTGCATCACTCCATCCATAAGTTGTTTGCAAGTTCAATAGCTCCAAGTTTACTCGCAGTGTGGAGTACAAACATCCCTCATACAAAGGATGCTTGCCTCTCTATGCAAGATTTCCTCTCTTGTGACATTGGATCTTGCTCACTATCATCTATTACCTCCCATCCAAAGAAGTCATTCACCATATCATCCATGATGAGATTCTCTTCCTCCTCATGTGGTAATGGTGGAGAACCTTATTCATTGGTTGGGGAAGATGAGTCTCATCCATGCTTTCCATATGAAGCCTTGCCACCTTCCGCACTCTACCCGATGTCACCGAATGGTGTGGCATGTTACCTAGCACTCTCCTATGGTTCTCCTCCATGTCATCATTTGCACTTAGTCGTGCCATTGCCTCATGAAGACCATATGTCCGGACATGCTCAATTGTTATACGACGTTGTTTTGTATACAGGCCCTTGCATCGATCACACACACACATCCAATTTTTTCTCTCAATAATGCCTTGGAACCAACTTCCAACCCTTGATGATCACTGTCAGACATCTTTAACCTGGCCAAAACTGATTTAGGGTTCATACAAAACACACAATAACATCCAGAACTGCAAACAAAAAATTACCTAGGTTTTTGCTGCTACACAGTGACCACAGCAGCGTTTTCTCGCTGCCTAGCAGCGAAAATTTACTACTCAGCAATAAAATTTCACTGTTGAGCAGCAACTTGCGAACTATGACTCCCTCCTAAATCACCCGCCAAAGGGTGTCAATACCTACCTACTTCCCTCCTATCCTGCACATACAAAGCCTACGCTTGCAGCGTGACTATTCCTCCCACCACACCTCTTCTCTCAAGGGTTTTGCATCAATCAAGTCTCCCTCTCCAGGGTAATACCTTTCTTGGTTTCTTCAAGCTTTAATGGTTTTCTTCAATCTTTGTCTTCTTCCAAGCTTTCATGGAAAGCTTGGACATAGATCAATATGAGCTTTTCTTTCCCTTCCTCTCTCTTTCCTTCCCCTTTCTCCCTTCCCCTCTCTTTCCTCTCCCTTTCCCTAACCCTAGCCTAATACATAGAGCTCTAATAGAGAGCTTTGATGGAGAGCTCTCCACCATCAAAGCTTTCTATTAAGCATTCTATGCATAGAGCTAGGGTTTAGGCTTAACATAAACTAATTTTTTCATTCACTTATGCATTAAGAGTAGGGTTTAGGGTACTCACCTCTTTTTGTTCTTGTTCTTCTTGCTTACTAATGTGTTAATGAGGACTAACTTTTTTATTTATTATGTTTCTTTTTTGTAGGTTTATTCAAGTGAGCAAGGGTTTGGGCATAGCATCTCATACGGTAAGCCCTCTTTCATCTTTTTTGCTTATGCTTCTTGTCTTTGTGTTTTCGCACCCTTGGGTGTCGAGGATTAGGGTTAGGTCAATAGGCAATAGGCTTTATGCATAGCCTTATGCAATAGGCCTCTTGCAATAGGATAATTCATAGGCCTTATGCAATAGGGCTTATGCATAAGCCCTATGCAATAGGTCTATGCATAGCCTTATGCATAGGGCTTATGCATAAGCCCTATGAAATAGGTTTATGCATAAGCCCTATGCAATAGGTTTATGCATAGCCTTATGCATAGGGCTTATGCATAGGCTATGAAATAGGTTTATGCATAGCCTTATACATAGTGCTTATGCACATGCTATATGCAATAGGTTTATGCATAGCCTTATGCATAGGGCTTATGCATAGGCTATGCAATAGGCCTCATGCAATGGGGCTTTATGCATAGGCTATGCAATAGGCCTTACGCATAGGGCTTTATGCAATAGTCCTTATGCAATAGGGCTTTATGCATAGATATGGGGCATTGTTATATGCCATCTAGAATGCTGCTTATGTCAAGTTAGGAGTGGTTATCCTCGAGTAGGTGGTTATAGTGGAGGGGGAGTCCTCGATCTTCCCACTATACTTCTCTTGTAAAAGAGGAGTTTTCTTTGTCTTTAATAGTGGGGAGCATGTGGAAAGTCCTCAAAAGCTATCATCCGAAAGGAGCACTGTCCACCTTGCTTGTTTAAGCAGTATTCTAGGAGGTCTTAATATCACATGTTGTATTTTTTGTCTAAGCTTGTGTTATTGTTTTCTCTTGGTTGGCTTGACATTGTCGAGGTAAGTGGCCTTATTCATTCAACCTCATGTTTATTGCACCCTTGGGTGCTGGGTTTACGAAATGGACTTATGCATAGAGATATGAGGCATTATTATATGCCATCTACAATGTTGCTTATGTCAAGTTAGAAGTGGTCATCCAGAGTAGGTGGTTATAGTAGTGAAGGGGGAGCCCTCGATCTTCTCACTATCCTTCTCTTGTAAAAGAGGATTTTCCTTTGGCTTTCATAGTGGGGAGCATGTGGAAAGTCCTCAGAAGCTATCATCTGAAAGGGGCACTATCCACCCTGCTTGTCTAAGCAGTATTGTAAAAGGTATTTAACAATGTTCTAATATCACATGTAGTATTTTTTGTCTAAGCTTTAAGTATGTCTTTTGTTAGAGCAATTGTGTTTTGTTGCCTCATTCATGTATGTAGCAGCAATGCCAATCGACCCGTCACTCACAAGACCTTGATGTGGCAAATCTACTATCTATTATAAATGAACGATATGGGCAGCACGCTTAGCCTCAGTTTACTCAGACGCAAGTATGGTTCCATCATCAAACCTTTTCACACACACAAAGTTAATCTTTTGTGAATTCTATAAGTCTTATATTTTAATCTTATATGATGCAGGTGGGTTACGATCGGGCGAGTCGATGCCATGGGGGCAATCTACCCCACTTGCTCAGTTAGGGCAAACCACACCTTTGATAGGTGTGAGGCCAAGTGGTGCAAGCCCATCACGACATGGTTGTGATCACTCTACACCACCTTTCTCGACTAGACCCACCCTCACTCCCTCAGGTCCGTCTTCACCATGATAAACGACATAGTAGGGAGTGTGGGGGGGGATAGTAGACATACTAGCGGGAGGGGAGAAGGCTGCTTTTGCTTTGGCAAAAGTAGCACTAGGTCTCCCGATGTGTCTCCCCAATAGGGGGGCTTTTCATCTACACATTATGAGACAGCCCCCAAGAGACCCATTCCACCATTCGATCCACACACCCTACCATACAACGTGGATGTGGATGGTGCCCTCCTGATGGATGCATGAGGAAAGAAAGTCATGAACCATATGCATGTACTTGTAAACTTGGAGTTCGTGAACTCCTTCAAAAAGTAGAAAGCACAAGATGAACGTTCTAAGCAATACGTTATCGATGTGCTTAAGTTGGAGTTCCCTGTTCCACATGCACCTGTCTTTGCTTCTCTATGTGAGAAGTGGATGAAGAGGCAGATCAAGCTTTTGCTCTCTAATATAGGCGAGCAAATATCAAGAGAGCAGCAAAGAATAACTTGGAGAAGCCTAGCGTTTTCACGACCAAGAAGTGGAGGCATGCACGCAGCTTTGTGAGAAAGCACCTAGGTGCAACAAGCGGCGTCAAGTGCTTCTCGACTACGGAAGCGAGGGGCTTTACACTTCGGCTCCGGCAGGAAATCCTTATTTATTGCTCATTTTGTAAAGTAATCATTTCTTCTCCTCTTTCATTTTGTTTTGTACTATATTGTTTTCTTTAAATAATTATATATTTTCTTAAATTTTTTTGTAAAGGGAGGTTATTGGGTGTGACCCAACAAAGGAGGAGTATGACCATGGGTATAGAGGCCCCATCCACAATTGTGGGTGTAGAAGTGTACGCGAGGCGTATGCTTGGATGGGTTCATTTTGGGGACTCAAGAATATGAGGTAAGTGAGCCTAAACCATTCTCTTTTCTATATCTAATTATATTTTAATGCTCTTGGTTACGTTGCACTTGATGGCATGTATGTAGGATGAAGGAGAAGATGAAGAGGAGGATCCTGATTATTAGCATGAAGCAAGTGAAGAGGACGAGGAAGACGATGATGATGATCACTCAGAATCCGATGAGGATTCTAGTTAGATACCTCTTCATTGTAAACACTTTATATATATATATGGCCAAAGGCCCAACACTTTCTGAAATATAATACCTTTTTGGGCTCAATTTCATTCTCCACAATCTATGTGTTTCTTATATTTGTGTTTGTATCATAAATCTAAAATTTTGACTCTATTTTGATTTTAAAAAAAGAGCGGGGGCAACGGACTGGGGAGGCCTGTGCACACTCACGAGTCTGCTCTAGCTCTTTTTTTTGTTGTGTAGAGCTTTCAGCACAGCAGCGAACTCGTTGCAACAAAAATAACAATGTTTCTAGCAGTGAAAATGGCCCACCAACATCTACCTAGCCTTCTAGTTATAAAAATGCTACTAGTTTTGTTGCTAGACCCTCATTATGTTGTAGTGCATGATAGTGTTGTATCTAAGATTTAATATTTGGGAAAAGGCTTCTTTAATGTCCTCTTTATCAAGGGTCAAGCAGTCTCTGAGCTATTTACTAAAGGGCTGCTCAACCTAACTAAGGATCAAAGGGTAAAAGGCTAGATTTTCATGGGAATTTGAGTCCTGCCTATTACTCTAATCCTTTCAGTCCACTTAATGATAGTGATAGCCGCCCCTCGTCTGAATAAAGATTTGACTTTATAGTAGGGGAAGCTTGGAAAGGAATCCAAAATGAACAAAACAATATGAGGAATGAAGAGGATGTTGAGATGGTACCGGAATCTGATCTTTCATGAAAAATTATCTAGAGTTTATTGGATGTACGTGGAACATTAAGGGCATCAAAGATAAAAAGAAGAACGCCTTGTTTTGGGGGTTACTGAAATCTTGAGGCTTCTTGGTTTTTGCTATCCAAGAGCACAATATTTTTGGAAAAATTCCTAGATTACGTAGGTTTAGTGAATGGGAGATTTTTTATGGTGGGATTAATTTTAGGTACAATGGTGGGAACATAAATAAATGGGCTGACATAGATCTCTCTCATTACCCGACAAGGAAACTAAGAGTGAATAACTTGCTTCTTAAGGACCCTCTCTTTGTGGATTATACGGAAGAAGCAATTAGAAAACTTAAAAGGAGAAGGGGATTTGATGGTGCCTAGAGGCAATTTGCCAATGAAATGCAGGGGATTATCAGAGTTGTGGGTAAATTAAGGGCCAAGGAAAGGACAGGGGAAAGAAGGAAATGGGCAGCCTTATTAGAGGAACTCCTTGTTAAGACACAAACTAAAGGTTTGGATGCGAAGGATACTGCACTGTACTTTAAGTGCCAAGCTAGTATTAAGGAGGAGGAGGATAGATGGTCTAGAGAACAAGAGAATTGGGCTAAATAGAATTTCTTTAATAACAAAAGGAAACCGAATAGTAGATTATTCAAACTTCCAAAAAGGAAGAGTGATAGTGAGGTTGTGGGAAGCATTCTGGATGAATATGGGACCCCCCTTGGACCATATGAATACTCTTGCTAAGAAGTGGGTTAAATTCCTGGGATCTACTCTTAGCTTGAAGGAAGATTGTTCCTTGAGGAGGTTTCAAGTTGAAGATAGGTTTTTGGGCTTATTGAGCCAAAATGTAGATCCAGACAAAGTAAGATGGCTAGAAAGGGATATTGATGTGGAGGAATGTTGGTGTGCCTTGTTAAAACTAGGGAGAGATAAAGCCCCTG
Organism: Cibotium barometz; assembly: GCF_041138505.1. NCBI lineage: Eukaryota > Viridiplantae > Streptophyta > Polypodiopsida > Cyatheales > Cibotiaceae > Cibotium > Cibotium barometz. The sequence continues at coordinate 14,325,183 of NC_141066.1, read as the reverse complement.
GCTGGGATGGTCTATCCACATAGTTTTTAATAGCCTTTTGGCCTTCCTTGAAGGATTTTGTGGGTGATATTTGTAGAAGAGCTTTTAATATAGGGCTTATGGATAAGGATTTTAAAGAAGGGCTAGTGAAGCTCATTCCAAAACAAACTACTTGTAATAGGTTTGGTCACTTGGAGGCCCATTACATTGCTAACAATGATTTATAAAATTCTGGCCAAAGTGATTGCTCTTAGAATTACTCCAGTCCTACAAGATGTTGTTTTCAAAAAACAACATGGTTTTATCAAAGGAAGGTCAATATATAATAATATCTTTGGTGCATTGTTGGGAAGAGATGTGGCTATCAAAACTCATTAAAATTGCATCATGTTACAACTGGACTTAGAGAAAGTATATGATAGGATTCATTGGTCTTTTGTAGCAAGAGTGATGGAAAAACTGGGTTTTAGGACCAAAATGGCAACCTGCATTTATACTCTTGCTTGGGGAGGCTACTCTAAGGTGTTAAATGGAAGAGTGGTAGGTGGGTTTGAGATTAATAGATCAATCAGACAAGGCTATACTCTAGCCCCCCTTTTGTTTGCTATTGCTTCTCATCCTCTAGTAATTTCCCTAGAATTATTCTGTAGAGATGAAAATATTACTAGGCTAAAGCTTAAGCATAGTGAAAAACCAGTTATACAATGCTTTGTTGTTGACTCCTCATTGTTTTTAAGGGTTGAGAACAATAATGTGAGATTGGCTTTAGAGATACTGCAGGAGTTTGCAAGTGCGTCTGTCTCTAAATGCAACATTTTGAAGGATAATGACTTTGATATGCAAAGGTGGGGCTGTGAGGTGGTGCAAAAGGATAAGATTTTCAGACTACTTGGATTCCCCTTTGGAGTGGGAGTAACTAATAAACAACTGGTAGAGTGGGCGACAAATAGGTTCTTGGAGAAATGAAAAAAATGGGAGGGCATCAGAGTTCCTTTCCACAGAGCAGGGTTGATATTTGTAATACAATGCTAAATGCTTATTTTATGTTCCTTTTCCCTATGTCGGATATTGGCAAGTGTCATTAGAAGAAAATTATAGGACCTGTTAGAGACTTCCTATGGAGGAATGGCAATGGAACTAAAAAAGTATCTGCTTGGGTAGCATGGGATAAGCTTACAGTTCCTAAAGGAGAAGGTGACATTGGTATTATTCATTTGCCTAGTCAAGAACTGCTCTGATGCTTCTTACATGTTTATCTCAGAACACTACTTAGGCACTAATGATGAGGGAACTGATTAAGCTCTCTGATGTGATGGCTAAAGGTAAATGGGTGGAGTTAAATTGGAAGGATAAACTCTTTTCATTTGCTCCTCTTAAGATTACCAGTTTAGCAGTTTGCAAAATGTTATGCAAAAGATGGAAAGACTACTTGGGTCTCATTACTTGGGATGGGGGTGGTACAGTGTGACTGGCAACTCTATGTTCAGTTTGGGTATTTAGTGGACACATAAATTTAACCCCCCTATTGTTGGGATTGGGATGTGGTAGGGTGGAAGGATGTGGATTAGATTATTTTGGAATATGATTTATCTGGAAGGGAGAGTGATCTGATAGCCCAGGTACTTGATCTGACTCAAAGGGAGTTGTGCTCTACTGCTACTGTTTCAGTCTGGATTAAAGATTGGGCTTGGCTTAGTGGTATCAAGCTAAAGGATGGCAAAACCAAAGAATTGTACTCAAAGGGGATGCTAATGTGGTGTATTGCAATAAAATTTGGAAAGTCAATTGGAGCCCCCCAGTTGGAAAAAGAGGTGGGTAGCCAGGTTCCTAAGGAATTTCAGGTCTTTATGTGGAAGGTATGTATGTGGGCATTGCCTATTGGCTCCAAACTCCAAAAGAGAAATATCTCTAGTGGTATTTGTCCCAAATATAGGTTAAACACTATATTCGTGAGTTTGGGAATTTCCCAACTCCTATTTTTTGAATACTAAAAAGGTGGGACCTGGATAACATGCCTATAAGTTTTTCAAAACCATATCATGTGACCTATTGTTACAAAGCGCTTGGAAAATGGAATCTAGTGAGCTATAGAGTGCTCAATTTGGAATAACGGTGTTCAAGTTATGATTAATCCAAAGATTTGACCACATGTCCCAAACTTATGGGAAATTCCCATATTCCCCAATATGGTGTTGTCATCACTTGAAGATGATAAACATGTGTTTTGGGACTGCCCAGTAATTAGAGGAACTTGGTCCAAGCTGTCAAAATGGATAGAGAAGAGTTTGGGCATTCAAACATTCTGGGAAGATTATATCTTGGGTAAATGGTCACTTAGTGATGAACATATTGGTTTGCTTTTTAATATCATCAGAGCTTGTATTCTATGGGAAATTTGGTCTAACAGAAATGCCATTGTGTTTATAAAGGTTGTATGTACTAGCATGCAAGAGTCAGACTTGATGCATAAGTGTGGGTGTATGTGCTGGTCTGTATGCAATGTGAAATAAGATAAGATGCACTGAGCTGGATGTGCTGTTATAGAATCTGCAAAGGAATATCATCTGAGTCCTGCCCTAGAAGTAAGTTCCTAATGCTAATTTGTATGTTGCAGGTGAGGTGTTGGGAAGGAAAGAAGAGACCCCCCAAATTTGGAGCAAGAACTCAAAGGTGGTGCCGTAAAGTAAAGGAGGATGATCATACTTTTGTTGCCTTTTTAGAAAACCCTGTGGGAACCAAACCCACTATTAAAATTTGGTCTAAGAAGGGGGGAATGTTGGAAAAATAATCCACCTTTTATGGTTTCATGTTTAGGCATTAATATTTTTGTAAGGCTAAGGCCTCATACCTTTGTACATACCAAATAGTATTTTATACTTTTGGTAGGCCGGCCAAGACTTTTAATTATAGATTGCTATATTTTTATGGAGCTTTTATGTTCAAAAACTTAAAAGCACTTATGCTTTGTTTTTGAGTTTTTTTGAAAAGTACTCTTTTTCTAATACATATAAATAAGGGTGAGTGGTATAAGGGCCACACTCATGCAGGGGAGATTTAACCAAATCTTTTATAGATGGAAGTGATCTCTTTCTTAGTTTCTAGCTCTCTTGTTTATTTAATTTTGTCTATTAAGGTTTATCCTTTTAGTTCGCGGGCTTCGGACTTCTGTGTGACTTTTTTTTTCTTTTTCTCTCTCTTTGCGCTATCCACCCCAAGGGCGCGATAATTTTCTCTCTCTATGTTGTCGCCACCTGCATCTTTTCTTTCTTTTTCTTTTTTGCACGATTTCATCGCCAATCCCTTCGTTTTTTCTTTTCTTTTCGCTGATCTGTACCGTTTATTTTTCTCTTTCATTCTTTGCATGGCCACATTTCTCTCTCTTCACTCATAAGCTTTGCAAGCTTAAAATAAATCTTATATATATATATATATATAATACATAAATAAAAAAAATTTCTACAATTTTTTGGCCATCGGTCTCTTTCTTTTTTCTCTCTCCTGTTTTTGCTTAATTCTGACGTCACCTACTCTGCTAGAGCCACTATCACTGTTGTCGGCTATTTTTTATCTCCCTTCTCTTCACTGTGCACCTGCTAGCCTACATTTTCCATTACTAAGCTTTAAAAAAAAGCTTTAAGATTTTTAATTGTAGGCTTTAAAAAGCCTTAGTATTTTCTAATCATCTTTAAACCAAACATGTTGTGTTCTTGGATAGTTGAAATGGATGTCTTTCCAAGCCTGTTTTTTAGATATAAGGATTGGGTTGTGCTATATGGGGGGGTTGGGGGAGGATATAGTGGTGTGATGACCTTTATTAAGAAAAACCCAAAACCTTGCATAGTTGCTAACCACTCTAATCTAGATTGGGGGAGAGAGAGTCTAGGTGGTGAATATCTATGGAACCATAATTATAAAGAGAGGGGGGGTCGATGGGACTAGGTATCTAACCTCAATATTCAAGGCCCTTGCATTCTAATGGGAGATTTTAACATGGTTGAAAAACACTCAGATAGATGTGGGGGGAGGACTAGGTTGATGGGTCAGGAAAAAAAGAAATGGGAAGAGTTGAGCGGTAAAATGGGTCTTGTTGATTTCAACTTGCAATGCTTTGGCTCCTCTTGAAAATTGATAGGGTCTTTTTCAGCCAACAAGTAGCTTCGGTTCCTCACACCCTGAAGCTGGAAATTGATAGCTCTTCTGTCCTCTCTGACCACATGCCTTAGAAGTGGGAATGGCATGTGAAGGACTAGGAGGAGGAGAAATTTAACTAATTTCCCACTAGGAAATTGAGGGTTAACAATTTACTACTCAAAGATGAGCTATTCATTGCCTATACTGAAGAAGCCATTGGCAGATTAAGAAGGAACAGAAACAAAGAAGGAGTATGGAGGTCCTTTGCCAATGACATGCAGTCATTATTAGAAGGGTGGGCAAACTGAGAGCTAATGAGAGAAAGCATGATAGGAAAAGATGTGGAGTGATTAATTAGAAGCTCTGAAAAGGAAAAGACAAGTGGGTAAACTGATTGCAGATGAGATTAAACTTTATGCTAAATGCCAAATATGTGTAAAAGAAGAAGATGACAAGCTTGCTAATATAAGTCTTAGGAGTCAAAGATGGATAACTTTCATCTCTAGAAAGAAACCTTATAGACATCTATTCAAATTAGTAGAAGAAAAAGGTAATAGGGAACTAGTGGGACAAATCATGGATGAGAATGGGTAGGAGTTGGGGGAGATTGACCAGGTGGCAAAGAAATGGGTGGAATTCTTACGGACTAACCTAAGCCTGAAAGAGGATGAGTCCAAAGAAGGTTCCTAGGCTGAGAATAATCTCTTAAGTTTGGTCAATCAAAGAATCCATGCATATAAGGCTAGGTGGCTAGAGAGAGAAGTGGAACTGGAGATGAATGTCGGGCAGCCCCCCTTAAGCTAGGAAAGGAAAGGTCCCCTGGCTGGGATGGGCTCTCAGTGGAATTTTTCATCTCCTTCTGGCCTTCCCTAAAGGATTTGGTATGGAATATTTGTAGAGAGGCATTTAATTTTGGCTCCTTGGATAAGGATCTAAAGGAGGGAGTGGTGAAGCTCATCCCTAAGCAATCTACATGCAGTAGATTTAACCACTAGGGACCCATAACTATGTTAACTCTGATGTATAAAATTGTGGCCAAAGTTATTGCCTTAAGGATTTCCCCTATCCTTTAAGAAGTTGTGTCTAGAAAACAATATGGATTCATTAAGGGTAGGTCTATTTATGATAACATATTTGCTGCACAATGATAGGGAGAGATGTACCTCAAAGGACTGATCAGAAGTCTATTATGCTTCAGCTGTGGAAAGGGCATATGATAGGATTCATTGGTCCTTTGTGGCAAGGGTAATGGAAAAATTATGGTTTGTCTTTAAGATAGCCTCCTGCATTTTCACCCTCACTCTTGGGGAACACTCTAGACTGCTCCTAAATGGTAGACTTGTAGAAGGGTTTGAGATCAAGAGGTCACTAAGACAGGGTTGTCACCTAGCTCCTTTGCTCTTTGCTATTGCCTCACACCCTCTTATTTTGGCCCTTGAAAATGTTAGTGAAAAAGGGAGGGCGGTTGTACTAATGTTAAGGAGTGGTGAATAGTTGGTAATCCAATGCTTTGCTAATGAATCATTGTTGTTCCTGAGGGAAGATAATGATAATGTGAGACAGGCCTTATCCATTATAAAGGAATTTTCTTATGCCTCTGGTTCCAAATGTAACATTCAGAAATCCAAAATAATATGTCCAACTGAGGATAATGATTTTGACGTAGAAACATGGGGATGTGAGGTGATCAGGAGAGGCCGAATCATTAGCTGGGATTTCCTTTTGGGGTGGAGGTGACAAATAAACAAATAACTGATTGGGACTTAGAAATATTTGTATCCAGAAATTAAAGAAATGGGAAGGGGTAAGGGTTCCATTCCATGATAGGTTAACCATCTGCAATACTGTACTAAATGCTTACATCATGTTTTTGTGCCCAGTAATCAACTTTGACAAAGGCCAGTGGAAAAGAATCATAGGTCCTATAAGGGACTTTCTATGGAGAAACAGGTAGCAGGAGAGGCTAGCCTGGGACAAGTTGAGTATGTGAAAAAGGGAAGGTGGTATGGGTATCTTACATCTTCCTACTCATGCTCTAGCCAAAATTGCTCTTCTTCTTCCCAAATGCCTACATCAGGAAAAGGTATTACCATAATGTTTAAGGAACCGGTGGAAGACTCACATGTTCTTCCGAAAGGCAAATGGTTTGGACTTAATTGGAGATACAAGTTGCTCTCTTTTTCTCCCCCTTAAAATCAAAAATCCCCCGTCTCTGCAACCTTTTATGTGGGAAATGGAAGGAAGTGTTGAATCTGATGTGCTAGGATGGGTGTCCCAGAGCTACAGACAACTCCTTTCTTAGCTTGGGGATTTGGTGGTCCCATAAATTTAACCCCCCTTTGGCATGTCTTGACGATACTTTAGCCAAAAAAAGTGAATAACAAAGGTGTGAGAACACTAGTAGATTGTTGGGACTGATCATTGGTAGGAGGAAGGAAGATGGATCAACTGGTGACAAAATTTGGATTACCACCAAGAGAGGAGGTAGTTGCTAGGACAGATAATGGCAGAAGTACATAAAGAATGGGTGTCCACCAAAGATTTTGATGACTCCTGCTGGATAAAGGACTAGATGTGGTTCAATGGAATCAAGCTGGATAAAGGGACAGCTAAGGCCCTATACTACTTGGAATTAAGAAAAAGTGAGGTAAATACAGATTATTTCAACATAGTCTCGAAGGTAAACTGGAATTCTTGAATTTGGAGGAAAAGGTGGAAAAATATGTGGGAGGCAAGCATCCCTATTAGATCCCAGCTTTTCTTAGAGTCTGCATGCTGCCTTACCTCTAGTAATCAAACTCCTTCAAAGGAACATCACCTTTGGATGTTGCCCTAGGTGTAGAACTGCCTTGAAAGATGGGAGACATGCCTTCTGGGAATGCCCTGCTATTAGGGGAGTATGGGGTAGAATAGGGAAATGGGTATCTAACAGACTAGGAGCTTAGGGATGTTGGGGGCATTGGGTTCTTGGAAGGGTGGTTGATGCTGAGAGTGCCATAAGTCTATTATTTAATATTATAAGGTTCTATTGCTTATGGGAAATCTGGGTTTCCAAGAATAGTATTGTTTTTCAAAAAGAGGGGAACACTGGGCTAGATGTCATTGAGCTTATGTACAAATGTATTCATATGTGTTGGTCCATATATTATGATAATAAGATGAATAATGCTGATATATTTCAGTCAATACACTCTTTGCAGGGCTAGGATTAGTTGATCTGCTGATTAGCTGACTCTTGTACGTACTAGGTTTCCTAATTGTTGCTAATATTATGCAGGGATTCAGGTTATGATCTGAAAGCAAGGCTGCCCAAATTTGGGCAAGGACAAGAAAATGGTACCTAAAGGAGAAACATCCCATCTACACCTTTGTGGCCTTTATAGATAATCCCTTGGGAACTAGACCAATGGTGGAGAAGGTATGGGTAGGTGGGCAAGTTTTGGAGAAGCTACCTCCCCAAGGGTGCACCTCTGAAGTTATGATGATAGCCTACATGCAATTAGGGTACCATATTTCTTGGGGTCAGTCTTCTTTTGTTTGGGAAGAGGATAGGTGGGACTGATTATGCAAGCTTCTCAATTGTAATGTGAAAGATCTTGAAATTGAGGGCCTCTCTGTTGAACTTTTTGTCAAGGTTTTCCTTTGTTAATACTATATATATTTACTTCCAAAAAAAAAAGCCTTAGTATTTTTAAAGCTTACATCTTTTATAAGCTTTCAAAGCTATAAAGCTTCAGACCTTTATAAAATCTTTAAAATTTTAACCCTTTTTACTCAAAAGATTAACACTATAAAGTTTAACGTTTCAAATCTTTCAACGCTTTATAATCTCTACATTTTTTATGAGCTCGAAATCTTTACATATTAAGCTTTAAAACTTCATACTCATAAACTATATCTTAAAGCATCAAAAGCTTTAACTTTCCAAAGCTTTAAAGCCTTAAGCTTGCCATTTAAAAAATAAAATAAAGCTTATGTATCCCAAAAGCTTTAAAAGCTACCAAGGTTTAAGCTTTATATTTAAAAATCTTTTTTTGGGACCAATATATATATATATACATATATTAAGAAAAACCTATATTTACATCTTACATCAAAATGCCCTATTTAACAAATCACATATCAGTGTCCACCTCTCATCCTCAAATACAAAAGAAGATTTTTCGCAGGAAATCTAATATCCGAGTTGAATACAAGCTTCTATTAGACCTTCAGCTATGCATTCTTTAGGTGACTACTGCTCCAAAATCTCTTACATCAAAATGCCCTATTTAACAAATCACATATCAGTGTCCACCTCTCATCCTCAAATACAAAAGAAGATTTTTCGCAGGAAATCTAATATCCGAGTTGAATACAAGCTTCTATTAGACCTTCAGCTATGCATTCTTTAGGTGACTACTGCTCCAAAATCTCTCCCTTCTTTGGCCACACTTTAACAATTGGTCTAGTGCCTATTGGGTTCTCAATAAAGGCCACAAAGGTATGATCTGGACACCTGCTTTACTTTCTTATACCACCTTTTAGTTCTTGGTCCATATTTAATTGTTCTTCTCCTTGACTTTGACTCTGTTATCGCTTGAATACAAAAACAATAAATGATTAGGCTCAGCCCAGTGCGCCAGAGTGTTTCCCCTTCCATGGGTACCATCAAAATATGGCTGCCTACAGGGTCAAAAATCATATGTATCATCACATCCTTATTCAATTTATTAATCAAATGTATAGACCAACATATATGCACACATTTATACATCAATCCTATTTCATCCAACCTTGTATCAAAAGCTCTCTGAAATATAATGCATTTCCTAGTGTTCCATATTTTCCAAAGACAACAAAATTTAATTATGTTGAAGATAAGATCAGCATGTTCTTCATTGGATGCCCATTTCCCAAAAAATCAGTCCTCCCATAGTCCATACATCCCAGTATAACTATACACCCATATGCAAATTTTAGACCAAGTACCTCTAATAGCTGGACAATCCCAAAAGGCATGTTTCCCATCTTCAAGAGTAGTTTTACATCTAGGACAACACCCATTAGTGAAGTTTCTCTGCACTAGTTTGACCCCCAAAGTAAGAGCTCCCATACAAACTCTCCACAAAAAGACGGTACTTTATATGGATCTTCAATTCCCAGATGTTCATGCACTTTGAAGGCATCCAATGTTTTGTAATTCATCCCTTGCACCCTTTGTATCTCTTTTATCAATTAAATGGTCCCAAATATTTATTGCCACATTCTTGAAGATATGCATGGGATCTAAAAGATGATTCATCTTCATGTCACACCAATTATATGGAAGTCAAAAGAAGATTGAGTGTCAAGACATCCCATTTGGTGGTGGATTAAGAGTGCTTCTCCATGCCTCAAACCAATCTCTACATCCCATCACAAGTGGTGAGACATCATGTGGCACATACTTAGGATGTGAAGAAGGGAGAAATCGATGATGTTAATCATACACCACATTCTTAAGTGTAAAGGGTCTTTCCGAAACAAGTGATGGTCCACAAATCGGACATGCATGATGTCCGGAGGTTGCCAACCGGAGGTTGCCAAATCTATTTTAAAATTGAGATAGAGATATAAACTTGAAGTTTAAATACTAAAGCCTTATGCATATAAGGTTCAAGTAGGTGCCTGAGCACTCTGAGAACCCGTGATGGATAGTCATGCATCGTCCAAAGCAAAACTCCTTTCACCTCCGTCTCAAGCCCATTTATTGGCCTTGCAACGTCATGTACTTTGATACCTCTCAATCAAAGGCTCGAGGTACACATCCATGTTTGACACCTTATACTTGCTTGATACAAGGAGAGAAAGCATGGTATGATCTTTCTTGATTGCCATCCATGGAGGTAGGTTGTAATTCACCAATACAATAGGCCAAGTAGACCATGATGTGGACTTGAATCCAAATGGGTTAACACCATCCATGCCCAAGCCAAGACGTAAGTGACGAGGCTCATCTTTAAACTTTGGCCATTGATGCTCCACATGTTGCTATGCCGGTGAATCAGCTACGATCCTCATGATGCCATCGATCAAGCGATGAGTAGCATGCCATGTCATGAGTTGATCTGCAACCCCCTTACATTTAAACATGCGTTGGATGCGAGGAATGATAGGAAAGTGCCTCAAAACCTTTGAGGAAACTTTATCTCCTTGCAAATCATCCCTATAGAGGCTCTCCCTACATTGTAGACATTGTGTTGCATCTTTATTAACCCCTCTAAATAGCATGCAATCATTGGGACATGCGTGTATTTTTGCATCTTTATTAACCCCTCTAAATAGCATGCAATCATTGGGACATGCGTGTATTTTTGTGTAATCCATACCTAGCATAGAGAGCATTTTACGACACCTCTCTCGTGAGTTTGGTAATCCCCGTACATTTAAATATGAGTTCTGCAATCCCCTTACACCACTTAAACATGTGTTGGATGTGAGGAATGATAGGGAAGTGTCTCAAAACCTTTCGAAAAAAATTATCTCCTTGCAAATCATCCCTACAGTGGCTCTCCCCACATTGTAGACATTGTGTTGCATCTTTATTAACCTCTCTAATACCATGCAATCATTGGGACATGCATGTATTTTTGTGTAATCCATACCTAGCATAGAGAGAGCATTTTACGACACCCATCTCATGAGTTCGGTAATAGATTTTGAGGGGGAAGAATCTTCTTGAGAAGCCTATAACATAACATAAGAAATCATATGTTAAAATATTGGCAAAGGAGAGTATATAGAACATGAAACATTTTCTATTTGAGAGAATAAAATGAGGTGGTCTTACTGAAGAAGACTTGTGACACTTGCATCACTCCATCCATAAGGTGTTTGCAAGTTCAATAGCTCCAAAAGTTTACTCGCAGTGTGGAGTACAAACATCCCTCATACAAAGGATGCTTGCCTCTCTATGCAAGGTTTCCTCTCTTGTGACATTGGATCTTTCTCACTATCATCTATGACCTCCTGTCCAAAGAAGTCATTCACCATATCGTCCATGATGAGATTCTCTTCCTCCTCATGTGGTAATGGTGGAGAACCTTATTCATTGGTTGGGGAAGATGAGTCTCAGCCATGCTTTCCATATGAAGCCTTGCCACCTTCCGCACTCTACCCGATGTCACCGAATGGTGTGGCATGTTACCTAGCACTCTCCTATGGTTCTCCTCCATGTCATCATTTGCACTTAGTCGTGCCATTGCCTCATGAAGACCATACGTTCGGACATGCTCAATTGTTATACGACGTTGTTTTGTATACAGGCCCTTGCATCGATCACACACACATCCAATTTTTTCTCTCAATAATGCCTTGGAACCAACTTCCAACCCTTGATGATCACTGTTAGACATCTTTAACCTGGCCAAAACTGATTTAGGGTTCATACAAAACACACAACAACATCCAGAACTGCAAACAAAAAATTACCTAGGGTTTTGCTGCTACACAGTGACCACAGTTGCGTTTTCTTGCTGCCTAGCAGCGAAAATTTACTACTCAGCAATAAAATTTCACTGTTGAGCAGCAACCTGCGAACTATGACTCCCTCCTAAATCACCCGCCAAAGGGTGTCAATACCTACCTACTTCCCCTATCCTGCACATAAAAAGCCTACGCTTGCAGCCTGACTATTCCTCCCACCACACCTCTTCTCTCAAGGGTTTTGCATCAATCAAGTCTCCCTCTCCAGGGTAATACCTTTCTTGGTTTCTTCAAGCTTTAATGGTTTTCTTCAATCTTTGTCTGCTTCCAAGCTTTCATGGAAAGCTTGGACATAGATCAATATGAGCTTTTCTTTCCCTTCCTCTCTCTTTCCTTCCCCTTTCTCCCTTCCCCTCTCTTTCCTCTCCCTTTCCCTAACCCTATCCTAATACATAGAGCTCTAATAGAGAGCTTTGATGGAGAGCTCTCCATCAAAGCTTTCTATTAAGCATTCTATGCATAGAGCTAGGGTTTAGGCTTAACATAAACTAATTTTTTCATTCACTTATGCATTAAGAGTAGGGTTTAGGGTACTCACCTCTTTTTGTTCTTGTTCTTCTTGCTTACTAATGTGTTAATGAGGACTAACTTTTTTATTTATTATGTTTCTTTTTTGTAGGTTTATTCAAGTGAGCAAGGGTTTGGGCATAGCCTCTCATACGGTAAGCCCTCTTTCATCTTTTTTGCTTATGCTTCTTGTCTTTGTGTTTTTACACCCTTGGGTGTCAGGGATTAGGGTTAGGTCAATAGGCAATAGGCTTTATACATAGCCTTATGCAATAGGCCTCTTGCAATAAGATAATTCATAGGCCTTATGCAATAGGGCTTATGCATAAGCCCTATGCAATAGGTCTATGCATAGCCTTATGCATAGGGCTTATGCATAAGCCCTATGAAATAGGTTTATGCATAAGCCCTATGCAATAGGTTTATGCATAGCCTTATGCATAGGGCTTATGCATAGGCTATGAAATAGGTTTATGCATAGCCTTATACATAGTGCTTATGCACATGCTATATGCAATAGGTTTATGCATAGCCTTATGCATAGGGCTTATGCATAGGCTATGCAATAGGCCTCATGCAATGGGGCTTTATGCATAGGCTATGCAATAGGCCTTACGCATAGGGCTTTATGCAATAGTCCTTATGCAATAGGGCTTTATGCATAGATATGGGGCATTGTTATATGCCATCTAGAATGCTGCTTATGTCAAGTTAGGAGTGGTTATCCTCGAGTAGGTGGTTATAGTGGAGGGGGAGTCCTCGATCTTCCCACTATACTTCTCTTGTAAAAGAGGAGTTTTCTTTGTCTTTAATAGTGGGGAGCATGTGGAAAGTCCTCAAAAGCTATCATCCGAAAGGAGCACTGTCCACCTTGCTTGTTTAAGCAGTATTCTAGGAGGTCTTAATATCACATGTTGTATTTTTTGTCTAAGCTTGTGTTATTGTTTTCTCTTGGTTGGCTTGACATTGTCGAGGTAAGTGGCCTTATTCATTCAACCTCATGTTTATTGCACCCTTGGGTGCTGGGTTTACGAAATGGACTTATGCATAGAGATATGAGGAATTATTATATGCCATCTACAATGTTGCTTATGTCAAGTTAGAAGTGGTCATCCAGAGTAGGTGGTTATAGTAGTGAAGGGGGAGCCCTCGATCTTCTCACTATCCTTCTCTTGTAAAAGAGGATTTTCCTTTGGCTTTCATAGTGGGGAGCATGTGGAAAGTCCTCAGAAGCTATCATCTGAAAGGGGCACTATCCACCCTACTTGTCTAAGCAGTATTGTAAAAGGTATTTAACAATGTTCTAATATCATATGTATTTTTTGTCTAAGCTTTAAGTATGTCTTTTGTTAGAGCAATTGTGTTTTGTTGCCTCATTCATGTATGTAGCAGCAATGCCAATCGACCCGTCTCACAAGACCTTGATGTGGCAAATCTACTATCTATTATAAATGAACGATATGGGCAGCACGCTTAGCCTCAGTTTACTCAGACACAAGTATGGTTCCATCATCAAACCTTTTCACATACACAAAGTTAATCTTTTGTGAATTCTATAAGTCTTATATTTTAATCTTATATGATGCAGGTGGGTTACAATCAGGCGAGTCGATGCCATGGGAGCAATCTACCCCACTTGCTCAGTTAGGGCAGACCACACCTTTGATAGGTGTGAGGCCAAGTGGTGCAAGCCCATCACGACATGGTTGTGATCAGTCTACACCACCTTTCTCGACTAGACCCACCCTTTCTCCCTCAGGTCCATCTTCACCATGATAAACGACGTAGTAGGGAGTGTGGGGGGGATAGTAGACATACTAGCGGGAGGGGAGAAGGCTGCTTTTGCTTTGGCAAAAGTAGCACTAGGTCTCCCGATGCGTCTCCCCAATAGGGGGGCCTTTCATCTACACATTATGAGACAGTCCCCAAGAGACCCATTCCACCATTCGATCCACACACCCTACCATACAACGTGGATGTGGATGGTACCCTCCTGATGGATGTATGAGGAAAGCAAGTCATGAACCATATGCATGTACTTGTAAACTTGGAGTTCGTGAACTCCTTCAAAAAGTGGAAAGCACAAGATGAACGTTCTAAGCAATACGTATCGATGTGCTTAAGTTGGAGTTCCCTGTTCCACATGCAGGTCTTTGCTTCTCAATGTGAGAAGTGGATGAAGAGGCAGATCAAGCTTTTGCTCTCTAATATAGGCGAGCAAATATCAAGAGAGCAGCAAAGAATAACTTGGAGAAGCCTAGTGTTTTCACGACCAAGAAGTGGAGGCATGCATGTAGCTTTGTGAGAAAGCACCTAGGTGCTTTTTAACAACAAGAGGCGTCGAGTGCATCTCGATTACAGAAGCGAGGGACTTTACACTTCGGCTTCTACAGGAAATCCTTGTTTATTGCTCATTTCGTAAAGTAATCATTTCTTCTCCTCTTTCATTTTGTTTTGTACTATATTGTTTTCTTTAAATAATTATATATTTTCTTAAATTTTTTTGTAAAGGGAGGTTATTGGGTGTGACCCAACAAAGGAGGAGTATGACTATGGGTATAGAGGCCCCATCCACAATTGTGGGTGTAGATGTATACGCGAGGCATATGCTTGGATGCGTTCATTTTGGGGACTCAAGAATATGAGGTAAGTGAGCCTAAACCATTCTCTTTTCTATATCTAATTATATTTTAATGCTCTTGGTTACGTTGCGCTTGATGGCATGTATGTAGGATGAAGGAGAAGATGAAGAGGAGGATCCTGATTATTAGCATGAAGCAAGTGAAGAGGACGAGGAAGACAATGATGATGATCACTCAGAATCCGATGAGGATTCTAGTTAGATACCTCTTCATTGTAAACACTTTATATATATATATATGGCCAAAGGCCCAACACTTTCTGAAATATAATACCTTTTTGGGCTCAATTTCATTCTCCACAATCTATGTGTTTCTTATATTTGTGTTTGTGTCATAAATCTAAAATTCTGACTCTATTTTGATTTAAAAAAAAGAGTAGGGGCAGCGGAGTGGGGAGGCCTGTGCAGACTCCCGAGTCTGCCCCAGCTCTTTTTTCTGTTGTGTAGAGCTTTCGCTGCTCAGCACAGTAGCAAACTCGTTGCAACAAGAATAACAATGTCTCTAGCAGTGAAAATGGCCCACCGACATCTACCTAGCCTTCTAGTTATAAAAACGCTACTAGTTTTGTTGCTAGACCCTCATTATGTTGTAGTGCATGATAGTGTTGTATCTAAGATTTTATATTTGGGAAAAGGCTTCTTTAATGTTCTCTTTATCAAGGGTCAAGCAGTCTCTGAGCTATTTACTAAAGGGCTGCTCAACCTAACTAAGGATCAAAGGGTAAAAGGCTAGATTTTCATGGGAATTTGAGTCCTGCCTATTACTCTAATCCTTTTAGTCCACTTAATGATAGTGATAGCCGCCGCTCGTCTAAATAAAGATTTGACTTTATAGTAGGGGAAGCTTGGAAAGGAATCCAAAATGAACAAAACAATATGAGGAATGAAGAGGATGTTGAGATGGTACAGGAATCTGAACTTTCATGAAAAATTATCTAGAGTTTATTGGATGTACGTGGAACATTAAGGGCATCAAAGATAAAAAGAAGAACGCCTTGTTTTGGGGGTACTGAAATCTTGAGGCTTCTTGGTTTTTGCTATCCAAGAGCACAATATTTTTGGAAAAATTCCTAGATTATGTAGGTTTACTGAATGGGAGATTTTTTATGGTGGGATTAATTTTAGGTACAATGGTGGGAACATAAATAAATGGGCTGACATAGATCTCTCTCATTACCCAACAAGGAAACTAAGAGTGAATAACTTGCTTCTTAAGGACCCTCTCTTTGTGGATTATACGGAAGAAGCAACTAGAAAACTTAAAAGGAGAAGGGGAGTTGATGGTGCCTGGAGGCAATTAGAAAACTTAAAAGGAGAAGGGGAGTTGCCAATGAAATGCAAGGGATTAACAGAGTTGTGGGTAAATTAAGGGCCGAGGAAAGGAGAGGGGAAAGAAGGAAATGGGCAACCTTATTAGAGGAACTCCTTGTTAAGAGACAAACTAAAGGTTTGGATGCGAAGGATACTACATTGTACTTTAAGTGCCAAGCTAGTATTAAGGAGGAGGAGGATAGATGGTCTTGAGAACAAGAGAATTGGGCTAAATAGAATTTCTTTAATAACAAAAGGAAACCTGATAGTAGATTATTCAAACTTCCAAAAAGGAAGAGTGATAGTGAGGTTGTGGAAAGCATTCTGGATGAATATGGGACCCCCCTTGGACCATATGAATACTCTTGCTAAGAAGTGGGTTAAATTCCTGGGATCTACTCTTAGCTTGAAGGAAGATTGTTCCTTGAGGAGGTTTCAAGTTGAAGATAGGTTTTTGGGCTTACTAAGCCAAAATGTGGATCCAGACAAAGTAAGATGGCTAGAAAGGGATATTGATGTGGAGGAATGTTGGTGTGCCTTGTTAAAACTAGGGAAAGATAAAGCCCCTAGCTGGGATGGTCTATCCACATAGTTTTTAATAGCCTTTTGGCCTTCCTTGAAGGATTTTGTGGGTGGTATTTGTAGAAGAGCTTTTAATATAGGGCTTATGGATAAGGATTTTAAAGAAGGGCTAGTGAAGCTCATTCCAAAACAAACTACTTGTAATAGGTTTGGTCACTTGAGGCCCATTACATTGGTAACAATGATTTACAAAATTCTGGCCAAAGTGATTGCTCTTAGAATTACTCCAGTCCTACAAGATGTTGTTTTCAAAAAACAACATGGTTTTATCAAAGGAAGGTCAATATATAATAATATCTTTGGTGCATTGTTGGGAAGAGATGTGGCTATTAAAACTCATTAAAATTGCATCATGTTACAACTGGATTTAGAGAAAGTATATGATAGGACTCATTGGTCTTTTGTAGCAAGAGTGATGGAAAAACTGGGTTTTAGGACCAAAATGGCAACCTGCATTTATACTCTTGCTTGGGGAGGCTTTTCTAAGGTGTTAAATGGAAGAGTGGTAGGTGGGTTTGAGATTAATAGATCAATCAGACAAGGCTATACTCTAGCCCCCCTTTTGTTAGCTATTGCTTCTCATCCTCTAGTAATTTCCCTAGAATTATCCTGTAGAGATGAAAATATTACTAGGCTAAAGCTTAAGCATAGTGAAAAAACTAGTTATACAATGCTTTGTTGTTGACTCCTTACTGTTTTTAAGGGTTGAGAACAATAATGTGAGATTGGCTGTAGAGATACTGCAGGAGTTTGCAAGTGTGTTTGTCTCTAAATGCAACATTTTGAAGGATAATGACTTTGATATGCAAAGGTGGGGCTGTGAGGTGGTGCAAAAGGATAAGATTTTCAGACTACTTGCATTCCCCTTTGGAGTGGGAGTAACTAATAAACAACTGGTACAGTGGGCGATAAATAGGTTCTTGGAGAAATGAAAAAAATGGGAGGGCATCAGAGTTCCTTTCCACAGCAGGGTTGATATTTGCAATACAATGGTAAATGCTTATTTTATGTTCCTTTTCCCTATGTCGGATATTGGCAAGTGTCATTAGAAGAAAATTATAGGACCTATTAGAGACTTCCTATGGAGAAATGGCAATGGAACTAAAAAAGTATCTGCTTGGGTAGCATGGGATAAGCTGACAATTCCTAAAGCAGAAGGTGACATTGGTATTATTCATTTGCCTAGTCACCGCATTGCAAGAACTGCTCTGATGCTTCTTAGATGTTTATCTTAGAACACTACTTAGGCACTAATGATGAGGGAACTGATTAAGCTCTCTGATGTGATGGCTAAAGGTAAATGGGTGGAGTTAAATTGGAAGGATAAACTCTTTTCATTTGCTCCTCTTTAGATTACTAGTTTAGCAGTTTGCAAAATGTTATGCAAAAGATGGAAAGACTACTTGGGTCTCATTACTTGGGTTGGGGGTGGTACAGTGACTGGCAACTCTATGTTCAATTTGGGTATTTAGTGGTACAGTGAGTGGCAACTCTATGTTCAGTTTGGGTATTTAGTGGACACATAAATTTAACCCCCCTATTGTTGGGATTGGGATGTGGTAGGGTGGAAGGATGTGGATTAGATTATTTTGGAATATGATTTATCTAGAAGGGAGAGTGATCTGACAGCCCAGGTACTTGATCTGACTCAAAGGGAGTTGTGCTCTATGCTACTGTTTCAGTCTGGATTAAAGATTGGGCTTGGCTTAGTGGTATCAAGCTAAAGGATGGCAAAACCAAAGAATTGTACTCACTAATGAGAAAAGGGGATGCTAATGTGGTGTATTGCAATAAAATTTGGAAAGTCAATTGGAGCCCACCAGTTGGAAAAAGAGGTGGGTAGCCAGGTTCCTAAGGAATTTCAGGTCTTTATGTGGCAGGTATGTATGTGGGCATTGCCTATTGGCTCCAAACTCCAAAAGAGAAATATCTCTAGTGGTATTTGTCCCAGATATAGGTCATCACTTGAAGATGATAAACATGTGTTTTTGGACTGCCCAGCAATTAGAGGAACTTGGTCCAAGCTATCAAAATGGATAGAGAAGAGCTTGGGCATTCAAAAATTCTGGGGAGATTATATCTTGGGTAAATGGTCATTTAGTGATGAACATATTGGTTTGCTTTTTAATATCATTAGAGCTTGTATTCTGTGGAAAAATTGGTCTAACAGAAATGCCATTGTGTTTATAAAGGTTGTATGTACTACCATGCAAGAGTCAGACTTGATGCATAAGTGTGGGTGTATGTTCTGGTCTGTATGCAATGTGAAATAAGATCAGATGCACTAAGCTGGATGTGCTGTTATAGAATCTGCAAAGGAATATCATCTGAGTCCTGCCCTAGAAGTAAGTTTCTAATGCTGATTTGTATGTTGCAGGTGAGGTGTTGGGAAGGAAAGAAGAGACCCCCCAAATTTGGAGCAAGAACTCAAAGGTGGTGCCGTAAAGTAAAGTAGGATGATCATACTTTTGTTGCCTTTTTAGAAAACCCTATGGGAACCAAACCCACTGTTAAAATTTGGTCTAAGAAGGGGGGAATGTTGGAAAAATAATCCCCTCGTGGATACACTACAGAAGCAATGTTGGAGGCCAGCATCCTCTTAGGGTATCAGATATCTTGGGAGCAGTCTTGCTTTTTGATGGCGAAAGAGAGATGGTATTTTTTGTGTAAAATTCTCAATGAAGACAGAAATGATTTGTAAAGATCAGTAGTTTAGATCTAAGTTGGTTGTACTGCAGTTTCAAGACAGTTTCTAAGTTAATATATATATAATTATTATTGATTTTAAAAAAAAAGAATTGATGTGTTTAATAACCTATGTGCACTGACTAATATTATTTTGGACAAAAGCGATGATTGAGTGCTGGAATATGTGTCAATCGTGGGTGAAACATTTGATGGACGACTATAAGATATTTTGAAAGACATGCGAACACCTTTTATGGTTTCATGTTCAGGCATTAATATTTTTGTAAGGCTAAGGCCTCATACCTTTGTACATACCAAATAGTATTTTATACTTTTGGTAGGCCGGCCAAGACTTTTAATTATAGTTTGCTATATTTTTATGGAGCTTTTATGTTCAAAAACTTAAAAGCACTTGTGCTTTGTTTTTGAGTTTTTTTGAAAAGTACTCTTTTTCTAATACATATAAATAAGGGTGAGTGGTATAAGGGCCACACTCATGTAGGGGAGATTTAACCAAATCTTTTATAGATGGAAGTGATCTCTTTCTTAGTTTCTAGCTCTCTTGTTTATTAAGGTTTATCCTTTTAGTTTGCTAGCCTACATTTTCCATTACTAAGCTTTAAAAAAAAGCTTTAAGATTTTTAATTGTAGGCTTTAAAAAGCCTTAGTATTTTCTAATCATCTTTAAACCAAACATGTTGTGTTCTTGGATAGTTGAAATGGATGTCTTTCCAAGCCTGTTTTTTAGATATAAGGATTGGGTTGTGCTATATGGGGGGGTTGGGGGAGGATATAGTGGTGTGATGACCTTTATTAAGAAAAACCCAAAACCTTGCATAGTTGCTAACCACTCTAATCTAGATTAGGGGAGAGAGAGTCTAGGTGGTGAATATCTATGGAACCATAATTATAAAGAGAGGGGGGGTCGATGGGACTAGGTATCTAACCTCAATATTCAAGGCCCTTGCATTCTAATGTGAGATTTTAACATGGTTGAAAAACACTCAGATAGATGTGGGGGGAGGACTAGGTTGATGGGTCAGGAAAAAAAGAAATGGGAAGAGTTGAGTGGTAAAATGGGTCTTGTTGATTTCAACTTGCAATGCTTTGGCTCCTCTTCCAAAATTGATAGGGTCTTTTATAGTCAACAAGTAGCTTCGGTTCCTCACACCCTGAAGCTAGAAATTGATAGCTCTTCTGTCCTCTCTGACCACATGCCTTAGAAGTGGCAATGGCATGTGAAGGACTAGGAAGAGGAGAAATTTAACTAATTTCCCACTAGGAAATTGAGGGTTAACAATTTACTACTCAAAGATGAGCTATTCATTGCCTATACTGAAGAAGCCATTGGCAGATTAAGAAGGAACAGAAACAAAGAAGGAGTATGGAGGTCCTTTGCCAATGACATGCAGTCATTATTAGAAGGGTGGGCAAACTGAGAGCTAATGAGAGAAAGCATGATAGGAAAAGATGTGGAGTGATTAATTAGAAGCTCTGAAAAGGAAAAGACAAGTGGGTAAACTGATTGCAGATGAGATTAACCTTTATGCTAAATGCCAAATATGTGTAAAAGAAGAAGATGACAAGCTTGCTAATATAAGTCTTGGGAGTCAAAGATGGATAACTTTCATCTCTAGAAAGAAACCTGATAGACATCTATTCATCTCTAGAAAGAAACCTGATAGACATCTATTCAAATTAGTAGAAGAAAAAGGTAATAGGGAACTAGTGGGACAAATCATGGATGAGAATGGGCAAGAGTTGGGGGAGATTGACCAGGTGGCAAAGAAATGGGTGGAATTCTTAGGGACTACCCTAAGCCTGAAAGAGGATGAGTCCAAAGAAGGTTCCTAGGCTGAGAATAATCTCTTAAGTTTGGTCAATCAAAGAATCCATGCATATAAGGCTAGGTGGCTAGAGAGAGAAGTGGAACTGGAGATGAATATTGGGCAGCCCTCCTTAAGCTAGGAAAGGAAAGGTCCCCTGGCTGGGATGGGCTCTCAGTGGAATTTTTCATCTCCTTCTGGCCTTCCCTAAAGGATTTGGTATGGAATATTTGTAGAGAGGCATTTAATTTTGGTTCCTTGGATAAGGATCTAAAGGAGGGAGTGGTGAAGCTCATCCCTAAGCAATCTACATGCAATAGATTTAACCACTAGAGACCCATAAACTATGTTGACTGTGATCTATAAAATTGTGGCCAAAGTTATTGCCTTAAGGATTTCCCCTATCCTTTAAGAAGTTGTGCCTAGAAAACAATATGGATTCATTAAGGGTAGGTCTATTTATGATAACATATTTGCTGCACAATGATAGGGAGAGATGTAGGTCAAAGGACTGATCAGAAGTCTATTATGCTTCAGCTGTGGAAAAGGCATATGATAGGATTCATTGGTCCTTTGTGGCAAGGGTAATGGAAAAATTATGGTTTGTCTTTAAGATAGCCTCCTGCATTTTCACCCTCACTCTTGGGGAACACTCTAGACTGCTCCTAAATGGTAGACTTGTAGAAGGGTTTGAGATCAGGAGGTCACTAAGACAGGGTTGTCACCTAGCTCCTTTGCTCTTTGCTATTGCCTCACACCCTCTTATTTTGGCCCTTGAAAATGTTAGTGAAAAAGGGAGGGCGGTTGTACTAATGTTAAGGAGTGGTGAATAGTTGGTAATCCAATGCTTTGCTAATGAATCATTGTTGTTCCTGAGGGAAGATAATGATAATGTGAGACAGGCCTTATCCATTATAAAGGAATTTTCTTATGCCTCTGGTTCCAAATGTAACATTCAGAAATCCAAAATAATATGTCCGACCGAGGATAATGATTTTGACGTAGAAACATGGGGATGTGAGGTGATCAGGAGAGGCCGAATCATTAGCTGGGATTTCCTTTTGGGGTGGAGGTGACAAATAAACAAATAACTGATTGGGCCTTAGAAATATTTGTATCCAGAAATTAAAGAAATGGGAAGGGGTAAGGGTTCCATTCCATGATAGGTTAACCATCTGCAATACTGTACTAAATGCTTACATCATGTTTTTGTGCCCAATAATCAACTTTGACAAAGGCCAGTGGAAAAGAATCATAGGTCCTATAAGGGACTTTCTATGGAGAAACAGGTAGCAGGAGAGTGGCTAGCCTGGGACAAGTTGAGTATGTGAAAAAGGGAAGGTGGTATGGGTATCTTACATCTTCCTACTCATGCTCTAGCCAAAATTGCTCTTCTTCTTCCCAAATGCCTACATCAGGAAAAGGTAGATACCATAATGTTTAAGGAACCGGTGGAAGACTCACATGTTCTTCCGAAAGGCAAATGGTTTGGAATTAATTGGAGATACAAGTTGCTCTCTTTTGCTCCCCCTTAAAATAAAAAATCCCCCGTCTCTGCAACCTTTTATGTGGGAAATGGAAGGAAGTGTTGAATTTGATGTGCTAGGATGGGTGTCCCAGAGCTACAGACAACTCCTTTCTTAGCTTGGGGATTTGGTGGTCCCATAAATTTAACCCCCCTTTGGCATGTCTTGACGATACTTTAGCCAAAAAAAGTGAATAACAAAGGTGTGAGAACACTAGTAGATTGTTGGGACTGATCATTGGTAGGAGGAAGGAAGGAGATGGATCAACTGGTGACAAAATTTGGATTACCACCAAGAGAGGAGGTAGTTGCTAGGACAGATAATGGCAGAAGTACATAAAGAATGGGTGTCCACCAAAGATTTTGATGACTCCTGCTGGATAAAGGACTGGATGTGGTTCAATGGAATCAAGCTGGATAAAGGGACAGCTAAGGCCCTATACTACTTGGAATTAAGAAAAAGTGAGGTAAATATAGATTATTGCAACATAGTCTCGAAGGTAAACTGGAATTCTTGAATTTGGAGGAAAAGGTGGAAAAATATGTGGGAGGCAAACATCCCTATTTAGATCCCATCTTTTCTTAGAGTCTGCATGCTGGCCTTACCTCTAGTAATCAAACTCCTTCAAAGGAACATCACCTTTGGATGTTGCCCTAGGTGTAGAACTGCCTTGAAAGATGGGAGACATGCCTTCTGGGAATGCCCTGCTATTAGGGGAGTATGGGGTAGAATAGGGAAATGGGTATCTAACAGACTAGGAGCTTAGGGATGTTGGGGGCATTGGGTTCTTGGAAGGGTGGTTGATGCTGAGAGTGCCATAAGTCTATTATTTAATATTATAAGGTTCTATTGATTATGGGAAATCTGGGTTTCCAAGAATAGTATTGTTTTTCAAAAAGAGGGGAACACTGGGCTAGGTGTCATTGAGCTTATGTACAAATGTATTCATATGTGTTGGTCCATATATTATGATAATAAGATGAATAATGCTGATATATTTCAGTCAATACACTCTTTTCAGGGCTAGGATTAGTTGATCTGACTCTTGTACATACTAGGTTTCCTAATTGTTGCTAATATTATGCAGGGATTCAGGTTATGATCTGAAAGCAAGGCTGCCCAAATTCGGGCCAAGGACAAGAAAATGGTACCTAAAGGAGAAACATCCCATCTACACCTTTGTGGCCTTTATAGATAATCCCTTGGGAACTAGACCAATGGTGGAGAAGGTATGGGTAGGTGGGCAAGTTTTGGAGAAGCTACCTCCCCAAGGGTGCACCTCTGAAGTTATGATGATAGCCTGCATGCAATTAGGGTACCATATTTCTTGGGGTCAGTCTTCTTTTGTTTGGGAAGAGGATAGGTGGGACTGATTATGCAAGCTTCTCAATTGTAATGTGAAAGATCTTGAAATTGAGGGCCTCTCTGTTGAACTTTTTGTCAAGGTTTTCCTTTGTTAATACTATATATATTTACTTCCCAAAAAAAAAGCCTTACTTCCCAAAAAAAAAGCCTTAGTATTTTTAAAGCTTACATCTTTTATAAGCTTTCAAAGCTATAAAGCTTCAGACCTTTATAAAATCTTTAAAATTTTAACCCTTTTTACTCAAAAGATAAACTTTATAAAGTTTAACGTTTCAAATCTTTCAACGCTTTATAATCTCTACATTTTTTATGAGCTCAAAATCTTTACATATTAAGCTTTAAAACTTCATACTCATAAGCTATATCTTAAAGCATCAAAAGCTTTAACTTTCCAAAGCTTTAAAGCCTTAAGCTGTCCATTTAAAAAATAAAATAAAGCTTATGTATCCCAAAAGCTTTAAAAGCTACCAAGGTTTAAGCTTTATATTTAAAAATCTTTTTTTGGGACCAATATATATATATACATATATTAAGAAAAACCTATATTTACATCTTACATCAAAATGCCCTATTTAACAAATCACATATCAGTGTCCACCTCTCATCCTCAAATACAAAAGAAGATTTTTCACAGGAAATCTAATATCCGAGTTGAATACAAGCTTCTATTAGACCTTCAGCTATGCATTCTTTGGGTGACTACTTCTCCAAAATCTCTCCCTTCTTTGGCCACACTTTAACAATTGGTCTAGTGCCTATTAGGTTCTCAATAAAGGCCACAAAGGTATGATCCACCTGCTTTACTTTCTTATACCACCTTTTAGTTCTTGGTCCATATTTAATTGTTCTTCTCCTTGACTTTGACTCTGTTATCGCTTGAATACAAAAACAATAAATGATTAGGCTCAGCCCAGTGCGCCAGAGTGTTTTCCCTTCCATGGGTACCATCAAAATATGGCTGCCTACAGGGTCAAAAATCATATGTATCATCACATCCTTATTCAATTTATTAATCAAATGTATAGACCAACACATATGCACACATTTATACATCAATCCTATTTCATCCAACCTTGTATAGACCAACACATATGCACACATTTATACATCAATCCTATTTCATCCAACCTTGTATCAACAGCTCTCTGAAATATAATGCATTTCCTAGTGTTCCATATTTCCCAAAGACAACAAAATCTAATTATGTTAATCAGCATGTTCTTCATTGGATGCCCATTTCCCAAAAAATCAATCCTCCCATAGTCCATACATCCCAGTATAACTATACACCCATATGCAAATTTTAGACCAAGTACCTCTAATAGCTGGACAATCCGAAAAGGCATGTTTCCCATCTTCAAGACTAGTTTTACATCTAGGACAACACCCATTAGTGAAGTTTTTCTGCACTAGTTTGACCCCCAAAGTAAGAGCTCCCATACAAACTCTCCACAAAAAGACTTGGGACTTTATATGGATCTTCAATTCCCAGATGTTCATGCACTTTGAAGGCATCCAATGTTTTGTAAGTCATCCCTTGCACCCTTTGTATCTCTTTTATCAATTAAATGGTCCCAAATATTTATTGCCACATTCTTGAAGATATGCATGGGATCTAAAAGATGATTCATCTTCATGTCACACCAATATGGAAGTCAAAAGAAGATTGAGTATCAAGACATCCCATTTGGTGGTGGATTAAGAGTGCTTCTCCATGCCTCAAACCAATCTCTACCTCCCATCACAAGTGGTGAGACATCATGGGGCACATACTTAGGATGTGAAGAAGGGAGAAATCAATGATGTTAATCATACACCACATTCTTAAGTGTAAAGGGTCTTTCTGAAACAAGTGATGGTCCACAAATCGGACATGCATGATGTCCGAACCTATTTTAAAATTGAGATAGAGATATAAACTTGAAGTTTAAATACTAAAGCCTTATGCATATAAGGTTCAAGTAGGTGCCTGAGCACTCTGAGAACCCGTGATGGATAGTCATGCATCGTCCAAAGCAAAACTCCTTTCACCTCCGTCTCAAGCCCATTTATTGGCCTTGCAACGTCATGTACTTTGATACCTCTCAATCAAAGGCTCGAGGTACACATCCATGTTTGCCACCTTATACTTGCCTGATACAAGGAGAGAAAGCATGGTATGATCTTTCTTGATTGCCATCCATGGAGGTAGGTTGTAATTCACCAATACAATAGGCCAAGTAGACCATGATGTGGACTTGAATCCAAATGGGTTAACACCATCCATGCCCAAGCCAAGACGTAAGTGACGAGGCTCATCTTTAAACTCTGGCCATTAACGCTCCACATGTTGCTATGCTGGTGAATCAGCTACGATCCTCATGATGCCATTGATCAAGCGATGAGTAGCATGCCATGTCATGAGTTGATCTGCAACCCCCTTACATTTAAACATGCGTTGGATGCAAGGAATGATAGGAAAGTGCCTCAAAACCTTTCGGGAAACTTTATCTCCTTGCAAATCATCCCTATAGAGGCTCTCCCTACATTGTAGACATTGTGTTGCATCTTTATTAACCCCTCTAAATAGCATGCAATCATTGGGACATGCGTGTATTTTTGTGTAATCCATACCTAGCATAGAGAGCATTTTACGACACCCATCTCGTGAGTTTGGTAATCCCCTTACATTTAAATATGAGTTTTGCAATCCCCTTACACTTAAACATGTGTTGGATGTGAGGAATGATAGGGAAGTGTCTCAAAACCTTTCGAAAAAAATTATCTGCTTTTGCAAGTCATCCCTACAATGGCTCTCCCCACATTGTAGACATTGTGTTACATCTTTATTAACCTCTCTAATACCATGCAATCATTGGGACATGCATGTATTTTTGTGTAATCCATACCTAGCATAGAGAGCATTTTACGCCACCCATCTCATGAGTTCGGTAATAGATTTTGAGTGGCAACATAACATAAGAAATCATATGTTAAAATATTGGCAAAGGAGAGTATATAGAACATGAAACATTTTCTATTTGAGAGAATAAAATGAGGCGGTCTTACTGAAGAAGACTTGTGACACTTGCATCACTCCATCCATAAGTTGTTTGCAAGTTCAATAGCTCCAAGTTTACTCGCAGTGTGGAGTACAAACATCCCTCATACAAAGGATGCTTGCCTCTCTATGCAAGGTTTCCTCTCTTGTGACATTGGATCTTGCTCACTATCATCTATGACCTCCCGTCCAAAGAAGTCATTTACCATATCGTCACGATTCTCTTCCTCCTCATGTGGTAATGGTGGAGAACCTTATTCATTGGTTGGGGAAGATGAGTCTCAGCCATGCTTTCCATATGAAGCCTTGCCACCTTCTACACTCTACCCGATGTCACCGAATGGTGTGGCATGTTACCTAGCACTCTCCTATGGTTCTCCTCCATGTCATCATTTGCACTTAGTCGTGCCATTGCCTCATGAAGACCATATGTCCGGGCATGCTCAATTGTTATACGACATTGTTTTGTATACAGGCCCTTGCATCGATCACACACACATCCAATTTTTTCTCTCAATAATGCCTTGGAACCAACTTCCAATCCTTGATGATCACTGTCAGACATCTTTAACCTGGCCAAAACTGATTTAGGGTTCATACAAAACACACAACAACATCCAGAACTGCAAACAAAAAATTACCTAGGGTTTTGCTGCTACACAGTGACCACAGCTGCGTTTTCTCGCTGCCTAGCAGCGAAAATTTACTACACAGTAATAAAATTTCACTGTTGAGCAGCAACCTGCGAACTATGACTCCCTCCTAAATCACCCGCCAAAGGGTGTCAATAGGTACCTACCTACTTCCCCTATCCTGCACATACAAAGCCTACGCTTGTAGCCTGACTATTCTTCCCACCACACCTCTTCTCTCAAGCGTTTTGCATCAATCAAGTCTCCCTCTCCAGGGTAATACCTTTCTTGGTTTCTTCAAGCTTTAATGGTTTTCTTCAATCTTTGTCTTCTTCCAAGCTTTCATAGAAAGCTTGGACATAGATCAATATGAGCTTTTCTTTCCCTTTCTCTCTCTTTCCTTCCCCTTTCTCCCTTCCCCTCTCTTTCCTCTCCCTTTCCCTAACCCTAGCCTAATACATAGAGCTCTAATAGAGAGTTTTGATGGAGAGCTCTCCATCAAAGCTTTCTATTAAGCATTCTATGCATTTTCATTCACTTATGCATTAAGAGTAGGGTTTAGGGTACTCACCTCTTTTTGTTCTTGTTCTTCTTGCTTACTAATGTGTTAATGAGGAGTAACTTTTTTATTTATTATGTTTCTTTTTTGTAGGTTCAAGTGAGCAAGGGTTTGGGCATAGCCTCTCATACGGTAAGCCCTCTTTCATCTTTTTTGCTTATGCTTCTTGTCTTTGTGTTTTTTCACCCTTGGGTGTCGGGGATTAGGGTTAGGTCAATAGGCAATAGGCTTTATGCATAGCCTTATGCAATAGGCCTCTTGCAATAGGATAATTCATAGGCCTTATGCAATAGGGCTTATGCATAAGCCCTATGCAATAAGTCTATGCATAGCCTTATGCATAGGGCTTATGAATAAGCCCTTTGAAATAGGTTTATGCATAAGCCCTATGCAATAGGTTTATGCATAGCCTTATGCATAGGGCTTATGCATAGGCTATGAAATCGGTTTATGCATAGCCTTATACATAGGGCTTATGCATATGCTATGCAATAGGTTTATGCATAGCCTTATGCATAGGGCTTATGCATAGGCTATGAAATAGGCCTTATGCAATAGGGCTTTATGCATAGGCTATCCAATAGGCCTTACACATAGGGCTTTATGCAATAGTCCTTATGCAATAGGGCTTTATACATAGATATGGGGCATTGTTATATGCCATCTAGAATGCTGCTTATGTCAAGTTAGGAGTGGTTATCCTCGAGTAGGTGGTTATAGTGGAGGGGGAGTCCTCGATCTTCTCACTATACTTCTCTTGTAAAAGAGGAGTTTTCTTTGTCTTTAATAGTGGGGAGCATGTGGAAAGTCCTCAAAAGCTATCATCCGAAAGGAGCACTGTCCACTTTGCTTGTTTAAGCAGTATTCTAGGAGGTCTTAATATCACATGTTGTATTTTTTGTCTAAGCTTGTGTTGTTGTTTTCTCTTGGTTGGCTTGACATTGTCGAGGTAAGTGGCCTTATTCATTCAACCTCATGTTTATTGCACCCTTGGGTGCTGGGTTTAGGAAATGGACTTATGCATAGAGATATGGGGCATTATTATATGCCATCTAGAATGTTGCTTATGTCAAGTTAGAAGTGGTCATCTGGAGTAGGTGGTTATAGTAGTGAAGGGGGAGCCCTCGATCTTCTCACTATCCTTCTCTTGTAAAAGAGGATTTTCCTTTGGCTTTAATAGTGGGGAGCATGTGGAAAGTCCTCAGAAGCTATCATCTGAAAGGGGGAGCCCTCGATCTTCTCACTATCCTTCTCTTGTAAAAGAGGATTTTCCTTTGGCTTTAATAGTGGAGAGCATGTGGAAAGTCCTCAGAAGCTATCATCTGAAAGGGGCACTATCCACCCTGCTTGTCTAAGCAGTATTGTAAAAGGTATTTAATAATGTTCTAATATCACACGTATTTTTTGTCTAAGCTTTATGTATGTCTTTTGTTAGAGCAATTGTGTTTTGTTGCCTCATTCATGTATGTAGCAGCAATGCCAATCGACCCGTCCTCACAAGACCTTGATGTGGCAAATCTACTATCTATTATAAATGAACGATATGGGCAGCACGCTTAGCCTCAGTTTACTCAGACACAAGTATGGTTCCATCATCAAACCTTTTCACATACACAAAGTTAATCTTTTGTGAATTCTATAAGTCTTATATTTTAATCTTATATGATGCAGGCAGGTTACAATCGGGCGAGTCGATGCCATGGGAGCAATCTACCCCACTTGCTGAGTTAGGGCAGACCACACCTTTGATAGGTGTGAGGCCAAGTGGTGCAAGCCCATCACGACATGGTTGTGATCAGTCTACACCACCTTTCTCGACTAGACCCACCCTCGCTCCCTCAGGTCCATCTTCACCATGATAAACGACGTAGTAGGGAGTGTGGGGGGGATAGTAGGCATACTAGCGGGAGGGGAGAAGGCTGCTTTTGCTTCGGCAAAAGTAGCACTAGGTCTCCCGATGCGTCTCCCCAATAGGGGGGATTTTCATCTACACATTATGAGACAGTCCCCAAGAGACCCATTCCACCATTCGATCCACACACCCTACCATACAACGTGGATGTGGATGGTGCCCTCCTGATGGATGTAGGAGGAAAGCAAGTCATGAACCATATGCATGTACTTGTAAACTTGGAGTTCGTGAACTCCTTCAAAAAGTGGAAAGCACAAGATGAACGTTCTAAGCAATACGTTATCGATGTGCTTAAGTTGGAGTTCCCTGTTCCACATGCAGGTCTTTGCTTCTCAATGTGAGAAGTGGATGAAGAGGCAGGTCAAGCTTTTGCTCTCTAATATAGGCGAGCAAATATCAAGAGAGCAGCAAAGAATAACTTGGAGAAGCCTAGCGTTTTCACGACCAAGAAGTGGAGGCATGCACGCAGCTTTGTGAGAAAGCACCTAGGTGCTTTTTAACAACAAGCAGCGTCGAGTGCTTCTCGACTACGGAAGCGAGGGGCTTTACACTTCGGCTCCGGCAGGAAATCCTTGTTTATTGCTCATTTCGTAAAGTAATCATTTCTTCTCCTCTTTCATTTTGTTTTGTACTATATTGTTTTCTTTAAATAATTATATATTTTCTGAAATTCTTTTCTAAAGGGAGGTTATTGGGTGTGACCCAACAAAGGAGGAGTATGACTATGGGTATAGAGGCCCCATCCACAATTGTGGGTGTAGATGTGTACGCGAGGCGTATGCTTAGATGGGTTCGTTTTGGGGACTCAAAGAATATGAGGTAAGTGAGCCTAAACCATTCTCTTTTCTATATCTAATTATATTTTAATGCTCTTGGCTACATTGTGCTTGATGGCATGTATGTAGGATGAAGGAGAAGATGAAGAGGAGGATCCTGATTATTAGCATGAAGCAAGTGAAGAGGACGAGGAAGACGATGATGATGATCACTCAGAATCTGATGAGGATTCTAGTTAGATACCTCTTCATTGTAAACACTTTATATATATATATGGCCAAAGGCCCAACACTTTCTGAAATATAATACCTTTTTGGGCTCAATTTCATTCTCCACAATCTATGTGTTTCTTGTATTTGTGTTTGTGTCATAAATCTAAAATTCTGACTCTATTTTGATTTAAAAAAAAGAGCGGGGGCAGCGGACTGGGGAGGCCTGTGCAGACTTTCGAGTCTGCCTCAGCTTTTTTTTTTGTTGTGTAGAGCTTTCACTACTCAGCACATCAGCAAACTCGTTGCAACAAAAATAACAATGTTTCTAGTAGTGAAAATGGCCCACCGACATCTACCTAGCCTTCTAGTTATAAAAACGCTACTAGTTTTGTTGCTAGACCCTCATTACATTGTAGTGCATGATAGTGTTGTATCTAAGATTTTATATTTGGGAAAAGGCTTCTTTAATGTCCTCTTTATCAAGGGTCAAGCAGTCTCTGAGCTATTTACTAAATTGCTGCTCAACCTAACTGAGGATCAAAGGGTAAAAGGTTAGATTTTCATGGGAATTTGAGTCCTGCCTATTACTCTAATCCTTTCAGTCCACTTAATGATAGTGATAGCCGCCCCTCGTCTGAATAAAGATTTGACTTTATAGTAGGGGAAGCTTGGAAAGGAATCCAAAATGAACAAAACAATATGAGGAATGAAGAGGATGTTGAGATGGTATCGGAATCTGATCTTTCATGAAAAATTATCTAGAGTTTATTAGATGTACGTGGAACATTAAGGGCATCAAAGATAAAAAGAAGAACGCCTTGTTTTGGGGGTTACTGAAATCTTGAGGCTTCTTGGTTCTTGCTATCCAAGAGCACAATATTTTTGGAAAAATTCCTAGATTCAGTAGGTTTAGTGAATGGGAGATTTTTTATGGTGGGATTAATTTTAGGTACAATGGTGGGAACATAAATAAATGGGCTGACATAGATCTCTCTCATTACCCAACAAGGAAACTAAGAGTGAATAACTTGCTTCTTAAGGACCCTCTTTTTGTGGATTATACGGAAGAAGAAATTAGAAAACTTAAATGGAGAAGGGGAGTTGATGGTGCCTGGAGGATGTTTGCCAATGCAATGTAGGGGATTATTAGAGTTGTGGGTAAATTAAGGGCCGAGGAAAGGAGAGGGGAAAGAAGGAAATGGGCAGCCTTATTAGAGGAACTCCTTGTTAAGAGACAAACTAAAGGTTTGGATGCGAAGGATACTGCATTGTACTTTAAGTGCCAAGCTAGTATTAAGGAGGAGGAGGATAGATGGTCTAGAGAACAAGAGAATTGGGCTAAATAGAATTTCTTTAATAACAAAAGGAAATCGGATAGTAGATTATTCAAACTTCCAAAAAGGAAGAGTGATTCCAAAAAGGAAGAGTGATAGTGAGGTTGTGGAAAGCATTCTGGAAGAATATGGGACCCCCCTTGGACCATATGAATACTCTTGCTAAGAAGTGGGTTAAATTCTTGGGATCTACTCTTAGATTGAAGGAAGATTGCTCCTTGAAGAGGTTTCAAGTTGAAGATAGGTTTTTGGGCTTATTGAGCCAAAATGTGGATCCAGACAAAGTAAGATGGCTAGAAAGGGATATTGATGTGGAGGAATGTTGGTGTGCCTTGTTAAAACTAGGGAGAGATAAAGCCCCTGGCTGGGATGGTCTATCCACATAGTTTTTAATAGCCTTTTGGCCTTCCTTGAAGGATTTTGTGGGTGATGTTTGTAGAAGAGCTTTTAATACAGGGCTTATGGATAAGGATTTTAAAGAAGGGCTAGTGAAGCTCATTCCAAAACAAACTACTTGTAATAGGTTTGGTCACTTGAGGCCCATTACATTGCTAACAATGATTTACAAAATTCTGGCCAAAGTGATTGCTCTTAGAATTACTCCAGTCCTACAAGATGTTGTTTTCAAAAAACAACATGGTTTTATCAAAGGAAGGTCAATATATAATAATATCTTTGGTGCATTGTTGGGAAGAGACGTGGCTATCAAAACTCATTAAAATTGCATCATGTTACAACTAGATTTAGAGAAAGTATATGATAGGATTCATTGGTCTTTTGTAGCAAGAGTGATGGAAAAACTGGGTTTTAGGACCAAAATGGCAACCTACATTTATACTCTTGCTTGGGGAGGCTACTCTAAGGTGTTAAATGGAAGAGTGGTAGGTGGGTTTGAGATTAATAGGTCAGTCAGACAAGGCTATACTCTAGCCCCCCTTTTGTTAGCTATTGCTTCTCATCCTCTAGTAATTTCCCTAGAATTATCCTGTAGAGATGAAAATATTACTAGGCTAAAGCTTAAGCATAGTGAAAAACTAGTTATACAATGCTTTGTTGTTGACTCCTTACTATTTTTAAGGGTTGAGAACAATAATGTGAGATTGGCTTTAGAGATACTGCAGGAGTTTGCAAGTGCGTCTGTCTCTAAATGCAACATTTTGAAGGATAATGACTTTGATATGCAAAGGTGGGGCTGTGAGGTGGTGCAAAAGGATAAGATTTTCAGACTACTTAAATTCCCCTTTGGAGTGGGAGTAACTAATAAACAACTGGTACAGTGGGCAATAAATAGGTTCTTGGAGAAATGAAAAAAATGGGAGGGCATCAGAGTTCCTTTCCACAGCAGGGTTGATATTTGCAATACAATGGTAAATGCTTATTTTATGTTCCTTTTCCCTATGTCGGATATTGGCAAGTGTCATTCGAAGAAAATTATAGGACCTGTTAGAGACTTCCTATGGAGGAATGGCAATGGAACTAAAAAAGTATCTGCTTGGGTAGCATGGGATAAGCTAACAGTTCCTAAAGGAGAAGGAATGGCAATGGAATATCATCTGAGTCTCCTGCCCTAGAAGTAAGTTCCTGATGCTGCTTTGTATGTTGCAGGTGAGGTGTTGGGAAGGAAAGAAGAGACCCCCCAAATTTGGAGCAAGAACTCAAAGGTGGTGCCGTAAAGCAAAGTAGGATGATCATTCTTTTGTTGCCTTTTTAGAAAACCCTGTGGGAACCAAACCCACTGTTAAAATTTGGTCTAAGAAGGGGGGAATGTTGGAAAAATAATCCCCTCATGGATACACTACAGAAGCAATGTTGGAGGCCAGCATCCTGCTGGGGTATCAGATATCTTGGGAGCAGTCTTGCTTTTTGATGGCGAAAGAGAGATGGTATTTTTTGTGTAAAATTCTAAATGAAGACAGAAATGATTTGTAAAAGATCAGTAGTTTAGATCTAAGTTGGTTGTACTACAGTTTCAAGATAGTTTCTAAGTTAATATATATATAATTATTATTGATTTCTTAAAAAAGAATTGATGTGTTTAATAACCTATGTGCACTGACTAATATTATTTTGGACAAAAGCGATGATTGAGTGCTGGAATATGTCTCAATCGTGGGTGAACCACTATGAGATATTTTGGAAGACATGCAAACACCTTTTATGGTTTCATGTTTAGGCATTAATATTTTTGTAAGGCTAAGGCCTTATACCTTTGTACATACCTTTGTACTTTTAATTATAGTTTGCTATATTTTTATGGAGCTTTTATGTTCAAAAACTTAAAAGCACTTGTGCTTTGTTTTTGAGTTTTTTTGAAAAGTACTCTTTTTCTAATACATATAGATAAGGGTGAGTGGTATAAGGGCCACACTCATGCAGGGGAGATTTAACCAAATCTTTTATAGATGGAAGTGATCTCTTTCTTAGTTTCTAGCTCTCTTGTTTATTTAATTTTGTTTATTAAGGTTTATCCTTTTAGTTTGCGGGCTTGGGACTTCTATGTGACTTTTTTTTCTTTTTCTTTCTCTTTGCGCTATCCACCCCAAGGGCGCGATGATTTTCTCTCTCTATGTTGTCACCACCTGCATCTTTTCTTTCTTTTTCTTTTTTGCATGATTTCATCGCCAATCCCTTCGTTTTTTCTTTTCTTTTCGCTGATCTGTACCGTTTATTTTTCTCTTTCATTCTTTGCATGGCCACATTTCTCTCTCTTCATTCTCATAAGCTTTGCTAAGCTTAAAATAAATCTTTAAATATTATATATATATATATATAATACATAAATAAAAAACATTTCTACAATTTTTTGGCCATCGATCTCTTTCTTTTTTCTCTCTCCTGTTTTTGCTTAATTTTGTCGTTGCCTACTCTGCTAGAGCCGCTATCACCGTTGTCGGCTATTTTTTATCTCCCTTCTCTTCACTGTAAGTCTACATTTTCCATTACTAAGCTTTAAAAAAAAGCTTTAAGATTTTTAATTGTAGGCTTTAAAAAGCCTTAGTATTTTCTAATCATCTTTAAACCAAACATGTTGTGTTCTTGGATAGTTGAAATGGATGTCTTTCCAAGCCTGTTTTTTAGATATAAGGATTGGGTTGTGCTATATGGGGGGGTTGGGGGAGGATATAGTGGTGTGATGACCTTTATTAAGAAAAACCCAAAACCTTGCATAGTTGCTAACCACTCTAATCTAGATTGGGGGAGAGAGAGTCTAGGTGGTGAATATCTATGGAACCATAATTATAAAGAGAGGGGGGTCGATTTGGGACTAGGTATCTAACCTCAATATTCAAGGCCCTTGCATTCTAATGGGAGATTTTAACATGGTTGAAAAACACTCAGATAGATGTGGGGGGAGGACTAGGTTGATGGGTTAGGAAAAAAAGAAATGGGAAGAGTTGAGTGGTAAAATGGGTCTTGTTGATTTCAACTTACAATGCTTTGGCTCCTCTTCCAAAATTGATAGGGTCTTTTTTAGCCAAGAAGTAGCTTCGGTTCCTCACACCCTGAAGCTGGAAATTGATAGCTCTTCTGTCCTCTCTGACCACATGCCTTAGAAGTGGCAATGGCATGTGAAGGACTAGGAGGAGGAGAAATTTAACTAATTTCCCACTAGGAAATTGAGGGTTAACAATTTACTACTCAAAGATGAGCTATTCATTGGTATACTGAAGAAGCCATTGGCAGATTAAGAAGGAACAGAAACAAAGAAGGAGTATGGAGGTCCTTTGCCAATGACATGCAGTCATTATTAGAAGGGTGGGCAAACTGAGAGCTAATGAGAGAAATCATGATAGGAAAAGATGTGGAGTGATTAATTAGAAGCTCTGAAAAGGAAAAGACAAGTGGGTAAACTCATTGCAGATGAGATTAACCTTTATGCTAAATGCCAAATATGTGTAAAAGAAGAAGATGACAAGCTTGCTAATATAAGTCTTGGGAGTCAAAGATGGATAACTTTCATCTCTAGAAAGAACCCTGATAGACATCTATTCAAATTAGTAGAAGAAAAAGGTAATAGGGAACTAGTGGGAGAGAAATCATGGATGAGAATGGGTAGGAGTTGGGGGAGATTGACCAGGTGGCAAAGAAATGGGTGGAATTCTTAGGGACTACCCTAAGCCTGAAAGAGGATGAGTCCAAAGAAGGTTCCTAGGTTGAGAATAATCTCTTAAGTTTGGTCAATCAAAGAATCCATGCATATAAGGCTAGGTGGCTAGAGAGAGAAGTGGAACTGGAGATGAATATTGGGCAGCCCTCCTTAAGCTAGGAAAGGAAAGGTCCCCTGGCTGGGATGGGCTCTCAGTGGAATTTTTCATCTCCTTCTGGCCTTCCCTAAAGGATTTGGTATGGAATATTTGTAGAGAGGCATTTAATTTTGGCTCCTTGGATAAGGATCTAAAGGAGGGAGTGGTGAAGCTCATCCCTAAGCAATCTACATGCAATAGATTTAACCACTAGAGACCCATAAACTATGTTGACTGTGATCTATAAAATTGTGGCCAAAGTTATTGCCTTAAGGATTTCCCCTATCCTTTAAGAAGTTGTGTCTAGAAAACAATATGGATTCATTAAGGGTAGGTCTATTTATGATAACATATTTGCTGCACAATGATAGGGAGAGATGTAGGTCAAAGGACTGATCAGAAGTCTATTATGCTTCAGCTGTGGAAAAGGCATATGATAGGATTCATTGGTCCTTTGTGGCAAGGGTAATGGAAAAATTATGGTTTGTCTTTAAGATAGCCTCCTGCATTTTCACCCTCACTCTTGGGGAACACTCTAGACTGCTCCTAAATGGTAGACTTGTAGAAGGGTTTGAGATCAGGAGGTCACTAAGACAGGGTTGTCACCTAGCTCCTTTGCTCTTTGCTATTGCCTCACACCCTCTTATTTTGGCCCTTGAAAATGTTAGTGAAAAAGGGAGGGCGGTTGTACTAATGTTAAGGAGTGGTGAATAGTTGGTAATCCAATGCTTTGCTAATGAATCATTGTTGTTCCTGAGGGAAGATAATGATAATGTGAGACAGGCCTTATCCATTATAAAGGAATTTTCTTATGCCTCTGGTTCCAAATGTAACATTCAGAAATCCAAAATAATATGTCCGACCGAGGATAATGATTTTGATGTAGAAACATGGGGATGTGAGGTGATCAGGAGAGGCCAAATCATTAGCTGGGATTTCCTTTTGGGGTGGAGGTGACAAATAAACAAATAACTGATTGGGCCTTAGAAATATTTGTATCCAGAAATTAAAGAAATGGGAAGGGCTAAGGTTTCCATTCCATGATAGGTTAACCATCTGCAATACTGTACTAAATGCTTACATCATGTTTTTGTGCCCAATAATCAACTTTGACAAAGGCCAGTGGAAAAGAATCATAGGTCCTATAAGGGACTTTCTATGGAGAAACAGGTAGCAGGAGAGTGGCTAGCCTGGGACAAGTTGAGTATGTGAAAAAGGGAAGGTGGTATGGGTATCTTACATCTTCCTACTCATGCTCTAGCCAAAATTGCTCTTCTTCTTCCTAAATGCCTACATCAGGAAAAGGTATATACCATAATGTTTAAGGAACCGGTGGAAGACTCACATGTTCTTCCGAAAGGCAAATGGTTTGGACTTAATTGGAGATACAAGTTGCTCTCTTTTGCTCCCCCTTAAAATCAAAAATCCTCCGTCTTTGCAACCTTTTATGTGGGAAATGGAAGGAAGTGTTGAATCTGATGTGCTAGGATGGGTGTCCCAGACCTACAGACAACTCCTTTCTTAGCTTGGGGATTTGGTGGTCCCATAAATTTAACCCCCCTTTGCATGTCTTGATGATACTTTAGCCAAAAAAAGTGAATAACAAAGGTGTGAGAACACTAGTAGATTGTTGGGACTAATCATTGGTAGGAGGAAGGAAGGAGATGGAGCAACTGGTGACAAATTTGGATTACCACCAAGAGAGGAGGTAGTTGCTAGGACAGATAATGGCAGAAGTACATAAAGAATGGGTGTCCACCAAAGATTTTGATGACTCCTGCTGGATAAAGGACTGGATGTGGTTCAATGGAATCAAGCTGGATAAAGGGACAACTAAGGCCCTATACTACTTGGAATTAAAAAAAAGTGAGGTAAATACAGATTATTGCAACATAGTCTCGAAGGTAAACTGGAATTCTTGAATTTGGAGGAAAAGGTGGAAAAATATGTGGGAGGCAAGCATCCCTATTAGATCCCAACTTTTCTTAGAGTCTACATGCTGGCCTTACCTCTAGTAATCAAACTCCTTTAAAGGAACATCGCCTTTGGATGTTGCCCTAGGTGTAGAACTGCCTTGAAAGATGGGAGACATGCCTTCTGGGAATGCCCTGCTATTAGGGGAGTATGGGGTAGAATAGGGAAATGGGTATCTAACAGACTAGGAGCTTAGGGATGTTGGGGGCATTGGGTTCTTGGAAGGGTGGTTGATGCTGAGAGTGCCATAAGTCTATTATTTAATATTATAAGGTTCTATTGCTTATTGGAAATCTGGGTTTCCAAGAATAGTATCGTTTTTCAAAAAGAGGGGAACACTGGGCTAGATGTCATTGAGCTTATGTACAAATGTATTCATATGTGTTGGTCCATATATTATGATAATAAGATGAATAATGCTGATATATTTCAGTCAATACACTCTTTGCAGGGCTAGGATTAGTTGATCTGCTGATAAGCTGACTCTTGTATGTACTAGGTTTCCTAATTGTTGCTAATATTATGCAGGGATTCAGTTTATGATCTGAAAGCAAGGCTGCCCAAATTCGGGCCAAGGACAAGAAAATGGTACCTAAAGGAGAAACATCCCATCTACACCTTTGTGGCCTTTATAGATAATCCCTTGGGAACTAGACCAATAGTGGAGAAGGTATGGGGTGGGTAAGTTTTGGAGAAGCTACCTCCCCAAGGATGCAGCTCTGTTATGATGATAGCTTGCATGCAATTAGGGTACCATATTTCTTGGGGTCAGTCTTCTTTTGTTTGGGAAGAGGATAGGTGGGACTGATTATGCAAGCTTCTCAATTGTAATGTGAAAGATCTTGAAATTGAGGGCCTCTCTACTGAACTTTTTGTCAAGGTTTTCCTTTGTTAATACTACATATATTTACTTCCCAAAAAAAAAGCCTTAGTATTTTTAAAGCTTACATCTTTTATAAGCTTTCAAAGCTATAAAGCTTCAGACCTTTATAAAATCTTTAAAATTTTAACCCTTTTTACTCAAAAGATTAACACTATAAAGTTTAACATTTCAAATCTTTCAACGCTTTATAATCTCTACATTTTTTATGAGCTCGAAATCTTTACATATTAAGCTTTAAAACTTCATACTCATAAGCTATATCTTAAAGCATCAAAAGCTTTAACTTTCCAAAGCTTTAAAGCCTTAAGCTTTCCATTTAAAAAAATAAATAAAGCTTATGTATCCCAAAAGCTTTAAAAGCTACCAAGGTTTAAGCTTTATATTTAAAAATCTTTTTTTGGGACCAATATATATATATACATATATTAAGAAAAACCTATATTTACATCTTACATCAAAATGCCCTATTTAACAAATCACATATCAGTGTCCACCTCTCATCCTCAAATACAAAAGAAGATTTTTCGCAGGAAATCTAATATCCGAGTTGAATACAAGCTTCTATTAGACCTTCAGCTATGCATTCTTTGGGTGACTACTGCTCCAAAATCTCTCCCTTCTTTGGCCACACTTTAACAATTGGTCTAGTGCCTATTGGGTTCTCAATAAAGGCCACAAAGGTATGATCCACCTGCTTTACTTTCTTATACCACCTTTTAGTTCTTGGTCCATATTTAATTGGTCTTCTCCTTGACTTTGACTCTGTTATCGCTTGAATACAAAAACAATAAATGATTAGGCTCAGCCCAGTGTGCCAGAGTGTTTCCCCTTCCATGGGTACCATCAAAATATGGCTGCCTACAGGGTCAAAAATCATATGTATCATCACATCCTTATTCAATTTATTAATCAAATGTATAGACCAACACATATGCACACATTTATACATCAATCCTACTTCATCCAACCTTGTATCAATAGCTCTCTGAAATATGATGCATGTCCTAGTGT
Source organism: Cibotium barometz (assembly GCF_041138505.1). NCBI lineage: Eukaryota > Viridiplantae > Streptophyta > Polypodiopsida > Cyatheales > Cibotiaceae > Cibotium > Cibotium barometz. Next base: position 14,284,543 of record NC_141066.1, on the reverse strand, counting down.
TCCATATTTCCCAAAGACAACAAAATCTAATTATGTTGAAGATAAGATCAGCATGTTCTTCATTGGATGCCCATTTCCCAAAAAATCAATCCTCCCATAGTCCATACATCCCAGTATAACTATACACCCATATGCAAATTTTAGACCAAGTACCTCTAATAGCTGGACAATCCCAAAAGGCATGTTTCCCATCTTCAAGAGTAGTTTTACATCTAGGACAACACCCATTAGTGAAGTTTCTCTGCACTAGTTTGACCCCCAAAGTAAGAGCTCCCATACAAACTCTCCACAAAAAGACTTGGGACTTTATATGGATCTTCAATTCCCAGATGTTCATGCACTTTGAAGGCATCCACAATGTTTTGTAAGTCATTCCTTGCACCCTTTGTATCTCTTTTATCAATTAAATGGTCCCAAATATTTATTGCCGCATTCTTGAAGATATGCATGGGATCTAAAAGATGATTCATCTTCATGTCACACCAATATGGAAGTCAAAAGAAGATTGAGTGTCAAGACATCCCATTTGGTGGTGGATTAAGAGTGCTTCTCCATGCCTCAAACCAATCTCTACCTCCCATCACAAGTGGTGAGACATCATGTGGCACATACTTAGGATGTGAAGAAGGGAGAAATCGATGATGTTAATCATACACCACATTCTTAAGTGTAAAGGGTCTTTCCAAAACAAGTGATGGTCCACAAATCGGACATGCATGATGTCGGGAGGTTGCCAAACCTATTTTAAAATTGAGATAGTGATATAAACTTGAAGTTTAAAGACTAAAGCCTTATGCATATAAGGTTCAAGTAGGTGCCTGAGCACTCTGAGAACCCGTGATGGATAGTCATGCATCATCCAAAGCAAAACTCCTTTCACCTCCGTCTCAAGCCCATTTATTGGCCTTGCAACGTCATGTACTTTGATACCTCTCAATCAAAGGCTCGAGGTACACATCCATGTTTGCCACCTTATACTTGCCTGATACAAGGAGAGAAAGCATGGTATGATCTTTCTTGATTGCCATCCATGGAGGTAGGTTGTAATTCACCAATACAATAGGCCAAGTAGACCATGATGTGGACTTGAATCCAAATGGGTTAACAACATCCATGCCCAAGCCAAGACGTAAGTGACGAGGCTCATCTTTAAACTTTGGCCATTGATGCTCCACATGTTGCTATGCCGGTGAATCAGCTACGATCCTCATGATGCCATCGACCAAGCGATGAGTAGCATGCCATGTCATGAGTTGATCTGCAACCCCCTTACATTTAAACATGCGTTGGATGTCAAAATGGATAGAGAAGAGCTTGGGCATTCAAACATTCTGGGGAGATTATATCTTGGGTAAATGGTCATTTAGTGATGAATATATTAGTTTGCTTTTTAATATCATCAGAGCTTGTATTCTGTGGGAAATTTGGTCTAACAGAAATGCCATTGTGTTTATAAAGGTTGTATGTACTAGCATGCAAGAGTCAGACTTGATGCATAAGTGTGGGTGTATGTGCTGGTCTGTATGCAATGTGAAATAAGATAAGATGCACTGAGCTGGATGTGCTGTTATAGAATTTGCAAAGGAATATCATCTGAGTCCTGCCCTAGAAGTAAGTTCCTAATGCTGATTTGTATGTTGCAGGTGAGGTGTTGGGAAGGAAAGAAGAGACCCCCCAAATTTGGAGCAAGAACTCAAAGGTGGTGCCGTAAAGTAAAGTAGGATGATCATACTTTTGTTGCCTTTTTAGAAAACCCTGTGGGAACCAAACCCACTGTTAAAATTTGGTCTAAGAAGGGGGGAATGTTGGAAAAATAATCCCCTCATGGATACACTACAGAAGCAATGTTGGAGGCCAGCATCCTGCTGGGGTATCAGATATCTTGGGAGCAGTCTTGCTTTTTGATGGCGAAAGAGAGATGGTATTTTTTGTGTAAAATTCTAAATGAAGACAGAAATGATTTGTAAAAGATCAGTAGTTTAGATCTAAGTTGGTTGTACTACAGTTTCAAGATAGTTTCTAAGTTAATATATATATAATTATTATTGATTTTTTAAAAAAGAATTGATGTGTTTAATAACCTATGTGCACTGACTAATATTATTTTGAACAAAAGCGATGATTGAGTGCTGGAATATGTCTCAATCGTGGGTGAAACATGTGATGGACCACTATGAGATATTTTGGAAGACATGCGAACACCTTTTATGGTTTCATGTTTAGGCATTAATATTTTTGTAAGGCTAAGGCCTCATACCTTTGTACATACCAAATAGTATTTTATACTTTTGGTAGGCCGGCCAAGACTTTTAATTATAGTTTGCTATATTTTTATGGAGCTTTTATGTTCAAAAACTTAAAAGCACTTGTGCTTTGTTTTTGAGTTTTTTTGAAAAGTACTCTTTTTCTAATACATATAGATAAGGGTGAGTGGTATAAGGGCCACACTCATGCAGGGGAGATTTAACCAAATCTTTTATAGATGGAAGTGATCTCTTTCTTAGTTTCTAGCTCTCTTGTTTATTTAATTTTGTTTATTAAGGTTTATCCTTTTAGTTTGCGGGCTTGGGACTTCTATGTGACTTTTTTTTCTTTTTCTCTCTCTTTGCGCTATCCATCCCAAGGGCACGATGATTTTCTCTCTCTATGTTGTCACCACCTGCATCTTTTCTTTCTTTTTCTTTTTTGCATGATTTCATCGCCAATCCCTTCGTTTTTTCTTTTCTTTTCGCTGATTTGTACCGTTTATTTTTCTCTTTCATTCTTTGCATGGCCACATTTCTCTCTCTTCACTCTCATAAGCTTTGCCAAGCTTAAAATAAATCTTTTAAATATTATATATATATATATATATAATAAAAAACATTTCTACAATTTTTTGGCCATCGGTCTCTTTCTTTTTTCTCTCTCCTGTTTTTGCTTAATTTTGTCGTCACCTACTCTGCGAGCCGCTATCACTGTTGTCGGCTATTTTTTATCTCCCTTCTCTTCACTGTGCGCCTGCTAGTCTACATTTTCCATTACTAAGCTTTAAAAAAAAGCTTTAAGATTTTTAATTGTAGGCTTTAAAAAGCCTTAGTATTTTCTAATCATCTTTAAACCAAACATGTTGTGTTCTTGGATAGTTGAAATGGATGTCTTTCCAAGCCTGTTTTTTAGATATAAGGATTGGGTTGTGCTATATGGGGGGGTTGGGGGAGGATATAGTGGTGTGATGACCTTTATTAAGAAAAACCCAAAACCTTGCATAGTTGCTAACCACTCTAATCTAGATTGGGGGAGAGAGAGTCTAGGTGGTGAATATCTATGGAACCATAATTATAAAGAGAGGGCCGGTCGATGGGACTAGGTATCTAACCTCAATATTCAAGGCCCTTGCATTCTAATGGGAGATTTTAACATGGTTGAAAAACACTCAGATAGATGTGGGGGGAGGACTAGGTTGATGGGTCAGGAAAGAAAGAAATGGAAAGAATTGAGTGGTAAAATGGGTCTTGTTGATTTCAACTTGCAATGCTTTGGCTCCTCTTCCAAAATTGATAGGGTCTTTTTTAGCCAACAAGTAGCTTCAGTTCCTTACACCCTGAAGCTGGAAATTGATAGCTCTTCTGTCCTCTCTGACCACATGCCTTAGAAGTGGCAATGGCATGTGAAGGACTAGGAGGAGGAGAAATTTAACTAATTTCCCACTAGGAAATTGAGGGTTAACAATTTACTACTCAAAGATGAGCTATTCATTGGTATACTGAAGAAGCCATTGGCAGATTAAGAAGGAACAGAAACAAAGAAGGAGTATGGAGGTCCTTTGCCAATGACATGCAGTCATTATTAGAAGGGTGGGCAAACTGAGAGCTAATGAGAGAAATCATGATAGGAAAAGATGTGGAGTGATTAATTAGAAGCTCTGAAAAGGAAAAGACAAGTGGGTAAACTCATTGCAGATGAGATTAACCTTTATGCTAAATGCCAAATATGTGTAAAAGAAGAAGATGACAAGCTTGCTAATATAAGTCTTGGGAGTCAAAGATGGATAACTTTCATCTCTAGAAAGAACCCTGATAGACATCTATTCAAATTAGTAGAAGAAAAAGGTAATAGGGAACTAGTGGGAGAGAAATCATGGATGAGAATGGGTAGGAGTTGGGGGAGATTGACCAGGTGGCAAAGAAATGGGTGGAATTCTTAGGGACTACCCTAAGCCTGAAAGAGGATGAGTCCAAAGAAGGTTCCTAGGCTGAGAATAATCTCTTAAGCTTGGTCAATCAAAGAATCCATGCATATAAGGCTAGGTGGCTAGAGAGAGAAGTGGAACTGGAGATGAATGTTGGGCAGCCCTCCTTAAGCTAGGAAAGGAAAGGTCCCCTGGCTGGGATGGGCTCTCAGTGGAATTTTTCATCTCCTTCTGGCCTTCCCTAAAGGATTTGGTATGGAATATTTGTAGAGAGGCATTTAATTTTGGCTCCTTGGATAAGGATCTAAAGGAGGGAGTGGTGAAGCTCATCCCTAAGCAATCTACATGCAGTAGATTTAACCACTAAAGACCCATAACTATGTTAACTGTGATCTATAAAATTGTGGCCAAAGTTATTGCCTTAAGGATTTCCCCTATCCTTCAAGAAGTTGTGTCTAGAAAACAATATGGATTCATTAAGGGTAGGTCTATTTATGATAACATATTTGCTACACAATGATAGGGAGAGATGTAGCTCAAAGGACTGATCAGAAGTCTATTATGCTTCAGCTGTGGAAAAGGCATATGATAGGATTCATTGGTCCTTTGTGGAAAGGGTAATGGAAAAATTATGGTTTGTCTTTAAGATAGCCTCCTACATTTTCACCCTCACTCTTGGGGAACACTCTAGACTGCTCCTAAATGGTAGACTTGTAGAAGGGTTTGAGATCAGGAGGTCACAAAGACAAGGTTGTCACCTAGCTCCTTTGCTCTTTGCTATTGCCTCACACCCTCTTATTTTGGCCCTTGAAAATGTTAGTGAAAAAGGGAGGGCGGTTGTACTAATGTGAAGGAGTGGTGAATAGTTGGCCCTTGAAAATGTTAGTGAAAAAGGGAGGGCGGTTGTACTAATGTTAAGGAGTGGTGAATAGTTGGTAATCCAATGCTTTGCTAATGAATCATTGTTGTTCCTGAGGGAAGATAATGATAATGTGAGAAATGCCTTATCCATTATAAAGGAATTTTCTTATGCCTCTAGTTCCAAATGTAACATTCAGAAATCCAAAATAATATGTCCGATCGAGGATAATGATTTTGACGTAGAAACATGGGGATGTGAGGTGATCAGGAGAGGCCAAATCATTAGCTGGGATTTCCTTTTGGGGTGGAGGTGACAAATAAACAAATAACTGATTGGGCCTTAGAAATATTTGTATCCAGAAATTAAAGAAATGGGAAGGGATAAGGGTTCCATTCCATGAGAGGTTAACCATCTGCAATACTGTACTAAATGCTTACATCATGTTTTTGTGCCCAGTAATCAACTTTGACAAAGGCTAGTGGAAAAGAATCATAGGTCCTATAAGGGACTTTCTATGGAGAAACAGGTAGCAGGAGAGTGGCTAGCCTGGGACAAGTTGAGTATGCAAAAAAGGGAAGGTGGTATGGGTATCTTACATCTTCCTACTCATGCTCTAGCCAAAATTGCTCTTCTTCTTCCTAAATGCCTACATCAAGAAAAGGTATATACCATAATGTTTAAGGAGCCGGTGGAAGACTCACATGTTCTTCCGAAAGGCAAATTTTTTGGACTTAATTGGAGATACAAGTTGCTCTCTTTTGCTCCCCCTTAAAATAAAAAATCCCCCGTCTCTGCAACCTTTTATGTGGGAAATGGAAGGAAGTGTTGAATCTGATGTGCTAGGATGGGTGTCCCAGAGCTACAGACAACTCCTTTCTTAGCTTGGGGATTTGGTGGTCCCATAAATTTAACCCCCCTTTGGCATCTCTTGACGATACTTTAGCCAAAAAAAATTGAATAACAAAGGTGTGAGAACACTAGTAGATTGTTGGGACTGATCATTGGTAGGAGGAAGAAAGGAGATGGATCAACTGGTGACAAAATTTGGATTACCACCAAGAGAGGAGGTAGTTGCTAGGACAGATAATGGCAGAAGTACATAAAGAATGGGTGTCCACCAAAGATTTTGATGACTCCTGCTGGATAAAGGACTGGATGTGGTTCAATGGAATCAAGCTAGATAAAGGGACAGCTAAGGCCCTATACTACTTGGAATTAAGAAAAAGTGAGGTAAATACAGATTATTGCAACATAGTCTCGAAGGTAAACTGGAATTCTTGAATTTGGAGGAAAAGGTGGAAAAATATGTGGGAGGCAAGCATCCCTATTAGATCCCAGCTTTTCTTAGAGTCTGCATGCTGGCTAGTGATCAAACTCCTTCAAAGGAACATCACCTTTGGATGTTGCCCTAGGTGTAGAACTGCCTTGAAAGATGGGAGACATGCCTTCTGGGAATGCCCTGCTATTAGGGGAGTATGGGGTAGAATAGTGAAATGGGTATCTAACAGACTAGGAGCTTAGGGATCTTGGGGGCATTGGGTTCTTGGAAGGGTGGTTGATGTTGAGAGTGCCATAAGTCTATTATTTAATATTATAAGGTTCTATTGCGTATGGGAAATCTGGGTTTCCAAGAATAGTATTGTTTTTCAAAAAGAGGGGAACACTGGGCTAGATGTCATTGAGCTTATGTACAAATGTATTCATATGTGTTGGTCCATATATTATGATAATAAGATGAATAATGCTGATATATTTCAGTCAATACACTCTTTGTAGGGCTAGGATTAGTTGATCTGCTGATTAGCTGACTCTTGTACGTACTAGGTTTCCTAATTGTTGCTAATATTATGCAGGGATTCAATTTATGATCTGAAAGCAAGGCTGCCCAAATTCGGGCCAAGGACAAGAAAATGGTACCTAAAGGAGAAACATCCCATCTACACCTTTGTGGTCTTTATAGATAATCCCTTGGGAACTAGACCAATGGTGGAGAAGGTATGGGTAGGTGGGTAAGTTTTGGAGAAGCTACCTCCCCAAGGATGCACCTCTGAAGTTATGATGATAGCCTGCATGCAATTAGGGTACCATATTTCTTGGGGTCAGTCTTCTTTTGTTTGGGAAGAGGATAGGTGGGACTGATTATGCAAGCTTCTCAATTGTAATGTGAAAGATCTTGAAATTGAGGGCCTCTCTACTGAACTTTTTGTCAAGGTTTTCCTTTGTTAATACTATATATATTTACTTCCCAAAAAAAAAGCCTTAGTATTTTTAAAGCTTACATCTTTTATAAGCTTTCAAAGCTATAAAGCTTCAGACCTTTATAAAATCTTTAAAATTTTAACCCTTTTTACTTCAAAAGATTAACACTATAAAGTTTAACGTTTCAAATCTTTCAACGCTTTATAATCTCTACATTTTTTATGAGCTCGAAATCTTTACATATTAAGCTTTAAAACTTCTTACTCATAAGCTATATCTTAAAGCATCAAAAGCTTTAACTTTCCAAAGCTTTAAAGCCTTAAGCTTTCCATTTAAAAAATAAAATAAAGCTTATGTATCCCAAAAGCTTTAAAAGCTACCAAGGTTTAAGCTTTATATTTAAAAATCTTTTTTTGGGACCAATATATATATATACATATATTAAGAAAAACCTATATTTACATCTTACATCAAAATGCCCTATTTAACAAATCACATATCAGTGTCCACCTCTCATCCTCAAATACAAAAGAAGATTTTTCGCAGGAAATCTAATATCCGAGTTGAATACAAGCTTCTATTAGACCTTCAGCTATGCATTCTTTGGGTGACTACTGCTCCAAAATCTCTCCCTTCTTTGGCCACACTTTAACAATTGGTCTAGTGCCTATTGGGTTCTCAATAAAGGCCACAAAGGTATGATCCACCTGCTTTATTTTCTTATACCACCTGATAGTTCTTGGTCCATATTTAATGGGTCTTCTCCTTGACTTTGTCTCTGTTATCGCTTGAATACAAAAACAATAAATGATTAGGCTCAGCCCAGTGCGCCAGAGTGTTTCCCCTTCCATGGGTACCATCAAAATATGGCTGCCTATAGGGTCAAAAATCATATGTATCATCACATCCTTATTCAATTTATTAATCAAATGTATAGACCAACACATATGCACACATTTATACATCAATCCTATTTCATCCAACCTTGTATCAACAGCTCTCTGAAATATAATGCATTTCCTAGTGTTCCAGATTTCCGCCTCAAAACCTTTCGGGAAACTTTATCTCCTTGCAAATCATCCCTATAGAGGCTCTCCCTACATTGTAGACATTGTGTTGCATCTTTATTAACCCCTGTAAATAGCATGCAATCATTGGGACATGCGTGTATTTTTGTGTAATCCATACCTAGCATAGAGAGCATTTTACGACACCCATCTCGTGAGTTTGGTAATTCCCTTACATTTAAATATGAGTTCTGTAATCCCCTTACACTTAAACATGTGTTGGATGTGAGGAATGATAGGGAAGTGTATCAAAACCTTTCGAAAAAAATTATCTCCTTGCAAATCATCCCTACAGTGGCTCTCCCCACATTGTAGACATTGTGTTGCATCTTTATTAACCTCTCTAATACCATGCAATCATTGGGACATGCATGTATTTTTGTGTAATCCATACCTAGCATAGAGAGAGCATTTTACGCCACCCATCTCATGAGTTCAGTAATAGATTTTGAGGGGGAAGAATCTTCTTGAGAAGCCTATAACATAACATAAGAAATCATATGTTAAAATATTGGCAAAGGAGAGTATATAGAACATGAAACATTTTCTATTTGAGAGAATAAAATGAGGCGGTCTTACTAAAGAAGACTTGTGACACTTGCATCACTCCATCCATAAGTTGTTTGCAAGTTCAATAGCTCCAACTCGCAGTGTGGAGTACAAACATCCCTCATACAAAGGATGCTTGCCTCTCTATGCAAGGTTTCCTCTCTTGTGACATTGGATCTTGCTCACTATCATCTATGACCTCCCGTCCAAAGAAGTCATTCACCATATCGTCCATGATGAGATTCTCTTCCTCCTCATGTGGTAATGGTGGAGAACCTTATTCATTGGTTGGGGAAGATGAGTCTCAACCATGCTTTCCATATGAAGCCTTGCCACCTTCCGCCGCACTCTACCCGATGTCACCGAATGGTGTGGCATGTTACCTAGCACTCTCCTATGGTTCTCCTCCATGTCATCATTTGCACTTAGTCGTGCCACTACCTCATCAAGACCATATGTCCGGACATGATCAATTGTTATACGATGTTGTTTTGTATACAGGCCCTTGCATCGATCACACACACATCCAATTTTTTCTCTCAATAATGCCTTGGAACCAACTTCCAACCCTTGATGATCACTGTCAGACATCTTTAACCTGGCCAAAACTGATTTAGGGTTCATACAAAACACACAACAATATCCAGAACTATAAATAAAAAATTACCTAGGGTTTTGCTGCTACACAGTGACCACAGCAGCATTTTCTTGCTACCTAGCAGCGAAAATTTACTACTCAGCAATAAAATTTCACTGTTGCAGTAACCTACGAACTATGACTCCCTCCTAAATCACCCACCAAAGGGTGTCAATACCTACCTACTTTCCCTATCCTGCACATACAAAGCCTACGCTTGCAGCTTGACTATTCCTCCCACCACACCTCTTCTCTCAAGGGTTTTGCATCAATCAAGTCTCCCTCTCCAAGGTAATACCTTTCTTGGTTTCTTCAAGCTTTAATGGTTTTCTTCAATCTTTGTCTTCTTCCAAGCTTTCATGGAAAGCTTGGACATAGATCAATATGAGCTTTTCTTTCCCTTCCTCTCTCTTTCCTTCCCCTTTATCCCTTCCCCTCTCTTTCCTCTCCCTTTCCCTAACCCTAGCCTAATACATAGAGCTCTAACAGAGAGCTTTGATGGAGAGCTCTCCATCAAAGCTTTCTATTAAGCATTCTATGCATAGAGCTAGGGTTTAGGCTTAACATAAACTAATTTTTTCATTCACTTATGCATTAAGAGTAGGGTTTAGGGTACTCACCTCTTTTTGTTCTTGTTCTTCTTGCTTACTAATGTGGTAATGAGGACTAACTTTTTTATTTATTATATTTCTTTTTTGTAGGTTTAGGGTACTCACCTCTTTTTGTTCTTGTTCTTCTTGCTTACTAATGTGGTAATGAGGACTAACTTTTTTATTTATTATGTTTCTTTTTTGTAGGTTTATTCAAGTGAGTAAGGGTTTGGGCATAGCCTCTCATACGGTAAGCCCTCTTTCATCTTTTTTGCTTATGCTTCTTGTCTTTGTGTTTTTGCACCCTTGGGTGTCGGGGATTAGGGTTAGGTCAATAGGCAATAGGCTTTATGCATAGCCTTATGCAATAGGCCTCTTGCAATAGGATAATTCATAGGCCTTATGCAATAGTGCTTATGCATAAGCCCTATGCAATAGGTCTATGCATAGCCTTATGCATAAGGGCTTATGCATAAGCCCTATGAAATAGGTTTATGCATAAGCCCTATGCAATAGGTTTATGCATAGCCTTATGCAGAGGGCTTATGCATAGGCTATGAAATAGGTTTATGCATAGCCTTATGCATAGGGCTTATGCATAGGCTATGCAATAGGCTATGCAATAGGCCTTATGCAATAGGGCCTTATGCATAGGCTACGCAATTGGCCTTATGCATAGGGCTTTATGCAATAGTTCTTATGCAATAGGGCTTTATGCATAGATATGGGGCATTGTTATATGCCATCTAGAATGCTGCTTATGTCAAGTTAGGAGTGGTTATCCTCGAGTAGGTGGTTATAGTGGAGGGGGAGTCCTCGATCTTCTCACTATACTTCTCTCGTAAAAGAGGAGTTTTCTTTGTCTTTAATAGTGGGGAGCATGTGTGAAAAGTCCTCAGAAGCTATCATCCAAAAGGAGCACTGTCCACCTTGCTTGTTTAAGCAGTATTCTAGGAGGTCTTAATATCACATGTTGTATTTTTTGTCTAAGCTTGTGTTGTTGTTTTCTCTTGGTTGGCTTGACATTGTCGAGGTAAGTGGCCTTATTCATTCAACCTCATGTTTATTGCACCCTTGGGTGCTGGGTTTCGGAAATGGACTTATGCATAGAGATATGGGGCATTACTTATGCATAGAGATATGGGGCATTATTATATGCCATCTAGAATGTTGCTTATGTCAAGTTAGAAGTGGTCATCCCAAGTAGGTGGTTATAGTAGTGAAGGGGGAGCCCTCGATCTTCTCACTATCCTTCTCTTGTAAAAGAGGATTTTCCTTTGGCTTTAATAGTGGGGAGCATGTGGAAAGTCCTCAAAAGCTATCATCTGAAAGGGGCACTATCCACCCTGCTTGTCTGAGCAGTATTGTAAAAGGTGTTTAACAATGTTCTAATATCACATGTATTTTTTGTCTAAGCTTTAAGTATGTCTTTTGTTAGAGCAATTCTGTTTTGTTGCCTCATTCATGTATGTAGCAGCAATGCCAATCGACCCGTCACAAGACCTTGATGTGGCAAATCTACTATCTATTATAAATGAACGATATGGGAAACACGCTTAGCCTCAGTTTACTCAGACACAAGTATGGTTCCATCATCAAACCTTTTCACATACACAAAGTTAATCTTTTGTGAATTCTATAAGTCTTATATTTTAATCTTATATGATGCAGGCAGGTTACAATCGGGCGAGTCGATGTCATGGGGGCAATCTACCCCACTTGGTCAGTTAGGGCAGACCACACCTTTGATAGGTGTGAGGCCAAGTGGTGCAAGCCCATCACGACATGGTTGTGATCAATCTACACCACCTTTCTCGACTAGACTCACCCTTGCTCCCTTAGGTCCGTCTTCACCATGATAAACGACGTAGTAGGGAGTGTGGGGGGGGATAGTAGACATACTAGCGGGAGGGGAGAAGGCTGCTTTTGCTTTGGCAAAAGTAGCACTAGGTCTCCCGATGCGTCTCCCCAATAGGGGGTCTTTTCATCTACACATTATGAGACAGCCCCCAAGAGACCCATTCCACCATTCGATCCACACACCCTACCATACAACGTGGATATGGATGGTGCCCTCCTGATGGATGCACAAGGAAAGCAAGTCATGAACCATATGCATGTACTTGTAAACTTGGAGTTCGTGAACTCCTTCAAAAAGTGGAAAGCACAAGATGAACATTCTAAGCAATACGTTATCGATGTGCTTAAGTTGGAGTTCCCTGTTCCACATGCAGGTCTTTGCTTCTCTATGTGAGAAGTGGATGAAGAGGCACATCAAGCTTTTGCTCTCTAATATAGGCGAGCAAATATCAAGAGAGCAGCAAAGAATAACTTGGAGAAGCCTAGCGTTTTCACGACCAAGAAGTGGAGGCATGCACGCACCTTTGTGAGAAAGCACCTAGGTGCTTTTTAACAACAAGCGGCGTCGAGTGCTTCTCGACTACAGAAGCAAGGGGCTTTACACTTCGGCTCCGGCAGGAAATCCTTGTTTATTGCTCATTTCGTAAAGTAATCATTTCTTCTCCTCTTTCATTTTGTTTTGTACTATATTGTTTTCTTTAAATAATTATATATTTTCTTAAATTTTTTTGTAAAGGGAGGTTATTGGGTGTGACCCAACAAAGGAGGAGTATGACTATGGGTATAGAGGCCCCATCCACAATTGTGGGTGTAGATGTGTACGCGAGGCGTATGCTTGGATGGGTTCATTTTGGGGACTCAAGAATATGAGGTAAGTGAGCCTAAGCCATTCTCTTTTCTATATCTAATTATATTTTAATGCTCTTGGTTACGTTGCACTTGATGGCATGTATGTAGGATGAAGGAGAAGATGAAGAGGAGGATCCTGATTATTAGCATGAAGCAAGTGAAGAGGACAAGGAAGACGATGATGATGATCACTCAGAATCCGATGAGGATTCTAGTTAAATACCTCTTCATTGTAAACACTTTATATATATATATGGCCAAAGGCCCAACACTTTCTGAAATATAATACCTTTTTGGGCTCAATTTCATTCTCCACAATCTATGTGTTTCTTATATTTGTGTTTGTGTCATAAATCTAAAATTTTGTCTCTATTTTGATTTGTCAAAGTTGATTACTAGGCACAAAAACATGATGTAAGCATTTAGTACAGTATTGCAGATGGTTAACCTATCATGGAATGGAACCCTTACCCCTTCCCATTTCTTTAATTTCTAAGGCCCAATCAGTTATTTGTTTATTTGTCACCTCCACCCCAAAAGGAAATCCCAGCTAATGAATTGGCCTCTCCTGATCACCTCACATCCCAATGTTTCTATGTCAAAATCATTATCCTCGGTCGGACATATTATTTTGGATTTCTGAATGTTACATTTGTTTCTAAGGCCCAATCAGTTATTTGTTTATTTGTCACCTCCACCCCAAAAGGAAATCCCAGCTAATGAATTGGCCTCTCCTGATCACCTCACATCCCAATGTTTCTATGTCAAAATCATTATCCTCGGCCTGACATATTATTTTGGATTTTTGAATGTTACATTTGGAACCAGAGGCATAAGAAAATTCCTTTATAATGGATAAGGCATGTCTCACATTATCGTTATCTTCCCTCAGGAACAACAATGATTCATTAGCAAAGCATTGGATTACCAACTATTCACCACTCCTTAACATTAGTACAACCGCCCTCCCTTTTTCACTAACATTTTCAAGGGCCAAAATAAGAGGGTGTGAGGCAATAGCAAAGAGCAAAGGAGCTAGGTGACAACCCTGTCTTAGTGACCTCCTGATCTCAAACCCTTCTACAAGTCTACCATTTAGGAGCAGTCTAGAGTGTTCCCCAAGAGTGAGGGTGAAAATGCAGGAGGCTATCTTAAAGACAAACAATAATTTTTCCATTACCCTTGCCACAAAGGACCAATGAATCCTATCATATGCCTTTTCCATAGCTGAAGCATAATAGACTTCTGATCAGGCCTTTGAGCTACATCTCTCCCTATCATTGTGCAGCAAATATGTTATCATAAATAGACCTACCCTTAATGAATCCATATTGTTTTCTAGACACAAATTCTTAAAGGATAGGGGAAATCCTTAAGGCAATAACTTTGGCCACAATTTTATAGATCACAGTTAACATAGTTATGGGTCTCTAGTGGTTAATCTACTGCATGTAGATTGCTTAGGGATGAGCTTCACCACTCCCTCCTTTAGATCCTTATCCAAGGAGCCAAAATTAAATGCCTCTCTACAAATATTCCATACCAAATCCTTTAGGGAAGGCCAGAAGGAGATCAAAATTCCACTGAGAGCCCATCCCAGCTAGGGGACCTTTCCTTTCCTAGCTTAAGGAGGGCTGCCCAACATTCATCTCCAGTTCCACTTCTCTCTCTAGCCACCTAGCCTATTATGCATGGATTCTTTGATTGACCAAACTTAAAAGATTATTCTCAGCCTAGGAACATTCTTTGGACTCATCCTCTTTCAGGCTTAGGGTAGTCCCTAAGAATTCCACCCATTTCTTTGCCACCTGGTCAATCTCCCCCAACTCTTGCCCATTCTCATCCATGATTTGTCCCACTAGTTCCCTATTACCTTTTTCTTCTACTAATTTGAATAGATGTCTATCAGGTTTCTTTCTAGAGATGAAAGTTATCCATCTTTGACTCCCAAGACTTATATTAGCAAGCTTGTCATCTTCTTCTTTTACACATATTTGGCATTTAGCATAAAGGTTAATCTCATCTGCAATCAATTTACCCGTTTGTCTTTTCCTTTTCAGAGCTTCTAATTAATCACTCCACATCTTTTCCTATCATGCTTTCTCTCATTAGCTCTCAGTTTGCCCACCCTTCTAATAATGACTGAATGTCATTGGCAAAGGACCTCCATACTCCTTCTTTGTTTCTGTTCCTTCTTAATCTGCCAATGGCTTCTTCAGTATAGGCAATGAATAGCTCATCTTTGAGTAGTAAAATGTTGACCCTCAATTTCCTAGTGGGAAATTAGTTAAATTTCTCCTCCTCCTAGTCCTTCACATGCCATTCCCACTTCTAAGGCATGTGGTCAGAGAGGATAGTATCAATTTCTAGCTTCAAGGTGTGAGGAACCGAAGCTACTTGTTGGCTAAAGAAGACCCTATCAATTTTGGAA
The DNA here is from genome assembly GCF_041138505.1 of Cibotium barometz. Lineage (NCBI taxonomy): Eukaryota > Viridiplantae > Streptophyta > Polypodiopsida > Cyatheales > Cibotiaceae > Cibotium > Cibotium barometz. The sequence continues at coordinate 14,269,328 of NC_141066.1, read as the reverse complement.
GAGGAGCCAAAGCATTGCAAGTTGAAATCAACAAGACCCATTTTACCACTCAACTCTTCCCATTTCTTTTTTTCCTGACCCATCAACCTAGTCCTCCCCCCACATCTATCTGAGTGTTTTTCAACCATGTTAAAATCTCCCATTAGAATGCAAGGGCCTTGAATATTGAGGTTAGATACCTAGTCCCATCGACCCCCCCTCTCTTTATAATTATGGTTCCATAGATATTCACCACCTAGACTCTCTCTCCCCCAATCTAGATTAGAGTGGTTAGCAACTATGCAAGGTTTTGGGTTTTTCTTAATAAAGGTCATCACACCACTATATCCTCCCCCAACCCCCCCATATAGCACAACCCAATCCTTATATCTAAAAAACAGGCTTGGAAAGACATCCATTTCAGCTATCCAAGAACACAACATGTTTGGTTTAAAGATGATTAGAAAATACTAAGGCTTTTTAAAGCCTACAATTAAAAATCTTAAAGATTTTTTTAAAAGCTTAGTAATGGAAAATGTAGGCTAGCAAACTAAAAGGATAATAAACAAGAGAGCTAGAAACTAAGAAAGAGATCACTTCCATCTATAAAAGATTTGGTTAAATCTCCTCTCCATGAGTGTGGCCCTTATACCACTCACCCTTATTTATATGTATTAGAAAAAGAGTACTTTTCAAAAAAACTCAAAAACAAAGCACAAGTGCTTTTAAGTTTTTGAACATAAAAGCTCCATAAAAATATAGCAAACTATAATTAAAAGTCTTGGCCGGTCTACCAAAAGTATAAAATACTATTTGGTATGTACAAAGGTATGAGGCCTTACACTTACAAAAATATTAATGCCTAAACATGAAACCATAAAAGGTGTTCGCATGTCTTCCAAAATATCTTATAGTCGTCCATCAAATGTTTCACCCACGATTGACACATATTCTAGCACTCAATCATCGCTTTTGTCCAAAATAATATTAGTCAGTGCACATAGGTTATTAAACACATCAATTCTTTTTTTTAAAATCAATAATAATTATATATATATTAACTTAGAAACTGTCTTGAAACTGCAGTACAACCAACTTAGATCTAAACTACTGATCTTTACAAATCATTTCTGTCTTCATTTAGAAGTTTACACAAAAAATACCATCTCTCTTTCGCCAATCAAAAAGCAAGACTGCTCCCAAGATATCTGATACCCCAGCAGGATGCTGGCCTCCAACATTGCTTCTGTAGTGTATCCACGAGGGGATTATTTTTCCAACATTCCCGCCTTCTTAGACCAAATTTTAACAGTGGGTTTGGTTCCCACAGGGTTTTCTAAAAAGGCAACAAAAGTATGATCATCCTACTTTACTTTACGGCACCACCTTTGAGTTCTTGCTCCAAATTTGGGGGGTCTCTTCTTTCCTTCCCAACACCTCACCTGCAACATACAAATCAGCATTAGGAACTTACTTCTAGGGCAGGACTCAGATGATATTCCTTTGCAGATTCTATAACAGCACATCCAGCTCAATGCATCTTATCTTATTTCACATTGCATATAGACCAGCACATACACCCACACTTATGCATTAAGTCTGACTCTTGCATGCTAGTACATACAACCTTTATAAACACAATGGCATTTCTATTAGACCAATTTTCCCACAAAATACAAGCTCTGATGATATTAAAAAGCAAACCAATATGTTCATCACTAAATGACCATTTACCCAAGATATAATCTCCCCAGAATGTTTGAATGCCCAAGCTCTTCTCTATCCATTTTGACAGCTTGGACCAAGTTCCTCTAATTGCTGGGCAGTCCCAAAACACATGTTTATCATCTTCAAGTGATGACCTATATCTGGGACAAATACCACTAGAGATATTTCTCTTTTGGAGTTTGGAGCCAATAGGCAATGCCCACATACATACCTTCCACATAAAGACCTGAAATTCCTTAGGAACCTGGCTACCCACCTCTTTTTCCAACTGGGGGGCTCCAATTGACTTTCCAAATTTTATTGCAATACACCACATTAGCATCCCCTTTTCTCATTAGTGAGTACAATTCTTTGGTTTTACCATCCTTTAGCTTGATACCACTAAGCCAAGCCCAATCTTTAATACTGAAACAGTAGTAGTAGAGCACAACTCCCTTTGAGTCAGATCAAGACCTGAAATTCCTTAGGAACCTGGCTACCCACCTCTTTTTCCAACTGGGGGGCTCCAATTGACTTTCCAAATTTTATTGCAATACACCACATTAGCATCCCCTTTTCTCATTAGTGAGTACAATTCTTTGGTTTTTCCATCCTTTAGCTTGATACCACTAAGCCAAGCCCAATCTTTAATACTGAAACAGTAGTAGTAGAGCACAACTCCCTTTGAGTCAGATCAAGTACCTGGGCTATCAGATCACTCTCCCTTCCAGATAAATCATATTCCAAAATAATCTAATCCACATCCTTCCACCCTGCCACATCCCAATCCCAACAATAGTAGGGGGGTTAAATTTATGTGTCCACTAAATACCCAAACTGAACATAGAGTTGCCAGTCACACTGTACCACCCCCAACCCAAGTAATGAGACCCAAGTAGTCTTTCCATCTTTTGCATGACATTTTGCAAACTGCTAAACTGGTAATCTTAAGAGGAGCAAATGAAAAGAGTTTATCCTTCCAATTTAACTCCACCCATTTACCTTTAGCCATCACATCAGAGAGCTTAATCAGTTCCCTCATCATTAGTGCCTAAGTAGTGTTCTGAGATAAACATCTAAGAAGCATCAGAGCAGTTCTTGCAATGCAGTGACTAGGCAAATGAATAATACCAATGTCACCTTCTCCTTTAGCTTATCCCATGCTACCCAAGCAGATACTTTTTTAGCCATTCCTCCATAGGAAGTCTCTAACAGGTCCTATAATTTTCTTCTAATGACACTTGCCAATATCCGACATAGGGAAAAGGAACATAAAATAAGCATTTGGCATTGTATTGCAAATATCAACCCTGCTGTGGAAAGGAACTCTGATGCCCTCCCATTTTTTTCATTTCTCCAAGAACCTATTTATCGGCCACTGTACCAGTTGTTTATTAGTTACTCCCACTCCAAAGGGGAATGCAAGTAGTCTGAAAATCTTATCCTTTTGCACCACCTCACAGCCCCACCTTTGCATATCAAAGTCATTATCCTTCAAAATGTTGCATTTAGAGATAGACGCACTTGCAAACTCCTGCAGTATCTCTAAAGCCAATCTCACATTATTGTTCTCAACCCTTAAAAATAGTAAGGAGTCAACAACAAAGCATTGTATAACTAGTTTTTTCACTATGCTTAAGCTTTAGCCTAGTAATATTTTCATCTCTACAGGATAATTCTAGGGAAATTACTAGAGGATGAGAAGCAATAGCTAACAAAAGGGGGGCTAGAGTATAGCCTTGTCTGACTGATCTATTAATCTCAAACCCACATACCGCTCTTCCATTTAACACCTTAGAGTAGCCTCCCCAAGCAAGAGTATAAATGCAGGTTGCCATTTTGGTCCTAAAACCCAGTTTTTCCATCATCTTGCTACAAAAGACCAATGAATCCTATCATATACTTTCTCTAAATCCAGTTGTAACATGATGCAATTTTAATGAGTTTTGATAGCCACATCTCTTCCCAACAATGCACCAAAGATATTATTATATATTGACCTTCCTTTGATAAAACCATGTTGTTTTTTGAAAACAACATCTTGTAGGATTGGAGTAATTCTAAGAGCAATCACTTTGGCCAGAATTTTGTAAATCATTGTTAGCAATGTAATGGGCCTCAAGTGACCAAACCTATTACAAGTAGTTTGTTTTGGAATGAGCTTCACTAGCCCTTCTTTAAAATCCTTATCCATAAGCCCTATATTAAAAGCTCTTCTACAAATATCACCCACAAAATCCTTCAAGGAAGGCCAAAAGGCTATTAAAAACTATGTGGATAGACCATCCCAGCCAGGGGCTTTATCTCTCCCTAGTTTTAACAAGGCACACCAACATTCCTCCACATCAATATCCCTTTCTAGCCATCTTACTTTGTCTGGATCCACATTTTGGCTCAGTAAGCCCAAAAACCTATCTTCAACTTGAAACCTCCTCAAGGAACAATCTTTCTTCAAGCTAATAGTAGATCCCAGGAATTTAACCCACTTCTTAGCAAGAGTATTCATATGGTCCAAGGGGGGTCCCATATTCATCCAGAATGCTTTCCACAACCTCACTATCACTCTTCCTTTTTGGAAGTTTGAATAATCTACTATCCGGTTTCCTTTTGTTATTAAAGAAATTCTATTTAGCCCAATTCTCTTGTTCTCTAGACCATCTATCCTCCTCCTCCTTAATACTAGCTTGGCACTTAAAGTACAATGTAGTATCCTTCGCATCCAAACCTTTAGTTTGTCTCTTAACAAGGAGTTCCTCTAATAAGGCTGCCCATTTCCTTCTTTCCCCTCTCCTTTCCTCGGCCCTTAATTTACCCACAACTCTGATAATCCCTTGCATTTCATTGGCAAACTGCCTCCAGGCACCATCAACTCCCCTTCTCCTTTTAAGTTTTCTAATTGCTTCTTCCGTATAATCCACAAAGAGAGGGTCCTTAAGAAGCAAGTTATTCACTCTTAGTTTCCTTGTTGGGTAATGAGAGAGATCTATGTCAGCCCATTTATTTATGTTCCCACCATTGTACCTAAAATTAATCCCACCATAAAAAATCTCCCATTCACTAAACCTACCTAATCTAGGAATTTTTCCAAAAATATTGTGCTCTTGGATAGCAAAAACCAAGAAGCCTCAAGATTTCAGTACCCCCAAAACAAGGCGTTCTTCTTTTTATCTTTGATGCCCTTATTAATGTTCCACGTACATCCAATAAACTCTAGATAATTTTTCATGAAAGATCAGATTCCGGTACCATCTCAACATCCTTTTCATTCCTCATATTGTTTTGTTCATTTTGGATTCCTTTCCAAGCTTCCCCTACTATAAAGTCAAATCTTTATTCAGACGAGGAGCAGCTATCACTATCATTAAGTGGACTAAAAGGATTAGAGTAATAGGCAGGACTCAAATTCCCATGAAAATCTAGCCTTTTACCCTTTGATCCTTAGTTAGGTTGAGCAGCCCTTAGTAAATAGCTCAGAGACTGCTTGACCCTTGATAAAGAGAACATTAAAGAAGCCTTTTCCCAAATATAAAATCTTAGATACAACACTATCATGCACTACAACATAATGAGGGTCTAGCAACAAAACTAGTAGCGTTTTTATAACTAGAAGGCTAGGTAGATGTCGGTGGGCCATTTTCACTGCTAGAAACATTGTTATTTTTGTTGCAACGAGTTCGCTACTGTGCTGAGCAGCGAAAGCTCTACACAACAAAAAAAAGAGCTGGGGCAAACTCGGGAGTCTGCACAGGCCTCCCCAGTCCGCTGCCCCTGCTCTTATTTTTAAATCAAAATAGAGTCAGAATTCTAGATTTATGACACAAACACAAATATAAGAAACACATAGATTGTGGAGAATGAAATTGAGCCCAAAAAGGTATTATATTTCAGAAAGTGTTGGGCCTTTGGCCATATATATATATATATATAAAGTGTTTACAATGAAGAGGTATCTAACTAGAATCCTCATCGGATTCTGAGTGATCATCATCATCGTCTTCCTCGTCCTCTTCACTTGCTTCATGCTAATAATCAGGATCCTCCTCTTCATCTTCTCCTTCATCCTACATACATGCCATCAAGTGCAACGTAACCAAGAGCATTAAAATATAATTAGATATAGAAAAGAGAATGGTTTAGGCTCACTTACCTCATATTCTTGAGTCCCCAAAATGAACCCATCCAAGCATACGCCTCGCGTATACATCTACACCCACAATTGTGGATGGGGCCTCTATACCCATAGTCATACTCCTATACCCACAATTGTGGATGGGGCCTCTATACCCATAGTCATACTCCTCCTTTGTTGGGTCACACCCAATAACCTCCCTTTACAAAAAAATTTAAGAAAATATATAATTATTTAAAGAAAACAATATAGTACAAAACAAAATGAAAGAGGAGAAGAAATGATTACTTTACGAAATGAGCAATAAACAAGGATTTCCTGTACGAGCCAAAGTGTAAAGCCCCTCGCTTCCGTAGTCAAGAAGCACTCGACGCCTCTTGTTGTTAAAAAGCACCTAGGTGCTTTCTCACAAAGCTGCGTGCATGCCTCCACTTCTTGGTCGTGAAAACGCTAGGCTTCTCCAAGTTATTCTTTGCTGCTCTCTTGATATTTGCTCGCCTATATTAGAGAGCAAAAGCTTGATCTGCCTCTTCATCCACTTCTCACATTGAGAAGCAAAGACCTGCATGTGGAATAGGGAACTCCAACTTAAGCACATCGATAACATATTGCTTAGAACGTTCATCTTGTGCTTTCCACTTTTTGAAGGAGTTCACGAACTCCAAGTTTACAAGTACATGCATATGGTTCATGACTTGATTTCCTCATACATCCATCAGGAGGGCACCATCCACATCCACGTTGTATGGTAGGGTGTGTGGATCGAATGGTGGAATGGGTCTCTTGGGGACTGTCTCATAATGTGTAGATGAAAAGCCCCCCTATTGGGGAGACGCATCGGGAGACCTAGTGCTACTTTTGCCAAAGCAAAAGCAGCCTTCTCCCCTCCCGCTAGTATGTCTACTATCCCCCCCACACTCTCTACTACGTCGTTTATCATGGTGAAGATGGACCTGAGGGAGCGAGGGTGGGTCTAGTCGAGAAAGGTGGTGTAGACTGATCACAACCATGTCATGATGGGCTTGCACCACTTGGCCTCACACCTATCAAAGGTGTGGTCTGCCCTAACTGAGCAAGTGGGGTAGATTGCTCCCATGGCATCGACTCGCCCGATTGTAACCCGCATGCATCATATAAGATTAAAATATAAGACTTATAGAATTCACAAAAGATTAACTTTGTGTATGTGAAAAGGTTTGATGATGGAACCATACTTGTGCCTGAGTAAACTGAGGCTAAGCGTGCTGCCCATATCGTTCATTTATAATAGATAGTAGATTTGCCACATCAAGGTCTTGTGAGACGGGTCGATTGGCATTGCTGCTACATACATGAATGAGGCAACAAAACACAATTGCTCTAACAAAAGACATACTTAAAGCTTAGACAAAAAATACATATGATATTAGAACATTGTTAAATACCTTTTACAATATTGCTTAGACAAGTAGGGTGGATAGTGCCCCTTTCAGATGATAGCTTCTGAGGACTTTCCACATGCTCCCCACTATTAAAGCCAAAGGAAAATCCTCTTTTACAAGAGAAGGATAGTGAGAAGATCGAGGGCTCCCCCTTCACTACTATAACCACCTACTCCGGATGACCACTTCTAACTTGACATAAGCAACATTGTAGATGGCATATAATAATGCCCCATATCTCTATGCATAAGTCCATTTCCTAAACCCAGCACCCAAGGGTGCAATAAACATGAGGTTGAATGAATAAGGCCACTTACCTCGACAATGTCAAGCCAACCAAAGAGAAACAACAACACAAGCTTAGACAAAAAATACAACATGTGATATTAAGACCTCCTAGAATACTGCTTAAACAAGCAAGGTGGACAGTGCTCCTTTCGGATGATAGCTTCTGAGGACTTTCCACATGCTCCCCACTATTAAAGACAAAGAAAACTCCTCTTTTACAAGAGAAGTATAGTGAGAAGATTGAGGACTCCCCCTCCACTATAACCACCTACTCGAGGATAACCACTCCTAACTTGACATAAGCAGCATTCTAGATGGCATATAACAATGCCCCATATCTATGCATAAAGCCCTATTGCATAAGGACTATTGCATAAAGCCCTATGCGTAAGGCCTATTGCATAGCCTATGCATAAAGCCCTATTGCATAAGGCCTATTGCATAGCCTATGCATAAGCCCTATGCATAAGGCTATGCATAAACCTATTGCATAGCATATGCATAAGCCCTATGTATAAGGCTATGCATAAACCTATTTCATAGCCTATGCATAAGCCCTATGCATAAGGCTATGCATAAACCTATTGCATAGGGCTTATGCATAAACCTATTTCATAGGGCTTATGCATAAGCCCTATGCATAAGGCTATGCATAGACCTATTGCATAGGGCTTATGCATAAGCCCTATTGCATAGGGCTTATGCATAAGCCCTATTGCATAAGGCGTATGAATTATCTTATTGCAAGAGGCCTATTGCATAAGGCTATGCATAAAGCCTATTGCCTATTGACCTAACCCTAATCCCTGACACCCAAGGGTGCAAAAAACACAAAGACAAGAAGCATAAGCAAAAAAGATGAAAGAGGGCTTACCGTATGAGAGGCTATGCCCAAACCCTTGCTCACTTGAATAAACCTACAAAAAAGAAACATAATAAATAAAAAAGTTAGTCCTCATTAACACATTAGTAAGCAAGAAGAACAAGAACAAAAAGAGGTGAGTACCCTAAACCCTACTCTTAATGCATAAGTGAATGAAAAAATTAGTTTATGTTAAGCCTAAACCCTAGCTCTATGCATAGAATGCTTAATAGAAAGCTTTGATGGAGAGCTCTCCATCAAAGCTCTCTATTAGAGCTCTATGTATTAGGATAGGGTTAGGGAAAGGGAGAGGAAAGAGAGGGGAAGGGAGAAAGGGGAAGGAAAGAGAGAGGAAGGGAAAGAAAAGCTCATATTGATCTATGTCCAAGCTTTCCATGAAAGCTTGGAAGAAGACAAAGATTGAAGAAAACCATTAAAGCTTGAAAAAACCAAGAAAGGTAATACCCTGGAGAGGGAGACTTGATTGATGCAAAACCCTTGAGAGAAGAGGTGTGGTGGGAGGAATAGTCAGGCTGCAAGCATAGGCTTTTTATGTGCAGGATAGGGGAAGTAGGTAGGTATTGACACCCTTTGGCGGGTGATTTAGGAGGGAGTCATAGTTCGTAGGTTGCTGCTCAACAGTGAAATTTTATTGCTGAGTAGTAAATTTTCGCTGCTAGGCAGCGAGAAAACGCAGCTGTGGTCACTCTGTAGCAGCAAAACCCTAGGTAATTTTTTGTTTGCAGTTCTGGATGTTGTTGTGTGTTTTGTATGAACCCTAAATCAGTTTTGGCCAGGTTAAAGATGTCTGACAGTGATCATCAAGGGTTGGAAGTTGGTTCCAAGGCATTATTGAGAGAAAAAATTGGATGTGTGTGTGATCGATGCAAGGGCCTGTATACAAAACAACGTCGTATAATAATTGAGCATGTCCGGACATATGGGCTTCATGAGGCAATGGCACGACTAAGTGCAAATGATGACATGGAGGAGAACCATAGGAGAGTGCTAGGTAACATGCCACACCATTCGTCGGTGACATCGGGTAGAGTGCGGAAGGTGGCAAGGCTTCATATGGAAAGCATGGCTAAGACTCATCTTCCCCAACCAATGAATAAGGTTCTCCACCATTACCACATGAGGAGGAAGAGAATCTCATCATGGACGATATGGTGAATGACTTCTTTGGACGGGAGGTCATAGATGATAGTGAGCAAGATCCAATGTCACAAGAGAGGAAACCTTGCATAGAGAGGCAAGCATCCTTTGTATGAGGGATGTTTGTACTCCACACTACGAGTAAACTTGGAGCTATTGAACTTGCAAACACCTTATGGATGGAGTGATGCAAGTGTCACAAGTCTTCTTCAGTAAGACCGCCTCATTTTATTCTCTCAAATAGAAAATGTTTCATGTTCTATATACTCTCCTTTGCCAATATTTTAACATATGATTTCTTATGTTATGTTATAGGCTTCTCAAGAAGATTCTTCCCCCTCAAAATCTATTACCAAACTCATGAGATGGGTGTCGTAAAATGCTCTCTCTATGCTAGGTATGGATTACACAAAAATACATGCATGTCCCAATGATTGCATGGTATTAGAGAGGTTAATAAAGTTGCAACACAATGTCTACAATGTGGGGAGAGCCACTGTAGGGATGATTTGCAAGGAGATAATTTTTTTCGAAAGGTTTTGAGACACTTCCCTATCATTCCTCACATCCACCAACACATGTTTAAGTGGTGTAAGGGGATTGCAGAACTCATATTTAAATGTACGGGGATTACCAAACTCACGAGATGGGTGTCGTAAAATGCTCTCTATGCTAGGTATGGATTACACAAAAATACACGCATGTCCCAATGATTGCATGCTATTTAGAGGGGTTAATAAAGATGCAACACAATGTCTACAATGTAGGGAGAGCCTCTATAGGGATGATTTGCAAGGAGATAAAGTTTCTTGAAAGGTTTTGAGGCACTTTCCTATCATTCCTCGCATCCAACGCATGTTTAAATGTAAGGGGGTTGTTTGCAGATCAACTCATGACATGGCATGCTACTCATCGCTTGATCGATGGCATCATGAGGATCGTAGTTGATTCACCGGCATAGCAACATGTGGAGCATCAATGGCCAAAGTTTAAAGATGAGCCTCGTCACTTACGTCTTGGCTTGGGCATGGATGGTGTTAACCCATTTGGATTCAAGTCCACATCATGGTCTACTTGGCCTATTGTATTGGTGAATTACAACCTACCTCCATGGATGGCAATCAAGAAAGATCATACCATGCTTTCTCTCCTTGTATCAGGCAAGTATAAGGTGGCAAACATGGATGTGTACCTCGAGCCTTTGATTGAGAGGTATCAAAGTACATGACGTTGCAAGGCCAATAAATGGGCTTGAGACGGAGGTGAAAGGAGTTTTGCTTTGGACGATGCATGACTATCCATCATCACGGGTTCTCAGAGTGCTCAGGCACCTACTTGAACCTTATATGCATAAGGCTCTAGTATTTAAACTTCAAGTTTATATCTCTATCTCAATTTTAAAATAGGTTTGGCAACCTCCGGACATCATGCATGTCCGATTTGTGGACCATCACTTGTTTTGGAAAGACCCTTTACACTTAAGAATGTGGTGTATGATTAACATCATCGATTTCTCCCTTCTTCACATCCTAAGTATGTGCCACATGATGTCTCACCACTTGTGATGGGATGTAGAGATTGGTTTGAGGCATGGAGAAGCACTCTTAATCCACCACCAAATGGGATGTCTTGACACTCAATCTTCTTTTGACTTCCATATTGGTGTGACATGAAGATGAATCATCTTTTAAATCCCATGTATATCTTCAAGAATGTGGCAATAAATATTTGGGACCATTTAATTGATAAAAGAGATACAAAGGGTGCAAGGGATGACTCACAAAACATTGGATGCCTTCAAAGTGCATGAACATCTGGGAATTGAAGATCCATATAAAGTCCCAAGTCTTTTTGTGGAGAGTTTGTATGGGAGCTCTTACTTTCAAACTAGTGCAGAGAAACTTCACTAATGGGTGTTGTCCTAGATGTAAAACTACTCTTGAAGATGGGAAACATGCCTTTTGGGATTGTCCAGCTATTAGAGGTACTTGGTCTAAAATTTGCATATGGGTGTATAGTTATACTGGGATGTATGGCTATGGGAGAATTGATTTTTTGGGAAATGGGCATCCAATGAAGAACATGCTGATCTTATCTTCAACATAATTAGATTTTGTTGTCTTTGGGAAATATGGAACACTAGGAAATGCATTATATTTCAGAGAGCTGTTGATACAAGATTGGATGAAATAGGATTGATGTATAAATGTGTGCATATGTGTTGGTCTATACATTTGATTAATAAATTGAATAAGGATGTGATGATACATATGATTTTTGACCCTGTAGGCAGCCATATTTTGATGGTACCCATGGAAGGGGAAACACTCTGGCGCACTGGGCTGAGCCTAATCATTTATTGTTTTTGTATTCAAGCGATAACAGAGTCAAAGTCAAGGAGAAGACCAATTAAATATGGACCAAGAACTAAAAGGTGGTATAAGAAAGTAAAGCAGGTGGATCATACCTTTGTGGACTTTATTGAGAACCCAATAGGCACTAGACCAATTGTTAAAGTGTGGCCAAAGAAGGGAGAGATTTTGGAGCAGTAGTCACCCAAAGAATGCATAGCTGAACGTCTAATAGAAGCTTGTATTCAACTCGGCTATTAGATTTCCTGCGAAAAATCTTCTTTTGTATTTGAGGATGAGAGGTGGACACTGATATGTGATTTGTTAAATAGGGCATTTTGATGTAAGATGTAAATATAGGTTTTTCTTAATATATGTATATATATATATATTGGTCCCAAAAAAAGATTTTTAAATATAAAGATTAAACCTTGGTAGCTTTTAAAGCTTTTGGGATACATAAGCTTTATTTTATTTTTTAAATGGAAATCTTAAGGCTTTAAAGCTTTGGAAAGTTAAAGCTTTTGATGCTTTAAGATATAGCTTATGAGTATGAAGTTTTAAAGCTTAATATGTAAAGATTTTGAGCTCATAAAAAATGTAGAGATTATAAAGCGTTGAAAGATTTGAAACGTTAAACTTTATAGTGTTAATCTTTTGAGTAAAAAGGGTTAAAATTTTAAAGATTTTATAAAGGTCTGAAGCTTTATAGCTTTGAAAGCTTATAAAAGATGTAAGCTTTAAAAATACTAAGGCTTTTTTTTTGGGAAGTAAATATATATAGTATTAACAAAGGAAAACCTTGACAAAAAGTTCAGCAGAGAGGCCCTCAATTTCAAGATCTTTCACATTACAATTGAGAAGCTTGCATAATCAGTCCCACCTATCCTCTTGTTATATGTACATTATGTGTGCTATGTTATATACACATTATGTGTGCATATACTAGGAGGCTAACCCACATTAGGCTTGTGAGGATGGGAGCATGGGAACAAGCTCTAGTGGAGCATGGGTTAGGACTAACCTTAAGGTTTAAGGTTAGGGTCAGGCATCCAAGGGTCACACATGAGGAATGGAAAGTCAAGAGTCACTTGAGGGCCCTCCTATATAATAGGGGCATGGGGCACACTCAAGGGGGCTTGGAGCTTGAGGGCTTGGAGGTTTATGCTATGGTCTCTTGTGTAGAGGTCCATATCTACTCACCTACCATTTCACACTATAGCTACATGCTATTGGATTGTGTTATACCTCTTGATGGTATGGGACATCAAGGTAGAGGTATGATGTATTTTATTCATTATTCATGTGTGCATCCCTTGGGCTCGGGGGTGGTTGGGTGGTTGAGTTTATGCCTGATTTATGCATGTTTATGCATAACAATTATCTAGAGAGATCTTAGGGTTTTAACAGTGGTATCAGAGCAATGTCTATTTAATTGTTGTTGATTTTTTTTAGTAAATTTTAATATTTACTAATAAAATGTTTTTTTTTGTTGATTTGTGTTGATAAATTACACGTGGATCATCGATTTGGTGATTGGAACGTGTGTAACTACAATTCAATGGACGAATCGACGTTGCGGGGGAATACCGTGAGTTAATGCTATTTTTCTCTATTTTTTATGGTTAAAATCGAGCATTAATGGAATTTTTTACAAAAATACCATAGAGTTTATGGTGGATATTTTTGTAGAATGGATTCCCTCAATTTATAAAATTTTTAGAAATTTTTTTCTAATTTTTTAGGAATTTTTGAGCATTTTTTTGATTTAAAATGTATTTTTATACATTTTTTGCGGGTTTTTTCCGCGGGAATGCGATCAAATTTCTGTCAATTTGCTACTGAAATTCAGTAGGGGACAGCGTGTTGATGCATAAATTGCTCTCCCGTGTGCGTGGGGTCCTCTCCGCCTCTCAAATCTGATTTTTCTTTCTCTTTTCTGGGTGAAAAATCTCTTTAAAATGATTTTCAAGCATAAATCATAATTAATTATAATTATGATTACAAGAAAGTTTAATTAAAAATCTTAATCAAAGATTAAGCTAATCTCTCTCTGATTAACAGAGAGAGAGAGAAGAGATTGAGGAGAGATGGAAATGGAGAGATGGAAATGTAGAGGGGAGAAGAGAGATCCCATCTCTCTCTCACTCTCATTCACGCAGGCGACGGGAGGGGGGGGAGCCGCCCGGCGGAAAAACGCCCCCCCCCCCTAAAAAATCAAAACCAAGATAAGCTTTTAAAAAAAGCTTATTTTCATATTTTTTTATTTTTTTAAAAAATAAGTTTTTTTTATTAAAAAAAGCTTTTTGAATATATTTCAAAAAAAAGCTTAGAAAAAGCCTGAAAAATTCAGAAAAATTGGAATTTGAGGTTAAAAAATCTCTGAAAAATTCTTGGAAAATTCTTATTAGAATTTCTTGGCTTTTCAACTTCCGGAAAACCTTTGGCTTTCCGTTTTCCCGAAAACCTTTTGGCTTTCCGAATTCCGGAAAAACTTTTGACCTTCCGTATTCCGGAAACCTGACCTTTCACATTCCGATTTTTTTTGTCTTTTCATTTTCCCAAAACTTTTGGCTTTCCGTATTCCGAGAAAACCGTTGGAATTCTGAAATTTTTTGACCGTTCGTATTCTAAATGCATTCGGGGTAATTTAAAATTTTCAAAAAATTCTTGAAAATTAGTGAAAAATTAGACAAAGGTTATTTTAAATTTTGGAAAAATGTGGGGTTGGTGTTTGGCATGTGGTGTGTCCATTCGGGCGTCCATGACCATTCAAATTCCTTTAAATATATATTTTTTTGACCCAAAAAATTAGAAAAATCCATTAAAATTAAAAATTTTCATTGGATTTGAGAATTGTCGGGCGAAATTGGAAATTTCGTGAACGATGGGATTCTCAGGGAAAATTAGGAAATTTCTAGAAATTATTTTTAGAAATCCTAAAAATTGGTATTTTTTAAATATCAATGGTATTTTGGCAAATTTAATTGCTAAAAATTTTCTGGAAAAATATAGGTTTGGAATGCCATGAGATAGGTTTGGTGGAATTCAAAATTATTATATTTTGAGGCCCTATAAATTAGGAAAAATTAGAAAAAAATCATGATATTTCTTTTTCTCGAGAATTTATTATTTTCGAGGGTTATTTAATGTTGAAGTACGTTTTCTCGTACTGACATTAGATAGATGCGTGTTATTCGCATATTATTAATACGATTATATCTCGTATTAATGGATATTTATGTTTAGATTAATTCTAAACGATGTATTCATGATTTTTTTACCATGATAAATAGCCATTCTTTTTGGACATGTTCCTTAATTTCTTTTGATGGCTATAATTTACGTTCAAAGTGTGTTTCACCTTTGACACTTTTCCATGATAATTTATTTTGCACTTATTAAAGTGTGGATGGTGCTTAATTTCTTAAGCCTAAGATAAACTCTATCATGGATTAGTTGATCAGTTTATTTTGGTGGATTTCTATTGGATGTTTTCCAAGTTTTATATGGACTCATCAGGTTCTGCCTAGATCACTTGTGTTTAGGGGTTTTTTATTGAGTGCTACACACATGTGTTTCACTTTCTTACTTTGGAGTTTTATTTGAACAACACAATGTTCATATGCTCCAAATTGATGAGTTGGCCACCAATTTAAATGCTTCTTTTGGCATGATTTATGTCCATTAGATGGTATGCATTGATTTTTATGATCAACTATGGTGTTTATGGATTGGAGGGGCTTCTATGCTTTTATCCATGGTTTTATAAGGATCTTTTGATCTTTTGGATAATTCTACGTGCCTTGAAGGTAGCATTTGCCTTCGTTTTTTTCACGTAATTTTGGAGTATATTTATTGTACTCTTGTGTATATTCCAACTCGGATACCTAGTTACTTATATATCTAGGTGAGTTATTTTTCTACCCTAACTTTATTGTGTTTTGGGTAGTTATCATTAGAAAGGCGCCAATAATTCAATTTCTTTTCTAAATGATGTACTCAGAAGGATTTATTCCTTGATGTAGTCTCAAGTATATAGAGACAGGTTTAGTATGTGAAAGTCTGGATAAGGCCATCTTATTCCTTTTATACAGGATTTTATTCATATTTCCTAGACGGCATACTAAGGAGTTTCAAATTGTTAAGATATGTATGAGTGGTATCATGGTGGTATGGGACGCTAGTGATCCCTCACATATATTATCTTATGGGATAATTTGGGCTCAAGATTGTTGCTTTGCTTACATCACTTAGCATGTTGACCTCAACATTCAAAGACAATCTTATTTTCTAAATTCACTAGTAGAAGTTATAGTGTGGGCATTCTCTAGATAAACTTCTTTTATCTATAGCCTGCATGTTTTGATGAGAGTAATCTCATCGGCATTTTCACTTGTTGAAATCTCTTTCTTTAGAATTCAAACAAGTTTATCTTGTTGTGTTCGGATAAGGAAATTTGGATTCTTCCTTTGTTGGCATTTCTTTCTTTAGTTCCGTACTTTAGGTGATTTACACAATCAATCTGATAGGTTTACGGATGAACATATGTGTCTCATCGAGACGTTGATGACTTTCTATGTTGATATGGATAACTCGAGACGTTGAGTATTCCATATGCAGATGTGGGTATGTCGGGGCGCCGATGAATCCCTGGTTTCTGCTGTTATAATGCCATGCTTTCCTACTTTATTCCGAAAGGTTTACAACGAGGAAGTTACTTTGAATGTGAATTATTCTGATCATCCACAGTAGTCTGTTGGGCAAACAGAGTGTATGAATCAGATTGTAGAGGATATGCTTCGTGCATGTCTTTAGAAAATCATCATATTGGAAAATATCTTCCAATGATGGAATTTGCCTATAACAGTTTTAAATATACGGCTATTGGTTTTAGTCCGTGCATACTTATGTATGGGTATTAATCCAGGGCACCTGTTGATGTTGGTCTTAAATAAGGACATCGAGCTTGATGCATCGAGGGATTTCTTGCATGATATGTAGGAAATGCTGACCGAAGCTCGGGATACTATCAGGAGTGCTCATGATAGGGCACGGTTTTATGCTGATAGGGGACGCTCATCTCGGTCTTTTGAACCAGGAGCGTTGGTTTATTTTAATGTTCTTAAAGATTTTCAGACTTTGTCAATGGGAAAATGCTCGAATTTATCTCCTAGATATTGTGGTCCATTTCGAGTTATATATCGGATTGGCACAATTGCGTAGTATGAACTAAAACTACCTCCAATTGTTAGAGTTCATCCAGTCTTTCATATCGATAGATTGAAAGGGAATCTGGGAGGTGAGGATGACATAGTTACTCCTCAAGAACTCGTTGAAGTTGATGAATTATCCTATGTTCCACATGAACCTGATAAGGTACTTGAATTCAGGGAAAGAAAACTTTGTAGTTAACTAATCCCTGAGGTTAAAATAAGGTGGAAAGATAGGAAAATTGAGAATTCGACTTGGGAGTCGGTTGAGATTGTTCAGTGCAGTTCTCCTTCTTTTCATTGCAAGAGTGCAATGTTTTGAGAGAGGGGAAGTATGTTATATGTACATTATGTGTGCTATGTTATATACACATTATGTGTGCATATACTAGGAGGCTAACCCACATTAGGCTTGTGAGCATGGGAGCATGGGAACAAGCTCTAGTGGAGCATGGGTTAGGACTAACCTTAAGGTTTAAGGTTAGGGTCAGGCATCCAAGGGTCACACATGAGGAATGGAAAGTCAAGAGTCACTTGAGGGCCCTCCTATATAATAGGGGCATGGGGCACACTCAAGGGGGCTTGGAGCTTGAAGGCTTGGAGGCTTATGCTATGGTCTCTTGTGTAGAGGTCCATATCTACTCACCTACTATTTCACACTATAGCTACATGCTATTGGATTGTGTTATACCTCTTGATGGTATGGGACATCAAGGTAGAGGTATGATGTATTTCATTCATTATTCATGTGTGCATCCCTTAGGCTCGGGGGTGGTTGGGTGGTTGAGTTTATGCCTGATTTATGCATGTTTATGCATAACAATTATCTAGAGAGATCTTAGGGTTTTAACACCTCTTCCCAAAAAAAAGAAGACTGACCCCAAGAAATATGGTACCCTAATTGCATGCAGGCTATCATCATAACTTCAGAGGTGCACCCTTGGGGAGGTAGCTTCTCCAAAACTTGCCCACCTACCCATACCTTCTCCACCATTGTTCTAGTTCCCAAGGGATTATCTATAAAGGCCACAAAGGTGTAGATGGGATGTTTCTCCTTTAGGTACCATTTTCTTGTCCTTGGCCCGAATTTGGGCAGCCTTGCTTTCAGATCATAACCTGAATCCCTGCATATAATATTAGCAACAATTAGGAAACCTAGTACGTACAAGAGTCAGCTAATCAGCAGATCAACTAATCCTAGCCCTGCAAAGAGTGTATTGACTGAAATATATCAGCATTATTCATCTTATTATCATAATATATGGACCAACACATATGAATACATTTGTACATAAGCTCAATGACATCTAGCCCAGTGTTCCCCTCTTTTTGAAAAACAATACTATTCTTGGAAACCCAGATTTCCCATAAGCAATAGAACCTTATAATATTAAATAATAGACTTATGGCACTCTCAGCATCAACCACCCTTCCAAGAACCCAATGCCCCCAACATCCCTAAGCTCCTAGTCTGTTAGATACCCATTTTCTTATTCTACCCCATACTCCCCTAATAGCAGGGCATTCCCAGAAGGCATGTCTCCCATCTTTCAAGGCAGTTCTACACCTAGGGCAACATCCAAAGGTGATGTTCCTTTGAAGGAGTTTGATTACTAGAGGTAAGGCCAGCATGCAGACTCTAAGAAAAGCTGGGATCTAATAGGGATGCTTGCCTCCCACATATTTTTCCACCTTTTCCTCCAAATTCAAGAATTCCAGTTTACCTTTGAGACTATGTTGAAATAATCTGTATTTACCTCACTTTATCCGGCTTGATTCCATTGAACCACATCCAGTCCTTTATCCAGCAGGAGTCATCAAAATCTTTGGTGGACACCCATTCTTTATGTACTTCTGCCATTATCTGTCCTAGCAACTACCTCCTCTCTTGGTGGTAATCCAAATTTTGTCACCAGTTGATCCATCTTCCTTCCTCCTACCAATGATCAGTCCCAACAATCTACTAGTGTTCTCACACCTTTGTTATTCACTTTTTTTGGCTAAAGTATCGTCAAGACATGCCAAAGGGGGGTTAAATTTATGGGACCACCAAATCCCCAAGCTAACAAAGGAGTTGTCTGTACCTCTGGGACACCCATCCTAGCACATCAGATTCAACACTTCCTTCCATTTCCCACATAAAAGGTTGCAGAGACGGGGGATTTTTGATTTTAAGGGGGAGCAAAAGAGAGCAACTTGTATCTCCAATTAAGTCCAAACCATTTGCCTTTCGGAAGAACATGTGAGTCTTCCACCGGTTCCTTAAACATTATGGTATATACCTTTTCCTGATGTAGGCATTTGGGAAGAAGAACAATTTTGGCTAGAGCATGAGTAGGAAGATGTAAGATACCCATACCACCTTCCCTTTTTCGCATACTCAACCACTCTCCTGCTACCTGTTTCTCCATAGAAAGTCCCTTATAGGACCTATGATTCTTTTCCACTGGCCTTTGTCAAAGTTGATTACAGGTGGGCACAAAAACATGATGTAAGCATTTAGTACAGTATTGCAAATGGTTAACCTATCATGGAATGGAACCCTTACCCCTTCCCATTTCTTTAATTTCTGGATACATATATTTCTAAGGCCCAATCAGTTATTTGTTTATTTGTCACCTCCACCCCAAAAGGAAATCCCAACTAATGATTCGGCCTCTCCTGATCACCTCACATCCCCATGTTTCTACGTCAAAATCATTATCCTCGGTCGGACATATTATTTTGGATTTCTCAATGGGGAACGAGAGGCATAAGAAAATTCCTTTATAATGGATAAGGCCTGTCTCACATTATCGTTATCTTCCCTCAGGAACAACAATGATTCATTAGCAAAGCATTGGATTACCAACTATTCACCACTCCTTAACATTAGTACAACCGCCCTCCCTTTTTCACTAACATTTTCAAGGGCCAAAATAAGAGGGTGTGAGGCAATAGCAAAGAGCAAAGGAGCTAGGTGACAACCCTGTCTTAGTGACCTCCTGATCTCAAACCCTTCTACAAGTCTACCATTTAGGAGCAGTCTAGAGTGTTCCCCAAGAGTGAGGGTGAAAATGCAGGAGGCTATCTTAAAGACAAACCATAATTTTTCCATTACCCTTGCCACAAAGGACCAATGAATCCTATCATATGCCTTTTCCATAGCTGAAGCATAATAGACATCTGATCAGTCCTTTGAGCTACATCTCTCCCTATCATTGTGCAGCAAATATGTTATCATAAATAGACCTACCCTTAATGAATCCATATTGTTTTCTAGACACAACTTCTTGAAGGATAGGGGAAATCCTTAAGGCAATAACTTTGGCCACAATTTTATAGATCACAGTTAACATAGTTATGGGTCTCTAGTGGTTAATCTACTGCATGTAGATTGCTTAGGGATGAGCTTCACCACTCCCTCCTTTAGATCCTTATCCAAGGAGCCAAAATTAAATGCCTCTCTACAAATATTCCATACCAAATCCTTTAGGGAAGGACAGAAGGAGATGAAAAATTCCACTGAGAGCCCATCCCAGCCAGGGGACCTTTCCTTTCCTAGCTTAAGGAGGGCTGCCCAACCAACATCTCTAGTTCCACTTCTCTCTCTAGCCACCTAGCCTTATATGGATGGATTCTTTGATTGACCAAACTTAAGAGATTATTCTCAGCCTAGGAACCTTCTTTGGACTCATCCTCTTTCAGGCTTAGGGTAGTCCCTAAGAATTCCACCCATTTCTTTGCCACCTGGTCAATCCCCCCAACTCCTGCCCATTCTCATCCATGATTTGTCCCACTAGTTCCCTATTACCTTTTTCTTCTACTAATTTGAATAGATGTCTATCAGGTTTCTTTCTAGAGATGAAAGTTATCCATCTTTGACTCCCAAGACTTATATTAGCAAGCTTGTCATCTTCTTCTTTTACAGATATTTGGCATTTAGCATAAAGTTTAATCTCATCTGCAATCAGTTTACCCACTTGTCTTTTCCTTTTCAGAGCTTCTAATTAATCACTCCACATCTTTTCCTATCATGCTTTCTCTCATTAGCTCTTAGTTTGCCCACCCTTCTAATAATGACTGCATGTCATTGGCAAAGGACCTCCATACTCCTTCTTTGTTTCTGTTCCTTCTTAATCTGCCAATGGCTTCTTTAGTATAGGTAATGAATAGCTCATATTTGAGTAGTAAATTGTTAACCCTCAATTTCCTAGTGGGAAATTAGTTAAATTTCTCCTCCTCCTAGTCCTTCACATGCCATTGCCACTTCTAAGGCATGTGGTCAGAGAGGACAGAAGAGCTATCAATTTCCAGCTTCAGGGTGTGAGGAACCGAGGCTACTTGTTGGCTGAAAAAGACCCTATCAATTTTGGAAGAGGAGCCAAAGCATTGCAAGTTGAAATCAACAAGACCCATTTTACCACTCAACTCTTCCCATTTCTTTTTTTCCTGACCCATCAACCTAGTCCTCCCCCCACATCTATCTGAGTGTTTTTCAACCATGTTAAAATCTCCCATTAGAATGCAAGGGCCTTGAATATTGAGGTTAGATACCTAGTCCCATCGACCCCCCCTCTCTTTATAATTATGGTTCCATAGATATTCACCACCTAGACTCTCTCTCCCCCAATCTAGATTAGAGTGGTTAGCAACTATGCAAGGTTTTGGGTTTTTCTTAATAAAGGTCATCACACCACTATATCCTCCCATATAGCACAACCCAATCCTTATATCTAAAAAACAGGCTTGGAAAGACATCCATTTCAACTATCCAAGAACACAACATGTTTGGTTTAAAGATGATTAGAAAATACTAAGGCTTTTTAAAGCCTACAATTAAAAATCTTAAAGATTTTTTTTAAAGCTTAGTAATGGAAAATGTAGGGTAGCAGGCGCACAGTGAAGAGAAGGGAGATAAAAAATAGCCGACAACAGTGATAGCGGCTCTAGCAGAGTAGGTGACGTCAAAATTAAGCAAAAACAGGAGAGAGAAAAAAGAAAGAGACCGATGGCCAAAAAATTATAGAAATGTTTTTTATTTATGTATTATATATAGATATATATATATATATATTTAAAAGATTTATTTTAAGCTTGCAAAGCTTATGAGTGAAGAGAGAGAAATGTGGCCATGCAAAGAATGAAAGAGAAAAATAAACGGTACAGATCAGCGAAAAGAAAAGAAAAAACGAAGGGATTGGCGATGAAATCGTGCAAAAAAGAAAAAGAAAGAAAAGATGCAGGTGGCGACAACATAGAGAGAGAAAATTATCACGCCCTTGGGGTGGATAGCGCAAAGAGAGAGAAAAAGAAAAAAAAAGTCACACAGAAGTCCCAAGCCGGCAAACTAAAAGGATAAACCTTAATAAACAAAATTAAATAAACAAGAGAGCTAGAAACTAAGAAAGAGATCACTTCCATCTATAAAAGATTTGGTTAAATCTCCCCTGCATGAGTGTGGCCCTTATACCACTCACCCTTATTTATATGTATTAGAAAAAGAGTACTTTTCAAAAAAACTCAAAAACAAAGCACAAGTGCTTTTAAGTTTTTGAGCATAAAAGCTCCATAAAAATATAGCAAACTATAATTAAAAGTCTTGGCCGGCCTACCAAAAGTATAAAATACTATTTGGTATGTACAAAGGTATGAGGCCTTAGCCTTACAAAAATATTAATGCCTAAACATGAAACCATAAAAGGTGTTCGCATGTCTTCCAAAATATCTCATAGTGGTCCATCACATGTTTCACCCACGATTGACACATATTCCAGCACTCAATCATCGCTTTTGTCCAAAATAATATTAGTCAGTGCACATAGGTTATTAAACACATCAATTCTTTTTTTTAAAATCAATAATAATTATATATATATTAACTTAGAAACTGTCTTGAAACTGCAGTACAACCAACTTAGATCTAAACTACTGATCTTTACAAATCATTTCTATCTTCATTTGGAATTTTACACAAAAAATACCATCTCTCTTTCGCCATCAAAAAGCAAGACTGCTCCCAAGATATCCGATACCCCAGCAGGATGCTGGCCTCCAACATTGCTTCTGTAGTGTATCCACGAGGGGATTATTTTTCCAACATTCCCCCCTTCTTAGACCAAATTTTAACAGTGGGTTTGGTTCCCACAGGGTTTTCTAAAAAGGCAATAAAAGTATGATCATCCTACTTTACTTTACGGCACCACCTTTGAGTTCTTGCTCCAAATTTGGGGGGTCTCTTCTTTCCTTCCCAACACCTCACCTGCAACATACAAATTAGCATTAGAAACTTACTTCTAGGGCAGGACTCAGATGATATTCCTTTGCAGATTCTATAACAGCACATCCAGCTCAGTGCATCTTATCTTATTTCACATTGCAGACAGACCAGCACATACACCCACACATGCATCAAGTCTGACTCTTGCATGCTAGTACATACAACCTTTATAAACACAATGGCATTTCTGTTAGACCAAATTTCCCATAGAATAAAAGCTCTGATGATATTAAAAAGCAAATCAATATGTTTATCACTAAATGACCATTTACCCAAGATATAATCTCCCCAGAATGTTTGAATGCCCAAACTCTTCTCTATCCATTTTGACAGCTTGGACCAAGTTCCTCTAATTGCTGGGCAGTCCCAAAACACATGTTTATTATCATCTTCAAGTGATGACCTATATCTGGGACAAATACCACTAGAGATATATCCACTTATAAAAATCAAAATGGAATCTCCATTGAAGATCATCAAGATCAACCAACAGATCCATATAAAAGAGCCATGGACTCATCCATTGAGGACTAGCAAGGTCAATAAACCAGATCCATGCCCGAATTCAGAAAACAACTCTTACTCCTTGTTCGAATATCTTCCCCGACGTACTTGTGGGTATCTTGAGCGACCCAGAGCCCGAGCACCGTATGGTCAGCACCCTCTAGGATCCTTTGCAGGTCACCTAGCACTTCACTCATAGGCCGCTTCCTTGGTCCCTCATCCATCGTACCGGAAGCTCACCATTTAAATCGAACCAAGGCTGGTCAAGACCTCGACCTCGGCCAACCTTGCTATGTGAGACATCCTCCATTGACTCTCCATCACAGCTGTTGCAACTTTATCAGCTAGGTCTCCCACGACCTCATTCACAAGACGGTCAAAATGCTTCCCCAACATTCTTGACATAAAACAATCATTTTAAAATAGGTCATAAATAGAGTTTCTATAACGAATTCTCTTCTTTCCACATTGTTCCACATCAATCCACATTATTTAATCCACACCCATTTCATATGTAATCCCATTCTCATCCAATCCCATTTCATATGTAATCCCATTCTCATCCAATCACATCATTTTCCATCTCAACACTTCTTTCCTCATTTATCCTCATCAGATCTCATCCACTCGCATCTACCCATATCTACATCTCATCACTTCCATTCATTCACATATCCATTCACATCACATCTCATTCATTCACATCTATATCCTGATTCACATCACATCACATCACATTCATTCACATCACCTAACATTCATTCACATCTATACCAATTTACATCACATACCATCACATCCATTTTACATCACATCTCATTCATTCACATCGCGATTCATATCACATTACATCACATCCATTCACATCCTATATCATTCATTCATTCCCTGATTCAAATAAAATTACATCACATTCATTCACATCTTCTAACATCCATTCTTCACATACACATCCACATCCTATCTTTCACATACATCCACGTCCATTCTTTCACATACTTCCACATCCATTCTTTCACATGCTTCCACATCCATCCTTTCACATACACATCCACATTCATTCTTTCACATACATCCACATCCATTCTTTCACATACACATTCATATTCATTCTTTCACATACATCCACATCCATTCTTTCACATACGTTCACATCCATTCTTTCACATACATCCACATCCATTCTTTCACATACACATATCTTAAGGGAAAGAGTTGTCCTCTAGTTTGCGACATGAGGACATCTCGTGTTTTTTAAGTGGGGTAGGATGTAAGATTCCTCCCTCCAGCTTTTGAGGTGTGCAGGTGTAAGAACCTCCCCTTCTAATCTTATAATCATTCCCCTCTTAGGAATAAAAGAAAGATCTTGTTTTACCCTATTTTGGCTTGGAGAGAGAAAATGTCTAGAGAGAGATAATTCAAAATTGAGATATTTTTAGATATAAAATCCTCCTAGTGTCTAGAATGATTTCCCTTGAAAAAGAAATTCAAAAACAACTTTCCAATCTGCAATTGGAATTAATTAAAAATAGGTATAAAGGACCTTAACCTAAGGATCGAGATTTTTAGAAATTTTTAGATTATGGTCTAATTAAGGTTCCTATGGACCAATAAGATTAATCCAAATGTAGGGAGGAGATAAATTGAAGAGTAAAAGAAAAACCCCCCAAAAATGAGTAAATGCTCACATAAGATGAAGAGTTGACTAAGTATAAGGTTTATTAGTTAAAAAAGAAGAGATATTTAGAGAAAATGATGCATTTTTGACACCTCAGTGTGGGGATCTCCCCTCATGAAGGAGGCACCTATTTCACATGTGTGGAGGAGTTTCAAACTAAAAAATAATGAGATATTTTTATCTCTCCTCTCTCGTGTTTCAACTAGATCCAAAAAGTAAGCTAAACTGACCCAAAAATGGTCAAAAACTGACCAAACTCATCTGGAAAATTATAGAATCAGTTTGCTTGGTTAGAGGCTCACTTTTTCTTATAAATAGAAGCCTCCCCCTTTGTAAAATCTTAATGGTGTTTGTGCACTTTTACTGTGCACGTGTCCTGAGCATTGAATTTTTTTAATAGTTCAATTATTTTTGGCCTAATCCTCTCCAAAGAAATTGGTGGCCACTCTTGCTTCAAACAAGAGTAGAACCCTCAATCCCTCAAGCCAAAGGAAAGCTTACAACTCCATGTAAGCTAAATTTTCTTACTTTTTTAATTTTAAATCTATGGTTTTCTTGATTTTCTTGTTTTACAGTTGCTTGAATTAAATTCAAATGCTATGCCTTTGAGGAAAAGGCCACCCCCTTCTTTTCTTTACAATTCAACATTTCTTAATCCTAGAAAGATTAGTTGAATGATTAATTAAACTTTTCTTATTGTTTACTCTCTTAAATTCTAAAAATTGAGTAGATTAGAGTCGTATACATCTAGATTGGGTTAATTTAAATTGAAATTAGAATGATAAAAATGAGAAATGGTTAGCCATACAAAGGAGGTTATGGCAAAATTTTCCACGAAAAGAAATTTTTTTAAAATGTTATTCCAAAAGAGTAATTCCCACCGTTTGTGCATTCTAAAAGAAATATTCTAATTACTCCATGTACATTGTCACCTATGAATATGCATGGATCCTAGAGGGTGCTGACCATACGATGCTCGGGCTCTAGGTCACCAAAGATACCCATACATGCATCGGGGAAGATATTGGAAGAACAAGGAGTAAGAGTTGTTTTCTGAATTTGGGCATGGATGTGGTTGATTGACCTTGCGTTGGTCCTTAACGGATGAGTCCATGGTTCTTTTATATGGTTTGTTGTTGATCTTGCTAATCTGCAAAAACGGAGATTCCATTTTGATTTTTACAAGTGAAAATATTGTCGGTTATTATGAGCTAGGAACTATGTAAAAGGCCCCTGAGTGGTCAGGTGGTGAGCGTTCTGGTTGCCCCCAATGATGCCATAGAAACACCGATGAAGGAAAAATTGGAAATTAGGATTCAAGCGGATATTTTAGAGGATTATGATCAATGACACTATGGTTTCATTAAATGATTGTTTTAAAGACAGCTAATTCTGTGAAAAAGGCAATTTCATATTGGGTGTGTAAGTGGTGTGACTAGTTTCAAGTTTGCATGAATATCCGGCTAGGGGGTCTGGGAACTCTTTTCCCTAGTACCCGGGACAAAACCTAATCAAATTCTTAAATGGATCCCATCACTACAGTGGTTGGGTAGTTGGCTAACCCACATAAATGGATGGGGTTAGGCTGGACTGATGGATCCCTAAAATGAGACTCAATTCTGTTATGGTACGATAGATGAAGTAAATCCCGGATAAAAATTGTTCTATGGAAAAGAATCAATGGCTGTGCCTCTCAATGAGGAAAAAAGCATTGGTCTCTATGATCCAAGTGCAATCTTTTCCTTGATCTGACTATGGGACTTACGGGTTTGGTCAGATCAGTTCAGTTAGTTAAGGATTTTGACTACGTCAGAGTAAAATTATCTTGGAGGAATCTGTCGTGCTTTTCGAGCGGCGAGGGAAGTATTTTCGAGTTCAGTTTTGGAAGGACCGATGGATTAGCTGTCCTTGTCCGGATATCTGTGGTGGTCGCCGAGGCCCCAAGTGAGGGACCCTGCCCCGCGCAAGAAGTGCTACTTTCATTGCTAGCACTCGTGAATTCGTTGCGCGGTGGGGATAGGGATCTTTCAGCTGGTATCAAAGCAATTTGGCTAATGTGGATAAACCAAGAAGGCAAAAATGTCAAAAATTTATGAAGTAGCAGTAAAAGGTTATAATTGTGTGATGAAATTCATACAAATTGATATTCAGACTGGAATTCATAAATTAGTAATTGGGTCTTTAGATGGAAGTACCACATTTCTATGGAATCTCTAATTTGCTTGAGGCCTAGACATGATGGTATATACCTTATATTTCCAAGGACCGTAACTACTCGTATATACCGAGGGTATAACTGCAGCTCTTTACTGGCAGTATATACAAGTAAATCTAAGACTTGAAATTATAAGCAAAAATACTATCTAGATGATGAATTCGAATGTGGTTGATATGATTTTAAAAACTCTGGTTGAGAATTGATGAGTTGATTTGGATTCTGATTGAAAAATGACGATTCGTGAGTTTTGGTTGAAAAGCGATAAGCTGAGCAAAACCACAATGAAGATGAATGGAATGAGTTTGTGTGATGATGTTCGTAACTGGAATGATGATAATGACTTCAGAAAATCACTATGAGATTAGTGGATTGTGTTGTGATAGATTGCTACTGTTAACACTTGACTCAGTGAATCAAGTTAAGGGATGACAAATTAAAAACCCGTATAACTGAAACTCCCATGGAGGAATGTTTAGATGGAAATTTTGGTCTAATGGACCATTATTGTGATAAAGATATGAATGATATGATCTGAAAGAATTGTTATCTGACAATGAGTTCTATATAAGGGATCTTTATCCCAGGATTCAGTTGGATTAACCAGACTATAAGGAACCCCAGAATTAGTTGGATCTTAAGGGAAAGAGTTGTCCTCTAGTTTGCGAGATGAGGACATCTCGTGTTTTTTAAGTGGGGTAGGATGTAAGATTTCTCCCTCCAGCTTTTGAGGTGTGCAGGTGTAAGAACCTCCCTTTCTGATCTTATAATCATTCCCCTCCCAGGAATAAAAGAAAGATCTTGTTTTACCCTGTTTTGGCCTGCAGAGAGAAAATGTCTAGAGGGAGGTAATTCAAAATTGAGATATTTTTGGATATAAAATCCTCCTAGTGTCTAAAATGATTTCCCTTGAAAAAGAAATTCAAAAACAACTTTCCAATGTGCAATTGGAATTAATTAAAAATAGGTATAAAGGACCTTAACCTCAGGATCCAGATTTTTAGAAATTTTTAGATTATGGTCCAATTAAGGTTCCTATGGACCAATAAGATTAATCCAACTGTAGAGAGGAGATAAATTGAAGAAAAAAATAAAAACCTCCCAAAAATGAGTAAATGCTCACATAAGATGAAGAGTTGACTAAGTACAAGGTTTATTAGTTAAAAAACAAGAGATATTTAGAGAAAATGATGCATTTTTGAGTTGTTTTCTGAATTCGGGCATGGATGTGGTTGATTGACTTGCATGAATATCTGGCTAGGGGGTTTGGGAACTCTTTTCCCTGGTACTACCTGGGACAAAACCTAATCAAATTCTTAAATGGATCCCATCACTACAGTGGTTGGGCAGTTGGCTAACCCACATAAATGGATGGGGTTAGGCTGGACTGATGGATCCCTAAAATGAGACTCAATTCTGTTATGGTACGATAGATGAAGTAAATCCCGGATAAAAATTGTTCTATGGAAAAGAATCAATGGCTGTGTCTCTCAATGAGGAAAAAAGCATTGGTCTCTATGATCCAAGTGCAATCTTTTCCTTGATCTGACTATGGGACTTATGGGTTCGGTTAGATCAGTTCAATTAGTTAAGGCTTTTGACTACGTTAGAGTAAAATTATCTTGGAGGAATCTGTCGTGCTTTTCCAGCGGCGAGGGAAGTATTTTCGAGTTCGGTTTTGGAAGAACCGATGGATTAGCTGTCTCTTGTCCGGATATCTGTGGTCGTCGAGGCCCCAAGTGAGGGACCTTGCCCCATGCAAGAAGTGCTACTTTCATTGCTAGCACCCGTGAATTCGTTGCGCGGTGGGGATAGGGATCTTTCAGCTGGTATCAGAGCAATTTGGCTAATGTAGATAAACCAAGAAGGCAAAAATGTCAAAAATTTATGTAGCAGTAAAAGGTTGTAATTGTGTGATGTAATTCATACAAATTGATATTCAGACTGGAATTCATAAATTAGTAATTGGGTCTTCAGATGAAAGTACCATAATTCTATGGAATCTTTGATTTGCTTGAGGCCTAGATATGATGGTATATACCTTATAATTCCAAGGACCGTGACTACTCGTATATACTGAGGGTATAACTGCAGCTCTTTACTGGCAGTATATACAAGTAAATCTAAGACTTGAAATTATAAGCAAAAATACTATCTAGATGATGAATTCGAATGTGGTTGATATGATTTTAAAAACTCTGGTTGAGAATTGATGAGCTGATTTGGATTCTGATTGAAAAATGACGATTCGTGAGTTTTGGTTGAAAAGCGATAAGCTGAGCAAAACCACAATGAAGATGAATGGAACGAGTTCGTGTGATGATGTTCGTAACTGGAATGATGATAATGACTTCAGAAAATCACTATGAGATTAGTGGATTGTGTTGTGACAAATTGCTACTGTTAACACTTGACTCAGTGAATCAAGTTAAGGGATGACAAATTAAAAACCTGTATAATTGAAACTCCCATGGAGGAATGTTTAGATGGAAATTTTGGTCTAATGGACCATTATTATGATAAAGATATGAATGATATGATCTGAAAGAATTGTTATCTGACAATGAGTTCTATATAAGAGATCTTTATCCCAGGATTCAGTTGGGTTCACCAGACTATAAGGAACCCCAGAATTAGTTGGATCTTAAGGGAAAGAGTTGTCCTCTAGTTTGCGAGATGAGGACATCTCGTGTTTTTTAAGTGGGGTAGGATGTAAGATATATCCCTCCAGCTTTTGAGATGTGCAGGTGTAAGAACCTCCCCTTCTGATCTTATAATCATTCCCCTCTCAGGAATAAAAGAAAGATCTTGTTTTACCCTGTTTTGGCCTGGAGAGAGAAAATGTCTAGAGAGAGGTAATTCAAAATTGAGATATTTTTGGATATAAAATCCTCCTGGTGTCTAAAATGATTTCCCTTGAAAAAGAAATTCAAAAACAACTTTCCAATGTGCAATTGGAATTAATTAAAAATAGGTATAAAGGACCTTACTCTCAGGATCCAGATTTTTAGAAATTTTTAGATTATGGTCCAATTAAGGTTTCTATGGACCAATAAGATTAATGCAAATGTAGGGAGGAGATAAATTGAAGAATAAAAGAAAAACCCCCCAAAAATGAGTAAATGCTCACATAAGATAAAGAGTTGACTAAGTACAAGGTTTATTAGTTAAAAAAGAAGAGATATTTAGAGGAAATGATGCATTTTTGAGTTGTTTTCTGAATTCGGGCATGGATGTGGTTGATTGACTTGCATGAATATTCGGCTAGGGGGTCTGGGAACTCTTTTCCCTGGTACCCGGGACAAAACCTAATCAAATTCTTAAATGGATCCCATCACTACAATGGTTGGGCAGTTGGCTAACCCACATAAATGGATGGGGTTACGCTGGACTGATGGATCCCTAAAATTAGACTCAATTCTGTTATGGTACGATAAATGAAGTAAATCCCGAATAAAAATTGTTCTATGGAAAAGAATCAACGGTTGTGCCTCTCAATGAGGAAAAAAGCGTTGGTCTCTATGATCCAAGTGCAATCTTTTCCTTGATCTGACTATGGGACTTACGGGTTCGGTCAGATCAGTTCAGTTAGTTAAGGCTTTTGACTACGTTACAGTAAAATTATCCTGGAGGAATCTGTCGTGCTTTTCGAGTGACGAGGGAAGTATTTTCGAGTTCGGTTTTGGAAGAACCGATGGATTAGTCTCTTGTCCGGATATCTATGGTCGGTGAGGCCCCAAGTGAGGGACCCTGCCCCGCGCAAGAAGTGCTACTTTTGCTGCTAGCACCCGTGAATTTGTTGCACGGTGGGGATAGGGATCTTTCAGCTGGTATCAGAGCAATTTGGCTAATGTGGATCAACCAAGAAGCCAAAAATGTCAAACATTTATGAAGTAGCAGTAAAAGGTTATAATTGTGTGATGAAATTCATACAAAGTGATATTCAAACTGAAATTCATAAATTAGTAATTAGGTCTTCAGATGGAAGTACCATAATTCTTTGAAATCTCTGATTTGCTTAAGGCCTAGACATGATAGTATATACCTTATAATTCCAAGGACCGTGACTACTCGTATATAGCGAGGGTATATATGCAGCTCTTTACTGGCAGTATATACAAGTAAATCTAAGACTTAAAATTATAAGCAAAAATACTATCTAGATGATGAATTCGAATGTGGTTGATATGATTTTAAAAACTCTGGTTGAGAATTGATAACTTGATTTGGATTTTGATTGAAAAATGATGATTCGTGAGTTTTGGTTGAAAAGCGAGATAAGCTGAGCAAAACCACAATGAAGATGAATGGAACGAGTCCGTGTGATGATGTTCGTAACTGGAATGATGATAATGACTTCAGAAAATCACTATGAGATTAGTGGATTGTGTTGTGATAGATTGCTACTGTTAACACTTGACTCAGTGAATCAAGTTAAGGGATGACAAATTAAAAAATTGTATATTTGAAATTCCCATGGAGGAATGTTTAGATGGAAATTTTGGTCTAATGGACCATTATTGTGATAAAGATATGAATGATATGATCTGAAAGAATTATTATCTGATCATGAGTTCTATATAAGGGATCTTTATCCCAGGATTCAGTTGGGTTCACCAGACTATAAGGAACCCCAGAATCAGTTGGATCTTAAGGGAAAGAGTTGTCCTCTAGTTTGCGAGATGAGGACATCTTGTGTTTTTTAAGTGGGGTAGGATGTAAGATTCCTCCCTCCCCAGCTTTTGAGGTGTGCAGGTGTAAGAACCTCCCCTTCTGATCTTATAATCATTCCCCTCTCAGGAATAAAAGAAAGATCTTGTTTTACCCTGTTTTGGCCTGGAGAGAGAAAATGTCTAGAGGGAGGTAATTCAAAATTGAGATATTTTTGGATATAAAATCCTCCTAGTGTCTAAAATGATTTCCCTTGAAAAAGAAATTCAAAAAGAACTTTCCAATGTGCAATTGGAATTAATTAAAAATAGATATAAAGGACCTTAACCTAAGGGTCCTGATTTTAAGAAATTTTTAGATTATGGTCCAATTAAGGTTCCTATGGACCAATAAGATTAATCCAAATGTAGGGAGGAGATAAATTGAAGAATAAAAGAAAAACCCCCCAGAAATGAGTAAATGCTCACATAAGATGACTTAGAGTTGACTAAACACAAGGTTTATTAGTTAAAAAAGAAGAGATATTTAGAGAAAATGATGTATTTTTGACACCTCAGTGTGCGGATCTCCCCTCATGAAGAAGGCACCTATTTCACATGCGTGGAGGAGTTTCAAACTAAAAAATAATGAGATATTTTCATCTCTCCTCTCTTCTATTTCAACTAGATCCGAAAAGTAAGCTAAACTGACCCAAAAATGGTCAAAAATTGACCAAACTCATCTAGAAAATTCTAGAATCAGTTTGCTTGGTTAGAGGCTCACTTTTTCCTATAAATAGAAGCCTCCCCCTTTGTAAAAGCTTAATGGTGTTTAGGCACTTTTACTCTGCTCCTGTCCTGAGTATTGAATTTTTGTAATAGTTCAATTGTTTTTGGCCTAATCCTCTCCAAAGAAATTGGTGGCCACTCTTGCTTCAAACAAGAGTAGAACCCTCAATCCCTCAAGCCAAAGGAAAGCCTACAACTCCATGTAAGCTAAATTTTCTTATTTTTTTAATTTTAAATCTATGGTTTTCTTGATTCTCTTGTTTTACAGTTGCTTGAATTCAATTCAAATGCTATGCCTTTGAGGAAAAGGCCACCCCCTTCTTTTCTTTACAATTCAGCCTTTCTTAATCCTAGAAAGATTAATTAAATGATTAATTAAACTTTTCTTATTGTTTACTCTCTTGAAATTTGAAAATTGAGTAGATTAGAGTACTATACATCTAGATTGGGTTAATTTAAGTTGCAATTAGAATGATAAAAATGAGAAATGGTCAGCGATACAAAGGACATTACGGTAAAATTTTTCGGAATTTTGTGGAAAAGAAAGTTTATTTTTATGGTATTCCGAAAGAGTAATTCCCACCGTTTGTGCATTCTAAAAGAAATATTCTAATTACTCCATGTACATATTCACCTATGAATATGCATGGATATCATTGATATTAATTATTAGAATTGATTTCTATGCATATAAAGATGTATAATGGAAATTGTTTTATTATAAAAGTGTTATTTTCATTAAATTTAATTTCTATGCATAGAAAGATGCATAATGAAATTTGTTTTATTATAAAAGTGTTATTTTCATTAAATTTGATTTTATGCAAAGGATTTATTTTTATTTCAAAAGTGTTATTCTTATTAAAATTGTTTTTATGCATAGAAAGATGCATAAAGGATTTATTTTTATTTCAAAAAAGTTATTCTCATTAAAATTAATTTTATGCATAGAAAGATGCATAAAGGATTTATTTTTATTTCAAAAGTGTTATTCTCATTAAAGTCGATTTTTATGCATAAATAGATGCATAAAGAATCTTTATATCAAAATTAGAATTCTCTTAAATTCTATAAATAGATGTGATAGATATGATGTGAATAGATGCAATGAGATGTGATGAGAAACAAATAGGTGTGAATGAATAGATGGATGGATGTGATGTGAATAGAGGTGATGAGATGTGAGGTGAATAGATGTGATGTGAATGAGATAGATGTGAATGAATGGATGAGATGTGATGTCATGTGAATCAGGATGTAAATGAATAATATGGGATATGAGTGGATGATATGTGATGAAAATGGATGTGAATGTATAAGTGCAGAATGGATGTGAATGTATATGTGAAGAATGGATATGAATGTATATGTGAAGAGTGGATGCGAATGTGTATGTGGAAGAATGGATGTGGTTATGTATGTGAAGAATGGATGTGGATGTATGTGAAAGAATGGATGTGGATATGTATGTGAAAGAATGGACGTGGATGTAAGAATGGATGTGGATATGTATGTGAAAGAATGGATGTGGATGTATATGTGAAAGAATGGATGTGGATGTGTATGTGAAAGAATGTGATATGGATGTGTATGTGTATGTGAAAGAATGTGAGGTGATGTAAAGAGATGTGATGTGACATAAATATATGTGGATGTGAAGTGATAGATATGAATGTATGAATAGATGTGGGTAGTCGTACATGTGAACGATTGGATGGATGTGGATGAATAAGATGAGATGTGTATGAATGAGATATGATGTGGATAGATGTGATGTGATGTTAAGTATGTGATGGGATGGTGATGAGAAAGAATGTGATGGATATGAGTGAATGTGACATGAATTGGGATGTGAATAAATGAGATGTGATGTGGATAGATGTGATGTGATGTTAATTGGGATGTGAATAAATGAGATATGATGTGGATAGATGTGATGGGATGTTAAGTATGTGATGGGATGGTGATGAGAATGAATGTGATGGATATGAGTGAATGTGATGTGAATTGGGATGTGAATAAATGAGATGTGATGTCATGTGAATCGAGATGTGAATGGATGAGATGTGAAGTGAAATGGATGTGATATATGAATCAGGATAGATGTGAATGAATGATATGGGATGTGAATGAATGACATGTGAGGTGAAATGGATGTGATGTGGATTGGGGTAGATATGAATGGATGAGATGTGAATGAATGTGATGTGATGAGACGTGGAGATTGGGTAGATGTGAGTGGATGAGATCTAATGAGGATAAATGAGGAACGATGTGATGAGATGAAAATGATGTGATTGGATGAGAATGGGAATATATATGAAATGGATGAGATTTTAATAATGTGGATTGATGTGGAACAATGTGGAAAGATGAGAGTTCGTTATGGAAACTGTATTTATGACCTGTTTTTAAATGACTATTTTGTCAAGAATGCTGGGGAAGCATTTTGACCGTCTTGTGAATGAGGTCGTGGAGACCTAATCTGATAAAGTTGCAACAACTGACGGAGAGTCAATGGAGTACATCTCGCATAGCAAGGTCAGCCGAGGTCTTGACGAGCCTCGATTCGATTTAAATGGGGAGCTTCCGGTACGGTGGATGAGGGACCAAGGAAGCGGCCTATGAGTGAAACGCTACGTGACCTGCGACGAAGGATCCTAGAGGGTGCTGACCATACGATGCTCGGGCTCTGGGTCGCCGAAGATACCCATACGCGCGTCGGGGAAGATATTGGAACAAGGAGTAAGAGTTGTTTTTTGAATTCGGGCATGGATGTGAATGATTGACCTTGCTGGTCCTCAACGGATGAGTCCATGGTTCTTTTATATGGATCTATTGTTGATCTCGCTGATCTTCAATGGAGATTCCATTTTGATTTTTACAAGTAAAAATATTACCGGTTATTATGAGCTAGGAACTATCGAAAAGGCCCCTAAGTGGTCAGGTTGTAAGCGTTCTGGTTGCCAATGATGCCATAGGTACACCGTTGAAGGAAAAATTAAAAATTAGGATTCAATCAGATATTTTGGAGGATTATGATCAGTGACACTATGGTTTCATTAAATGATTGTTTTAAAGACAGCTGATTCTGTGAAAAAGGCAATTTCATATTGGGTGTGTAAGTGGTGTGACTAGTTTCAAGTTTGCATGAATATCCGGCGAGGGGGTCTGGGAAATCTTTTTCCTAGTACCCAGGACAAAACCTAATCAAATTCTTAAATGAATCCCATCACTACAGTGGTTGGGCAGTTGGCTAACTCACGGGAATGGATGGGGTTAGGCTGGACTGATGGATCCCGAAAATGAGACTCAATTCTTTTATGATACTGTGACGTGAAAAATTGATATCTTTCATTGTCAATTTTGTGCATATTTTGATGGTTTCTCAATGGTAATAAGGTGGAAGCTTGTTCAAGAAGATTGCGGCGGCCACAATGGAATAACGGCGTGGTGATGCGGCAGCTTGGCAGCTACCCCGATAACAGCATTCTATCTTCAAATATAATGGTTTTACTTGATTTAGGGTGCACACATTGTAAATGCCACAAGTATGCTTGATAAATACTTTGGT
This sequence comes from Cibotium barometz, assembly GCF_041138505.1. NCBI lineage: Eukaryota > Viridiplantae > Streptophyta > Polypodiopsida > Cyatheales > Cibotiaceae > Cibotium > Cibotium barometz. The sequence continues at coordinate 14,232,552 of NC_141066.1, read as the reverse complement.
ATGGTAGATGGGCTAGTGATGTGGAAAATAAAAGTGGGCCTTCATGCTCACATGGATTTTAATTGTATTATTAATATGGTATTCACCATAAGGCAACAAGTTGGGGAGTGTGGAAGACATGTGGAGGAGTGTGTGTAGGTGCATAATTGGGAAAGATTCTTCTAGAATGCCTACATGGAAGAGGAGAATTCCGCCATGTGTCAGTGGGATCTCCACCTACATGCCACTTAGGCTTGGCTATTATCTCATCACACTCTCAAAGTAAAAAAGTCTTCAATTTAATAATCAATAGAAGACTTAGCCTAAGAGGACAATTGATGGTGACATCTACCCTTATGTCACTGAAGGGTTGAAGATTTTTATGTTGTAATTTGTAAAAATGGAAGAGAGGGTGATTCTCCACCTATAAAAGGAGCCCTCCTCTCCCTTTCAAATCAAGGAATGAGCCTCCTCAATTGAGCATTTTGTGTCATTGCCATTCTCTTATCTTTCAAACCCCTATTCAAACACTCTCTTTACATGTGCATGTCTCATTTAGCATTAGCTCCTCATGCTTAATCCAATTTTGGACCTCTTTGATGATTCATGATAAGTGGGATAAGGAGTTATTATCTTGGCGGGCCTGTGACTTCTCAAGGTAGCCCTTGCCTTATTGCCGCCCTCCTTTGGAGGTACCAATGGTTTTAGCGGTAATGAGCATGTGGAAAGACTTTGGGGACCATAGGTAAATCTTTACGATTGTCCGCTGAGCAATGTTAACCCTTACCCTCTAGCTTGAATCATGAAGGAGATGAAAGGCAAGAGGCTATGTGAAAATTGAGGTTTCATGCAAAGAGAGAGGAGTGCAGTTTTTGTGGTCCAATATCCAATTTTCAACCGGTAATTACTCATCACTCGGGTGTTGGTTTCTTAAATCGATCATATGGCTAGGAAGCTCTTTCTATGCTCTTTCCACTCATGTAATTAATTTCTTAATCCCTTACTTCATTGATAATCAAAATTTCTCCCAAAGTTGCTAATTTTTAGGCGAATTTTGGCAGTTTTATAGTCTTGTAGTAAAATGCTCATAACTTTTCGCTCGGTTATCCGTTTTTGAAAGTTTTTATATGGGCGTGAAGCTCTCTTCAAGCTCTACGCACCTATATAATCCTTTTTTGCACAGCCCATATGGATTTAAAACTGCAATTCTCTGTGTATCTCTGTTTTTATAGAATTTTGGCAGTTTTATAGCCTTGCAGTAAAATGCTCATAACTTTTCACTCGGTTGCTTGTTTTGAAAGTTTTTACTGTGAGGTTTCATACAAGTGTGTTTTGATTCTGAGAAGTGACCGAAGTCCAAACCCCAACATCGTGTCACATCTTTTCGTGGAGTTGACGGGCAGGTTTTACTTAGAATTATTCTATTTTAACCTCAAGGTCCCGCATGATTAAAGGAAAGTTCTTTTGAAACAAGTAAATTTTTCTTGTTGCTACTCATCTTTTGGTGCAAGATGTTCAATATTCCGGTGTTCCAAGGATCGGAAGGAGAAGACCCGGGGAGTTATCTCCGAGAGTTTAACCGAGCATGCCGCTTGACGGGTTGGTCTATGAAGGAGAGGGCAGAAATACTTCCAGATTTCTTGGAGGGTGTGGCCTTAACTTGGCATGAGGCTTTGCCAGAGGAGTCCAAGAATGATTGGGAAAGGTTGACCAAAGCAATGAAGGAGAGATTTGGGACAGTGGAGTCGCCAAATGCTTTACTATTGCAATTGGATCAAATTTTCCAAAAGGAAGGAGAGTCAGTTTCTGCCTTTTCAGTGAGGTATGAAGCCTTATTCATCAAATATCAACAAGCTGCTTTACATGTTGTTGCTTCTTCTTCTTCACCTTCTATGGAAGATTCAAAGAGTTCTTTAGCAATGGAGCACCTTAAGATGAGCAAGTTTATCAGGGCTTTGGATCCCCGCTTGCATGGAAAAGTTCTTAGCAAAGATCCCACTAGTTTTAAAGAGGCCCTTCATATTGCTTTGAAGAAGGAGGCCACTCTCCATATTGAGTCCACATTCCAATCTTCTCCAAGTGTGCCAACCCCACCACGAGTAGAGATAGCCTCAACATCTCAGGTACAAGCTCCATCCTTGGATCATAACATTGCACAACTTATGGCAGAATTTGCTGATTTGAAGTTACACTTAGTCAATGCAAGGCCACCTAGGGTTCCACGAGCTGAGGATAAACCTAGGGATAGAAGTAGTGTCACATGCTATGAATGTCAAGAGAAGGGGCACTATCGCACTGAGTGTCCAAAGTGAGGAAAAGTGAGGATAAAAGTTTAGCACTTTTAGAGGAAATATGCTCAGAAGAAGAGGAAACATTGATGCCATTAATGGCAAAAAGGGGTCGTAAAACTAGAAGCCAGGAAGAAGAAGAACAAGAGGATAAATCTGAAGAAGAGGAGAAAAATAAGAAGAAGAAGAAGTCATCTAGGAGAAAAATTGGACAATCTGACTTTCCTCTTGGACAAGGATCTCTTAGTTATGACCTCTTAACATATCTTAGGGAGAAAACAGCACAAATCACATTTGGGCAGCTTTTGGCACTCTCTCCAAAGCTCAGAAAGGAATGGGGTAAGCTGGCTAGCACAAGGGAATCTAGGAAAAAGAAGAAGAGGGATAATGGGACTCCTATGGTTCAGAAGGTGGATATTGATGTAGGAGATGATGTGCCTGTGATTGATGTCATCATTAAGGGGCAGACAATTTCTAATGCATACATTGATGGAGGTGCATCAATCAATGTCATGAGTGAAAAAACAATGAAAGATGCTGATTTAAAGTTGTCTTCTACTAGCTCTCCCTATCGCATCAAACTTGCTGATAATACTAGGGTGAAAACCTTAGGAATTGTCAGGAATTTGGGAGTGGATGTATGTGGTATTTCTGTGCCTACAACTTTCCAGGTCATTCCTACAAAGCCTGATGCTAGGGCTTACTCATTGATATTGGGTAGGCCATGGCTTTGCCAAGTGAAGGCAATTCAAAAGTGGGAGACAGGTGATCTTATTCTACAAGGTGAGAATAAGAAGGTCCACTACAACATCAAGAGTCGTCGCAAGAAAGTGGTAAGAGGTGAACCTTCAACTTCCGAAAGTTCAAAGTTAGAGTCATCCAATGAAGAAGAGACAAGTGGTAGCTCCGAGGATTCCATCTCAGAAGGAGAGGTGGAGGGAGTTGCATTTGGTCTTTCCCTGGGAAGGGATCGAGGGGATGCTGAAGACAATGGAGCCTTGGAAGGGGAAGCTTCTTCAACCACGTGCAAGAAAGGAGATGTGGACCTCACTAGTCTTCACCAACAGAATGAACTTCTTCTTGATGAATCCATAGCAGGTACTGAAAGGGAGGATTACTTAAAAATGTTGGATGGATTTCCTAACCTTTTTGCAAACAGCTACTCACAAGTACGCCAAGTTACCCTAGTAGAGCACAAGATTGATCTCAAGCCCCAAAGTAAGCCAGTGGTACAGCGGCTAAGGCGTTTGGGAGTAGAGCAAGCAGAGGTGCTTAAGAAGGAGGTAACTAATTTGCTTGAAGCTGGATTTATTTTTCCAGTAGAGAATTCAGAGTGGATTTCCCCAGTTGTAGTCACTCCCAAAAAGGGTGGAAAATGGCGTGTGTGTGTGGACTTTCGCCCTTTAAATGCATGCACAAAGAGGGATTATTATCCTCTACCCTTTCAGGATGAGATTTTGGATCAAGTTGCAGGTCATGAATTATATTCAGTGTGTGATGGATACTCTGGATACTTTCAAATCCGGATTTGTGAAGAAGATCAAAGGAAAACCTCATTTATCACCCCTTGGGGAGTGTATGCCTATAGGGTGATGCCATTTGGCTTGACCAATGCACCAGCAACTTTTCAACGCTTCATGAGTCAGGTATTTGCACCTTACTTGGGGAAGTTTATAAGGGTCTTTCTGGATGATTTTTGCATTTATTCAAGCCACGTGGATTACTTGGAAAAGTTGAGGTTGGCCTTGCAAAGTATTGATGATGCAAAAGGGTGTCTTAATCCTGAAAAATGCCGCTTGGCACGAAGGAAGGTGGTTCTCTTGGGACATGTTATCTCAGAAGAAGGCATAGAGATGGATCCTGAGAAGGTGCAGGCAATTGTGGCTCTCCCACCACCTACCAATGTAAGGGAGGTAAGAAGGATTTTGGGTAAAACAAAGTATTACCAACGCTTTGTTGACATGTTCTCTGAGAAGATGTATCCTATAAATCTGTTAACAAAGAAGAATGTTTCTTTCCAATGGGGGCCCGATCAAATTCAATCTTTTTGTTTGCTCAAGGAATGCATGAGTCAAAGTCCAATTGTGCAGCCTCCTAGGTGGGGGGAGGACTTTTATGTGAACCCAAGTGTCTCATCACATTCAGTGGGTGCTATACTCTTGCAAAAGGGAGAGCAAGGGCATATGCAACCAGTGTATTATGCAAGCCGACAACTCACTGATGCCGAGGAGAGGTATGGTGAAATGGAGAAAGGTGGTTTGTCTCTTGTTTTTGCAGTAAAGAAGTTCAGGTCATACTTGTTACCTCGCCCTTTTTTCTTCCTCACATCTCAACCTTCTTTACAATTCTTAGTCCACAAACCCAATCCTGCAGGAGGGAAGTTTGCAGAGTGGATTTGCGAGCTTCAAGAAGTCTCTTTCACTTTTATCACAGAAAACACCACTAGGGCCTCTCTTGCAGATTTGCTTACAAGGAAGGAAGAGGAAGAAGAAACAGGAGCAAAGGAAGAAGTATATGAAGATTTGGAAACGCCACCAACTGCTTTCACTATGCATTTTGATGGAGCCTTTAGCCCTTCCAGGCAATGTGGGGCTGGGGAGATAGTTTTATTTGATCCAGAAGGAAAAGAGGTATGGGCCAAGGGTAGGGAATTTTCGAAGGCTATATCAAATAATGTGGCTGAGTACAATGCATTGATTTGGGGATTAGAAGATTGCATAAAAGATGAAATTAAAGAGGTAGAGGTTAAAGGGGATTCACAATTGGTCATCCGACAAATGAAAGGAGAATATAAGGCAAGGAGTCCTAATCTCCAAGAATTGTATAAAAGGGCAATGGAGTTGAAAGAAGCTTTTGAGTTTTGTAAATTTGTGCATGTTAACAGGAAGGATAATCAAAAGGCTGATGAATTAGCTACTAAAACCTTGGCTTCTTTCAAAGTAGCTACTCTTGCATTAATGGATACAGGTTGGCCTGAGCTCCAAGATGTTCAACACTATTTAGATACAGGATACTTCCCTCCTGGATTGAATCCTCAACAGAAGCAAAGGCTTACCAGGAAAGCTCATCCTTACACAATTCTAGGGGATGTTCTTTACAAGCAAGGTAAGGATAAGATTCTTAGGAGGGTAGTGAGCCTGGAAGAATCTAAAAGGATTATGGAATTATGTCATGAATGTTCAGGTCACTTTGCCTCAGCCAGCACAACTTGGAGGATCCTTAACACAGGGTATTATTGGCCTCGACTCAGCAAAGATGTCTATGAGTGGTGCAGAAGCTGTGAAGTATGCCAAGCATATGGGCATAAGCAATTGGTTCCCGGACCCTTAAACCCTATCCCAGCATATGGTCCATTTGAAAGGTGGGGATTAGATTTTGTGGGTCCACTTCCTTGTTCCTCACATGGGAAGTATTACATATTGGTGGCCACAGATTATGCAACAAGGTGGGCAGAAGCAAAGGCAATGGTCAATAATAAAGCAGTGGCCATGGCATCCTTTCTCAGGGAATACATATGTGCCCGATTTGGGTGTCCATTAGAAATCCTTACGGATGGGGGGAGGTCTTTTAGGAATGACTTGATTGAAGCTTTGGTGCAGAAATTTAAAATAAAGCATGCTATGTCAACTCCCTATTATCCCCAATGTAATGGTTTAGTAGAAAAAACTAATGGGCTGCTTTGTGGATCTTTGTCTAAGCTGGTGGATACTATGAAGAGAAAGTGGGATGTGCATTTGCCAGAGGTTCTATGGGCCTATAGGACAACTCACAAACTCTCTCTTGGTTTCACACCTTTTCAGTTAGTTTATGGAATGGAGGCTATTTTGCCAATAGAATTGGAAATCACAAGCCTTCGCACATCTTTTGCACGCTTGAATAATGAAGAAGAAACACATGTCCAACGCTTAGCACAACTGGAGATCTTGGATGAAAGGCGACTTCAGGCACTTCAAAATTTGGAGGCTGCACAACAACGGCGCAAGGCAAGGCATGACACTCTCACGAGGAAGAAGAAGAAGCCAGAGCTCAAGCAAGGAAGCTTAGTCATGAGGTATGATGGCCGTGTGGAGAAACGGCTAGATAAGAAGCTTCTTCGATGTTGGGAAGGCCCCTTCAGGATAAAGCAAAAGTTCAAAAACAACACCTATCTTCTAGAGGATGCAAGTGGCCAGGAGGTTCCCGGACGTGCCAATGAGTACCGACTAAAGATATTCTACCCTCGAGCACCATGGCCAGCAGACCCCCCAAACAAGCCTGGAGGATCTGCTGGGGGGGGAAAGATGTGACGTGAAAAATTGATATCTTTCATTGTCAATTTTGTGCATATTTTGATGGTTTCTCAATGGTAATAAGGTGGAAGCTTGTTCAAGAAGATTGCGGCGCCCACAATGGAATAACGGCGTGGTGATGCGGCGGCTTGGCGGCTACCCTGATAACAGCATTCTATCTTCAAATATAATGGTTTTACTTGATTTAGGATGCACACATTGTAAATGCCACAAGTATGCTTGATAAATACTTTGGTATGGTAGATGGGCTAGTGATGTGGAAAATAAAAGTGGGCCTTCATGCTCACATGGATTTTAATTGTATTATTAATATGGTATTCACCATAAGGCAACAAGTTGGGGAGTGTGGAAGACATGTGGAGGAGTGTGTGTAGGTGCATAATTGGGAAAGATTCTTCTAGAATGCCTACATGGAAGAGGAGAATTCCGCCATGTGTCAGTGGGATCTCCACCTACATGCCACTTAGGCTTGGCTATTATCTCATCACACTCTCAAAGTCAAAAAGTCTTCAATTTAATAATCAATAGAAGACTTAGCCTAAGAAGACAATTGATGGTGACATCTACCCTTATGTCACTGAAGGGTTGAAGATTTTTATGTTGTAATTTGTAACAATGGAAGAGAGGGTGATTCTCCACCTATAAAAGGAGCCCTCCTCTCCCTTTCAAATCAAGGAATGAGCCTCCTCAATTGAGCATTTTGTGTCATTGCCATTCTCTTATCTTTCAAACCCCTATTCAAACACTCTCTTTACATGTGCATGTCTCATTTAGCATTAGCTCCTCATGCTTAATCCAATTTTGGACCTCTTTGATGATTCATGATAAGTGGGATAAGGAGTTATTATCTTGGTGGGCCTCTGACTTCTCAAGGTAGCCCTTGCCTTATTGTCGCCCTCCTTTGGAGGTACCAATGGTTTTAGCGGTAATGAGCATGTGGAAAGACTTTGGGGACCATAGGTAAATCTTTACGATTGTGAGCAATGTTAACCCTTACCCTCTAGCTTGAATCATGAAGGAGATGAAAGGCAAGAGGCTATGTGAAAATTGAGGTTTCATGCAAAGAGAGAGGAGTGCAGTTTTTGTGGTCCAATACCCAATTTTCAACCGGTAATTACTCATCACTCGGGTGTTGGTTTCTTAAATCGATCATATGGCTAGGAAGCTCTTTCTATGCTCTTTCCCTCATGTAATTAATTTCTTAATCCCTTACTTCATTGATAATCCAAATTTCTCCCAAAGTTGCTAATTTTTAGGCGAATTTTGGTAGTTTTATAGTCTTGTAGTAAAATGCTCATAACTTTTCGCTCGGTTATCCGTTTTTGAAAGTTTTTATATGGGCGTGAAGCTCTCTTCAAGCTCTACGCACCTACATAATCCTTTTTTGCATAGCCCATATGGATTTAAAACTGCAATTCTCTGTGTATCTCTATTTTTATAGAATTTTGGCAGTTTTATAGCCTTGCAGTAAAATGCTCATAACTTTTCACTCGGTTGCTTGTTTTTGAAAGTTTTTGGATAGACGCGAAGCTCTCTTCAAGGTCTACGCATCTATATAATCCTCTCTTACACAGCCTATATGGATTTAAAACTGCAATTCTCTGTGTATCTCTATTTTTATAGCTTTTTGGCCATTCTTTCTTCTTAATCATGATTAATTCCTCCTAATCTCTTATCAAAAGGCAAACCCCATGTGTCTTATCATCTTGTAAGTGATTGCTATATTCATTTGCTTTAATATGTTCCGACCAAATCGCCCAATTCGAACGGATGAACCTTACTAATATTCTCCGTATGTTTTCGTTCACATAATCCTGAGTCGGAAGATTTTCTTCCAACAAAGAATCGCCCTCTTGTTTGGAGCTGCAAGAAACGGATGTGCCTCTCAATGAGGAAGAAAGCGTTGGTCTCTATGATCCAAGTGCAATCATTTCCTTGATCTGACTATGGGACTTACGGGTTCGGTCAGATCAGTTTAGTTAGTTAAGGCTTTTGACTACGTTAGAGTAAAATTATCCTGGAGGAATCGGCCGTGCTTTCCGGGTGAGGAAAGTTTTTCTGGGTTCAGTTTTGGAAGAACCGATGGATTAGTCTCTTGTCCGGATATCTGTGGGCGAGGCCCCAACTGAGAGACCCTGCCCTGTGCAAGAAGTGCTACTTCCACTGCTAGCACCCCTGAATTCGTTGGGCGGTGGGGATAGGGATATTTCAGCTGGTATTAGAGGAATTTGGCTAATGTGGATCAACCAAGAAGCCAAAAATGTCAAAAATTTATGAAGTAGCAGTAAAAGGTTATAATTGTGTGATAAAATTCATACAAATTGATATTCAGACTGGAATTCATAAATTAGTTATTGGGTCTTCAGATGGAAGTACCACAATTCTATGTAATCTCTGATTTGCTGGAGGCCTAGACATGATGGTATATACCCTATAATTCCAAGGACTGTGACTACTCGTATATACCAAGGGTATAACTGCAGCTCTTTACTGGCAGTATATACGAGTAAATTTAAGACTTGAAATTATAAGTAAAAATACTATCCAGATGATGAATTCGAATGTGGTTGATATGATTTTAAAAACTCTGGTTGAGAATTGATGAGTTGATTTGGATTCTGATTGAAAAATGATGATTCGTGAGTTTTGGTTGAAAAGCGATAAGCTGAGCAAAACCATAATGAAGATGAATGGAACGAGTCCCTGTGATGATGTTCGTAACTGGAATGATGATGATGACTTCAGAAAATCACTATGAGATTAGTGGATTGTGTTGACAAATTGCTACTGTTAACACTTGACTCAGTGAATCAAGTTAAGGGATGACAAATGAAAAACCTGTATAATTGAAATTCCCATGGAGGAATGTTCAGATGGAAATTTTGGTCTAATGGACCATTATTGTGATAAAGATATGAATGATATGATCTGAAAGAATTGTTATCTGATGATGAGTTCTATATAAGGGATCTTTATCCCATGATTCTGTTGGGTTCACCAGACTATAAGGAACCCCAGAATCAGTTGGATCTTAAGGGAAAGAGTTGTCCTCTAGTTTGCGAGATATGAGGACATCTCGTGTTTTTTAAGTGGGGTAGGATGTAAGATTCCTCCCTCCAGATTTTGAGGTGTGCAGGTGTAAGAACCTCCCCTTCTGATCTTATAATCATTTCCCTCTCAGGAATAAAAGAAAGATCCAGTTTTACCCTGTTTTGGCCTGGAGAGAAAAAATGTCTAGAGGGAGGTAATTCAAAATTGAGATATTTTTGGATATAAAATCTTCCTAGTGTCTAAAATGATTTCCCTTGAAAAAGAAATTCAAAAAGAACTTTCCAATGTGCAATTGGAATTAATTAAAAATAGGTATAAAGGACCTTAACCTAAGGGTCTAGATTTTCAGAAATTTTTAGATTATGGTCCAATTAAGATTCCTATGGACCAATAAGATTAATCCAAATGTAGGGAGGAGATAAATTGAAGAATAAACGAAAAACCCCCCAAAAATGAGTAAATGCTCACATAAGATGAAGAGTTGACTAAGTACAAGCCCTTGGATATGTTGTTGATCTTGCTGATTTTCAACGAAGATTCTATTTTGATTTTTATAAGTGAAAATATTGCTGGGGTTAATATGAGTTGGGAACTATCGAAAAGGCCCCTGAGTGGTCAGGTGGTGAGCGTTCTGGTTGCCAATGATGCCATAGGTACACCGATGAAGGAAAAATTAGAAATTAGGATTCAACCGGATATTTTGGAGGATTATGATCAGTGACACTATGGTTTTATTAAATGGTTGTTGTAAAGACAACTAATTCTGTGAAAAAGGCAATTTCATATTGGGTGTGTAAGTGGTGTGACTAGTTTTAAGTTTGCATGAATATTCGGCTAGGGGGTTTGGGAACTCGTTTCCCTGTTACCCGGGACAAAATCTAATCAAATTCTTAAATGGATCCCATCACTACAGTGGTTGGGCGGTTGGCTAACCCATGGGAATGGATGGGGTTAGGCTGGACTGATGGATCCCTAAAATGAGACTCAATTCTGTTATGGTACTATAGATGAAGTAAATCGCCCAATAAAAATTATTATATAGAAAAGAATCAACGAGGAAAGAAGCGTTGGTCTCTATGATCCAAGTGCAATCTTTTCCTTGATCTGACTATGGGACTTACGGGTTTGGTCAGATTAGTTCAGTTAGTTACGACTTTTGACTACGTTAGAGTAAAATTATCCTAGAGGAAATCGATCGTGCTTTCTGTGGGTAGCGAGGGAAGTTTTTCCGGGTTCGGTTTTGGAAGAACCGATGGATTAGTCTCTTTTCTGGATATCTCTGGGCGAGGCCTCGAGTGAGGAACCCTACCCCACGCAAGAAGTGCTACTTCTACTGCTAGCACCCCTGAATTCGTTGCGCGGTGGGGACAGGGATCTTTCAGCTAGTATCAGAGCAATTTGGCTAATGTGGATCAACCAAGAAGCCAAAAATGTCAAAAATTTATGAAGTAGCAGTAAAAGGTTATAATTGTGCGATGAAATTCATACAAATTGATATTCAGACTGGAATTCATAAATTAGTAATTGGATCTTCAGATGGAAGTACCGCGATTGTATGGAATCTCTGATTTGCTTAAGGCCTAGACATGATGGTATATACCTTATAATTCCAAGGACCGTGACTACTCGTATATTCCAAGGACCGTGAGACTACTCGTATATACCGAGGGTATACCTGCAACTCTTTACTGGTAGTATATACGAGTAAATCTAAGACTTGAAATTATAAGCAAAAATACTATCTGGATGATAAATTCGAATGTGGTTGATATGATTTTAAAAACTCTGGTTGAGAATTGATGAGTTGATTTGGATTGTGATTGAGAAATGATGATTCGTGAGTTTTGGTTGAAAAGCGATAAGCTGAGCAAAACCACAATGAAGATGAATGGAACAAGTCCTTGTGATGATGTTCGTAACTGGAATGATGATAATGACTTCAGAAAATCACTATGAGATTAGTGGATTGTGTTCACCGATTGCTACTGTTAACACTTGACTCAGTGAATCAAGTTAAGGGATGACAAATTAAAAACATGTATAATTGAAATTCCCATGGAGGAATGTTCAGATGGAAATTTTGGTCTAATGGACCATTATTGTGATAAAGATATGAATGATATGATCTGCAAGAATTAGTATCTGATGATGAGTTCTATATAAGGGATCTTTATCCCAGGGTTCTGTTGGGTTCACTAGACTATAAGGAACCCCAGAATCAGTTGGATCTTAAGGAAAAGAGTTGTCCTCTAGTTTGCGCGATGAGGACATCTCGCGTTTTTTAAGTGGGGTAGGATGTAAGATTTCTCCCTCCAGCTTTTGAGGTGTGCAAGGTAAGAACCTCCCTTTCTGATCTTATAATCATTCCCCTCTCAGGAATAAAAGAAAGATCCTGTTTTACCCTATTTTGGCCTGGAGAGAGAAAATGTCTAAAGGGAGGTAATTCAAAATTGAGATATTTTTGGATATAAAATCCTCCTAGTGTCTAAAATGATTTCCCCTGAGACAGAAATTCAAAAAGAACTTTCCAATGTGCAATTGGAATTAATTAAAAATAGGTTTAAAGGACCTTAGCCTAAGCCTAGTCTAGATTTTCAGAAATTTTTAGATTATGGTTCACTTAAGGTTCCTATGGACCAATAAGATTAATCCAAATGTCTGGAGGAGGTAAATTGAGGAATAAAAGAAAAACCCCCACCCACAAATGAGTAAATGCTCACATAAGATGAAGAGTTGACTAAGTACAAGGTTTATTAGTAAAAAAAGAAGAGATATTTAGAGGAAATGATGCATTTTTGACACCTCAGTGTGGGGATCGCCCCTCATGAAGGAGGCGCCTATTTCACATGTGTGGAGGAGTTTTAAACTAAAAAATAATGAGATATTTTTATCTCTCCTCTCTCCTATTTCAACTAGATCCAAAAAGTAAGCTAAACTGACCCAAAAATGGTCAAATATTGACCAAACTGATCTTGAAAATTCTAGAATCAGTTTGCTTGGTTAGAGGGTCACTTTTTCTTATAAATAGAAGCCTCCCCCTTTGTAAAAGCTTAATGGTGTTTATGCACTTTTCTTATAAATAGAAGCCTCCCCCTTTGTAAAAGCTTAATGGTGTTTATGCACTTTTACTCTGCTCTTGTCCTGAGTATTGATTTTTTTTAATAATTAAATTATTTTTTACCTAATCCTCTCCAAAGAAATTGGTGGCCACTCTTGATTCAAACAAGAGTAGAACCCTCAATCCCTCAAGCCAAAGGAAAGCTTACAACTCCATGTAAGCTAAATTTTCTTACTTTTTTAATTTTAAATCTCGGGTTTTCTTGATTTTCTTGTTTTATACTTGCTTGAATTAAATTCAAATGCTATGCCTTTGAGGAAAAGGCCACCCCCTTCTTTTCTTGATTTTCTTGTTTTATAGTTGCTTGAATTAAATTCAAATGCTATGCCTTTGAGGAAAAGGCCAACCCCTTCTTTTCTCTACAATTCAGCCTTTCTTAATCCTAGAAAGTTTAGTTAAATGATTAATTAAACTTTTCTTATTGTTTACTCTCTTGAATTATGAAAATTGAGTAGATTAGAGTGCTATACATCTAGATTGGGTTAATTTAAGTTGAAATTAGAATGATAAAAATGAGAAATGGTCAGCCATACAAAGGAGGTTATGGCAAAATTTTCCAGATATTTGAGGGAACAAAAATTTATTTTTATGTTATTCCAAAAGAGTAATTCCCACTGTTTGTGCATTCTAAAAGAAATATTCTAAATACTCCATGTACATATTCACCTATGAATATGCATGGATATCACTGATATTAATTATTAGAATTGATTTTTATGCATAGAAAGATGCATAATGGAAATTATTTTATTATGCAAGTGTTATTTAGATTAAATTTAATTTCTTTGCATAGAAGTTGCATAATGAAAATTATTTTATTATAAAAGTGTTATTTTCATTAAATTTTATTTTATCCATAGAAAGATGGATAAAGGATTTATTTTTATTTCAAAAGTGTTATTCTCATTAAAATTGATTTTATGCATAGAAAGATGCATAAAGGATTTATTTTTATTTCAAAAGTGTTATTCTCATTAAAGTCCATTTTTATGCATAATTAGATGCGTAAAGAATCTTTATATCAAAATTAGAATTATCTTAAATTCTATGAATAGATGTGATAGATATGATGTGAATAGATGTGATAGATATGATGTGAATAGATGTAATGAGATGTGATGAGAAACAGATAGGTGTGAATGAATGGATGGATGGATGTGATGTGAATAGAGGTGATGAGATGTGAGGTGAACTGATAGATGTGATGTGAATCAGATAGATGTGAATGAGATAGATGTGAATGAATGGATGAGATGTGATGTCATGTGAATCAGGATGTAAATGAATAATATGGGATATGAGTGGATGATATGTGATGAAAATGGATGTGAATGTATAAGTGAAGAATGTATGTGAATGTATATGTGAAGAATGGATATGAATGTATATGTGAAGAATGGATGCGAATGTGTATGTAAAAGACTGGATGTGGTTATGTATGTGAAGAATGGATGTGGATGTATGTGAAAGAATGGATGTGGATATGTATGTGAAAGAATGGATGTGGATGTATGTGAAAGAATGGATGTGGATATGTATGTGAAAGAATGGACATGGATGTATGTGAAAGAATGGATGTGGATATGTATGTGAAAGAATGGACGTGGATGTATTGGAAAGAATGGATGTGGATATGTATGTGAAAGAATGGACGTGGATGTATGTGAAAGAATGGATGTGGATTTGTATGTGAAAGAATGGATGTCGATGTATGTGAAAGAATGGATGTCGATGTGTATGTGAAAGAATGTGATGTGGATGTGTATGTGTATGTGTATGTGAAAGAATGTGATGTGATGTAAAGAGATGTGATGTGACATAAATATATGTGGATGTGAAGTGATAGATATGAATGTATGAATAGATGTGGGTAGTCGTACATGTGAACGATTGGATGGATGTGGATGAATAAGATGAGATGTGTATGAATGAGATATAATGTGGATAGATGTGATGTGATGTTAAGTATATGATGGGATGGTGATGAGAATGAATGTGATGGATATGAGTGAATGTGATGTGAATTGGTACTTCCATCTGAAGACTGAATTACTAATTTATGAATTCCAGTCTGAATATCAATTCATATGAATTTCATCACACAATTACAACCTTTTATTGCTACTTCATAAATTTTTGAAATTTTTGGCTTCTTGGTTGATCCACATTAGCCAAATTGTTCTAATACCAGCTGAAAGATCCCTGTCCCCACCGCGCAATGAATTCAGGGGTGCTAGCAGCGGAAGTAGCACTTCTTGCGTAGGGAAGGTTCCTCACTCGGGGCCTCGCCCCAGATATCCGAACAAGAGACTAATCCATCGGTTCTTCCAAAATCGAACCCGGAAAAGCTTCCCTTGCCCGAAAAGCACGGCCGATTCCTCCAGGATAATTTTACTCTAACGTAGTCAAAAGCCTTAACTAACTGAACTGATCTGACCGAACCCGTAAGTCCCATAGTCAGATTAAGGAAAAGATTGAACTTGGATCATAGAGACCAACGCTTTTTTCCTCATTGAGAGACACAACCCGTTGATTCTTTTCCATAGAACAATTTTTATTGTTAGCCAACCACCCAACCACATTGTCTCTTCAATCACCTAAACATTGTTGTCTTTAAGGCCCAGTACCCTTCTAAGCTCTTCCCATTTCCCTTTCTCCTTCCCTAAGAGGATAGTACTTCCACCACATCTATCCACCACCTTTTCCACCATGTTGAAATCCCCTAGTATAATACAAGGAACTTGAATATTTAAGTTGGCAATCCAATTTCACATATTACTTCTAATTTGATGATTGTGGGTCCCATATAAATTAATAATCCGTATTCTACCCCAATGTACCTAAAATTAATCCCACCATAAAAAATCTCCCATTCACTAAACCTACCTAATCTAGGAATTTTTCCAAAAAGATTGTGCTCTTGGTGGATAGCAAAAATCAAGAAGCCCCAAGATTTCAGTAACCCCCAAAACAAGGCATTCTTCTTTTTATCTTTGATGCCCTTAATGTTCCACGTACATCCAATAAACTCTAGATAATTTTTCATGAAAGATCAATTTCTGGTACCATCTCAACATCCTCTTCATTCCTCATATTGTTCTGTTCATTTTGGATTCCTTTCCAAGCTTTCCCTACTATAAAGTCAAATCTTTATTCAGACGAGGGGCGGCTATCACTATCATTAAGTGGACTGAAAGGATTAGAGTAATAGGCAGGACTCAGATTCCCATGAAAATCTAGCCTTTTACCCTTTGATCCCCGGTTAGGTTGAGCCTTCCTGGCTTCTACCACCTTAGCCTGTTTAACACTAGTAACTTTAACCCATTCCCTTTCCAAAGTGCCTTTCCTAGACTCATTCATTACTTCTTTACCTTTATCCTCATTCTTTTGGCTTTCAACCGAGGTTTTAGCTTTTTCCATTCCTTTTACCTCCTCCCTTTTAGTAGCCATCAGGTCAGGACAATATCTCGCAATATGGTTGAAACCTCCGCACCTAAAGCATGTACGTGAGAATGCACTGAATTTAAGAACTAATTCTAGGGTACCAAGTTGACCTAGGTCCACATTAATTGAATTTGGGATTTCAATGGAAGTATTTCAGGTGATACACACGCTATCACCCTACCTCCCTCCCACCTCATTGTTAGGGACATACAACACTGGACCTAGAGATTGGGCTATATCTTGTAAAGCAGGCCTTAGCCAAGGGGGAAGACCGACCACCTCCACCCACATAGGGCATGCACTCTGTATACTTTTAGTAACGTCAAACAATGGATCAAAAGGAAAGACATGCACCAGACGCCCAAAAAATAGAAGCTCTTTAGTAAATAGCTCAGAGACTGCTTGACCCTTGATAAAGAGGACATTAAAGAAGCCTTTTCCCAAATATAAAATCTTAGATACAACACTATCATGCACTACAACATAATGAGGGTCTATCGACGAAACTAGCGGCGTTTTTATAACTAGAAGGGTAGGTAGATGTCAGGCCATTTTCACTGCTAGAAACACTGCACAGGCCTCCCCAGTCTGCCTCTGCTCTTTTTTTCATCAAAATAGAGTCAGAATTTTAAATTTATGACACAAACACAAATATAAAAAACACATAGATTGTGGAGAATAAAATTGAGTCCAAAAAGGTATTATATTTCAGAAAGTGTTGGGCCTTTGGCCATATATATATATATATATATATATATAAAGTGTTGGGCCTTTGGCCATATATATATATATATATATATATATATAAAGTGTTGGGCCTTTGGCCATATATATATATATATATATATATATAAAGTGTTTACAATGAAGAGGTTGTTGAGATATGGAGCTCATCTAGTGAGGCGGTGGACACTGATGACCTGCCTGGGGGATAGGTCCCACACTTACACCACTAGCATGGTTGGTGAGATCATGGGTGATATGCGGTTGTTGAGATATCTAGCTCATCCAGTGAGGCGGTGGACACTGATGAACCGCCTGGGGGATAGGTCCCACACTTACACCACTGGCATGGTTGGTGAGATCATGGGTGATATGCGGCCAGTGGGATGACAGGCTGTGTGACAGCCATTCTAGAGACTGACATAGTTATAGTGCCATCTCATTTAGTTGGGTTCACACTATAGAGAACCCGTGTATGTATTGGTTGAGACCTTTCATAGTGTGTGTACTCTTATCTTGTATATGGTTTTTTGAGTGTCGAGTGAAGAAGAAGAAGATTTTTAGCCTCTCACCTTGTGTGTTCTCTATTAGGGTTTTGTGAGTGTGTTTGTGCTTGCAAGAACTCAAGCTCTCTTCCCCCTTGCATCTTTTCATGGTATCAGAGCCTGGTGCATGCTAAGGGCTGAGTTGCAAGTAAGAGAACCACAGGAAAGCGGTACGAGGGTAAGAGCTGCAACTACTCTTTCCTATTTGTGTTGGTGACTACACTCCTGTTGGGAGCTCTATGGGAGGCACCGGCAAACGATCTCTGATTGAGGAGCTTTCTTCGCGGGAGTAAAGCTATAGGGCAACTATACTGTCCTATCGGACCACATTTTATGCGTTTTTGGCACGTCTGGACCTCCGTTTTTCAAAAAGCAGGCGATTTTGAGCACTGCGGGTAAGTCATTGATTCTCTGCACTATGTTTTAAGAACTACAGGAAGACAGATTGGCTGTGTAGACATAGTGTGTGCTGCAAAGAGGTCAACAGTTGTCATTGGGTATATGTATGCATATTGAAGTCACTGGTTGTGACATTTGAGAGTACTACAGTACTGCTGCAGAAATTACAGCAGTTTGTGCAAGACAAACCAGAGTGCTATTTCTGGTAAAATTGTGTGTTTGGCAAGATGTCAAATGATGGGATAACCCAGATTGTGGCTGAGAAGCTTGATAAGAATAACTTCCATGCTTGGAGGTTCAGGCTGACGAATTTCCTGATGGGAAAGGGCTATTGGGACTACATAGAAGGTAAGCATGAAGAGGCACCGGAGATACCGGACATAAATCCAACTGCTGCTCTGCAGATGTGAAAGAGTTTAAAGACTGGAACCAAGGAGCCAGGAAAGTTATGTATTGGCTCTCCATTAGTATACATGACACCATGATTGGGCACATTCAGGATGCCAAGTCTCCCAAAGAGGTGTGGGACACCTTGGTTAAACTCTATGAAACAAATACCAAGGCACGCAAGATACAGTTGAAGAACGAACTTCATACTGTGGAGAAAAAGAGCATGTCTGTGAATAACTATGTATTGAAGATAAAGGGTATTGTGGAATCCCTTGCATCTTATTGGTGTTTCAGTAGAAGATGATGATAAGGTGGAAGTCTGTCTACGTGGTCTCGGGCCACAATACAAGGCATTCAAGACGTCTATTCAGACTCGAGAAAACATTCCCAACTTTACAGATTTGGTGTCTATGCTGATTATAGAAGAGAAGAGCTTGGGTAAAGACCAACAGTCTTCACAAAACAAAAACAGTTCAGAGCAACAAGCCTTCTACACAAGTTCAGGAAGAGGACGAGGAAGAGGAGGCCGAGGACGCGGTCAAGGAGGTGGCCGAATAGGTAATCAAAATTATGGCCAGCAGGCAGCAACAACAACAGTCCCAGAATACACAATAACAACATCAACAACACACAGGTGGAAGAGGCAAATTCAGAGGCAAGGGGAGTCAAAGAGGTCATGGAAATTGACAAAGGCAGTATAATGATGCACGTGAATGCTTTTATTGTGGTAAGCCTGGACATGTGCAGGCAGAGTGTTATAAGAAGCAGGTTGACATGCAAAATGGGAAAGTGCAGCAGAATAACTATGCATCCTCAAGCAGAAATTATGAGGATAATGAAAGGTTGTTTGTTATGTAGCATGTCGTGAATGCCATGTCTGAAAATATTGAAGCAGCACAAAAAGATGATGTATGGTATGTGGATTCAGGTGCTTCGAACCAATGACAAGTCATGGGGAGTGGTTCAAGGAGATGAAAAACCCAGAAAGACCAGGTTTTTTGATAACAAAGGATGACACTGCTCATCCAATTGCACATGTTGGAGATGTGCCATTGTCTATGCAGGATGGCAAAGTGAAGTACCTTGCAGATGTACTTCATGTTCCGAACATAACAAAGAATTTGGTTTCAGTTGGCCAAATGATTGAGCAGGGTTTGCAGGTTCGGTTTAACCCTGATGGTTGTTATGTTGAAGACTTTAAAGACAAGTGCAGGTTGGTTGCAAAAGGCAACAGAGTGGGCAGAATGTTTGCGTTGAATGTAGACATGCCTGAAATGAGTGCTGCGATGTTTGCAAATGGTTCAGGAATTGTTGTAGACACAGACATTTGGCATAAAAGAATTGGACATGTGAATGTGTAGAGAATGAAGTCTATGCAGACTAAAGGAATTGTGACAGGGCTGCCAAAGTTTAAAGTGGAAGGTATGCACAGACATTTGGCATAAAAGAATTGGACATGTGAATGTGTAGAGAATGAAGTCTATGCAGACTAAAGGAATTGTGACAAGGCTGCCAAAGTTTAAAGTGGAAGGTATGCACAGAATATGTGAAGCATGCCAATTTGGAAAGCAAACAAAGCATGTATTTCCACGTAGCAGATATGTGAGCAGAAATGCACTAGATGTTGTGCATTCAGATGTATGGGGTCCTACGAAGACCATATCTATGGGAGGCTACAGATATTATGTGACATTCATTGACCACACAAGGAAAGTGTGGGTATATTTCATGAAGGAGAGGAGTGAGGTGTTCACTCACTTTCAAAATTTCAGAGTTTTGGTTGAAAAGCAAACAGGGAAATATGTAAAGTGTCTAAGGTCAGATGGAGGGGGAGAGTACTTCTCCAATGAGTTCTCTGAATTTTTGAAGAAGAATGGTATTCGGAGACAGTTTACATGCAAATACACTCCGCAGCAAAATGGAGTTGCTGAGCGAAAAAACAGGCACATTGATGAGATTATGCTAGCATTGATGGAAGAGAAGAATATACCGCATAGCTATTAACACCATATTGGGGAATATGGGAATTTCCCACAACAAGTTTGAGACACGTGGTCAAAAGTTTGGATTAACCATAACTTGAACACCACTAATGCAAAATGAGCGCTTTATAGCTCTTTAGATTCCATTTTTCAAGCGCTTTCCAATGATAGGTCATATGATAGGGTTTTGAGAAACTTACAAACATGTTATCCATGTCCCCTTTTTTAAGTATTCAAAAATGAGAATTGGAAAATTCCCAAATTCACTAATATGGTGTTTATTGGGCTGAGGCTGTTTCTACAACAATATACATCATGAATAGGACTCCAACTGTAGCCATACATGATGTAACTCCAGAGGAGAGGTTTACTGGCAGAAAACCTGATTTGTCTCATCTGTAAGTTTTTGGATGCATTGCATGTGTGCATGTGCCAGATGAGCTGAGAACTAAGCTAGATCCGAAAGCTAAAAAATGTGTGTTTATTGGATATTCCCTTGAGCAAAAGGGATATAGGTGTTATAACCCTGCTACACGTGATTTGAGGGTAAACAGGGATGTTGTCTTTGATGAGATGAGCAGCTAGTATGCTGCTGAAAAAGAAGCTGTAGAGGGGCTGATGTGAGTGGAAGTGTGGTTGCACAGAATGCACGTCAGCAATCACATTCTTTGAGTGGACCAGGAGAGTCCTCATCTAGTGGGTCTGTTGTTGATAGACCATGGAGTGGCAGGCTACGTCATAATACTAGTCTTGCAAATGTGATTAGTATATCACATAAAGGAAAAGAGAAAGTGGTTGAGCCCCTTGGTATGCCTGTCATTTTTGCAAGGCATTCTGTTGATGGAGAGTCTAGTGGCTCAGATATGAGCCTTGATGTGAGGAGCTTGGGATCCCAGCTATGAGAACACCTGGTGTAAATAAGGCTATGGAAGCCATGAATGAAAAGCTGCGAAGATCTGGGAGAGTGAAAAATCCTGTGCAGAGATTTACCTATGGTGGTTATGTGGCACATCACTATGCATATATGGCAAAGGTTGTGCAGGTTGTTGAGCCCACATGCATATATGGCAAAGGTTGTGCAGGTTGTTGAGCCCACATGCATTGATGAGGTTGTTGGAAATGTGTGTTGGGAGAAAGCTATGGATGAGCAGATGAATGCACTATATGGAAATGAAACTTGGGACTTAATGCGATTGCCTGAAGACAAGAAAGCCATTGGATGCAAGTGGGTGTACAAAGGAAAACATAACAGTGATGGAAGCATAAACAGGTATAAGGCTAGGTTGGTAGCCAAAGGGTATGTGCAGACATATGGTATTGATTATGAGGAAACTTTCAGCCCAGTTGCCAAGATGGCAACAGTGAGAGTTGTGATAGCAGTAGTTGCATCAAAGCAATGGTCTTTACATCAGATGGATGTAAAGAATGCATTCTTGCATGGGGATTTGCAAGAAGAGGTGTATATGTTGCAGCCGCCTGGTTATGAGGATGTGAGTCACCCCGAGCATGTTTGCAGGTTGAAGAAAGCCTTGTATGGCTTAAAGCAAGCACCAAGAGCATGGTCTAACAAGATTTTTGAATATCTTGTCACTATTGGCTTTCATGTAGCCAATGCAGATTTCTCGCTGTATGTGAGACATGGTGATAGAGGGGGTTATGCTTGTTGTTGTCATCTATGTAGATGACTTGATCATTACGGGGGACCATGATGCAGAGATCTTTGATGTAAAGATCTTACTTAGACATAAGTTTGAGATGAAGGATAGGGGGAGCTCAGATATTTCTTGGGCATTGAGGTGATTAGGTCACCACATGGTATTGGATTACTGCAGAGACATAATGGCTTGGACATGTTATCCAAGTATGGTATGACAGGCTGTAAGCCTATCTCAGTGCCATTGGATCAGAATGGCAAGTTGAGTGCAGATTCAGGAGAGATTTTGGAGGATCCTACTATGTATAGGTGCATAGTAGGAAGCTTGATATACATGATGATCACCAGGCCAGATTTGAGCCATGCTGTTGGGTTGGTGAGTCAGTTTATGCAGGTTTCACGGAAACCGCATTTGGATGCATTGAGACGCATATTGAGGTATGTGAGGTCTACTTTGCATTGTGACTATTCTATGAGACTGGGACAGAGATATGTGTACATGGGTACACAAAAGATGATTGAGCTGGTAGTATCTCAGATAGAAGATCTACCACTGGATTCATGTTTTCTTTGGGGAGTGCTGCTGTGACTTGGAGCAGCAAGAAGCAGCCTACGGTTGCTCTATCCAGTACAGAGGCTGAGTACAGAGGAGTTGCTATGGCAGCATGTGAGGTAGCTTGGTTGAGAAAGCTACTTGCAGATTTGGGTCTATCAGTGGGGATAGACAAGTTGTCATTTTCTGTGACAACATTAGCAGTATACAGTTGGCCACAAACCCAGTTTTTCATGCTCGTACAAAGTATATAGATGTCCACTATCACTTCGTCAGAGAGAAGGTCTTGGCAGGAGACCTTGACCTTGTTTATGTTAGCACAGAGGATCAGGTAGCTAACATCTTCACCAAAGCATTGGGTACAGAGAAGCTCCGCAGATTCAAGGCTTTGCTTGGTGTACATGAGATAGAGTTGAGCTCGAGGGGGAGTGTTGAGATATCGAGCTCATCCAGTGAGGCGGTGGACACTGATGACCCGCCTAGGGGATAGGTCCCACACTTACACCACTGGCATGGTTGGTGAGATCATGGGTGATATGCAGCCAATGGGATGACAGGCTGTGTGACAGCCATTCTAGAGACTGGCATAGTTATAGTGCCAGCTCATTTAGTTGGGTTTACACTATAGAGAACCCGTGTATGTATTGGTTGAGTACCTTTCATAGTGTGTGTACTCTTATCTTGTATATGGTTTTTTGAGTGTTGAGTGAAGAAGAAGAAGATTTTTAGCCTCTCACCTTGTGTGTTCTCTATTAGGGTTTTGTGAGTGCGTGTGTGCTTGCAAGAGCTCAAGCTCTCTTCCCCCTTGCATC
Organism: Cibotium barometz; assembly: GCF_041138505.1. NCBI lineage: Eukaryota > Viridiplantae > Streptophyta > Polypodiopsida > Cyatheales > Cibotiaceae > Cibotium > Cibotium barometz. The sequence continues at coordinate 14,209,325 of NC_141066.1, read as the reverse complement.
TTTTCAGAGGTATTTAACTAGAATCCTCATCGGATTCTGAGTGATCATCATCATCGTCTTCCTTGTCCTCTTCACTTGCTTCATGCTAATAATCAGGATCCTCCTCTTCATCTTCTCCTTCATCCTACATACATGCCATCAAAGCGCAAGGTAAGCAAGAGCATTAAAATATAATTAGATATAGAAAAGAGAATGGTTTAGGCTCACTTACCTCATATTCTTGAGTCCCCAAAACGAACCCATCCAAGCATACGCCTCGCGTACACATCCACACCCACAATTACAGATGGGGGCTCTATACCCATAGTCATACTCCTCCTTTGTTGGGTCACACCCAATAACCTCCCTTTACAAAAAAAATTAAGAAAATATATAATTATTTAAAGAAAACAATATAGTACAAAACAAAATGAAAGAGGAGAAGAAATGATTACTTACAAAATGAGCAATAAAGGAGGATTTTCTGCCGAAGCCGAAGTGTAAAGCCCCTTGCTTTCGTAGTTCGAGAAGCACTTGGCATCGCTTGTTGAACTTCTTTTTGTGGTTTGGTACGGCCGTGGCAAGCTGATCAAGAGTTGGAATAGCCGTGGCAGTTTCAGATCGACCTATTGCATAGGGCTTATGCATAAGCCCTATTGCATAAGGCCTATGAATTATCCTATTGCAAGAGGCCTATTGCATAAGGCTGTGCATAAAGCCTATTGCCTATTGACCTAACCCTAATCCCCGGCACCCAAGGGTGCAAAAACACAAAGACAAGAAGCATAAGCAAAAAAGATGAAAGAGGGCTTACCGTATGAGAGGCTATGCCCAAACCCTTGCTCACTTGAATAAACCTACCAAAAAGAAACATAATAAATAAAAAAGTTAGTCCTCATTAACACATTAGTAAGCAAGAAGAACAAGAGCAAAAAGAGGTGAGTACCCTAAACCCTACTCTTAATGCATAAGTGAATGAAAAAATTAGTTTACGTTAAGCCTAAACCCTAGCTCTATGCATAGAATGCTTAATAGAAAGCTTTGATAGAGAGCAAAAAGTTAGTCCTCATTAACACATTAGTAAGCAAGAAGAACAAGAGCAAAAAGAGGTGAGTACCCTAAACCCTACTCTTAATGCATAAGTGAATGAAAAAATTAGTTTATGTTAAGCCTAAACCCTAGCTCTATGCATAGAATGCTTAATAGAAAGCTTTGATAGAGAGATCTCCATCAAAGCTCTCTATTAGAGCTCTATGTATTAGGCTAGGGTTAGGGAAAGGGAGAGGAAAGAGAGGGGAAGGGAGAAAGGGGAAGGAAAGAGAGAGGAAGGGAAAGAAAAGCTCATATTGATCTATGTCCAATCTTTCCATGAAAGCTTGGAAGAAGATAAAGATTGAAGAAAACCATTAAAGCTTGAAGAAAGCAAGAAAGGTATTGGAGAGGGAGACTTGATTGATGCAAAACCCTTGAGAGAAGAGGTGTGGTGGGAGGAATAGTCAGCTGCAAGTGTAGGCTTTGTATGTGCAGGATAGGGGAAGTAGGTAGGTATTGACACCCTTTGGCGGTGATTTAGGAGGGAGTCATAGTTCGCAGGTTGCTGCTCAACAGTGAAATTTTGTTGCTGAGCAGCAAATTTTTGCTGTGCTATAGGCAGCATCGAGAAAATGCTGCTGTGGTCACTGTGTAGCAGCAAAACCCTAGGTAATTTTTTGTTTGTAGTTCTGTTTGTTGTTGTGTGTTTTGTATGAACCCTAAATCAGTTTTGGCCAGGTTAAAGATGTCTGACAGTGATCATCAAGGGTTGGAAGTTGGTTTCAAGAAAGACATTATTGAGAGAAAAAAATCGATGTGTGTGTGATCGATACAAGGACCTGTATACACGACAACGTCGTATAACAATCGAACATATGGTCTTCATGAGATAGTGGCACGACTAAGTGCAGATGATGACATGGAGAAGAACCATAGGAGAGTACTAGGTAACATGCCACACCATTCGGTGACATCGGGTAGAGTGTAGAAGGTGGCAAGGCTTCATATGGAAAGCATGGCTGGGACTCATCTTCCCCAACAAGGTTCTCCACCATTACCACATGAGGAGGAAGAGAATCTCATCATGGATGATATGGTGAATGACTTCTTTGTATGGGAGGTCATAGATGATACTGAGCAAGATCCAATGTCACAAGAGGAGGAAACCTTGCATAGAGAGGCAAGCACCCTTTGTATGAGGTATGTTTGTACTCCACACTGCGAGTAAACTTGGAGCTATTGAACTTGCAAACAACTTATGGATGGAGTGATGCAAGTGTCACAAGTCTTCTTCGATAAGACCGCCTCATTTTATTCTCTCAAATAGAAAATGTTTCATGTTCTATATACTCTCCTTTGCTAATATTTTGACATATGATTTCTTATGTTATGTTATAGGCTTCTCAAGAAGATTCTTCCCCCTCAATCTATTACCGAACTCATGAGATGGGTGTCGTAAAATTCTCTCTATGCTAGGTATGGATTACACAAAAATACACGCATGTCCCAATGATTGCATGGTATTAGAGGGGTTAATAAAGATGCAACACAATGTCTACAATGTGGGGAGAGCCACTGTAGGGATGATTTGCAAGGAAATAATTTTTTCCGAAAGGTTTTGAGACACTTCCCTATCATTCCTCACATCCAACACATGTTTAAATGTAAGGGGATTATCGAACTCACGAGATGGGTGTCGTAAAATGCCCTCTATGCTAGGGATGGATTACATAAAAATACACGCATGTCCCAATGATTGCATGCTATTTAGAGGGGTTAATAAAGATGCAACACAATGTCTACAATGTAGGGAGAGCCTCTATAGGGATGATTTGCAAGGAGATAAAGTTCCCCAAAAGGTTTTGAGACACTTCCCTATCATTCCTTGCATCTAACGCATGTTTAAATATAAGGGGGTTGCAGATCAACTCATGACATGGCATGCTACTCATCGCTTGATCGATGGCATCATGAGGATCGTAGGCTGATTCATCGGCATAGCAACATGTGGAGCATCAATGGCCAGAGTTTAAAGATGAACCTCGTCACTTACGTCTTGGCTTGGGCATGACCCATTTGGATTCAAGTCCACATCATGGTCTACTTGGCCTATTGTATTAGTGAATTACAACCTCCCTCCATGGATGGCAATCAAGAAAGGTCATATCATGCTTTCTCTCCTTGTATCAGGCAAGTATAAGGTGGCGAACATGGATGTGTACCTCGAGCCTTTGATTGAGGAGCTTGAAAAACTATGGCGAGGTATCAAAGTACATGACGTTTGAAGGCCAATAAATGGGCTTGAGGCAGAGGTGAAAGGAGTTTTGCTTTGGACGATGCATGACTATCCATCACGGGTTCTCAGAGTGCTCAGGCACCTACTTGAACCTTATATGCATAAGGCTTTGGTCTTTAAACTTCAAGTTTATATCTCTATCTCAATTTTAAAATAGGTTTGGCAACCTCCGGACATCATGCATGTCCGATTTGTGGACCATCACTTGTTTCGGAAAGACCCTTTACACTTAAGAAGGTGGTGTATGATAAACATCATCGATTTCTCCCTTCTTCACATCCTAAGTATGTGTCACATGATGTCTCACCACTTGTGATGGGAGGTAGAGATTGGTTTGAGGCATGGAGAAGCACTCATAATCCACCACCAAATGGGTTGACACTCAATCTTCTTTTGATTTCCATATTGGTGTGATATGAAGATGAATCATCTCTTAGATACCATGCATATCTTCAAGAATGTGGCAACAAATTATTGGGACCATTTAATTGGTAAAAGAGATACAAAGGGTGCAAGGGATGACTTACAAAACATTGGACGCCTTCAAAGTGCATGGCCAATTGAAAATGAGAGTGGCAAAATAGTCCTACCAAAGGCACCATGGGTATTAACCAAGAGAGGGAGCACAATAAGGTGAAAAGTGTGATTGCCTCTTTTCGTACACCAATAGGAGTAATTTATTCATTGAAGGGTGCCTTCATAAAGACCAAAAAGAAAGGAGAGGGACAATTATATGGGCTCAAGACACATGATTGGCACAAGATATTATAGGTATATATATATTCGCTTATTCATTTTCTCTTTGTGGTACATAATTTGTAAGCTCATATACTAACTTCCATTTTTTTCTATGCATACTTTATTCTTCCAATTGCTATAGTTGGTTGTGGAGACAAGAAGTTGAGAGAGGCTATTTACAAAATGGGAAGCTTAGTAAGGTATGAATCTTCTCTTCAATTCACTAAGTTATATTGCTTATTTGGAATTCTCATGTGCTCAAAAGTTATGTATTAGTACATAGTATACATAATTGCTATGTATGTAAGTACAAAGACTTAAAGGAGATTGATCCTACATTCATTGAGATGGCTCATCTCAATGCTATTGAGGTAGTGTGTATGATCGAGGGGACAACTTTCCTAGAACAATTCTCACTGGCCAATTGCATCTTGTGGTGCATTTGGTTAATGAAGTAGCATTGTGTGGTGTTGTTGGGTGGTTGCAAGATGAGGTTATCTAGTTTCATGTAGTGGGCGCCCTTGGCTTTAGCTGGAAAACAGGCATTTTTTTAACAAGAATAGCCAATCTCTCCTAGTAGTTAGCCAAGGAGTTTCACTTCAAGGTCTTCTAATAAAACATCATATGCAAAGTTGGGCACCTAAAACTATAATCTAATCGAATATCCAATAATTGCAAATCCCCTTTTCTTTGGGAACCAAGTTTGTATACAGGCCCTATCGTAGGTTTAGACAGGTACAGTGAATGTGAGTAAATTGCCTATAACTTTTACATTATTACTCATATGATGTTCCCACTTTGCATATCACAAATACAAATAACATAGAGCTTAACTTGATTTATCGAGTAATTTTTGATGTGTTCTACTATTTTCTATATTATTTAAAAGGTATTAGAATTGTAAACATTCTATTTTATCCTCCCACCACATCTACCATTTAAAATGCTCAAATTGTATGGATCTAGTGATGATTAGATTGGGAAAGATTAGTATAATGTGGGTATAAGGTAAAATTACAAATCTAACGGTTGGATTTTTGTAGATTTACTTTGGAAAATTTGTTTATGACAGTTAGAGGCCCATTAAATCAATTGTAATTTAATTCTAGAAAATTAAATATTGAATCTTTCAATCTAAAAACTCTAGGGATTAATACTCTTGTTGCCATGAATTTATTAAAAAAAATTTGGCTTAATTTGAGTATGGAAAGGTCCATTTTTAATCCTCCCAAGTGAAAATTCCCATATTGTGTCCACTCTCACCTTTTCAAGTCTAAAACCAATCCTAGTTAGGTTTGGAAATCTAGGCTTGGTAAACTTTAAAGCTTAGGTTTCATTCCATGTGTGAGGCTTGGGTAGGCACAAATCTTATATATGCATGCCACTTTATGTCCACATGAGCTTCGAGAGGATCCACATAAGCAGCTTGCCACCTCCACCCTCCATGTCAACATGGTCAACCTAGTTGACTCCCCACCTCATCATCCTAGTCATCATTAATGCCACATCTTCTTGCCACCTTTGCATGCCACCTCGGACTTGGTGACATGGCATGCCACATTATGGAATTGCCACATCAACCATAATAGTGCCACATGTCAAGAGAATGCCACGTGTCATACACACATGTGACATGTGGCACCTCCTTCCCACTTCTCCTAAAAAAATATATTTTTGAAAAAGTTAATTTAGTGATTTAGAGAAATAGAATATAGAATTTTAAATAATTAAATATATATAACTTATTAAATAAAAGAATTTAAAATCACTAATTTTAAAGGATTATATTTTGAAATTAGATCAATAATAATATTATTAAAGTTTAAATTATTTAATTAATTTTTTTAAATTTAATATTTCTTAAAAAAATTTATGTAGAATAAACCTTTGAATAAAATTTAAAAAAATACTTTATTAAAAAAAGCAGTTATATAATTATAAAATAAAAGATATATTTATATATTTAGTAATGATAAATATTTAGACTTGTTAATAAATATTATTAATAATATTAATTTTTAAGTGGATAATAGTTTATCTTTAATTATCTTTATGTTTATCTTAATTATCCAATCAATCTTAGATAGGAAATCCAATGAGATTTGAAGTGGATAACCTATTTTTTCTATATAATCACACATCTCTAGTACAATCCCACACTTATCTCTAGTACTATTCCATCATTGAGCCTTTATAATATTTTCTCTCTTAGCTTCCTTGAGAATGGGTTCTTAAAGTCGTAGGAGTCGGAAACGTGATAGGACTAGACTTCCCCCCATCCACCAAGTTCAAGAGGAGGAGAGGAGAAGGGTAGCTCGTGAGAGAAAGAGAGAGTAGAGAGCACGTCAACGAGCAACACCTTCCGTTGGCGATGATCCGAGCCTTGCTCCTCCTCTTCCTCTCCCTCTCCCTCTGCCCTCTTCCCCCCCACTACCTATTAGTTTAGATAATCCACATGAACCCGCCCTTCCTGAGTCCCCTTCTCTTCTACAAGAACCCACCCCCCTCCTTTGGGCGCCCTTCGTGTGGATAGGAAAGAACTATCAAAGTCAAGGGCACATCGTCGTGCCCATGCAATCTTCCATTCCTATTTCAAAGACCTCAAGCCTTCATCACAGGCATGTGTGCTTGATGCTTTGATTGATCTTCCCAACATGGCCAACTGCAGGGCGCTTTCCGACATTGGAGGTCGAAGAGAGAGAGAGCTGGCATGGCGGTGCTACAAAGTTCCCAAATGAAGGGTAGGGTTAGTGCCACATCTCGCATCCTTTCCATAGCACTACACGCACTTAGAGTTGGGTCTATTAGATGACAAAGTTTAGATGCCAATGAGGTTGGTGCTTTGTGGGCGAGTAGTGGGCGAGTAGCTAGGCATGATCGCCTACTAGATGAAACCACTAGAACCTTGATAGAAAGTTTTTGGGAGGAGAATTGTCGTGCCTCGCCAGTTTTCAAGAAAGCTTTGCGTAAGAGAGTGACAAGAGGAGTGTTCATTGAGCACGATGCTTGCTTTCTTGAAATGACCCAAACTGAGTTGTATTCTCAGTTTGTGGCTTCGTATCCAAAGCTTAAAATTGGGCAAAGGTCATTTGAGGGGTGTAAGCCTTGGTTTGTGAGGTACTCACGTCAGCGTGACACATGTTGTTATCGCTACCATGTTGAGTTCAAACTTTTTTATGATGTGTTCCGTTCTCTTAGTGGGCATAGAGAGTTGCCTCATAGTCCTCGTGATTTCATCCACTCTCTTTTGTGTGTACGCACGGAGGATGCCCAGTTCCATAGGATGCCTTGTGTGGAGAGAAATTGCACATCATGTGGTTCACTTGCACATCTACAGATGGTAGATCTTGATGCAAGTGACCAAGAGATAGTGGCATGGCAACGTTATGAGTATGTGACACACCAGCTCCAGAGTGGTGGACAGTCCAGGAAGTTGTAGCTCGTGGACAAACATACACCACGTTGTCACTTCACAGCCACATTTAGGGAGCAGATCTATCCCTATATACGGCACAATCATTGTGCCAAGTGGCAGGATCGTCAGTTCTGAGGATACCTGGTAGAGTTTCCTATTGGTGTGGTCGTCTATGTGATTGATTTTGCAGAGAACTACACCTTCACACCTTTTCAGGAGATACAATCTGAGTATTACTTCTCAGAGCGGGTAATGGTTATATTTCATAATTTTTGTTTTGTGTTTGAGCTACATTACTTATTTGATTTTTTGTGTCCTAAACGTCTGTATTGCTTACCTCACCAGGTTGCTATTATGGTCCACATTAGCTATCAACATGCAGAGGCTCATGTAGATGGGATAGCGAGTACCCCTTAGACCCGTGTCATTATTCGAGAGTATCATTTCTATATCAGTGATGATCGTTCACATGATGCACATTTTGTGCAACACTGTTTTTGTCTCCATGACGATTTTTTAGGAGATTGTGGGATCATACATGGCCAGCGACGATGGGTTTGGTCGGATGGTTGTGGCACACAGTTCAAGTCATCACGACAATTCTATTGGCTCTACAGGTAGTACTTATGGTTCTCTTACATTTGCAATTAAACTAAATTCACTAGAACATCTTAAAGAAAACAATAACTAAGACTATCTTTTATGGATTTATTGGTGGCATGTGTAGTCTAGTATCCCAGTGATTTGGTCATTCCTTGAGACTGGTCATGGGAAGGGAGAGCATGATGGTGCGGGCACGTGTGTGAAACGTGCCCTGAGGCATCATCAGCTCTGTGGCGGCAGGATGCTCAGTGGTTCAGAGATGCGGGCCACATAGTCGAGTGGTGCTCCCAACATTTGTGTGGGAGTGCAGCATCATCGTATCCCAAACGTGATGCTCGGATTGTTAGGAGATTTTTTTGGCATGTGGATGGTGGCATGATTGACCGTAGAGCCTCCCATGATTGTGACACAGTACGTGGCACCTTGGGCTTACATTCCATCAGGAGCACGTGCATGGCGGCTCCCACGATTTACACACGACGGTTTGCATGCTTCTGTGGAGCATGTATGGATGGCAATTGGTCACATTGTGCCTCGAGAGGATGGGCAGATGCATGGATACAGACATTCCTCTCCCCCGAGCATCCTTCACATCCAATGTTGTCTGATGAGCACACAGGTCCTGCGTTCACGGTCAGTTATGATGACCTGACAGATTTGCTACAGGAGGGTGATGTATTTGCTGTTATTACCAGTGAGGGAAATAGCGAGGGAGTAGACTACTATCTGATGAGTTGCACTAGGCCAAAGTGCATCCTTGACCAGGGTGGATGATCATGGGTTTTCTTATGATGCCCATAGCATGATTGTGGCAGGCCGGTTCTACCAGCAGATTTGACTTCATCGGGGGAGTCTTGAGTTCCAGCAGTGGAAGTGGGAGTTAGAGGCATTTCAGTTCTCTCATCTAGAGATTGCTACCAGGCTCACTCTTGATCGAGTACAGAGCCAAAAACACAGTTCTCACCCTCGTTTTCGGCTTCGAGTGGATGACCATGAGAGCATTCTAGAGTAGTTGAGAGCTAGAGAGGGTGCTGCTGACTAGATCTCTATCTTGATAGTGACTAAACTCAGACTAGCTGGGTTAGCTCACTTACATTGAACTTAGATTTTTGCGAGTGACTAATCTCAGAATAGCTGGGGTAGCTCATTTTCAAAATACCTTGATCTTTTGAGTTAGTGGCTAAACCCAGAGTGGCTGTGTTAGCTCACATTCTGATGTACTTAGTTGATGTTTATATCATTATGAGTTTTCTCATTATTGAGGATCATTGCGTTAGTTGATGTTCATGGTTTTCTGATTTTTTTACACTTTGGCTATCATATCGTTTGTTGAAAATCACCATCACCATGTCCAACTTTGGTCACAATCGGAGCATGTTTGGGTACGATGGTATGGGGAAGCCTCGGATTTTCCATGGCCTCTTAAGCACCAAGAGACTTGAAAAATCCACACTGGGCGCTAATTACCCATCCAAACATGCTCCGATTGTGACCAAACTTTGCAAGCATGTGAGGGTGGGTCCCCCCCACATGCTTGCAAAGTTTGGTCCCCATCAGAGCATGTTTGGGTACGATAATATGGGGAAGGCCCGAATTTTCCATGGCCTCTTAAGCACCAAGAGACTTGAAAAATCCGCACTGGGCGCTAATTACCCATCCAAACATGCTCCGATTGTGACCAAACTTTGCAAGCAAGTGGGGGTGGGTCCTCCCCACTTGCTTGCAAAGTTTGGTTCCCATCGGAGTATGTTTGGGTGTGATGGTATAGGGAAGGCCTGGATTTTCCATGGCCTCTTAAGCACCAAGAGACTTGAAAACTCTGCACTAGGTGCTAATTACCCATCCAAACATGCTCCGATTATGACCAAACTTTGCAAGCATGTGGGGGTGGGTCCCCCCACATGCTTGCAGAGTTTGGTCCCCATCTGAGCATGTTTGCGTACGATGGTATGGGAAAGGCCCGGATTTTCCATGGCCTCTTAAGTACCAAGAGACTTGAAAAATCTGCACTAGCGCCAATTACCCATACAAACATGTCCCAATTGTGACCAAACTTTGCAAGCATGTGGGGGTGGGTCCCTCCACATGCTTGCAAAGTTTGGCCCCATCGGAGCATGTTTGGGTACGATGGTATGGGAAAGGCTCGGATTTTCCATGGCCTCTTAAGCACCAAGAGACTTGAAAATTCCGCACTGGGCTAATTATCCATCCAAACATGCCCCGATTGTGACCAAACTTTGCAAGCATGTGGGGGTGGGCCCCCCCCCACATGCTTGCAAAGTTTGGTCCCCATCCGAGCATGTTTGGGTATGATGGTATGTGGAAGGCCCGGATTTTCCATGGCGTCTTAAGCACCAAGAGACTTGAAAAATCCACACTGGGCGCTAATTACCAATCCAAACATGCCCCGATTGTGACCAAACTTTGCAAGCATGTGGGGGTGGGTCCCCCCCACTTGCTTGCAAAGTTTGGTTCCCATCGGAGCATGTTTGGGTACGATGGTATGGGGAAGGTCTGGATTTTCCATGGCCTCTTATGCACCAAGAGACTTGAAAAATCCACACTGGGCGCTAATTACCCATCCAAACATGCTTGGATTGTGACCAAACCCCACATGCTTGCAAAGTTTGGTCCCCATCGGAGCATGTTTGGGTACGATGGTATGGGGAAGGCCCGGATTTTCCATGGCCTCTTAAGCACCAAGAGACTTGAAAATTCTGCACTGGGCGCTAATTACCAATCCAAACATGCCCTGATTGTGACCAAACTTTGCAAGCATGTGGGGGTGGGTCCCTCCCACGTGCTTGCAAAGTTTGGTCCCCATCGGAGCATGTTTGGGTATGATGGTATGGAGAAAGCGCAGATTTTCCATGGCCTCTTAAGCACCAAGAGACTTGAAAAATCCGCACTGGGTGCTAATTACCAATCCAAACATGCCCCGATTGTGACCAATCCCCCCCACATGCTTGCAAAGTTTGGTTCCCATTGGAGCATGTTTGGGTACAATGGTATGGGGACGCCCCGGATTTTCCATGGCCTTTTAAGCACGAAGAGACTAGAAAAATCCGCACTGGGGCACTAATTACCAATCCAAACATGCCCGATTGCGACCAAACTTTGCAAACATGTGGGGGTAGGTCCCGGCCACATACTTGCAAAGTTTGGTCCCCATCAGAGCATTTTTGGGTACGATGGTATGGGGAAGGCCTAGATTTTCCATGGCCTCTTAAGCACCAAGAGACTTGAAAAATCCATACTAGTGCTAATTACCCATGCAAACATGCCCTGATTGTGACCAAACTCATGCTTGCAAAGTTTGGTCCCCATCGGAGCATGTTTGGGTACGATGGTATGGGGAAGGCCCAGATTTTCCATGGCCTCTTAAGCACCAAGAGACTTGAAAATTCCGCACTGGGCGCTCATTACCAATTCAAACATGCCCCGATTTTGACCAAACTTTGCAAGCATGTGGGGATGGGTCCCTCCCACTGCTTGCAAAGTTTGGTCCCCATCGGAGCATGTTTGGGTATGATGGTATGGGGAAGGCCCAGATTTTTCATGGCCTCTTAAGCACCAAGAGACTTGAAAAATCCGCACTGGGCGCTAATTACCAATCCAAACATGCCCTGATTGTGACCCAACTTTGCAAGCACGTGGGGGTGGGTCCCCCCCACTTGCTTGCAAAGTTTGGTTCCGATCGGAGTATGTTTGGGTACGATGGTATGGGGAAGGCCTGGATTTTCCATGGCCTTTTAAGCACTAAGAGACTTGAAAAATCCGCACTAGGCACTAATTACCCATCCAAACATGCTCTGATTGTGACCAAACTTTGCAAGCATGTGGGGGTGGGTCCTCCCCACATGCTTGCAAAGTTTGGTCCCCATCAGAGCATGTTTGTGTATGATGGTATGGGGAAGGCCTGGATTTTTCATGGCCTCTTAAGTACCAAGAGACTTGAAAATTTCGCACTCGACACTAATTACCAATCCAAACATGCCCCGATTGTGACCAAACTTTGCAAGCATGTGGGGGTGGGTCCCCCCCACATGCTTGCAAAGTTTGGTCCCCATCCGAGCATGTTTGGGTATGATGGTATGTGGAAGGCCCGGATTTTCCATGGCCTCTTAAGCACCAACAGACTTGAAAAATCCGCACTGGGTGCTAATTACCAATCTAAACATGCCTCTACTATGACCAAACTTTTCAAGCATGTGGGGGGACTCCCCCCCACATGCTTGCAAAGTTTGGTTCCCATCCGAGCATGTTTGGGTACGATGGTATGGGGAAGGCCTGGATTTTCCATGGCCTCTTAAGCACGAAGAGACTTGAAAAATCCACACTGGGCGCTAATTACCCATCCAAACATGCCCCGATTGTGACCAAACTTTGCAAGCATATGGGGGTGGGTCCCCCCCACATGCTTGCAAAGTTTGGTCCCCATCGAAGCATGTTTGGGTACGATGGTATGGGGAAGGCCCGAATTTTCCATGGCCTCTTAAGCACCAAGAGACTTGAAAATTCCACACTGGGTGCTAATTACCAATCCAAACATGCCCCGATTGTGACCAAACTTTGCAAGCATGTGGGGGTGGGTCCCCCCCACATGCTTGCAAAGTTTGGTCCCCATCGGAGCATGTTTGGGTACGATGGTATGGAGAAGGCCCGGATTTTCCATGCCTCTTAAGCACCAAGAGACTTGAAAAATCCGCACTGGGCACGTTTGGGTACGATGGTAAGGGGAAGGCCCGGATTTTCCATGGCCTCTTAAGCACGAAGAGACTTGAAAACTCCGTAGTGGGCGCTAATTACCAATCCAAACATGCCTCGATTATGACCAAACTTTGTAAGCATGTGGGGGTGGGTCCCCCCCCACATGCTTGCAAAGTTTGCTCCCCACCATCGAGGCATGTTTGGGTATGATGGTATGGGGAAGGCCCGAATTTTTCAAGGCCTCCTAAGAACCAAGAGACTTGAAAAATCCACACTGGGCACTTGCATGCATGTGGGGGTGGAGTCCCCCCACATGCTTGCAAAGTTTGGTTCCCATCGGGGCATGTTTGGGTACGATGGCTTGGAGATTTTCAACAAACAATATGATAGCCAAAGTGTTAAAAAATTTAATAAAATCAAGAACATCAACTAGAATGTAATGATACTCACAATAATGAAAAAACTCATAATGATATAAACATCAAATAAGTACATCAGAATGAAAATGAGCTACCCCAGCTAGTCTGAGGTTAGTCACCGCCCATAAATCTAAGTACAATGTAAGTGAGCTAACCCAGCTAGTCTAAGTTTAGTCACTATCAACGGCAACCCAATCAAAATCGTCATCTCTAACTACCGGTCGACGTGCGCGTCGAGGCTGCTGTGCATGTCGAGGAGGCTTTGCCATCTACGGGAGTTGTCGAATGTCTGCGGGGAGGTCTGCCTCAAAGGCAGGATCGTGAATTAGTGCTGGTGTACTCGGGAGCTCACGAGTCCCAAAAGCTGCTATAGCCCTCTCTCTCTCTCTACGTCGTGCTAATGCAAGACGTATCTGTCTATAAACCCAAAATCTATAATCTGCAATGGTACGTGTCTGCCACTCTGCTCGTGTAAGCTCCTCTGCTGTAAGGACACGCTGCTCATGAGAAGCAGCACTGCTGCTAGCACCATCACCCGAGGTGCCACTAGGACCAGCACCACCCACACGCTCATATGTTGTGAGCTGGCTCTCGTGTAGGACTCTCTGATATGCATCAAACTCATGTGAGCTCCACTCAATCTCTGGAGGCACCTCAGGCTCCTGATCTCTATCATCGAAGGCATCGAGTCCCAAGTCAATAGCTGATGTAAAATCAATAGGCCTGCCAATCCTAGCATCTACTCGAACGAGGCTTGGGTGAAGATCATCAATGCCCAAAACTCTATATGTCGCTAGGTCGACGCGTGCACGGCAAGAGGGACATGCTGAGAACCGTACTAGCTCCTGCTGGGACAAATGGAAAAAATGTCCACATCCCAGGGCATATCCACTAGTAGTGTCAATGTCCTCGATACATAAAGCGCAGCACGCATCACGTAGGAAGGATGGTGCATCCTGAGGGAGAGGTCGTCGAAAGACCTCTTAGTAATAACAGGCCGTGGATATAAAGGTAGGTAAGGCACTGTCACGTCTGAGGATCTGCAAAACTCTCGAACATGCAGCATCAACTGCTCTGCCCTATGCTGGGCAATCCGCTCCATAATCTAGTGATGCTGTGCCTCAGCTCTAGAGCACTCTACCTCGGTCCGAGCCTATGCAAAAAGGTAAAGCATAAAAATAATTGATTAGTCTCTCTCATTAGGTATTACTTTAAGAAATTTATAACTTAGGACCTTAATTATAACTCTTTTACGTGCAAGAGAAACCTACCTACTGGATGTCAGACTCTCTCAGATGCCGTGCCTCTGCAGTAGCTGCCTCTGCCATCTGTAATGCAGCCCTAAGGCGGTAATCTCCGCTCTCGCCTCTACCAACTCCTGAGTGAGTCTCTCAATGGTAGGCGTGGGACCCTACGTGACACAATCAACCATGCCGCTCATGCAAAAATATAGAAAAGTACATATAAACATGTAAAACACCATATTAGTGAATTTGGGAATTTCCAAATTCCCATTTTTGAATACTTAAAAAAGGGGACATGGATAACATGTTTGTAAGTTTCTCAAAACACTATCATATGACCTATCATTGGAAAGCGCTTGAAAAATGGAATCTAAAGAGCTATAAAGTGCTCATTTTGGATTAGTGGTGTTCAAGTTATGGTTAGTCCAAACTTTTTACCACGTGTCCCAAACTTGTGGGAAATTCCCATATTCCCCAATATGGTGTTGTAAATAAATGACTAAAAAAACTTATGAAGTAATAAATATGTAAATACCTTGACATTTGTCATCGGTATCAATCGTGAGAACAGGCGCACCACGTGCTGGATGCTCTCCGTGGTACTCCGTACGTCGATGCCAACCTGGGTGCCAAGAGCCTCTACTGTCGACATAGGCACAAATGAAGGATCTGTAGGAGCTACACGAAGGGCTGGTGGAGGCCGCCTACCCTGGTCCTGGAGACGGCCTCGGCCAGCACCACCACCCGGCTAGTGTAATCCACCTCCTCCCCTAAGACAAACTCCGCATATAATTGCTTTGCAAAGTATATGGGAATCTGGCGGTTGTTCGGTATCCTTCCATATGCGGCAACATATCGACTATAGATATGTGCCGCCATACGAGATGCGAACATCGCAAAATAGTAAGGGGCTTGCCCGCCCCCCCAGGCCTCATCCCACGACTATCGAGGAAAAGATCTAAGTAGGATCCATCCCTAATCGGACCAAGATCACAGACCTGACGATATGTCAGGCCATGTGACACAGGAGCAATGCGATGGTGGGCTATCCACTCATCTACATAAACAATATCGTGAAGGCTACGAAGGGATGAAAGCATCGCCTCCAAGTCTGCCATGATATGTAATGTAGATGGAGTGTCTCTAGCACTCCTACGGATAGCCGCTAACTCACGGTCTATCTCCGCGATGAGGTCCACAATAGACGAGCGGCCCTCCTCGTGTGACTCCATGCTAAAACCTAAGCCAATGTGAAGGGTCCAATGCTTAGTGCTATAAGTAGCACTAATGAAGCTATAAAACAATGTTAATGGGCCCACTAATGCTAATCCAAATCAAGAGAGCAAGGAGAGTGAAAACGACTTCTGACAATGAGGCAAAAAAAAAGTTTTTTTGATTTTATAGCCTCGATCGAGGTTCGGTGGCATCATGCAATTTAGGGTTTGCAAGATGTACGCTCTGGATTTTAGGGTTAGTGAAACATACGGCCAAGATACACACTTAATTTTAGGGTTGGTGAAGGATCGACGGCAGCTGAGATTTGATATTAGTATCTCGTTCAAGGTACATGGACGGCTTTGATTTTAAGTCATTACCATGACCAAGGTATGTCGACGGTCGAGATTCATTATATACCTCGATCGAGATATTTAAATGGCTGAGATCGCATCTTCCAACATGCCTAAATGGATGGTGGAGATTGCATCTCTGTAACTCGAACGAGATATTTGGACGGTGGAGATTGCATCTACGTATCTCGAACGAGATATTTGGACGGTGGAGATTGTATCTCTCTATCTCGAACGAGCTATTTGGACGGTAGAGATTTGATCTCATTATCTCGTTCGAGATATGTGGACGGCGGAGATTGTATCCCTTTACCTCGAACAATGAATGGTCGAGATTAGATTTTGATATCTCGTTCGAGATACGTGGACGGTGGAGATGCGCTAGTCAAATATGCCTAGGGGGATACAGCGTGGGAGCCCTGATGTGGATCCGAGTGGCATAGATATCTCGATCGAGATAATGTGGTGGCAGTGACACATAATGGTGACATGGATGATGACTGGAAACCCGAACCTGCTAGCATGGCATTAGTTGGTATCTCGATCGAGATATGTCGATTTAGGCTTGGGAGGCACGTGTCATGTTTTAATTCACGGCGATATCACGATCGAGGTACTCCGCTCGAGATGCATGGATGTCCCAATTTTAGAGAGAGTGAACGAAAGTGAGTACCCTCATCTTACAACCTCCCTGTTCATGTCTGATGGATTTTTTCCTTGAAAGGTTCATGAAAACTTTAAAGGACTTTGTGAGACAAAGAGCAAGGCTAGAAGCAAGTATGGCAAAAGGATGGCTGATGCAAGAGTCTCTTGTGTATATCTCAAAACATCTATCTCGCAGCATAGATCCTTACATGCCACAATTGTGGAGCAATGAGGAGGATGATCGACTAGTCTCTAATGTGTCTTAGGGAAAAGGAAGGCAACAAAGACTGGATGATGCATTACACCACAAGGTGAATAAATTCTACATTCTAAATAGTTCCATCATGGAGAAGTGGATTGGGAAATACAAGAATGCAATCAATAGACGAAAGGATGAGAGAAGAGCTTTTAGAAGAGCAAATAGACGCTTGCCATTCCCGCCTAGCTTGGAACCTCTACCAAATGTGATCAATATAGAATGGCTTTGTATGGAAATATCGATGGCATCACAAAATGGAGAGATGATCACAAGAGAAGAGCATGAGTATGCAAGAGAATGTGACCCTCAAAGTAAGTACATTCTTCATCTCTATCTCACGTATATGCCTTATTTAATACACTATACTAAATGTCATGCTTTTGTTTAATGTTAGTACAAACTATATAATGCAATATGGTCAAAGAAAAGGCACTTTCACATGGAGCATGTTGATTCTAAAAGAAAATCGAGCTAGTAGACATGATATCAATGTCATAGAGGACAATCTTGAGTATTGTGGAACTATTCAGGATATTCTTGGCGGTTGGATTTAGAGCATTTACTCTATTCATCTTTGATATCAAATGGTTCAAGATGATATATAGAGGTGCTCAAGAAACTGTGAAGAAACATCCAAATGGGTTCTTTCAAATTGATTTCACCAAGTTTTGGAATGATGAGAAAGATACCTTCATACTACCTCAACATTGTCAACAGGTTAGCAACCCAGCCAATCCCAAATTAAATCTTGATGTAGGATAATAAAAGTGTAACCCTTTGCTTTGTGATATTAGGTTATGTTTCACGCCGATCGAATTGATCCAAAGTGGTGGTATGTTATACAAGTTTTCCCTCGTTCATAACATATCGTTCAAGATTAAGATGTGGAGGCCGAATCTCTGGATAAGGTGCAAGTACTACCTCAAATCTGCTCATTGGAAGAAGACAATGAAGAAAACATTTTGGATGGGGCCAATGAAGATCATGAGGAACATCAATCCGAAGAAGATGACGAGTCACCTATCAATCATGACAATGCTTCATTGGATCATGATAGTGATATTGATATGGAACCCCATCTTTTCATTGAGCTTCCATTAGATATAGACATGATTGATGAAGTAACATATATGGATTTATTACAAGATGGGATAAATTCATGATCTTGACATCTTTTTTTTTTTTTTGCTCGAAACATGGCTCCAAGGGTTTTAATGGACGCTTTTTTTAAACTATATATCATTTTTATGTGTATGTGGCATGTATTTTTAAAATTCAGAATCCAACAACTCTCTGAATTTCATGCAGCGAAAATAGTAGCGTAATTTCGTTGCTATTTTCGATGTTTAGTAATGAAATTATAGTATTGCTACCCAACAACAGAATTTTGGTGCTATAAATAATGTGTTGTAGTGATGCACAATACTCTCCTGAAGCTATCTTCCTAGTTCCCCTTTGGAGGACAGAGGTTTACCCGGACAGAAAATGAATACATTGCACATCGAGAACATACCTATCTTGCTTCTAACGAATTCATAGTTGAGCCTCAAACATACCTTCTTTTTAACATGCAAACAAAGTCTCTCATTCAGCCAATGCGGCACGCATTTCCTCCTAGAGCTCTCCGCCTCAATGTCTTTACCACGACGCTTCATCTCCTCCTCAGCCTCTCGATCCCAGTTTCCCCATCCATTCCCTCCCTCTTCCTCTCCTTGACACCACCCACTAGATAGCTTAGCCATGCAAGCCCTGAGTTGTCGACCTGTCGACATACTGGGGGCATGTGACTACACGTGTGGAGTTAATAGGCTACTAACCCACTCTCTCATGCATGCGCCACTCATCAACTTCACTCGTTCTTTTTAAACACATTAATTATGATCATACCAACGCACATAGCTGATTAAACACATTAATCCTGGTAGACATCATACCAGCACACACAGCTGATTAAATACATTAATCCTCGTAGATGATTTAAATAAAAGGTGCATCCAAAATAAAATATCCCAAAATAACATAATGGGCATCCCCATAGAGGTTATGACTAACAGGTTTCTCCAAGTTTCTAACAAAAATGGTCTAACAAACAATGTACCAAATGTATGCCTATAATATAATCTTGTCTAAAATACTCTATTCTCTATCATGTCCTCTCGGGTTAAAAAGTGTGGTTTGTGAGAGAGTTGATGAACATGTCACATTATACTCCAAAGAAAGAAACAAAACTAGGATGTTAGTGGTGGTGAAGGGAAGAAGTTAGTGTAACATGGGTCAATGTACTCCTGATGAGAGAGTACTTATAGAAATTAATGTAAAACTTCAATGTTTGCTTTGTGCCTCCTTGATGTATGTTATTGAGAATACTTTTTATCTTCTTTTTTCATTAATTTATTTTCTTTGGTACCTCTTTGTGTATATTTTTCTTTGTATATATTTCTGAAGTGTATAACTTTGTAAGTAATTTTTCAATGTTGGTAAAGAAAGAGTCACTAAGTGATTTTTGACAATTGTTAAAATTGATAAAAAGCTAGAATAACAAATGCTAAGTGAGGATTCTAGAGAAACATTGGAGAAAGCATGGGAATACTTATTCCACATGTGTTATTGTATTGTAGATTGTTGCATTGTAATTGGAGATTTCTTTGGCGTCAATGCTTCATTATCAGTGTTGCTTTATGGTTACTTTGTAGAATGCTCTCAGTGTTGCTTTGTGCTTTACTGTTACTTTGATTTGATGTATAAGAATTCTACCTTTCTTCGTGTGCTTTGTGGTTACTTTGATTGTGCTGATGTAGAATGCTCTCTCTCTCTCTTTTATTCCATTTTAAATTTAAAAATGGAGGTTTTCTATGCCTTCTTAAAAAATGAAGATTTGATAGCCCATGCTATTAGGAAGTTAGAAAGTTAGAAAGATTTGATGCAAGTTAGAAAGTTGCGATTGTTTTCTTAAGCTCTAGTAGTTCTCTTCAAGATGGAAGGATGACTGTTCTCCAACCTTGCATAGTAGCCACTAGGATTGGCTTTTGACGGGCACCCTTGTCTATCAAATGTGATGGGAAAGGGATGAGACTTGCAAGTTTTTCACCATTTACATGTAATTTTTGACGGCTGAGAATTTTCTAGCACATTTCTTATGCCAAAAAAGTGCATGCCCATTCAAAACTCAAGCATGGTAGCTACTACCAAATAATTTGCCAATGTTGTCAAACTTGTTGGGGGATATTCTTGTGTAATTTGTTCTTTTCAAGCAAATGTTCTTGTGTTTTTCCATGTCGTTTTTATTCGATCGTACCTGCCATCGTTTTTTGGGGGGAAGGTTCTTCTATCTACTACTGCCCATGTAAAGTACTTGGCATTGATAGCCACTAATCAGGATGTGATGTGGTTGCCTTTTTCTCATTAAAGTGAGGGCTTGAGATGATAGAAGGCTTTATTTAGAGTTGAGTCTACCAGTACCTTGTCAAAAACTTCTCAATGTATGCAACACTAGAGTCTATGGGTAGAATGTGGATAGCTCTCATACTTCACTTGGGTCACTGAAAGAATCCCTTATGTATGGTTTTTTTTTTCACTTTTTGAATCTAGAATCCTCTTATGTATGTAAGAGGGAATAAAATTTGTACTGTTAGCAGACTTCACGTAGGTGCTATCTTTACATGCTTTTGTTAGTAGCCCTCTAGGAGTTAGTCACGATACAAGAGAATGCATAGTAATGTACGTAGCTAGGTGCTTTTGTTAGTAGCCCTCGATGTGTTGATCTGTAATTATCTTGTGTGTGTGTGTGTGTGTGTGTGTGTGTGAGAGAGAGAGAGAGAGAGAGAGAGAGAGAGAGAGAGAGAGATTTCATTTCAGGGTTCACAGCACTTTTAGGGCTTTGGCCATACATAGCCATGAAATATACTGTCTCGCAACAAAGATCCTCACAAATCCTACTGCCATATTAATACTTCAATAGAGAGATTTTAAGGCATAAACCAGCTCAAAAGCCGAAACACAGCACAATGCCGACTGTATAGGATTCAATAAGTTGAGCAGCTCTTCGAGGGTGTGCAATCGCAGCTGATTGGCTTCAGCAAACAAGTACGCTAAATGGGCAACCTTACTTTCCATCAGCTCGCGGCCTTTGGTTGTGAAGCTGTCGTTTGTAAGAGCCTCTGCCATGGTCTGGTCAGGTAAAAGCATCTGCGCATTGCCCATTCTGTGGTCAAAAACAGATCACAAACCCAAGCCCCAGACAGCCCTAAATCAAAAAACATACCTGCACAGTGTTCAATATAGAGCTCTACGTCGATGGCATGTTTCAAGATATTATACCTGCAAAGTGGCGAGCTCGTTGGAGAGGTGTAGTTCGGATTGTAAGGTGCTTTTTTCAAGGGCTTCTACTGCTGCCAGCTGAACATCGCACAAGCTTGAGCCTGGGATTGATGGTGGAGCTTGACTTGCAGTAGCTAAGGTAGCTGGCACTGGTTTCTGGTCTTGGACAGAACTCTTGTCCACCAACATTATCTCGTGAGCATTCAAACCGAGCGTAGAGTAGACCAGAGTGATGGCCGAAGTGGGTCTCCACCCTCCCAGCCACATGAAGGCAGCCTCCAGAGGCGAACAGCGTGCACCTGCCCACATTCCATACAAAATGATCATGCGGTCCATCAGCTAGGATACGATCAATGAGAGTTGAATAAATAATTGGCATGCTATGATAATTAGGAGAGTAATGGGCTCATAATTAATGTATACTGCACCGGAGATTATTTCTAGAGCAGTGTGGTTTGTTTCGCGTGCGCTGTCAAAGGCGTCCCTGTAGAGCGGCAAGCAAGCGGAGACGAGGTGGGCAAGATGGGGGTTGGGGAGAGCTGGGTGAGCGAGTTGGGCTGCTTGTGGCTGATCATCGTGAGGATCTGTTGGTGTTGATGCGGACGATTTCTGATCAGAGAGAGCAGAGCGAAGCATCTCTGTGTGAGCTTTCCATTTGGACCAGAGCTGGGATGGAGCAGGGCGATGAGGGGCCATAGAGGCCAAGAGTCCAAGGGGGGGGGGGGGGGGTGGTGTGTGCACTGTGCTGCAAAGAGTGAAGGGGGCGACCAATCTGTTACATGGGTGCGCCGGGAGAGCGAGCGAGGAGTGCGTGTGCGTTGGTGGGGGGTGGTGTTTTTTGCCCTAACGCTCCACGACCACGTCTGACTATATAAGCTATCCTTTCCATGTCGGCAAAGGCTTCGTCCAATCACAACACGACACAATCCTACAGCCTAGATATTTTAATTGGCCTTTCCACGACGCGTTGCTGCGTGTCGAGCATCGGGAAGCACAAGGTCACGAGCGCAATGTCGTGTCCATTGAGACTGCGACTTTAGGTTTTGGAGGCAAGATTCGTTACTCTCCGTTAAGCTTCCACGTGCTCGCGCTCTAACATCGAACGCGCACACCACGCTTTAAAGTAACTCAACCTTGGTCCTTCCACGCGTCCCAAGTTAGTTACATAATTATTCAACACGTCACCTCCCTTCAAAACACGACACTTCCTACCTTTTCTTCACTTTTTTGTGTGTGGAAATTTCACTCTATTATAATATATATCAAGTCACAAACACATCAAGAGGCCATTACAAACCTTACTACTTCCCCATGCGTTCAGTGTAGGGAGAGTGGGGGCGAGGGACATTCTCACGTTAAAGGAAACAAGCAACTGACGGTAAAGAAAACCAACTAGCTAGGACTTTCCTAGCCCTTTTTGTAAGAAATGCATTCTCAGGTCTCCTTTTGTTAGTGAAGGTTTCCATTTATACCTAACCTCCTCCTTCTTGGAACATTTCTCATCTTCAAGCTGGATGAAAAGCTGAGAGGCAAAGAGGTTGTCGATAGGGTATTAGATGAAAATGGGCAAGAGTTAAAAGGGATGAGCTTGATAGCCAAGAAATGGGTGGACATTAGAAGAATTTGGAACTCATTTTGGGCCCCTGTAAGAAATTATCAATCTCTTTATTTTTCTCATCTCCAAAATGCACAAAATCGAAAAGCGCATCCAACAAAAATAATAAAATATGTGCGTTGACTGCAAAAAGTGAATCTCTAGAAGAATAAAGAAACTGGCGCGCATTTAACACACAAGGGAGTAACTCGTGTCGCATTTAAGACTCTACATGCTCATAACTACCTTCGAATATGTCATACAAAATCTTTGTTCTTTTGAACATTTTAGACCTTTACTGCCATCGCAAAGTTTTGATTCATGAAGAGGTGCTGGATTGTGAGAACGTAGAGAAAAATAATGGCAACCTACAATCAAGCGAGTGAAGAATCTAGCAAGAAGAGGCTATACCATCTTCACATGGACTTACAAGAAGAGTATGCTTCTCTTCAAAAACAAAGAAAAGGTCCAAGAATAGATGCCATGCACAGGGAAAAAATGAGGAGAGAAGGCCTGCACCATATTGACGTACATATTGCCGTATGGTGTGATGGAACAATCTACCCCAAATTGCCTAATCACAAACTCCACACTTCCTTTTTCCAATCTAACACAACTACTGAAGTTTGCAGGTGTGGTGACGGCCACAAAGGCTTGCTTGGATACATATCTAACCAATTTGCTATTGCTCGTATGTATAGGTGTCAAAAGAGGCAGAAGACAAAGCTCAGAAGGTTGCTGAGTGCTCACAATTGAAAGAACAACTTCAAAAAGAGGTTGACGAACTCAGGACAACCCAATAGAAGCTTAGAAAAGCAAGGACAAAAGCTACCCCATTGGGAGATAGACAAAGAAGTTAAAAAATCACATTATTGCTAAACTGAAACCTGCTAGTGGAGGGTGCAAGCACTACAAGACAATGCTGCCATACACGCGTTTCATACACGCGATAAATTACGAACGCGTGTATGGTCGCGCCTGTATTTGAATAGAATCGGGCGCGTGTATTTTTGCATTTAAATTCGCGTGTATGTTTGCATTAATAAACGCGTGTATAAACGCGTTTATATACACGCACCTATACACGATAATATTCACGGGGTAATACTCGCTATTATACACGGATAAATACACGCTACTATACACGGATTAATACACGCATGGCAGAGAAAAACTGGAAAGAAACTGAATTCCTTTACAAAATTAAAAACTATTTTCCTTAAACCATCTCATAGTACATTACAGTATACATCATTACACAATCCCACTACATGCATTTACAACAATGAAATATATTCAAAAATAAATCATATTGCATATGAGATGATGGAAATGTCATCAATTTAGAACATACAGTGACGGATTGGTTAGGGTTCGATCTCATCTTCAATAAGATCCATCCTTGCCAAACGATCAACATCAATATCCATTTGATCAATTGGTAAGGCTACGATTAAATTTATTCCACTATCGATATTCTGTACTCCATTGATAATGGTATCGATGTCCTGATCATCCTCATCAACATCACCATCATCCTCAATGGTAGGGTCATTCTCATGATCATGAGAAATGGCATGCTCATCCTCATTATCACGATCATCTCTTATTTCTTGATCATCGATCACAACATCTTCAATGGCATGTTCGACGTCATCTTCATTGCGGCTTGTTACATCCTCCATATGCTCCATATCAGTGAATGTATTATACATCACTTTGGAACGTGGTGCAATAGGGATGACGTACCACCATTTGATGTCATGCACCATTGGTAGATAGATAACCTACTCAAATACACACAGTACAGTAATTAATTAGCATATCAAAAGTCAAGGGGTACGCGAGCTTAGATATATATGTACATGAAACACATTAGTAAAAAAATGCATACCTGCTCACATTGTTGTGGCAATACGAGCCTATCTTTCTTTGTTTGCCAGAACTTTGTAGAGTCAATAGTTACATATCCACTTGCATGGCGTTTTATCGTTGCATCAGGCCCTTTTTCCACCATGTTCATTTGCCATTTGACATCCAAAACATACACAAAGAAGCGACGAAAGTCAAGCCTAAATATGTCTTCGATTATGCCACAATAATCATCCATTTTTCCATTAGCTCCCTCAAAGCTACTAATGACACCGCAATCTTGTGTATTTCTCTTTTCATCAATTCTTTGTGTTCGAAAATGCTTGCCTTCACACCATATAGCATTGAACATAGTGCACTGGACCAAAATAGAAACAATATTTGTGTAAGCAATGTGAATAAATATTAAAAGAAAATCACTTACAACTAATGCAAAACATTAGTTCTATGTACCTTTGACATGCATCCTCGTGCATACTCCCATTCTTCCGCCGTGATATGCAGCCCCTCGTCACTCTCTGCTCTCTCCATTTCCTCATGCAACCAATCAACATGGATATCATTCGGAAGTGTTGCTAGATGCTTAGGGTACGCCTTCCGAGAGCCATGTTGCCTCCGAAAGAGAGCTCTTTCTGCTTGCCTTTTTGTCTTTGCATCCTCATATCTTGTAACCCATCTGCTCATCACATCACTATTAAGGATACAAGTGAAATTGAGATCATCAATCAACGTTCTGTCAATTACTTTACTCTGTCCTTTTCCTTGAGGCACAATAGAGGTCATCCTCAAGTCCTCTTCATTGCTCCATAGTCGTGGCAAAGAGCTGTCCACCTGACCAAGAAATTCTGAAATATATACAAGCGACTCTTGTATCAACCAACCCTCGGCCATGCTTCCTTCAGGCCTTGCACTTTGCCTCACAAAGTCTTTTAAGGTCTTCATCTCGTCGACGCTTTACGTGCTCTCGTCGCGCGTAGGGTACCATGTTAGGGTGTGGTACTGCATCCTGCTTCAATTTATCAAATTATATGTTACAACTCTATTAATTTAATTTGGATACCATGAGTCATTTGAATACCATCAATTTACATCTACTCACCTCTAAACCTGTTTGATTCCATTCTCCATACATGGAGATATGATTCAAGGTAATTCGACGTGCTCGTACAATGCATCCTTGACATCGATTACACATACATTTGATCCGTTGTCCCAACCACACATCGCGATTACGATGACGCATTGTCTCATCTTCCTCAGAACTGCTTGAAGAGGTTGATGACATCCTGTGTACAAACCAGAAAACACAAACTCATTATATATTATTAATGAAAGCACAAAAACGCGTGTATTCACGCGGCTATCTCCTAAAATTTGCGTGTATAAACGCGGCTACTTCCTAAAAAACGCGTGTATTCACGCGGCTAATTTCTGCAAAACGCGTGTATAAACGCAGCTACAATCATTTACACGCGAATATACCTGCGTTTATAAACGCGAACATAAACGCACCCATAAACGCGGCGGCATATTTAAACTAAACATAGCCCGCCTTCCCCAAATATAGATTTTGAACTTAGAAATCAATAGTGCGCCTGTTTTCGCCTCTTCCAACATCAAAGAGGGAGCAGAGAAAGGAGCACACACACGGGAGAAGGAGGGAGCAGAGAAGGAGCAGAGAGGACTCACTTTTTCAGAGGTGAGTCACTTTGTCCTGTGCCTTGTCTCTTTTGTCAGATTTGTTTACTTTGCTCTTTGCTCTTTGGGTTTGTCTTTTTGCACACGATTGGGTTGCTGCATCCTGACAGGGGCGACAATGGCTGGTCCTTTTGTAAGGACATTCTGTTTTTGTCGGGGGGTCGGTCTTTTCGAGAAATTTTTTTCGCAGGTCGCGTGTAAGAACGCGTGTAGGAGCGCGTGTAACCTGTCTGCAGAGTTTTTCCACGCGCATATACACGCGTTTTTTGCCGGGTATATACACGCGTTTTTTGCCGGGTGTATACACGCGTTTCTGCAGACAGAAAACTGCCGCGTTTCAGATTTCAGGGTTTGCAGGCATTTAACTTGTGTAATGACAATGTGTGAGTCAAGAGACAGCCCATGATGTACATGATGATGTTTGTTGCAGGTTCTTTATGGATATTCCAGGTTCTTCATCCGATCCATTTGCGTACAGCAATTGGTTGATGGAGATGATGAATCACTTTGGGCGCCAACCTGGTCCGGTTGAGCTTACAGAGTATATGTATGTCCATCCCCCTCCTTCCCTGCCTGGTGTCTATACCCCTGTCGCGAGTATCCAGGGCACTCCAGTGCCGTCTATTCCTCCGAGTCCGACGAGACGGCATGCAGCTTCTCCTCTTCCACGTCCACCGAGGAGACATACCTCGTCCCAGACACACTCACGTACACCCTCACAGCCACCATCACGTGCTCCCTCAGAGCCACCGTCACGTCAGGGCTCACAGCCACCGTCACGTAGACAATCCCCCAGTCGTGACTCCACCCGCAGCAGTAGGAAGAGTGGGAGTGGGGGAGGATGCGGCGGGTGCTTTGGTGGGGGAGGTGGGGGAGGTGGGGGAGGTAGTAGGGCACGGGGTGAGAGAGGAGATAGAGGGAGAAGAGTTAGAGGAGACAGTTCGGAAGAGGAGGAGATGAGAGAGATGGAGAGAGTGGTTTGCTATGATGTGACGGATAGGGGCGGGATAGTGATGGATGCGAGGGGGAGGGAGGTAATGGAATACATGCGTGGGGTAGTATCAAACTCATATAGAAATTGTTTTATTAAATTTAAAGATCAAAATAGCCGATTAGTTGGGGAGGTGATAGAGGCTGTACACAGTCGGTACCCCAATCCCCCACATGCTACATTCTCGGATGTATGGGGAAGGACGCGAATAAGGGAGATCTTAAGTAATAAAAGATCTCACCTTAAAAAACTCGCGTACGATGACCGGCTAAATGTAGCTGCGGGTGGCTATCCTGCCGAGAAACCTGCCACTGCGCACAAACGCGAGTGGAAGGAGGCAAAGAAACGAGCAGAGGGTGGCGTGAAGAGCAGGCAGCATGTGGAGGCACGACGGATCCAGATGGAGACCGTTGGATCTTCGCATTTCGGATCTGGCGGCGTCGAGTCATGGGAGGCAGAGTTCGTAAGTATCCTGTCACTTTATTTGATTGTTTACTTAATTCATTGATTCTATGAATTGTTTTAATCTTACAAATTGTGTTGATTATGATACAGCGACGGGTTACGGGGAGGAAGCCCACAACCCACGATACTGCGTATGCTCGCCGGCATAGCAGACGTGACACGTGGGCCATCTTCAGAGCCAAGGGACGTATTACGGACGCGCAGTTTGAGTTGGCCATGAGACCATACGGTCGACAGGTACTTGAAAATTCGTAACGAATGGTTTTGGTTTATTGAATTGCATATATATATATATATATATACTTATATACTATATATTACTTGAACAGGCACAAGCTGCTGATGATCCACCGGCCGCCGCTGCAGAGGGTGGACGTGAGCACTACTCCTCGGACATTCCGACCGATGCGAGCTCATCTGAGCATGAGGGGAGCACCGAGTCATCATCTGGGTCTGAGTAGTACTCAGATTTGTAGTATCACATTCCATATTTAGGATGTGATTGTATATATTTTTTTGTAAACTCAAGCCATGGGCTACTTCGAGATATGGACTCCCTTGTATACATGTATGAAATTTTGATAGTAATATTGAATTGATTGATCGATAGTATTACATTCATGGCTGTCTTGAATCGTGTAATGACAATGTATGCATTTATGTCGTTCTTGTCTTAATCTCCCTCGTGCATATGTTCTTCGTGGATGGTCTAATGCACCAAAAACCCTAAACCAGAGAGTGCTATTGGGTGCTGGAATGCTGGAACAGTATTCAGGCACCAAATAGCACTCTCTGGATTTTTTTTTTTGCTCTCTGTTCGCGTGTATAAACGCGTCAAAACTGCTAAAACTTGCGTGTATCTGCGCGGATACACTGGAAATAACGCGTGTATACACGCGTATAAACTGGCAGTAACGCGTGTATAAGCGCATCTAAATAAAAGAAACGCGTGTACAGACGCAAGTAAAAACGCGGCTGGGACATTGGAATTGAACAGGATGCGGCTATACACCCGTGTATAACCGCGTCTAATAGAATAAGACGCGTGTATACTGGCGTGTATTAACGCGTCTGCAAAAAAAAACGCGGCTAAACACCCGTGTATACGCGCGTCTGAGAGGCACTGTACACGCGTTTTTACACGCATGTCTCTGGCCGCGAGAATACACGCGCTGATACACGGGCCCGCTACTTTTTTTCACAAGTCATTTTTAGCGGCTAAGAGCGCGGGTATGAGCCCAATCCCTTGTAGTGAAGCGCAAGATCAAGCAAGCAAGGTAAGCTTGCTTATGTCTTTATTACTTTGAATACAATGATAATATAGATTTAAACTATCAATTGAGGAAACCACTCTTATTGCAGAAATGTTTTAGAGCTTGACAAAGATAATGTCAATCCTAATATCCTTCCAATCAAACAAATGAAATGTTTACTATCGAGCAGCATTGTAAAAAACATGATTGAACTTTGTGGTGATCCATTATTTTTGCAAAGTCCAGTTCCTTGTTGAACATCTCATAGAACATGTGATAATCTTCATGGACATTGCTTCTATGAAGGAACTCAAATAGCATCATGTCACATGATTTCTTCTTTGGTAGAAACAAATTCCTACTTTTTAGAAGTTAAACAAATAGAGAAGGGGACAGAATATAAGAAGCACATGACAATATCTACCTTAAGTGTTTTGCCCTCAAATTTGAGGGACCTTTTCATTACTTTTCAGGTTTGGTGTTGGTGTAGATTGTATAGATTAGAAAGTGCTAAAGAATGTGACTAAGAACTAGCAAGGTCTTTCAATCACTCAAATCGCGTTCTTTGGCATGTTTCTAGACACCGCAGAATGCGATTTGAGCAACTGGAATCAAGTGGTCTAGGCATATCGCGTTAAAGGAGAACTTGCTATATAGATTGGGTATATAAAATATAAATGGTTATTATGCATTACGCAATCATACTAGTTGCATGTTATGATTTATGGGGATAGGAGCATAATTAATATTCCTCCTAGATTCCATTCACTTCTCATCTTTAAGCCTAAGGAGCTATTAGAAAAGAAAAAGAGTGTGTGCTGATTTTTATCTACACCCAATATATAGTTGTCTAGCTAGAGAAATGACACCTTCAGTAGTCCCTAAACATCATGTTGAGGAATGATGTTCTATGAAGCTCCCACCCTCTTGCTTTGAGGATCATCAGATCGAGTTGGGAAAAACCTCCCATTAAGTCTCCCTATCACATATCCAAGGCATCAGTGGTGGGTGAGTTGGAAGAATAATAGTTAGCTTAGTTACTTTGGGCTAGATTTATCTAGCCCTCATCCTTGTCGTTTGTGCTGCACCACCAACCTTGGTTTTTTAGAAGAAGAATAAGACCGCACATCTATGTATGGACTACATGGCATTAAATAAGTTAACTATCAAGAACAAGTTCTTGATGCTCAAGATTGTGTATATTTTGGAGCATCTCAATGGTGTAAAGTCTTTTACAAAGATAGATCTAAAGATTGGTTTATCACCAAGTCCAGATCTTTGAGGATGACATTTCCCACGGCATTTAGGATAGGACATGGCCACTACAAATTTGTGGTGATGCTATTTGGACTCATCAGTGCACTAACAACATTTAACAAGATGATGTCCAAGATGTTCAGAGAGCTCATTTTGGTACGTGTTTATTCATACTTTTGGATAACATCCTTATCTTTTCTACTACCACTATAAAAAGCAACATGAGAAACATGGGCATGATGTGATGAAGGTCTTGCAAACTTTGTGAGACAATGAGCGCTACATCAATGCAGAGAAGAGCATATTTGGAGTACATGAAGTCTCCTACCTAGGCTATGTTGCTATCAATTCTAATGGTATCCACTTTGACCCCAAAAAGTATCAGGGCATACTGGCTTGGGAAGTTTTGAACATGGCTCAGGAGATCAAATCATTTATGACCTTTTTGAGGCCTATAGTTCACACATGGACAAGTTTTTTGAACTTGTAGCACCTCTCATATATCTGGTCAAGGGGGTGAAGACACATCGACATAAAGTGCTTATTTACGAGAAATATTCTTGAGGCATTTCATGCATTGAAGAAATTGGTCTTAGAAGGACTATTCTTAGCTGACATCATGGAATGAACACCATATTAGGGAATATGGGAATTTTCCACAAGTTTGGGACACATGGTCAAAAGTTTGGATTAACCATAACTTGAACACCACTAATCCAAAATGAGCGCCTTATAGCTCTTTTGATTCCATTTTTCAAGCACTTTCCAACGATAGGTCATATGATAGGGTTTTGAGAAACTTACAAACATGTTATCCATGTCCCCTTTTTTAAGTATTTAAAAATGGGAATTGGGAAATTCCCAAATTCACCATTCGAGGTTATTATTAATGCTAGCAATATTTCTAATGGATTTGTTTTATAATAAGATGGAAAGGGGCATATTTCAGCCAAAAATACAGGAAAAATTTGAATTCTACTGAAAAGAAATATTTAGTATATATGACAAGGCATTATTAGGGGGATGATCACAACACTCAAGCATTGGAAGCCTTTACTTAAGATGGAAGACCAATGGCATATTACAGCCAAAAATTGAATGTTACCGAAAAGAACTATTCGGTATATGACAAGGTGCTATATTGAGAGTGATCATAACACTCAAGCATTGGAAACTTTTTCTATATGGAAAGGGAATTCATAATAAAGACCTATCACCAGACCATTCCTAGTGCCCAATGAAGTGATAGGCACTTAAATGGTTATAGACCATGCCTAGTGCCCAATGAGTGCCCAATAAAGTGCTAATAGACTTTGCCTAGTGTCCAATGTCATAGACAAGCCATGTGGAGTTAAGCATTGGAAACCTTTTCTATATGGAAAGGGAATTCATAATAAAGACCTATCACCAGACCATTCCTAGTGCCCAATGAAGTGATAGGCACTTAAATGGTTATAGACCATGCCTAGTGCCCAATGAGTGCCCAATAAAGTAATAGGCATTTAAATGCTAATAGACTTTGCCTAGTGCCCAATGTCATAGACAAGCCATGTGGAGTTAACTTTTCTAGTAGTTTGGAGACATGGTTGGCTATGTACCTAGTAAACATAACCTTTTTGTTGATTCTCTTAGGTGTAAGACCACCATTCAAATCATTAAAGAGACCATTGTGCTTGAGATTTAAGGTAAAGATTTGGATAATATGATGGCACAATATATAGATTCTCTAGAATTTAGAGCTTAGTACTAGTTCAAAAAACTAGCAGGACACTATATAGCATTAAGGTTGGCTGATTGCTATGTGTTCTATGGGAGAAAAGAGAAACACTTCTTCACGATGACCATGAGTCTCTTTTTGGGGTGTAAGAGGATACATGTGGTTTATATAAGAGAACAACCACAAGAAGTAGGATATTTCTCAGCACAAATATTTGTAACTCAAATTGTATAATAAAAGAGATAGAGAAGAATATACTATTATTAAATTGATACAATAGATGGCAAAGCCTCACACCCATGCGCACCTATGTGAAGAGAGATTTGATGGTTGATTTAGAATTGCTAAGACATAGA
This sequence comes from Cibotium barometz, assembly GCF_041138505.1. NCBI lineage: Eukaryota > Viridiplantae > Streptophyta > Polypodiopsida > Cyatheales > Cibotiaceae > Cibotium > Cibotium barometz. The sequence continues at coordinate 14,176,897 of NC_141066.1, read as the reverse complement.
CTATATATTAGTGGAAGTCCTACAATAGATGGAAAATCCCCATACCCATGTGCTCATGTGAAGAGAGCTTTGATTACTAAAATCTAGAAATGCTGAGATAGAGATTGTATGCTGGTAGAAGCTAGGGAGTAAACTCATAGTGATGACTGATGAACTAGGCATGTATCACGGGGTGGCCATGACATAACCACGTAGGTCTACAGTCATAGTTGATGCCACCATCCTATAGTGTAAACTTGGCCCATAAAGATGTACTAGTAATGTGTTGGGCCATGTTCACGACCTTCAATATTAAAGTAGGGTGTCCAAGAGTAAAGTCTACCTACTCCATGTGTGGACTATTATGAAATAACAGTCCAATGTCACATGTAGCCTATTTTGGCATTGTGCCAAATCTAGTTTTAGCCATCTCTAAACCATTTGGCCTCATATGCCACCTTCTCTTTTGAATATGAGGATGCTGGGAAAGCCATGGATACTCCTTATAATGGGGGTGTGTGTACAAACATGAGCTAGTCCCACTGCCTCGATAATACAATATGGGGGTGGAGCATTAATATTCAATAAGGGGTCATCAACGATATCAATAATACCTTGGATAAGATGGAAAGATCATTTTACTAGCCCAAGTTTACTAGCCAAAATTCTCTCAAGTCATATAGTCGTGACCCAACATCAAAATGAGAACATTATCTTCCATTGGTTCCTCACATTGGTTCAAGCTATCCTCAATATAGCACTCATTCATCTAATATTAGTCGACTCAACATTTGGCCACTATTTCTTGTCTCTTCTTTGTGAGGATGGTTTCACCATTATTAGAGGCCAATAAGACTACATAAACTTGTATGTCCTTGAAACATACCCCAAACATCATGGTATTCTATAATAGTAATCTACAGAACAACATCTTAACCTGCTAGTTTATGAGCATTATCTTCCATTGGTTCAAGCTATCCTCAATAACAATAATTCATCTCGTATTGTTTGACTGAACATTTGGCCATTGTTTCTTGTTTCTTCTTGCGAGGATGGTTTCATCTTATTCTATGGATAGTGGTCCATGATAGTAGTCTACACAACAACATCTTAACCTGCTAGTTTATGAACATCATGTTCCATTGGTTCAAGCTATCCTCAATAACACTCATTTTAGTATTGGTCGACTCAACATTTGGCCACTATTTCTTGTGTCTTCTTGTGAGGATGGTGTCAACATCATTAGAGGCCAATAAGACTACATAGACTTATATGTCCTTGAAACACCCCAAAAGATCATGGTATTCTATAATAGGAGTCTACACAACAACATCTTAACCTAATAGTTTATCTAAAAATTATTGGGCCACATAGAGTAAACCACAATTAACAGACATGGTCATTAAGTACTTTCCCACAAAAAAGAAAGGCCTTCAAAATTCAACAACTTAACCTGCCAGTTTATCAAAAAACTTATTAAGCAATAGAGTAAACCTCAATTGGCATACATTTATACATTCAACGTATTCTCTAAGTAAATTTAGTGTGCATTGCTATATGAAGCATATGATGACAACTATATGGTGTATGTAGCTTTGCCATGATGACATCGACCATTTAATACATATACTCATATATGATCATTGATGACCATCGTAACCTTTCACCCTCCTCTGAACAATCAAAGGGACTAATGAATCGTATCCCCCATTATAGAGTTCCTTTTACATATTGAACATGTGTGAGACTAGAAACATGTCACCATTTGGCCATAACTACTATTAGCTTAGCTTAGGGACATGCATAGTCCATAGTGAAGAGAAAGGTCCTAGAGTGTTGCAAAAGTATTCTTTCAAATGAAATAGAGAAGCGATTACTTAAAATGCTTATTGCAATTTGCAAAAATGATAAACAAGAAATAGACAGATAGCGATAGCACAAAACACACCCGATTATGTCCCAACCATCCTCTTATTAAGGGCCCCCACTTGTTCCTAGGTGTATTTGCTTATGTATTGCAAGATATAAATGAAGTGCAATATTGACTTACTGTCCAAATAGAGAGACACCTTACAGACTTTTTTGGCTGAATGGAAGCTCTCACTTGGGGCTATTTGGGGCACCTTTAGGCTACATTTTATCTCTATATATACCTTGATGCTGTAGATGTCTGATGACCGATATATTACATTTCTTGCTGCTTTAGGCTACCTATATAGTGTGAATTTTTCTCTAATGAATGACCTTCTTGATGACCTACATTTTAGGATTACAATCTAGCTGGACAACCTTTTATGCTCTCCTTAGATGATGCAGATATGGTTGATCTCTATGCTTCCCTTAATATTACAAGCTACCTTATGCAAGCTATTTAAGGTTCCTCTTCATACTTTGGCTTACCCTTAAGCTCATAGGTTGCAAGATGATTTATTCCCTTGGATGATTACTCTTATAAAGGAATCAAGAGCTAGGATTTCACTCAAAAGATGTTACCTTAAGGTCTCTTTACATAGGCAACTTCCATCAACCCAATAATTGGTCCAGCTTTGCCTCTTTTTGGTCCACATCACACCAAGGGTACCCATGGGCTGGCCCATGGCACCCCCCTAAAGATAAGATTTGACACATTTTCCTAATACTTGAACATAGACTTGACATAGACTTGGGCTTCTTCAAGTAACCAACCAAATAGTCTAATATGTGCCTGGTTGGGCTAGTATAACATTATACAACTTGCAAAGAGGGTTACATACACTTGTGCTACATATCCTAAACCTAGATGGTGATTGGCGACTTGTCCCTTAGACTTTAGAAAAGGTAACTAACTATCCTAGACGCTATAGAATGTCCATGTGGCACCCCTCGTGCTTAACTTGTTGGTAGGATCGACAACCACTTTTAGATAATCTACCCAAAAAATGATGGATATTTCTCAAAGAAGTCCTTTTCCAACCACACCGCTTTTTGGGTACCCTGGTCTTTGAACTTGGTCAAGAATTATTGCTTCTTTTGAATCGATGCCATGTTTAAATTGCTACAATTACACCACTTTTTTGGGATCTAGGATCTTTAAATCACTGATGCTGTTTAATTGTTCATCATTCAGGATCTCCAAACAAGGAGGAGTGCCCTAAAAGAACTTCAACTAGCTAATATGGAAAAACATCATTCATAGACCAATTTTCAATCAAAGCTTCATGGGAGACATTCTTTAACAATTGGAAACATATGAGGTTATGCTAATGGAAGAATAGAAGTAATTAAGCACTACTTTAACCAAATGCAAAAATTACTCCCACTTACTTTCACTGTCATTCATGCAACATTTAAGCACATCAAAGGCCAACTGTTATAGATCTTTGTATATGGATGAAAAGCATTCAAAAATTGAACTTTAGACTCGAACAAGGCACACTAAAAATGCAAAGTAAGTTTAGCACCCCTATTAGAAATAATAGTACAAGGCAAACCACATCCTAATGCTTAATGAAAAGCCTAGCTACATCTTATTGGTTTTATAGGGTATAAACATACCAAACTTGCTTAAATGATCAACAATGGTCAAATATGTTTTCTAAAATTCAAAGTAAGTTTAGCATCCCTATAAGAAATAATAATATGAGGCAGACCACATACCAATTCTTAATGAAAAGCCTAGCTACATCTCATTAGTCTTATAGGGTAGAAACATACCAAACTTGCTAAAATGATCATTTATGGTCAAACCCTAAGTGTTTTATGGCAACCTACACACTGGGAAGGAGAGTAGTGATAAAGTCCCATTAATATACACTGAAAAAGTCCTAGAATAGGCAAGGGCTAAAGTAAGCTGCCTTCTTGCTTCCCATGGGGACCCTTAACTTTTTGGCAAATATCATGCTTGGACAGATAGTGAAAGACATCTTGCCTCACCTTAGTCTAGTAAAAATGAAACTTAAGCTTCTCCAATGTGCATTCTCGGATGTGACCACTAGGTAATGACGTTATGCATGTCATGGAGAAGATGTGGCTGCATGCCTTAAGAACACAAAGATGGTTCTTATATAAGAGCCACCCATTATTTATGATGAAATCATATGACTATATGACCTTTCTATATCTTTCGCCCATGAAATCATAGAGATTTATGGTTTCTATAGCTTTTTCCCACTGAGTATCAAACTTGCTTGACCCCTAATACTGCCCATGCATCTCATGAAGACCATTCTCCTCCTTGAGGTCTAGTAAGGTGGAAAACTTGTGGGATAATTGATGTAGCTCCTTTAACCATACTATATAGCACAAGTACTAGGCTAGAAACATTATGCTTAAAGTAGGAGCTACATAATATGTTAAAGAGAGAGCTATGTATCAAATTATTATTCATTGAAGATTAAAGTGCTTGCTAATGGCCTAAGCTTTATTAGAGCACTAGTTGATGATGATGACTTGGTGTCTACCACATTGAATAGGCTTGGAAAAGATTATAAGTAATTTTAGACTTCTATCCAAACTCGAAAAAATTTCCCTAGCTTTGAAGGCGTATGGTATGTTGATTCTCCTGCCTCTAACCACATGATCAACCATGGAGAGTGGTTTAGAGAATTGAAGGAATTGAAAAAACCAAGCTATGTAGAAATAAGTGATGATATCACACACCACCCTGTTGTAGATGTTGGTAAAGTTCCTTCATCTCTATATGATAGAAAAATGATGTACCTTACTAATGTGCGCAAACACAACAAATAAGGGTCTGCAAAAGTGAGGTTTAACCCTCATGGATGTGGGAGACTTCAATAACCAGTGCTACTTTGTTGCAATGGGAAAGAGAGTTGGCAAAATGTTTATATGAATGCAAGTATGCCTGAAGTGAAGGATGCAATTTTTTCACGTGGTACATGTGTGATTGTCGATATTGATATTTGACCTAATGCATTGGACATGTTTTAGGTTGAAAAAAGTGCAGGCCCCAAAATTTGTTATGGGTTTGCCAAAATTTAAGGTGGATGGAATGTATAAAGTATGCGAAGCAAGCCAATTGGGCAAGCAAGCTAAGCATGCATTTTCGAGAATGATAAGAATGTAAGCCAAACACCTTTGGATTTGGTACACTCCACATGTTTGGGCAAGCAGTTTAATTCACATCAATCAAAGGATTCCATTATTATTTGACCTTCATTAATGATCACACTAAGAAAGTGTAATCATTAATCATGAAAGGATTCCGCAGTGGTTGGCATTAATCAAAGCATTCCACTACTACTACGTGTCGATATATTTCATGAAAGAGAAGAGTGAAGTGTCTACTCACTTTCAAACCTTCAAAGGTATGGTAGAGAAAGACAAAGGCATGCATATAAAATGCCTGGGGTAACCGATCACACAGGGGGGAATATTTCTCCAATGAATTTAGTGATTATCTAAGAGAGCATGGGACAAAGTGGCAGTTTACATAAAAGTACACCTTGTAGAAAATGGGGTTGTAGAAAGGGAGAAGAACAAACACATTACAGAAGTTTCTTATGCACCGATGAGTGAGAAAGGGATGCTCACTATTTTTGGGTTGAATCAATAGCAAGTATAATTTGTATCTTGAATGGTCACTATTTTTGGGTTGAATCAATAGCAAGTATAATTTTGTATCTTGAATAGGACACCCACTGCAGTAGCAATTCATGGCATGATGTCTAAACAAAAGTTCATGTAAGAGAGTGGGACATGAGGTGGCTAGTTGGGCGGACACACTTTAGTAAGTGTGCATGGACATGGATAAGTGACTATATAAGTCAACTTTTGGTAGTGTGTACACATTTTTTTGGACATAATACACTTTTGCAGCTTTGATCTCCTTGCTTTCATGGCTTGCTTCATGGACATGTGCACACTCCATGGTTGACTGTTGAACTTTGTGGTATTCCAAGCCTAGAGCACCCTGTGCGGACTCACGTTTGAGTTTGAATCTTCTCCCACCCAAATCCCTTCATTATAATTGGTATTAGAGCTCCATGTTTGATCCTAATGGCATGATTTTTTTATTTTTTTATTTTTTTTTTGATATTTTCCCTAACTTCTGACATGATGTTTCAAATGCAAAGCTCTTTTCATTCCATGTTGCAACTACAAATGGGATTGAAGGATATGATGTGTGAGTTTGGGCAACAAATGGCACAAATGGTTGGGAAAATATTGAAAGCATGTGCAATCTCTTGGAGCGTAAGCTTGATGGGATTCAAGCTAATATGTAATCAGTCCACGGTCCCCATAGTGCATGGGAATGTTAATCAAGAGGGAAACAAACTATGGAAGTGGAGCATATTCCCGATTCTTTAAGGGTGCAACAAATGGCATCTAAAGGGGCAGCTCAACATGGTTTTAGTAGTGGCTTCATGGTTTTGGCAAGGGCTACACATATGCCCTCTCCTCAAAAAGGGAATGGAAATAACCATGTGTTGCCTAGAGGTATGCACAATGATGGTGTTACAAATGGATTTGGTTATGCAAGTGTGTTGCCTAATGTGGATGGATTGGATCATGAAGAAATTCATGTATTTGGAGATGGGAATATACATAGGAATGTACGTGGCAAATCACATGCTCATGGTCATGATGTATATCATGCAAATGGAAGAGGTGAAACACATGCCATGAGAGATACAAAGGATAAGAATGTGCTTGCTAAGTTCAAAGGGATTGATGCTTCCATTGATGAGCTTGATGAATGGATTAGCAAAATGGAAGATTACTTCTTCTTAAATCCTAGAAAAGAAAGGGCCAAAGTGCAGTTTGCAGCTTTACATCTTGAAGACTATGCTCATACTTGGTGGAGAAGCTTGGAAAAGAATAGCCGTGTGTTCTATACATGGGTTGATTTCAGAAATGAAATGCTTGAAACCTTCTCTTCCAAGCTTGAGAAGAAAATAATGGTTGGGAATTGGTATGATCTCGACCAAGAAGGCACACCTGTGAAGGGTCACACCCTTACACATGGGTCACTATCAAAGGACATGTCTATTCATTAAAAGGCACACCCCTAAGTCCAAAGGACATAACCGTTGATTCAAGAGCCACACCCCTTCCCAGGGATGTGTCTCTTCACTTGTACCCTTTCGGTCTCTATTTAAGAAAGGCCCCTGTCTCAATGCAAACATCTCATCTCACCTCAATCTTTCTATCAACATTTGTGTTATGTTTGTTAATTAAGTCTTAATTATGTTAATAAAGCTATAAAAGCTTTACAGTGGTATCAGAGCAAACTTTTTTCCACCCTGTGAGATGCCTAAACCCTAACCCTAACCTTAAAATTAGTCCAAACCCTAACCCTAAAATCAGCCTGCGCCCAAACCCTAAAATTGGGTGTAGCAAGTGTTGAATGGAAGAGCAGGAGAGAATGCCCCATTTAATTTTACCCGATTTTGCTAATTTTGTATTTTTTCCCAATTTCATCCAAAAAAATGATGGGAAGCAGAGACTCACACCAAGGTTCCATCGAAGTGCTTATAGGCTACCTGTACTCTACTGGAGGTCTTGAGTGCATCCTTTCGTGCTGAATATCTCTCCAAGCAAGGGGCGCCACCCTTCATTCTCTACAGCCATGCCTCTTCACGTTTTCTTTTAAACGTGACGTTTCACATCAAAAAATATAAAAAAAAACAAGCAGCCTTATAACTTAAGGCTTATAATCAAGCCTTATTATATACGTGGCTTTCACCAACCATGTGAAGCAGTCGGCAGCCAGCATCGAACGGCCACCCGCCAGCGAAGGAAACCCGCCTAGTGACCAGCGCACACACCAAAAAAAAAAGAAGAACCCGACGGTCAGCCGTCGCGACCAGCACATTTTTTTTTTAAGAGAACCCAATGACCAGCTTCCAGCGCCTTTTCAAAAAAAAAACCCCATACATTTACCTTACGGGTTCCTACGAAATGGCGCTTGCCTTGGTCGTCTATGGGCCTGCTGCCTCCCTTCCTCAAAAAAAAAAAGCAGCCTTCTTCATTGTTGCTAGGCTCCTGCAGTCTATGTTGGTGTTTTTCACGGCTTGACGGCTACGACCTTGGTCCTTCTCCAGCAAAACTATTTATTATGACATTCACAGCAACAAGCTGCATTCCAACGGTTTGAAGCCATGTTCCATCAACAACCAAAAGCTCGTATCGATGAGCTTCAACATGTTTCTCAACAAAAATTCTCTCACCCTAAGCATGGTTCTTCAGAGACAACCAGACACAAAGTATCTTCGTGCGAGCAATGCAAGCCTCAGCATGGATATTCTTGGAAATGTTACGGTTCTAAGCAACCAACTTCTTATTGGAATCATCAACAACAAAAGCAGCAACATGAAGCTTCCAAAGGATCACATCTTGGAAAGAAATCAGCCATATCAAGATGGGCTTACTTAGTGGCACGTGTGTCCGACCCTAGTCGAGTACTCGATCGTGAACGCCGCGACGTTGGACAAGTTTCCCCTCGCGAGCAATGCCCTACATTCAAGTCCTTGCAAGCTCTTGATGGCAGTGTTGAAGACTTACTCATTCTCACGTTGTGCAAGAGGATCCTTGAGAGGTCTAAGAGGCACAAACAACCTCAACCTCCCCCTTCTACATTGGAAGCCTTAATACCTGCTGAGAAAGCTGAAGATTCAGAAGATTCTGGTACATGTGTGAAAATACAATGTCCACAGCTCCTTTTCTTAACGTGACCCAGGCAGAAGCAATAGCCTCGTCACTGCCCGTGCAAAACAGAGTCTTTGTCTTTGACCAGATACCTGACGCCGTGGTGAGGATGATTCTTCTTAAAAAATGAAGACTCCAGTCTTTACCTTTAGTGGTGCAAAGGATAAATCTGCTGCAGACTCTTGCAGCATGTCTTCAGTCGCTGCAAATGAATCTTTGGACATAACTTGTCCCGAGAACAACTTTCTAAGCAAAGATAAGCATATGGAAGATATTTCTTCTTCATCTACGACAACCCTTAAAGACATCCATGTTACAGACAAGCCAATGGAATCCCTTTCAGATTTCCAAATGATGGTCACTAACCAAATGCAAAGTTTGGTAACACAATCCTTGATATTGGAGATTCAAGATAGTTTGCTTATGGTTTCTCTAAAGGCAAATGAAGATTCAGTCTTTTCTTGGACAAAGTTTAAAGTTACCAATGATGTTAACAAAAGTTCTACTCAAGTTACAGATATGATTCTCATGCTTTTGGTAAAGATGAGACAAGTTGCAGATGCAGTTAATATTCAGTTTGGTATATGCAAGATTGTTATGGTCAACAATAATGCCATGACATGGGATCTAGCAGCTAGAGCTTTGGATGTAGAAGCAATTCAATCATTTCCCCTCTTGAGTCTCAACAACTACCCCTGAGTCTTATTTTAAGTGGGAGGGAATGTCACGATTGTGACTAACTCTCTTAATCTCTCCTTAATTGCTCCTTAATCCCTTATTAACTGAAAGGACACCTGTGAAGTGTCACACCCTTACACATGGGTCACTATCAAAGGACATGTCTATTCATTAAAAGGCACACCCCTAAGTCCAAAGGACATAACCGTTGATTCAAGAGCCACACCCCTTCCCAGGGATGTGTCTCTTCACTTGTACCCTTTCGGCCTCTATTTAAGAAAGGCCCCTGTCTCAATGCAAACATCTCATCTCACCTCAATCTTTCTATCAGTATTTGTCTTATGTTTGTTAATTAAGTCTTAATCATGTTAATAAAGCTATAAAAGCTTTACATATTGTGTGCAGTTTTTGAAGCTTATCATCCATGTGGATGGGGTAGACAAGTACTATAAGATAGCCAAGTTCATTCATGGGTTGCAACCATGCATAAGGGCTGATGTTAGTGCTTAAATGCCAAAGATTTTTTGTGATGCCATGACTTTGGCTAAGGTATATGAGCCCAAATACCATCTTGGCACTGGTCATAGCACTCCTAAATCCTCTTCCAAAGTTTCAACTATGGATCATACCAGTGGAGGGACATCATATTCTCCTTCTTCCACTTCAATTATACCTATGTAACCCATTGTTTTTAGCTCTGTACAGCATGCAAGATCAAAGGGTAATGCATTGGGTGTGCACAAGAAGGTGCGTCAAAGGGAGATGCAAGTGGGAAGTCAAATGTTGGGAATGCCAAACTTGTGGTCAAAGAGTTGTCCACAGACGAGATTAAAGACAAAAGAAAGAAGGGATTATATTTCCAATGTGGGGAAAGGTGGACACCGATCATAGGGCTCATTGCAAGTATTGTTGGGTCAAGTTGAACATAATCATAGACTTGAGTGATGAAGAGGACGCAAAGGCAAATGAAGAGGAGAGCACTAATGAGAACTCCGGCACGGGAGTCTACCGAACTTGGTTTTTTAACCTGGGGAGGAGGAGCTCTTCTTGATTGGCACACTTAGATGATGGATGGGCTGATTTGTATGGCTCTTTGGGTGGCATGTGGAATCATTATAGTTCAATTCTAGATAATTAGATTTTTAAAAGTGTTTGGTGTATTGCTTATATACGCATACTATAGATGAGGTGAGAAGTTAGATAGATCCCAAGGTAGAAAAATATATATTCATTGGTTGATCCCTTGAGTAGAAAGGTTATAGATGCTCTAGCCCCACTATACATAAGATTTAGGTGAGTAAGGATATTGTGTTTAATGAGATAAGTAACTGGTATATATGACACTAGTGAAGAAATCTATGGAGGTTGAAGCAAAAAATAAGATGGGTGAACAAGAGGTGAGCTTGCAGTGCTTTGTCCTGCCCCTCTGCTGCGCCCGCCTGCCCATTGCTGCCTCCGCCTGTCCCTTTGCTACCCTCGCCTGCCCATTTGCAGCCCCTCGCCTGCCCCTCTGCTGCCCTTGCCTGCCTTCTTCATCCCCTGCATGCCCTTCTGCTACCACATTCTCCAAACAAACTCCTGAAGAGAGGGCCAGAAGGCAATAAAAAACTCCATAGCTAACCCATCCCAGCCAGGAGACTTCTCTCTCCCTAGTCTTAGGAGGGCCTACCAACATTCCTGCATTTCAATGTCCCTTTCCAGCTAGTTAGCTCTATTAGAGTCCATACTCTTGTTAACCTATTCCAGCCAGAAGCTTGGTTTCAACTTGGACCCTTCTATCTGAAAGATCCTCCTTAAGACTGAGAGTTGATCCTAAATACCATTAGGGGAGAACGAAGCTCATTTTGGGGCCTTTTTCCCAAAACAAAAAACCCCTCTCCACCAATCAGAGAAAGGCCAACGTAATGTTGGGGAAATTGCGAAAACAAAGTAAAATTCACCCCCAAAAAAAAGAATCAAATTTTATTGAATATACAACTGTTTGCATTCAATGAAGAGATCCTTTTCGATTCTGACAGAATTATTCTATTGTGAGTGCAGTTATATCATCAAAGACACAAAAAAGGCTCCCCTCAACCAGTTTTCTCGCTTTCGAACAATGTTTTCCTCTAGCTTCTTCAATTTTCTATACTCTACCATCTCTTATTGTCTTGTGCTCTCAATAATGGCAACAAAAAACTATCACCGACCAGTTTGTGCAAAATGCTATGTAGAGCCAAATGTAGAGGATCAAAGAAGGGAAGTGAGTTCTTTACCCTGTCAACCCGCTTCTTCTTGGATTGATGTTAGGTGTTATTAGATAGTGTTGTACACTTACACAATTACGTCATGATGTGCTCCTAGAGATAAGAGGCAATGAGGAGATCAACAATTACACATTTGTTTACACATCATTACAAAAGTAGTTACATGAGAGTAGGTGATGGGACAGGCTCATCAGATTGTGGCTTTACTTGTGCAGATGATGGGAGAGGCACATCCTCTAGGAGAGGTTGATCCATGGGCATAGGCAAAGGCTGATCTTTTGGGAGAGGCTGATCCATGGGCAAAGGCATAGGCTAATCCTTAGGTAGGGGCTGTTCTTTTGGCACAATGGGAGAGGAGGTCAAAGGCTCAACTCCTGGCACAGGCTCATGCTCCAAGGGCTTACCCTCTTCCATGAACTCCTTTTGAGCAGCATTTTCATGTACCATGGGTGTGTTAAATGTGCGCCAGTCTCTTTATTCCTCTAGAGATTCACGTTTTGCCAGTCAGTGCACATATTTTATTATTTTTGTTGGATGCGCTTTCGATTTTGTGCATTTTGGAGATGATAAAAATAAAGAGATTGAGAATTTCTTACAGGGCCCCAAAATGAGTTCCAAATTCTTCTAATGTCCACCCATTTCTTGGCTATCAAACTCATCCCTTTTAACTCTTGCCCATTTTCATCTAATACCCTACCTACAACCTCCTTGCCTCTCAGCTTTTCAGCCAGCTTGAAGATGAGAAATGTTCCAAGAAGGAGGAGGTTAGGTATAAATGGAAACCTTCACTAACAAAAGGAGACTTGAGAATGCATTTCTTACAAAAAGGGCTAGGAAAGTCCTAGCTAGTTGGTTTTCTTTACCGTCAGTTGCTTGTTTCCAGCAATGTCCTAGTCGGTTTTCTTTAACGTGAGAATGTCCCTCGCCCCCACTCTCCCCACACTAAACGCATGGGGAAGTAGTAAGGTTTGTAATGGCCTCTTGATGGTGTTTGTGACTTGATATATATTATAATAGAGTGAAATTTCCACACACAAAAAAGTGAAGAAAAGGTAGGAAGTGTCGTGTTTTGAAGGGAGGTGACGTGTTGAATAATTATGTAACTAACTTGGGACGCGTGGAAGGAAGGAAGTTACTTTAAAGCGTGGTGTGCGCGTTCGATGTTAGAGCGCGTTGGATAGGAGCACGTGGAAGCTTAACTGAGAGTAACGAATCTTGCCTCCAAAACCTAAAGTCCCAGTCTCAATGGACACGACATTGCGCTCGTGACCTTTTCGATGCTCGACACGCAGCAACGCATCGTGGAAAGGCCAATTAAAATATCTAGGCTGTAGGATTGTGTCGTGTTGTGATTGGACGAAGCCTTTGCCGACATGGAAAGGATAGCTTATATAGTCAGACGTGGTCGTGGAGCGTTAGGGCAAAAAACACCACCCCCCACACACACGCACACGCACTCCTCCTCCTCCTCGCTCGCTCGCTCTCCCGGCGCGCTCCAAGTACCCATGTAACAGATTGGTCGCCCCCTTCACTCTTTGCAGCACAGTGCACACCCCCCCCCCCCCCCGCCTTGGACTCTTGGCCTCTATGGCCCCTCATCGCCCTGCTCCATCCCAGCTCTGGTCCAAATGGAAAGCTCACACAGAGATGCTTCGCTCTGCTCTCTCTGATCAGAAATCGTCCGCATCAACACCAACAGATCCTCACGATGATCAGCCACAAGCAGCCCAACTCGCTCACCCAGCTCTCCCCAACCCCCATCTTGCCCACCTCGTCTCCGCTTGCTTGCCGCTCTACAAGGACGCCTTTGACAGCGCACGCGAAACAAACCACACTGCTCTAGCAATAATCTCCGGTACAGTATACATTAATTATGAGCCCATTACTCTCCTAATTATCATAGCGTGCCAATTATTTATTCAACTCTCATTGATCGTATCCTAGCTGATGGACCGCATGATCATTTTGTATGGAATGTGGGCAGGTGCACGCTGTTCGCCTCTGGAGGCTGCCTTCATGTGGCTGGGAGGGTGGAGACCCACTTCGGCCATCACTCTGGTCTACTCTACGCTCGGTTTGAATGCTCACGAGATAATGTTGGTGGACAAGAGTTCTGTCCAAGCGCCAGAAACCAGTGCCAGCTACCTTAGCTACTGCAAGTCAAGCTCCACCATCAATCCCAGGCTCAAGCTTGAGCGATGTTCAGCTGGCAGCAGTAGAAGCCCTTGAAAAAAGCACCTTACAATACGAACTACACCTCTCCAACGAGCTCGCCACTTTTCAGGTATAATATCTTGAAACATGCCATCGACGTAGAGCTCTATATTGAACACTGTGCAGGTATGTTTTTTGATTTAGGGCTGTCTGGGGCTTGGGTTTGTGATCTGTTTTTGACCACAGAATGGGCAATGCGCAGATGCTTTTACCTGACCAGACCATGGCAGAGGCTCTTACAAACGACAGCTTCACAACCAAAGGCCGCGAGCTGATGGAAAGTAAGGTTGCCCATTTAGCGTACTTGTTTGCTGAAGCCAATCAGCTGCGATTGCACACCCTCGAAGAGCTGCTCAACTTATTGAATCCTATACAGTCGGCATTGTGCTGTGTTTCGGCTTTTGAGCTGGTTTATGCCTTAAAATCTCTCTATTGAAGTATTAATATGGCAGTAGGATTTGTGAGGATCTTTGTTGCGAGACAGTATATTTCATCTCTCTCTCTCTCTCTCTCTCTCTCTCTCTCTCTCTCTCACACACACACACACACACACACACACACAAGATAATTACAGATCAACACATAGAGGGCTACTAACAAAAGCACCTAGCTACGTACATTACTATGCATGCTCTCGTGTCATGACTAACTCCTAGAGGGCTTCTAACAAAAGCATGTAAAGATAGCACCTACGTGAAATCTGCTAACAGTACAAATTTTATTCCCTCTTACATATATAAGAGGATTCTAGATTCAAAAAGTGAAAAAAAAAACCATACATAAGGGATTCTTTCAGTGACCCAAGTGAAGTATGAGAGCTATCCACATTCTACCCTTAGATTTACTACTATGTTCCAATACATGGGTGTGTGAAAATATATATAGAAGCCAATAGACTCTAGCGTGGCATACATTGAAGTTTTTGACAAGGTACTGGTAGACTCAACTCTAAATAAAGCCTTCTATCATCTCAAGCCCTCACTTTAATGAGAAAAAGGCAACCACGTCACATCCTGATTAGTGGCTATCAATGCCAAGTACTTTACATGGGCAGTAGTAGATATAGAAGAACCTTCCCCCCAAAAAACGATGGCAGGTACGATCGAATAAAAACGACATGGAAAAACACAAGAACATTCACTTGAAAAGTACAAAGTCCACAAGAATATCTCCCAACCAGTTTGACAACATTGGCAAATTATTTGGTAGTAGCTACCATGCTTGAGTTTTGAACGGGCATGCACTTTTTGGCATAAGAAATGTGCAAGAAAATTCTCAGCCGTCAAAAATTACATGTAAATGGTGAAAAACTTGCAAGCCTCATCCCTTTCCCATCACATTTGTTAGACAAGGGTGCCCGTCTTAAAAGCCAACCCTGGTGGCTACTATACAAGGTTGGAGAGAACGGTCATCCTTCCATCTTGAAGAGAACTACTAGAGCTTAAGAAAACAATCGCAACTTTCTAACTTGCATCAAATCTTTCTAACTTTCTAGCTTCCTAATAGCATGGGCTATCGAATCTTCATTTTTTAAGAAGGCATAGAAAACCTCCATTTTTAAATTTAAAATGGAATAAAAGAGAGAGAGAGCATTCTACATCAACACAATCAAAGTAACCACAAAGCACACGAAGAAAGGGAGAATTCTACATCAAATCAAAGTAACAGTAAAGCACAAAGCAACACTGAGAGCATTCTACAAAGTAACCGTAAAGCAACACTGATAACGAAGCATTGATGCCAAAGAAATCTCCAATTACAATGCAATAATGTACAATACAATAACACATGTGGAATAAGAATTTCCCATGCTTTCTCCAATGTTTCTCTAGAATCCTCACTTGGTATTTGTTATTCTAGCCTTTTATCAATTTTAACAATTGTCGAAAATCACTTAGTGACTCTTTCTTTACCAACATTGGAAGGTTACTTATTGATTGGTCTATTAATCAGAATCTACAAAGTTATACACTTCAGAAATATATACAAAGAAAAATATACACAAAGAGGTACCAAAGAAAATAAATTAATGAAAAAAGAAGATAAAAAGTATTCTCAATAACATACATCAAGGAGGCACAAAGCAACCATTGAAGTTTTACATTAATTTCTATTGTAAGTACTCTCTCACTAGGAGTACAGTGACCCATGTTACACTAACTTCTTCCCTTCACCACTAACATCCTAGTTTTGTTTCTTTCTTTGGAGTATAATGTGACATGTTCATCAACTCTCTCACAAACCACACTTTTTAACCCGAGAGGACATGATAGAGAATAGAGTATTTTAGACAAGATTATATTATAGACATACATTTGGTACATTGTTTGTCAGACCATTTTTGTTAGAAGCTTGGAGAAACCTGTTAGTCATAACCTCTATGGGGATGCCCATTATGTTATTTCGGGATATTTTATTTTGGATGCACCTTTTATTTAAATCATCTACGAGGATTAATGTATTTAATCAGCTGTGTGCACTGGTATGATGTCTACCAAGATTAATGTGTTTAATCAGCTATGTGTGCTGGTATGATCATAATTAATGTGTTTAAAAAGAACGAGCGGAGTTGATGAGTGGCACATGCATGAGAGAGTGGGTTAGTAGCCTATTAACTCCACACATGTAGTCACATGCCCCCAGTACATCGACGGGTGGTCGACAACTCAGGCCTTGCATGGCTAAGCTATCTAGTGGGTGGTGTTGTCAAGGAGAGGAAGAGGGAGCGAATGGATGGGGCAACTGGGATCCGGAGGCTGAGGAGGAGATGAAGCGTCGTGGTAAAGACATTGAGGCAGAGAGCTCCAAGAGGAAATGCGTGCCGGATTGGCTAAATGAGAGACTTTGTTTGCATGTTAAAAAGAAGGTATGTTTGAAGCTCAACTAGGAATTCGTTAGAAGCCACATAGGTATGTTCTCGATGTGCAATGTATTCGTTTTCTATCCGGGTAAACCTTCGTCCAAAGGGGAACTAAGAAGATAGCTTCAAGAGAGTATTATGCATCACTACAACACATTGTTTATAGCACCAAAATTTTGTTGTTGGGTAGCACCTGTGGTAGCAAAATTTCACTTAATACTATAATTTCATTGCTAAACATCAAAAATAGCAATGAAATTACGTTGCTATTTTCGCTCAATGAAATTCCAGAGAGTTGTTGGATTCTCAATTTTAAAAATACATGCCACATACACACAAAAATGATATATAGATTAAAAAAAGCATCCATTAAAACCCTTGGAGCCATGTTTTGAGCAAAAAAAAAAAGAGTTGAAAACTTTTGAGAACCGAAACAATGTCAAGATCATGAATTTATCCCATCTTGTAATAAATCCATATATGTTACTTCATCAATCATGTCTATATCTAATGGAAGCTCAATGAAAAGATGGGACTCCATATCAATATCACTATCACGATCCAATGAAGCATTGTCATGATTGATAGGTGACTCATCATCTTCTTCAGATTGATGTTCCTCATTCATTGGACCCATCCAAAATGTTTTCTTCATCGTCTTCTTCCAATGAGCCGATTTGAGGTAGTACTTGCACATTATCCAGAGATTCGGCCTCCACATCTTGATCTTGAAAGATATGTTATGAATGAGGGGAAACTTGTATAACATACCACCACTTTGGATCAATTCAATCGGCGTGAAACATAACCTAATATCACAAAGCAAAGGGTTACACTTTTATTATCCTACATCAAGATTTAATTTGGGATTGGCTGGGTTACTAACCTGTTGACAATGTTGAGGTAGTATGAAGGTATCTTTCTCATCATTCCAAAACTTGGTGAAATCAATTTGAAAGAACCCATTTGGATGTTTCTTCATAGTTTCTTGAGCACCTCTATATATCACCTTGAACCATTTGACATCAAAGATGAATAGACTAAATGCTCTCTAAATCCAAGAATATCCTGAATAGTTCCACAATACTCAAGATTGTCCTCTATGACATTGATATCATGTCTACTAGCTTGATTTTCTTTTAGAATCAACATGCTCCGAGTGAAAGTGCCTTTCCTCTGACCATATTGCATTATATAGTTTATACGAATATTAAACAAAAGTATGACATTTAGTATAGTGCATTAAACAAGGCATCTACGTGAGATAGAGATGAAGAATGTACTTACTTAAGGGTCACATTCTCTTGCATACTCATGCTCTTCTCTTGTGATCATCTCTCCATTTTGCGATGCCATCGATATTTCCATACAAAGCCATTCTATATTGATCACATTTGGTAGAGGTTCCAAGCTAGGCGGGAATGGCAAGCGTCTATTTGCTCTTCTAAAAGCTCTTCTGTCATCATTTCGTCTATTGATTGCATTCTTGTATTTCCCAATCCACTTCTCCATGATGGGACTATTTAGAATGCAGAATTTATTCACCTTGTGGCATAATGCGCATCCAGTCTTTGTCTTCCTTTTCCTTAAGGCACATTAGTGATTAGTCGATCATCCTCCTCATTGCTCCATAATTGTGGCATGTAAGGATCTATGCTGCGAGATAGATGTTTTGAGATATACACAAGAGACTCTTGCATCAGCCATCCTTTTGCCATACTTGCTTCTAGCCTTGCTCTTTGTCTCACAAACTCCTTTAAGGTTTTCATGAACCTTTCAAGGAAAAACATCCATCAGACAACATGCACAACACCACACAACGCTACTTCATTAACCAAATGCACCACAAGATGCAATTGGCTAGTGAGAATTGTTCTAGGAAAGTTTGTTGGAATATGTTGGAATTTATGATCAATGTCATGGTCTAAGGTTAAAGCACACAATAAAATGTAAAAGGACCATGTAATGTGAAGAGAATCCAGGTGAATGTAAGGATCAAACCCCACTTGAAGTAGGCGAGTTTCAGAAGATTCCATGGAGGCTATATTCTAGGGAGCCATGTGGGGGGAGATGGACTTGGATGCTCTTGATGAGATGTAAGCAATGATGTCATTCCATCATGTACACTTTGGCTATAAAATGGTGGCCCTCCTAATGAGAAAAACACGAATTTATATGCTATGTGATGCCCCTTATTGTGCTGTCATTATGTCCTCTTAATCTCTGATTAAGTACTAGTTAATTACACTATTGCTCATGTGACCATCATGGCTCATCTTGAACCACCATAGCTCTTTCATCACTCCATGCTCTCATTAAGCTTGCATTATCACTTATTATACTTTTCCCAACATGGTATCAGAGCCATGATTATCCCTAGGCATAGTAATTAACCACATTGATTAGTTTTTCATTTTTTCAAGCTTTGCATTAAAGCTTCAATGTACCCCCTGCTGGTCTTTTGCTTCATATGAGCTCTATACTCCACCAAATCTCAAGCTTTTTGATTCAAAAGAGAGCTAACAGCTGGCGTATTCTACACCTAGCTCCATTTGAGCTCCCACGAAGTACACGCGGCGAATTCTGCTCTGCAACAACAGCCCGCCTCTGCGCTGCGAAATTCATCAAATTGGAGCTGTACAAAGAATGGTTTGCTAATTCCTCTTGTGAGCATAACATTGATGCTATGAAGCTCCCACGTATGGATTTTCATGAGCAATGGTCCACTGTAGCTGCTGTTTGAACTAATTTATCAGTGACAGTACATGCTGTGTTGCAGAGCAGATTTACAGAGATTGAAGCAACATCTTGGCATGTTTGAGTGCTGAGCTTAGAGCCAATACCTTGATTTTCACTTGGTTTAAAGCATTTTATGTTTCTCATTTGGGAAGAGCCTCATTCAATTGCTCAAAGCTCACTCTATTTTTGGGGGCAGTTTTTTTCCTCTTTGAATTAATCATCTCCACTAATCATCATATAATTATCTATTGAGATGCCATTCTAATATGCATATTGAGTTGAATATCTCTTTGTAGTTATGCATTCGGATGCTGAATCATCTAATGAAGATTATATCAAGAAATCATTGAAACCCAAAAGCAAAACTAGAAAACCTAGGATCAAGTCTAGGCCTAGTTATTATCACTATGCAAAGGCTTATGGGTTTGGGGAATTCTTGAGTAATTTCATGCATCTATATGGTGAAAGGGGGATTCTAGCTTTTAATCTATTGCATTGTTCAGTTCCAATCATGGAGTCAACTTACATATCATCCTCTTTCATCAAGAAATTCAACGGTCATGACTTCCACACTTGGCAAGTCAAAATGAGATTTTTACTAATGAAAGAAGGAGTTTGGGGCATAGTCAATGGTACTATACCTAAACCTGCCACACGAGAAGGAGAAATCTCTTGGCAAACCAAGGATGAGAAAGCATTAGCTCTCATTGCCCTTGGAGTTGAAGACAGTTATATACATTACATTGGTAATGGAACATCTTCTCAAATTGCTTGGAATTCACTGGATAAATCTTTTGGTGCTCAAGGCCTCCACAGCAAAATCAGTCTCAAAGTAGACTTTTATAGTCTAGAGTACAAGATTGATGAGACACTTGCATCTCACATCAACACCATGAAGAGCTTGATGGCCCAGCTCGAAGCCATCAATGAACCAGTCAAGGAGAGTGATGCCATAGCCATCCTCCTAAAGTCAATGCCATCCGAGTATGATACACTCATGCCGACCTTAAAGTACATGCAGGATCCCACTTTGGAGGGAATAGAGAGTGTTCTCTTAGAAGAAGAGAAGAAGTTGAAAGGTAGAGCCATTGATCTTGTCTCAAACCAGGCATACCTTGTTCAAAAGCAAACCGGCAAACCACTCCAATGTACACATTGTGGAAGGACAGGACATCTTGCCAAGAATTGCTACCACAAAGACAAGCCAAAGCGAATATGCACCAAATGTGGAAAGCCAGGTCACCTCGCCGACAAATGTTACACCAACCAGGCAAATATGGCAAGCATTTCGAATGATTTCGAAGAAGCAATTCAAGCATGTAACAATGTTACTACCTCTTTTGATGCAGAGGTAGATGCAGAATGGGCTTTCTAAAGCCAACAATGTTTATGCCCTCTCTTACCCAAATGTTTATGTATGGACACCTCTAACCACCGATGATGTAGGTTATGTGTTATTATGATGCCCACAATATCTCAGTAGGCCATGTAGCCCTCAAGGGGGGATTGATGGGGAGTTGGGTCTCCATGACCAACAAATGATGATGATGATGCCCATGGATATGATGATGATGATGCTATGATGATGATGGGGTATGGGAGAGGAATGTTTTCATGTTTTCATGTCATGTCATTTTCTTTTCGCAATGTAGAAGCTATGCTCCCTATGAGCGATGCTAATTTCTTTTATGTACTGTAGAGCTATACTCCTTATGAGTTAAGCTTTTTCTTTCATGCAATGTTTGGATCAAGGGAGGGCAATATACCATGCCATGATCAAGGGAGGGTGTTGGAATATGTTGGAATTTATGATCAATGTCATGGTCTAAGGTTAAAGCACACAATAAAATGTAAAAGGACCATGTAATGTGAAGAGAATCCAGGTGAATGTAAGGGTCAAACCCCACTTGAAGTAGGCGAGTTTCAGAAGATTCCATGGAGGCTATATTCTAGGGAGCCATGTGGGGGGAGATGGCCTTGGATGCTCTTGATGAGATGTAAGCAATGATGTCATTCCATCATGTACACTTTGGCTATAAAATGGTGGCCCTCCTAATGAGAAAAACACGAATTTATATGCTATGCGATGCCCCTTATTGTGCTGTCATTATGTCCTCTTAATCTCTGATTAAGTACTAGTTAATTACACTATTGCTCATGTGACCATCATGGCTCATCTTGAACCACCATAGCTCTTTCATCACTCCATGCTCTCATTAAGCTTGCATTATCACTTATTATACTTTTCCCAACAAAGTTGTCCTCGATCATACACACTACCTCAATATCATTGAGATGAGCCATCTCAATGGATGTAGGATCAATCTCCTTTAAGTCTTTGTACTTACATACATAGCAATTATGTGTACTATTTACTAATACATAACTTGTGAGCACATGAGAATTCCAAATAAGCAATATAACTTAGTGAATTGAAGAGAAGATTCATACCTTACTAGGCTTCCCATTTTTTGTAAATAGCCTCTCTCACCTTCTTGTCTCCACAACCAACTATAGCAATTGGAAGAATAAAGTATGCATAGAAAAAATGGAAGTTAGTATATGAGCTTACAAATTATGTACCACAAAGAGAAAATGAATAAGCGAATATATATATACCTATAATATCTTGTGCCAATCATGTGTCTTGAGCCCATATAATTGTTCCTCTCCTTTCTTTTTGGTCTTTGTGAAGGCACCCTTCAATGAATAAATTACTCCTGTTGGTGTACGAAGAAAGGCAATCACACTTTTCACCTTATTGTGCTCCCTCTCTTGGTTAATACCTATGGTGCCTTTGGTAGGACTATTTTACCACTCTCACTTTCAATTGGCCATGCACTTTGAAGGCATCCAATGTTCTGTAAGTCATCCCTTGCACCCTTTGTATCTCTTTTATCAATTAAATGGTCCCAAATATTTATTGCCACATTCTTGAAGATATGCATGGGATCTAAAAGATGATTCATCTTCATGTCACACCAATATGGAAGTCAAAAGAAGATTGAGTGTCAAGACATCCCATTTGGTGGTGGATTAAGAGTGCTTCTCCATGCCTCAAACCAATCTCTACCTCCCATCACAAGTGGTGAGACATCATGTGGCACATACTTAGGATGTGAAGAAGGGAGAAATCAATGATGTTTATCATACACCACATTCTTAAGTGTAAAGGGTCTTTCCGAAACAAGTGATGGTCCACAAATCAGACATGCATGATGTCCGGACGTTGCCAAACCTATTTTAAAATTGAGATAGAGATATAAACTTGAAGTCTAAAGACTAAAGCCTTATGCATATAAGGTTCAAGTAGGTGCCTGAGCACTCTGAGAACCCGTGATGGATAGTCATGCATCATCCAAAGCAAAACTCCTTTCACCTCCATCTCAAGCCCATTTATTGGCCTTGCAACGTCATGTACTTTGATACCTCTCAATCAAAGGCTCGAGGTACACATCCATGTTTGCCACCTTATACTTGCCTGATACAAGGAGAGAAAGCATGGTATGACCTTTCTTGATTGCCATGCATGGAGGTAGGTTGTAATTCACCAATACAATAGGCCAAGTAGACCATAATGTGGACTTGAATCCAAATGGGTTAACACCATCCATGCCCAAGCCAAGACGTAAGTGACGAGGCTCATCTTTAAACTCTGGCCATTGATGCTCCACATGTTGCTATGCCGGTGAATCAGCTACGATCCTCATGATGCCATCGATCAGGAAGTGCCTCAAATTCTTTCAGGAAACTTTATCTCCTTGCAAATCATCCCTATAGAGGCTCTCCCTACATTGTAGACATTGTGTTGCATCTTTATTAACCCCTCTAAATAGCATGCAATCATTGGGACATGCGTGTATTTTTGTGTAATCCATACCTAGCATAGAGAGCATTTTACGACACCCATCTCGTGAGTTTGGTAATCCCCTTACATTTAAATATGAGTTCTGCAATCCCCTTACACCACTTAAACATGTGTTGGATGTGAGGAATGATAGGGAAGTGTCTCAAAACCTTTCGAAAAAAATTATCTCCTTGCAAATCATCCCTACAGTGGCTCTCCCCACATTGTAGACATTGTGTTGCATCTTTATTAACCTCTCTAATACCATGCAATCATTGGGACATGCATGTATTTTTGTGTAATCCATACCTAGCATAGAGAGAGCATTTTACGACACCCATCTCATGAGTTCGGTAATAGATTTTGAGGGGGAAGAATCTTCTTGAGAAGCCTATAACATAACATAAGAAATCATATGTTAAAATATTGGCAAAGGAGAGTATATAGAACATGAAACATTTTCTATTTGAGAGAATAAAATGAGGCGGTCTTACTGAAGAAGACTTGTGACACTTGCATCACTCCATCCATAAGTTGTTTGCAAGTTCAATAGCTCCAAGTTTACTCGCAGTGTGGAGTACAAACATCCCTCATACAAAGGATGCTTGCCTCTCTATGCAAGATTTCCTCTCTTGTGACATTGGATCTTGCTCACTATCATCTATTACCTCCCATCCAAAGAAGTCATTCACCATATCATCCATGATGAGATTCTCTTCCTCCTCATGTGGTAATGGTGGAGAACCTTATTCATTGGTTGGGGAAGATGAGTCTCAGCCATGCTTTCCATATGAAGCCTTGCCACCTTCCGCACTCTACCCGATGTCACCGAATGGTGTGGCATGTTACCTAGCACTCTCCTATGGTTCTCCTCCATGTCATCATTTGCACTTAGTCGTGCCATTGCCTCATGAAGACCATATGTCCGGACATGCTCAATTGTTATACGACGTTGTTTTGTATACAGGCCCTTGCATCGATCACACACACACATCCAATTTTTTCTCTCAATAATGCCTTGGAACCAACTTCCAACCCTTGATGATCACTGTCAGACATCTTTAACCTGGCCAAAACTGATTTAGGGTTCATACAAAACACACAATAACATCCAAAACTACAAACAAAAAATTACCTAGGTTTTTGCTGCTACACAGTGACCACAGCAGCGTTTTCTCGCTGCCTAGCAGCGAAAATTTACTACTCAGCAATAAAATTTCACTGTTGAGCAGCAACTTGCGAACTATGACTCCCTCCTAAATCACCCGCCAAAGGGTGTCAATACCTACCTACTTCCCTCCTATCCTGCACATACAAAGCCTACGCTTGCAGCGTGACTATTCCTCCCACCACACCTCTTCTCTCAAGGGTTTTGCATCAATCAAGTCTCCCTCTCCAGGGTAATACCTTTCTTGGTTTCTTCAAGCTTTAATGGTTTTCTTCAATCTTTGTCTTCTTCCAAGCTTTCATGAAAAGCTTGGACATAGATCAATATGAGCTTTTCTTTCCCTTCCTCTCTCTTTCCTTCCCCTTTCTCCCTTCCCCTCTCTTTCCTCTCCCTTTCCCTAACCCTAGCCTAATACATAGAGCTCTAATAGAGAGCTTTGATGGAGAGCTCTCCACCATCAAAGCTTTCTATTAAGCATTCTATGCATAGAGCTAGGGTTTAGGCTTAACATAAACTAATTTTTTCATTCACTTATGCATTAAGAGTAGGGTTTAGGGTACTCACCTCTTTTTGTTCTTGTTCTTCTTGCTTACTAATGTGTTAATGAGGACTAACTTTTTTATTTATTATGTTTCTTTTTTGTAGGTTTATTCAAGTGAGCAAGGGTTTGGGCATAGCATCTCATACGGTAAGCCCTCTTTCATCTTTTTTGCTTATGCTTCTTGTCTTTGTGTTTTCGCACCCTTGGGTGTCGAGGATTAGGGTTAGGTCAATAGGCAATAGGCTTTATGCATAGCCTTATGCAATAGGCCTCTTGCAATAGGATAATTCATAGGCCTTATGCAATAGGGCTTATGCATAAGCCCTATGCAATAGGTCTATGCATAGCCTTATGCATAGGGCTTATGCATAAGCCCTATGAAATAGGTTTATGCATAAGCCCTATGCAATAGGTTTATGCATAGCCTTATGCATAGGGCTTATGCATAGGCTATGAAATAGGTTTATGCATAGCCTTATACATAGTGCTTATGCACATGCTATATGCAATAGGTTTATGCATAGCCTTATGCATAGGGCTTATGCATAGGCTATGCAATAGGCCTCATGCAATGGGGCTTTATGCATAGGCTATGCAATAGGCCTTACGCATAGGGCTTTATGCAATAGTCCTTATGCAATAGGGCTTTATGCATAGATATGGGGCATTGTTATATGCCATCTAGAATGCTGCTTATGTCAAGTTAGGAGTGGTTATCCTCGAGTAGGTGGTTATAGTGGAGGGGGAGTCCTCGATCTTCCCACTATACTTCTCTTGTAAAAGAGGAGTTTTCTTTGTCTTTAATAGTGGGGAGCATGTGGAAAGTCCTCAAAAGCTATCATCCGAAAGGAGCACTGTCCACCTTGCTTGTTTAAGCAGTATTCTAGGAGGTCTTAATATCACATGTTGTATTTTTTGTCTAAGCTTGTGTTATTGTTTTCTCTTGGTTGGCTTGACATTGTCGAGGTAAGTGGCCTTATTCATTCAACCTCATGTTTATTGCACCCTTGGGTGCTGGGTTTACGAAATGGACTTATGCATAGAGATATGAGGCATTATTATATGCCATCTACAATGTTGCTTATGTCAAGTTAGAAGTGGTCATCCAGAGTAGGTGGTTATAGTAGTGAAGGGGGAGCCCTCGATCTTCTCACTATCCTTCTCTTGTAAAAGAGGATTTTCCTTTGGCTTTCATAGTGGGGAGCATGTGGAAAGTCCTCAGAAGCTATCATCTGAAAGGGGCACTATCCACCCTGCTTGTCTAAGCAGTATTGTAAAAGGTATTTAACAATGTTCTAATATCACATGTTGTATTTTTTGTCTAAGCTTTAAGTATGTCTTTTGTTAGAGCAATTGTGTTTTGTTGCCTCATTCATGTATGTAGCAGCAATGCCAATCGACCCGTCACTCACAAGACCTTGATGTGGCAAATCTACTATCTATTATAAATGAACGATATGGGCAGCACGCTTAGCCTCAGTTTACTCAGACGCAAGTATGGTTCCATCATCAAACCTTTTCACATACACAAAGTTAATCTTTTGTGAATTCTATAAGTCTTATATTTTAATCTTATATGATGCAGGTGGGTTACGATCGGGCGAGTCGATGCCATGGGGGCAATCTACCCCACTTGCTCAGTTAGGGCAAACCACACTTTTGATAGGTGTGAGGCCAAGTGGTGCAAGCCCATCACGACATGGTTGTGATCACTCTACACCACCTTTCTCGACTAGACCCACCCTCACTCCCTCAGGTCCGTCTTCACCATGATAAACGACATAGTAGGGAGTGTGGGGGGGGATAGTAGACATACTAGCGGGAGGGGAGAAGGCTGCTTTTGCTTTGGCAAAAGTAGCACTAGGTCTCCCGATGTGTCTCCCCAATAGGGGGGCTTTTCATCTACACATTATGAGACAGCCCCCAAGAGACCCATTCCACCATTCGATCCACACACCCTACCATACAACGTGGATGTGGATGGTGCCCTCCTGATGGATGCATGAGGAAAGAAAGTCATGAACCATATGCATGTACTTGTAAACTTGGAGTTCGTGAACTCCTTCAAAAAGTAGAAAGCACAAGATGAACGTTCTAAGCAATACGTTATCGATGTGCTTAAGTTGGAGTTCCCTGTTCCACATGCACCTGTCTTTGCTTCTCTATGTGAGAAGTGGATGAAGAGGCAGATCAAGCTTTTGCTCTCTAATATAGGCGAGCAAATATCAAGAGAGCAGCAAAGAATAACTTGGAGAAGCCTAGCGTTTTCACGACCAAGAAGTGGAGGCATGCACGCAGCTTTGTGAGAAAGCACCTAGGTGCAACAAGCGGCGTCAAGTGCTTCTCGACTACGGAAGCGAGGGGCTTTACACTTCGGCTCCGGCAGGAAATCCTTATTTATTGCTCATTTTGTAAAGTAATCATTTCTTCTCCTCTTTCATTTTGTTTTGTACTATATTGTTTTCTTTAAATAATTATATATTTTCTTAAATTTTTTTGTAAAGGGAGGTTATTGGGTGTGACCCAACAAAGGAGGAGTATGACTATGGGTATAGAGGCCCCATCCACAATTGTGGGTGTAGAAGTGTACGCGAGGCGTATGCTTGGATGGGTTCATTTTGGGGACTCAAGAATATGAGGTAAGTGAGCCTAAACCATTCTCTTTTCTATATCTAATTATATTTTAATGCTCTTGGTTACGTTGCACTTGATGGCATGTATGTAGGATGAAGGAGAAGATGAAGAGGAGGATCCTGATTATTAGCATGAAGCAAGTGAAGAGGACGAGGAAGACGATGATGATGATCACTCAGAATCCGATGAGGATTCTAGTTAGATACCTCTTCATTGTAAACACTTTATATATATATATGGCCAAAGGCCCAACACTTTCTGAAATATAATACCTTTTTGGGCTCAATTTCATTCTCCACAATCTATGTGTTTCTTATATTTGTGTTTGTATCATAAATCTAAAATTTTGACTCTATTTTGATTTTAAAAAAAGAGCGGGGGCAACGGACTGGGGAGGCCTGTGCACACTCACGAGTCTGCTCTAGCTCTTTTTTTTGTTGTGTAGAGCTTTCAGCACAGCAGCGAACTCGTTGCAACAAAAATAACAATGTTTCTAGCAGTGAAAATGGCCCACCAACATCTACCTAGCCTTCTAGTTATAAAAATGCTACTAGTTTTGTTGCTAGACCCTCATTATGTTGTAGTGCATGATAGTGTTGTATCTAAGATTTAATATTTGGGAAAAGGCTTCTTTAATGTCCTCTTTATCAAGGGTCAAGCAGTCTCTGAGCTATTTACTAAAGGGCTGCTCAACCTAACTAAGGATCAAAGGGTAAAAGGCTAGATTTTCATGGGAATTTGAGTCCTGCCTATTACTCTAATCCTTTCAGTCCACTTAATGATAGTGATAGCCGCCCCTCGTCTGAATAAAGATTTGACTTTATAGTAGGGGAAGCTTGGAAAGGAATCCAAAATGAACAAAACAATATGAGGAATGAAGAGGATGTTGAGATGGTACCGGAATCTGATCTTTCATGAAAAATTATCTAGAGTTTATTGGATGTACGTGGAACATTAAGGGCATCAAAGATAAAAAGAAGAACGCCTTGTTTTGGGGGTTACTGAAATCTTGAGGCTTCTTGGTTTTTGCTATCCAAGAGCACAATATTTTTGGAAAAATTCCTAGATTACGTAGGTTTAGTGAATGGGAGATTTTTTATGGTGGGATTAATTTTAGGTACAATGGTGGGAACATAAATAAATGGGCTGACATAGATCTCTCTCATTACCCGACAAGGAAACTAAGAGTGAATAACTTGCTTCTTAAGGACCCTCTCTTTGTGGATTATACGGAAGAAGCAATTAGAAAACTTAAAAGGAGAAGGGGATTTGATGGTGCCTAGAGGCAATTTGCCAATGAAATGCAGGGGATTATCAGAGTTGTGGGTAAATTAAGGGCCAAGGAAAGGACAGGGGAAAGAAGGAAATGGGCAGCCTTATTAGAGGAACTCCTTGTTAAGAGACAAACTAAAGGTTTGGATGCGAAGGATACTGCACTGTACTTTAAGTGCCAAGCTAGTATTAAGGAGGAGGAGGATAGATGGTCTAGAGAACAAGAGAATTGGGCTAAATAGAATTTCTTTAATAACAAAAGGAAACCGAATAGTAGATTATTCAAACTTCCAAAAAGGAAGAGTGATAGTGAGGTTGTGGGAAGCATTCTGGATGAATATGGGACCCCCCTTGGACCATATGAATACTCTTGCTAAGAAGTGGGTTAAATTCATGGGATCTACTCTTAGCTTGAAGGAAGATTGTTCCTTGAGGAGGTTTCAAGTTGAAGATAGGTTTTTGGGCTTATTGAGCCAAAATGTAGATCCAGACAAAGTAAGATGGCTAGAAAGGGATATTGATGTGGAGGAATGTTGGTGTGCCTTGTTAAAACTAGGGAGAGATAAAGCCCCTGGCTGGGATGGTCTATCCACATAGTTTTTAATAGCCTTTTGGCCTTCCTTGAAGGATTTTGTGGGTGATATTTGTAGAAGAGCTTTTAATATAGGGCTTATGGATAAGGATTTTAAAGAAGGGCTAGTGAAGCTCATTCCAAAACAAACTACTTGTAATAGGTTTGGTCACTTGGAGGCCCATTACATTGCTAACAATGATTTATAAAATTCTGGCCAAAGTGATTGCTCTTAGAATTACTCCAGTCCTACAAGATGTTGTTTTCAAAAAACAACATGGTTTTATCAAAGGAAGGTCAATATATAATAATATCTTTGGTGCATTGTTGGGAAGAGATGTGGCTATCAAAACTCATTAAAATTGCATCATGTTACAACTGGACTTAGAGAAAGTATATGATAGGATTCATTGGTCTTTTGTAGCAAGAGTGATGGAAAAACTGGGTTTTAGGACCAAAATGGCAACCTGCATTTATACTCTTGCTTGGGGAGGCTACTCTAAGGTGTTAAATGGAAGAGTGGTAGGTGGGTTTGAGATTAATAGATCAATCAGACAAGGCTATACTCTAGCCCCCCTTTTGTTTGCTATTGCTTCTCATCCTCTAGTAATTTCCCTAGAATTATTCTGTAGAGATGAAAATATTACTAGGCTAAAGCTTAAGCATAGTGAAAAACCAGTTATACAATGCTTTGTTGTTGACTCCTCATTGTTTTTAAGGGTTGAGAACAATAATGTGAGATTGGCTTTAGAGATACTGCAGGAGTTTGCAAGTGCGTCTGTCTCTAAATGCAACATTTTGAAGGATAATGACTTTGATATGCAAAGGTGGGGCTGTGAGGTGGTGCAAAAGGATAAGATTTTCAGACTACTTGGATTCCCCTTTGGAGTGGGAGTAACTAATAAACAACTGGTAGAGTGGGCGATAAATAGGTTCTTGGAGAAATGAAAAAAATGGGAGGGCATCAGAGTTCCTTTCCACAGCAGGGTTGATATTTGTAATACAATGCTAAATGCTTATTTTATGTTCCTTTTCCCTATGTCGGATATTGGCAAGTGTCATTAGAAGAAAATTATAGGACCTGTTAGAGACTTCCTATGGAGGAATGGCAATGGAACTAAAAAAGTATCTGCTTGGGTAGCATGGGATAAGCTTACAGTTCCTAAAGGAGAAGGTGACATTGGTATTTTTCATTTGCCTAGTCAAGAACTGCTCTGATGCTTCTTACATGTTTATCTCAGAACACTACTTAGGCACTAATGATGAGGGAACTGATTAAGCTCTCTGATGTGATGGCTAAAGGTAAATGGGTGGAGTTAAATTGGAAGGATAAACTCTTTTCATTTGCTCCTCTTAAGATTACCAGTTTAGCAGTTTGCAAAATGTTATGCAAAAGATGGAAAGACTACTTGGGTCTCATTACTTGGGATGGGGGTGGTACAGTGACTGGCAACTCTATGTTCAGTTTGGGTATTTAGTGGACACATAAATTTAACCCCCCTATTGTTGGGATTGGGATGTGGTAGGGTGGAAGGATGTGGATTAGATTATTTTGGAATATGATTTATCTGGAAGGGAGAGTGATCTGATAGCCCAGGTACTTGATCTGACTCAAAGGGAGTTGTGCTCTACTGCTACTGTTTCAGTCTGGATTAAAGATTGGGCTTGGCTTAGTGGTATCAAGCTAAAGGATGGCAAAACCAAAGAATTGTACTCAAAGGGGATGCTAATGTGGTGTATTGCAATAAAATTTGGAAAGTCAATTGGAGCCCCCCAGTTGGAAAAAGAGGTGGGTAGCCAGGTTCCTAAGGAATTTCAGGTCTTTATGTGGAAGGTATGTATGTGGGCATTGCCTATTGGCTCCAAACTCCAAAAGAGAAATATCTCTAGTGGTATTTGTCCCAAATATAGGTTAAACACTATATTCGTGAGTTTGGGAATTTCCCAACTCCTATTTTTTGAATACTAAAAAGGTGGGACCTGGATAACATGCCTATAAGTTTTTCAAAACCATATCATGTGACCTATTGTTGCAAAGCGCTTGGAAAATGGAATCTAGTGAGCTATAGAGTGCTCAATTTGGAGTAACGGTGTTCAAGTTATGATTAATCCAAAGATTTGACCACATGTCCCAAACTTATGGGAAATTCCCATATTCCCCAATATGGTGTTGTCATCACTTGAAGATGATAAACATGTGTTTTGGGACTGCCCAGCAATTAGAGGAACTTGGTCCAAGCTGTCAAAATGGATAGAGAAGAGCTTGGGCATTCAAACATTCTGGGAAGATTATATCTTGGGTAAATGGTCACTTAGTGATGAACATATTGGTTTGCTTTTTAATATCATCAGAGCTTGTATTCTATGGGAAATTTGGTCTAACAGAAATGCCATTGTGTTTATAAAGGTTGTATGTACTAGCATGCAAGAGTCAGACTTGATGCATAAGTGTGGGTGTATGTGCTGGTCTGTATGCAATGTGAAATAAGATAAGATGCACTGAGCTGGATGTGCTGTTATAGAATCTGCAAAGGAATATCATCTGAGTCCTGCCCTAGAAGTAAGTTCCTAATGCTAATTTGTATGTTGCAGGTGAGGTGTTGGGAAGGAAAGAAGAGACCCCCCAAATTTGGAGCAAGAACTCAAAGGTGGTGCCGTAAAGTAAAGGAGGATGATCATACTTTTGCTGCCTTTTTAGAAAACCCTGTGGGAACCAAACCCACTATTAAAATTTGGTCTAAGAAGGGGGGAATGTTGGAAAAATAATCCACCTTTTATGGTTTCATGTTTAGGCATTAATATTTTTGTAAGGCTAAGGCCTCATACCTTTGTACATACCAAATAGTATTTTATACTTTTGGTAGGCCGGCCAAGACTTTTAATTATAGTTTGCTATATTTTTATGGAGCTTTTATGTTCAAAAACTTAAAAGCACTTGTGCTTTGTTTTTGAGTTTTTTTGAAAAGTACTCTTTTTCTAATACATATAAATAAGGGTGAGTGGTATAAGGGCCACACTCATGCAGGGGAGATTTAACCAAATCTTTTATAGATGGAAGTGATCTCTTTCTTAGTTTCTAGCTCTCTTGTTTATTTAATTTTGTCTATTAAGGTTTATCCTTTTAGTTCGCGGGCTTGGGACTTCTGTGTGACTTTTTTTTTCTTTTTCTCTCTCTTTGCGCTATCCACCCCAAGGGCGCGATAATTTTCTCTCTCTATGTTGTCGCCACCTGCATCTTTTCTTTCTTTTTCTTTTTTGCACGATTTCATCGCCAATCCCTTCGTTTTTTCTTTTCTTTTCGCTGATCTGTACCGTTTATTTTTCTCTTTCATTCTTTGCATGGCCACATTTCTCTCTCTTCACTCATAAGCTTTGCAAGCTTAAAATAAATCTTATATATATATATATATATATAATACATAAATAAAAAAAATTTCTACAATTTTTTGGCCATCGGTCTCTTTCTTTTTTCTCTCTCCTGTTTTTGCTTAATTCTGACGTCACCTACTCTGCTAGAGCCACTATCACTGTTGTCGGCTATTTTTTATCTCCCTTCTCTTCACTGTGCACCTGCTAGCCTACATTTTCCATTACTAAGCTTTAAAAAAAAGCTTTAAGATTTTTAATTGTAGGCTTTAAAAAGCCTTAGTATTTTCTAATCATCTTTAAACCAAACATGTTGTGTTCTTGGATAGTTGAAATGGATGTCTTTCCAAGCCTGTTTTTTAGATATAAGGATTGGGTTGTGCTATATTGGGGGGTTGGGGGAGGATATAGTGGTGTGATGACCTTTATTAAGAAAAACCCAAAACCTTGCATAGTTGCTAACCACTCTAATCTAGATTGGGGGAGAGAGAGTCTAGGTGGTGAATATCTATGGAACCATAATTATAAAGAGAGGGGGGGTCGATGGGACTAGGTATCTAACCTCAATATTCAAGGCCCTTGCATTCTAATGGGAGATTTTAACATGGTTGAAAAACACTCAGATAGATGTGGGGGGAGGACTAGGTTGATGGGTCAGGAAAAAAAGAAATGGGAAGAGTTGAGCGGTAAAATGGGTCTTGTTGATTTCAACTTGCAATGCTTTGGCTCCTCTTGAAAATTGATAGGGTCTTTTTTAGCCAACAAGTAGCTTCGGTTCCTCACACCCTGAAGCTGGAAATTGATAGCTCTTCTGTCCTCTCTGACCACATGCCTTAGAAGTGGGAATGGCATGTGAAGGACTAGGAGGAGGAGAAATTTAACTAATTTCCCACTAGGAAATTGAGGGTTAACAATTTACTACTCAAAGATGAGCTATTCATTGCCTATACTGAAGAAGCCATTGGCAGATTAAGAAGGAACAGAAACAAAGAAGGAGTATGGAGGTCCTTTGCCAATGACATGCAGTCATTATTAGAAGGGTGGGCAAACTGAGAGCTAATGAGAGAAAGCATGATAGGAAAAGATGTGGAGTGATTAATTAGAAGCTCTGAAAAGGAAAAGACAAGTGGGTAAACTGATTGCAGATGAGATTAAACTTTATGCTAAATGCCAAATATGTGTAAAAGAAGAAGATGACAAGCTTGCTAATATAAGTCTTAGGAGTCAAAGATGGATAACTTTCATCTCTAGAAAGAAACCTTATAGACATCTATTCAAATTAGTAGAAGAAAAACGTAATAGGGAACTAGTGGGACAAATCATGGATGAGAATGGGTAGGAGTTGGGGGAGATTGACCAGGTGGCAAAGAAATGGGTGGAATTCTTACGGACTAACCTAAGCCTGAAAGAGGATGAGTCCAAAGAAGGTTCCTAGGCTGAGAATAATCTCTTAAGTTTGGTCAATCAAAGAATCCATGCATATAAGGCTAGGTGGCTAGAGAGAGAAGTGGAACTGGAGATGAATGTCGGGCAGCCCCCCTTAAGCTAGGAAAGGAAAGGTCCCCTGGCTGGGATGGGCTCTCAGTGGAATTTTTCATCTCCTTCTGGCCTTCCCTAAAGGATTTGGTATGGAATATTTGTAGAGAGGCATTTAATTTTGGCTCCTTGGATAAGGATCTAAAGGAGGGAGTGGTGAAGCTCATCCCTAAGCAATCTACATGCAGTAGATTTAACCACTAGGGACCCATAACTATGTTAACTCTGATGTATAAAATTGTGGCCAAAGTTATTGCCTTAAGGATTTCCCCTATCCTTTAAGAAGTTGTGTCTAGAAAACAATATGGATTCATTAAGGGTAGGTCTATTTATGATAACATATTTGCTGCACAATGATAGGGAGAGATGTACCTCAAAGGACTGATCAGAAGTCTATTATGCTTCAGCTGTGGAAAAGGCATATGATAGGATTCATTGGTCCTTTGTGGCAAGGGTAATGGAAAAATTATGGTTTGTCTTTAAGATAGCCTCCTGCATTTTCACCCTCACTCTTGGGGAACACTCTAGACTGCTCCTAAATGGTAGACTTGTAGAAGGGTTTGAGATCAAGAGGTCACTAAGACAGGGTTGTCACCTAGCTCCTTTGCTCTTTGCTATTGCCTCACACCCTCTTATTTTGGCCCTTGAAAATGTTAGTGAAAAAGGGAGGGCGGTTGTACTAATGTTAAGGAGTGGTGAATAGTTGGTAATCCAATGCTTTGCTAATGAATCATTGTTGTTCCTGAGGGAAGATAATGATAATGTGAGACAGGCCTTATCCATTATAAAGGAATTTTCTTATGCCTCTGGTTCCAAATGTAACATTCAGAAATCCAAAATAATATGTCCGACTGAGGATAATGATTTTGACGTAGAAACATGGGGATGTGAGGTGATCAGGAGAGGCCGAATCATTAGCTGGGATTTCCTTTTGGGGTGGAGGTGACAAATAAACAAATAACTGATTGGGCCTTAGAAATATTTGTATCCAGAAATTAAAGAAATGGGAAGGGGTAAGGGTTCCATTCCATGATAGGTTAACCATCTGCAATACTGTACTAAATGCTTACATCATGTTTTTGTGCCCAGTAATCAACTTTGACAAAGGCCAGTGGAAAAGAATCATAGGTCCTATAAGGGACTTTCTATGGAGAAACAGGTAGCAGGAGAGGCTAGCCTGGGACAAGTTGAGTATGTGAAAAAGGGAAGGTGGTATGGGTATCTTACATCTTCCTACTCATGCTCTAGCCAAAATTGCTCTTCTTCTTCCCAAATGCCTACATCAGGAAAAGGTATTACCATAATGTTTAAGGAACCGGTGGAAGACTCACATGTTCTTCCGAAAGGCAAATGGTTTGGACTTAATTGGAGATACAAGTTGCTCTCTTTTGCTCCCCCTTAAAATCAAAAATCCCCCGTCTCTGCAACCTTTTATGTGGGAAATGGAAGGAAGTGTTGAATCTGATGTGCTAGGATGGGTGTCCCAGAGCTACAGACAACTCCTTTCTTAGCTTGGGGATTTGGTGGTCCCATAAATTTAACCCCCCTTTGGCATGTCTTGACGATACTTTAGCCAAAAAAAGTGAATAACAAAGGTGTGAGAACACTAGTAGATTGTTGGGACTGATCATTGGTAGGAGGAAGGAAGATGGATCAACTGGTGATGACAAAATTTGGATTACCACCAAGAGAGGAGGTAGTTGCTAGGACAGATAATGGCAGAAGTACATAAAGAATGGGTGTCCACCAAAGATTTTGATGACTCCTGCTGGATAAAGGACTAGATGTGGTTCAATGGAATCAAGCTGGATAAAGGGACAGCTAAGGCCCTATACTACTTGGAATTAAGAAAAAGTGAGGTAAATACAGATTATTTCAACATAGTCTCGAAGGTAAACTGGAATTCTTGAATTTGGAGGAAAAGGTGGAAAAATATGTGGGAGGCAAGCATCCCTATTAGATCCCAGCTTTTCTTAGAGTCTGCATGCTGCCTTACCTCTAGTAATCAAACTCCTTCAAAGGAACATCACCTTTGGATGTTGCCCTAGGTGTAGAACTGCCTTGAAAGATGGGAGACATGCCTTCTGGGAATGCCCTGCTATTAGGGGAGTATGGGGTAGAATAGGGAAATGGGTATCTAACAGACTAGGAGCTTAGGGATGTTGGGGGCATTGGGTTCTTGGAAGGGTGGTTGATGCTGAGAGTGCCATAAGTCTATTATTTAATATTATAAGGTTCTATTGCTTATGGGAAATCTGGGTTTCCAAGAATAGTATTGTTTTTCAAAAAGAGGAGAACACTGGGCTAGATGTCATTGAGCTTATGTACAAATGTATTCATATGTGTTGGTCCATATATTATGATAATAAGATGAATAATGCTGATATATTTCAGTCAATACACTCTTTGCAGGGCTAGGATTAGTTGATCTGCTGATTAGCTGACTCTTGTACGTACTAGGTTTCCTAATTGTTGCTAATATTATGCAGGGATTCAGGTTATGATCTGAAAGCAAGGCTGCCCAAATTTGGGCAAGGACAAGAAAATGGTACCTAAAGGAGAAACATCCCATCTACACCTTTGTGGCCTTTATAGATAATCCCTTGGGAACTAGACCAATGGTGGAGAAGGTATGGGTAGGTGGGCAAGTTTTGGAGAAGCTACCTCCCCAAGGGTGCACCTCTGAAGTTATGATGATAGCCTGCATGCAATTAGGGTACCATATTTCTTGGGGTCAGTCTTCTTTTGTTTGGGAAGAGGATAGGTGGGACTGATTATGCAAGCTTCTCAATTGTAATGTGAAAGATCTTGAAATTGAGGGCCTCTCTGTTGAACTTTTTGTCAAGGTTTTCCTTTGTTAATACTATATATATTTACTTCCCAAAAAAAAAGCCTTAGTATTTTTAAAGCTTACATCTTTTATAAGCTTTCAAAGCTATAAAGCTTCAGACCTTTATAAAATCTTTAAAATTTTAACCCTTTTTACTCAAAAGATTAACACTATAAAGTTTAACGTTTCAAATCTTTCAACGCTTTATAATCTCTACATTTTTTATGAGCTCGAAATCTTTACATATTAAGCTTTAAAACTTCATACTCATAAACTATATCTTAAAGCATCAAAAGCTTTAACTTTCCAAAGCTTTAAAGCCTTAAGCTTGCCATTTAAAAAATAAAATAAAGCTTATGTATCCCAAAAGCTTTAAAAGCTACCAAGGTTTAAGCTTTATATTTAAAAATCTTTTTTTGGGACCAATATATATATATATACATATATTAAGAAAAACCTATATTTACATCTTACATCAAAATGCCCTATTTAACAAATCACATATCAGTGTCCACCTCTCATCCTCAAATACAAAAGAAGATTTTTCGCAGGAAATCTAATATCCGAGTTGAATACAAGCTTCTATTAGACCTTCAGCTATGCATTCTTTAGGTGACTACTGCTCCAAAATCTCTTACATCAAAATGCCCTATTTAACAAATCACATATCAGTGTCCACCTCTCATCCTCAAATACAAAAGAAGATTTTTCGCAGGAAATCTAATATCCGAGTTGAATACAAGCTTCTATTAGACCTTCAGCTATGCATTCTTTAGGTGACTACTGCTCCAAAATCTCTCCCTTCTTTGGCCACACTTTAACAATTGGTCTAGTGCCTATTGGGTTCTCAATAAAGGCCACAAAGGTATGATCTGGACACCTGCTTTACTTTCTTATACCACCTTTTAGTTCTTGGTCCATATTTAATTGTTCTTCTCCTTGACTTTGACTCTGTTATCGCTTGAATACAAAAACAATAAATGATTAGGCTCAGCCCAGTGCGCCAGAGTGTTTCCCCTTCCATGGGTACCATCAAAATATGGCTGCCTACAGGGTCAAAAATCATATGTATCATCACATCCTTATTCAATTTATTAATCAAATGTATAGACCAACACATATGCACACATTTATACATCAATCCTATTTCATCCAACCTTGTATCAAAAGCTCTCTGAAATATAATGCATTTCCTAGTGTTCCATATTTTCCAAAGACAACAAAATCTAATTATGTTGAAGATAAGATCAGCATGTTCTTCATTGGATGCCCATTTCCCAAAAAATCAGTCCTCCCATAGTCCATACATCCCAGTATAACTATACACCCATATGCAAATTTTAGACCAAGTACCTCTAATAGCTGGACAATCCCAAAAGGCATGTTTCCCATCTTCAAGAGTAGTTTTACATCTAGGACAACACCCATTAGTGAAGTTTCTCTGCACTAGTTTGACCCCCAAAGTAAGAGCTCCCATACAAACTCTCCACAAAAAGACGGTACTTTATATGGATCTTCAATTCCCAGATGTTCATGCACTTTGAAGGCATCCAATGTTTTGTAAGTCATCCCTTGCACCCTTTGTATCTCTTTTATCAATTAAATGGTCCCAAATATTTATTGCCACATTCTTGAAGATATGCATGGGATCTAAAAGATGATTCAT
Source organism: Cibotium barometz (assembly GCF_041138505.1). Lineage (NCBI taxonomy): Eukaryota > Viridiplantae > Streptophyta > Polypodiopsida > Cyatheales > Cibotiaceae > Cibotium > Cibotium barometz. Next base: position 14,138,101 of record NC_141066.1, on the reverse strand, counting down.
CTTCATGTCACACCAATTATATGGAAGTCAAAAGAAGATTGAGTGTCAAGACATCCCATTTGGTGGTGGATTAAGAGTGCTTCTCCATGCCTCAAACCAATCTCTACATCCCATCACAAGTGGTGAGACATCATGTGGCACATACTTAGGATGTGAAGAAGGGAGAAATCGATGATGTTAATCATACACCACATTCTTAAGTGTAAAGGGTCTTTCCGAAACAAGTGATGGTCCACAAATCGGACATGCATGATGTCCGGAGGTTGCCAACCGGAGGTTGCCAAACCTATTTTAAAATTGAGATAGAGATATAAACTTGAAGTTTAAATACTAAAGCCTTATGCATATAAGGTTCAAGTAGGTGCCTGAGCACTCTGAGAACCCGTGATGGATAGTCATGCATCATCCAAAGCAAAACTCCTTTCACCTCCGTCTCAAGCCCATTTATTGGCCTTGCAACGTCATGTACTTTGATACCTCTCAATCAAAGGCTCGAGGTACACATCCATGTTTGCCACCTTATACTTGCTTGATACAAGGAGAGAAAGCATGGTATGATCTTTCTTGATTGCCATCCATGGAGGTAGGTTGTAATTCACCAATACAATAGGCCAAGTAGACCATGATGTGGACTTGAATCCAAATGGGTTAACACCATCCATGCCCAAGCCAAGACGTAAGTGACGAGGCTCATCTTTAAACTTTGGCCATTGATGCTCCACATGTTGCTATGCCGGTGAATCAGCTACGATCCTCATGATGCCATCGATCAAGCGATGAGTAGCATGCCATGTCATGAGTTGATCTGCAACCCCCTTACATTTAAACATGCGTTGGATGCGAGGAATGATAGGAAAGTGCCTCAAAACCTTTGAGGAAACTTTATCTCCTTGCAAATCATCCCTATAGAGGCTCTCCCTACATTGTAGACATTGTGTTGCATCTTTATTAACCCCTCTAAATAGCATGCAATCATTGGGACATGCGTGTATTTTTGCATCTTTATTAACCCCTCTAAATAGCATGCAATCATTGGGACATGCGTGTATTTTTGTGTAATCCATACCTAGCATAGAGAGCATTTTACGACACCTCTCTCGTGAGTTTGGTAATCCCCGTACATTTAAATATGAGTTCTGCAATCCCCTTACACCACTTAAACATGTGTTGGATGTGAGGAATGATAGGGAAGTGTCTCAAAACCTTTCGAAAAAAATTATCTCCTTGCAAATCATCCCTACAGTGGCTCTCCCCACATTGTAGACATTGTGTTGCATCTTTATTAACCTCTCTAATACCATGCAATCATTGGGACATGCATGTATTTTTGTGTAATCCATACCTAGCATAGAGAGAGCATTTTACGACACCCATCTCATGAGTTCGGTAATAGATTTTGAGGGGGAAGAATCTTCTTGAGAAGCCTATAACATAACATAAGAAATCATATGTTAAAATATTGGCAAAGGAGAGTATATAGAACATGAAACATTTTCTATTTGAGAGAATAAAATGAGGTGGTCTTACTGAAGAAGACTTGTGACACTTGCATCACTCCATCCATAAGGTGTTTGCAAGTTCAATAGCTCCAAAAGTTTACTCGCAGTGTGGAGTACAAACATCCCTCATACAAAGGATGCTTGCCTCTCTATGCAAGGTTTCCTCTCTTGTGACATTGGATCTTTCTCACTATCATCTATGACCTCCTGTCCAAAGAAGTCATTCACCATATCGTCCATGATGAGATTCTCTTCCTCCTCATGTGGTAATGGTGGAGAACCTTATTCATTGGTTGGGGAAGATGAGTCTCAGCCATGCTTTCCATATGAAGCCTTGCCACCTTCCGCACTCTACCCGATGTCACCGAATGGTGTGGCATGTTACCTAGCACTCTCCTATGGTTCTCCTCCATGTCATCATTTGCACTTAGTCGTGCCATTGCCTCATGAAGACCATATGTCCGGACATGCTCAATTGTTATACTACGTTGTTTTGTATACAGGCCCTTGCATCGATCACACACACACATCCAATTTTTTCTCTCAATAATGCCTTGGAACCAACTTCCAACCCTTGATGATCACTGTCAGACATCTTTAACCTGGCCAAAACTGATTTAGGGTTCATACAAAACACACAATAACATCCAGAACTGCAAACAAAAAATTACCTAGGTTTTTGCTGCTACACAGTGACCACAGCAGCGTTTTCTCGCTGCCTAGCAGCGAAAATTTACTACTCAGCAATAAAATTTCACTGTTGAGCAGCAACTTGCGAACTATGACTCCCTCCTAAATCACCCGCCAAAGGGTGTCAATACCTACCTACTTCCCTCCTATCCTGCACATACAAAGCCTACGCTTGCAGCGTGACTATTCCTCCCACCACACCTCTTCTCTCAAGGGTTTTGCATCAATCAAGTCTCCCTCTCCAGGGTAATACCTTTCTTGGTTTCTTCAAGCTTTAATGGTTTTCTTCAATCTTTGTCTTCTTCCAAGCTTTCATGGAAAGCTTGGACATAGATCAATATGAGCTTTTCTTTCCCTTCCTCTCTCTTTCCTTCCCCTTTCTCCCTTCCCCTCTCTTTCCTCTCCCTTTCCCTAACCCTATCCTAATACATAGAGCTCTAATAGAGAGCTTTGATGGAGAGCTCTCCACCATCAAAGCTTTCTATTAAGCATTCTATGCATAGAGCTAGGGTTTAGGCTTAACATAAACTAATTTTTTCATTCACTTATGCATTAAGAGTAGGGTTTAGGGTACTCACCTCTTTTTGTTCTTGTTCTTCTTGCTTACTAATGTGTTAATGAGGACTAACTTTTTTATTTATTATGTTTCTTTTTTGTAGGTTTATTCAAGTGAGCAAGGGTTTGGGCATAGCCTCTCATACGGTAAGCCCTCTTTCATCTTTTTTGCTTATGCTTCTTGTCTTTGTGTTTTTACACCCTTGGGTGTCAGGGATTAGGGTTAGGTCAATAGGCAATAGGCTTTATACATAGCCTTATGCAATAGGCCTCTTGCAATAAGATAATTCATAGGCCTTATGCAATAGGGCTTATGCATAAGCCCTATGCAATAGGTCTATGCATAGCCTTATGCATAGGGCTTATGCATAAGCCCTATGAAATAGGTTTATGCATAAGCCCTATGCAATAGGTTTATGCATAGCCTTATGCATAGGGCTTATGCATAGGCTATGAAATAGGTTTATGCATAAGCCCTATGCAATAGGTTTATGCATAGCCTTATGCATAGGGCTTATGCATAGGCTATGAAATAGGTTTATGCATAGCCTTATACATAGTGCTTATGCACATGCTATATGCAATAGGTTTATGCATAGCCTTATGCATAGGGCTTATGCATAGGCTATGCAATAGGCCTCATGCAATGGGGCTTTATGCATAGGCTATGCAATAGGCCTTACGCATAGGGCTTTATGCAATAGTCCTTATGCAATAGGGCTTTATGCATAGATATGGGGCATTGTTATATGCCATCTAGAATGCTGCTTATGTCAAGTTAGGAGTGGTTATCCTCGAGTAGGTGGTTATAGTGGAGGGGGAGTCCTCGATCTTCCCACTATACTTCTCTTGTAAAAGAGGAGTTTTCTTTGTCTTTAATAGTGGGGAGCATGTGGAAAGTCCTCAAAAGCTATCATCCGAAAGGAGCACTGTCCACCTTGCTTGTTTAAGCAGTATTCTAGGAGGTCTTAATATCACATGTTGTATTTTTTGTCTAAGCTTGTGTTATTGTTTTCTCTTGGTTGGCTTGACATTGTCGAGGTAAGTGGCCTTATTCATTCAACCTCATGTTTATTGCACCCTTGGGTGCTGGGTTTACGAAATGGACTTATGCATAGAGATATGAGGCATTATTATATGCCATCTACAATGTTGCTTATGTCAAGTTAGAAGTGGTCATCCAGAGTAGGTGGTTATAGTAGTGAAGGGGGAGCCCTCGATCTTCTCACTATCCTTCTCTTGTAAAAGAGGATTTTCCTTTGGCTTTCATAGTGGGGAGCATGTGGAAAGTCCTCAGAAGCTATCATCTGATTAAAGGGGCACTATCCACCCTACTTGTCTAAGCAGTATTGTAAAAGGTATTTAACAATGTTCTAATATCATATGTATTTTTTGTCTAAGCTTTAAGTATGTCTTTTGTTAGAGCAATTGTGTTTTGTTGCCTCATTCATGTATGTAGCAGCAATGCCAATCGACCCGTCTCACAAGACCTTGATGTGGCAAATCTACTATCTATTATAAATGAACGATATGGGCAGCACGCTTAGCCTCAGTTTACTCAGACACAAGTATGGTTCCATCATCAAACCTTTTCACATACACAAAGTTAATCTTTTGTGAATTCTATAAGTCTTATATTTTAATCTTATATGATGCAGGTGGGTTACAATCAGGCGAGTCGATGCCATGGGAGCAATCTACCCCACTTGCTCAGTTAGGGCAGACCACACCTTTGATAGGTGTGAGGCCAAGTGGTGCAAGCCCATCACGACATGGTTGTGATCAGTCTACACCACCTTTCTCGACTAGACCCACCCTTTCTCCCTCAGGTCCATCTTCACCATGATAAACGACGTAGTAGGGAGTGTGGGGGGGATAGTAGACATACTAGCGGGAGGGGAGAAGGCTGCTTTTGCTTTGGCAAAAGTAGCACTAGGTCTCCCGATGCGTCTCCCCAATAGGGGGGCCTTTCATCTACACATTATGAGACAGTCCCCAAGAGACCCATTCCACCATTCGATCCACACACCCTACCATACAACGTGGATGTGGATGGTGCCCTCCTGATGGATGTATGAGGAAAGCAAGTCATGAACCATATGCATGTACTTGTAAACTTGGAGTTCGTGAACTCCTTCAAAAAGTGGAAAGCACAAGATGAACGTTCTAAGCAATACGTATCGATGTGCTTAAGTTGGAGTTCCCTGTTCCACATGCAGGTCTTTGCTTCTCAATGTGAGAAGTGGATGAAGAGGCAGATCAAGCTTTTGCTCTCTAATATAGGCGAGCAAATATCAAGAGAGCAGCAAAGAATAACTTGGAGAAGCCTAGTGTTTTCACGACCAAGAAGTGGAGGCATGCATGTAGCTTTGTGAGAAAGCACCTAGGTGCTTTTTAACAACAAGAGGCGTCGAGTGCATCTCGATTACAGAAGCGAGGGACTTTACACTTCGGCTTCTACAGGAAATCCTTGTTTATTGCTCATTTCGTAAAGTAATCATTTCTTCTCCTCTTTCATTTTGTTTTGTACTATATTGTTTTCTTTAAATAATTATATATTTTCTTAAATTTTTTTGTAAAGGGAGGTTATTGGGTGTGACCCAACAAAGGAGGAGTATGACTATGGGTATAGAGGCCCCATCCACAATTGTGGGTGTAGATGTATACGCGAGGCATATGCTTGGATGCGTTCATTTTGGGGACTCAAGAATATGAGGTAAGTGAGCCTAAACCATTCTCTTTTCTATATCTAATTATATTTTAATGCTCTTGGTTACGTTGCGCTTGATGGCATGTATGTAGGATGAAGGAGAAGATGAAGAGGAGGATCCTGATTATTAGCATGAAGCAAGTGAAGAGGACGAGGAAGACAATGATGATGATCACTCAGAATCCGATGAGGATTCGAGTTAGATACCTCTTCATTGTAAACACTTTATATATATATATATGGCCAAAGGCCCAACACTTTCTGAAATATAATACCTTTTTGGGCTCAATTTCATTCTCCACAATCTATGTGTTTCTTATATTTGTGTTTGTGTCATAAATCTAAAATTCTGACTCTTTTTTGATTTAAAAAAAAGAGTAGGGGCAGCGGAGTGGGGAGGCCTGTGCAGACTCCCGAGTCTGCCCCAGCTCTTTTTTCTGTTGTGTAGAGCTTTCGCTGCTCAGCACAGTAGCAAACTCGTTGCAACAAGAATAACAATGTCTCTAGCAGTGAAAATGGCCCACCGACATCTACCTAGCCTTCTAGTTATAAAAACGCTACTAGTTTTGTTGCTAGACCCTCATTATGTTGTAGTGCATGATAGTGTTGTATCTAAGATTTTATATTTGGGAAAAGGCTTCTTTAATGTTCTCTTTACCAAGGGTCAAGCAGTCTCTGAGCTATTTACTAAAGGGCTGCTCAACCTAACTAAGGATCAAAGGGTAAAAGGCTAGATTTTCATGGGAATTTGAGTCCTGCCTATTACTCTAATCCTTTTAGTCCACTTAATGATAGTGATAGCCGCCGCTCGTCTAAATAAAGATTTGACTTTATAGTAGGGGAAGCTTGGAAAGGAATCCAAAATGAACAAAACAATATGAGGAATGAAGAGGATGTTGAGATGGTACAGGAATCTGAACTTTCATGAAAAATTATCTAGAGTTTATTGGATGTACGTGGAACATTAAGGGCATCAAAGATAAAAAGAAGAACGCCTTGTTTTGGGGGTACTGAAATCTTGAGGCTTCTTGGTTTTTGCTATCCAAGAGCACAATATTTTTGGAAAAATTCCTAGATTATGTAGGTTTACTGAATGGGAGATTTTTTATGGTGGGATTAATTTTAGGTACAATGGTGGGAACATAAATAAATGGGCTGACATAGATCTCTCTCATTACCCAACAAGGAAACTAAGAGTGAATAACTTGCTTCTTAAGGACCCTCTCTTTGTGGATTATACGGAAGAAGCAACTAGAAAACTTAAAAGGAGAAGGGGAGTTGATGGTGCCTGGAGGCAATTAGAAAACTTAAAAGGAGAAGGGGAGTTGCCAATGAAATGCAAGGGATTAACAGAGTTGTGGGTAAATTAAGGGCCGAGGAAAGGAGAGGGGAAAGAAGGAAATGGGCAACCTTATTAGAGGAACTCCTTGTTAAGAGACAAACTAAAGGTTTGGATGCGAAGGATACTACATTGTACTTTAAGTGCCAAGCTAGTATTAAGGAGGAGGAGGATAGATGGTCTTGAGAACAAGAGAATTGGGCTAAATAGAATTTCTTTAATAACAAAAGGAAACCTGATAGTAGATTATTCAAACTTCCAAAAAGGAAGAGTGATAGTGAGGTTGTGGAAAGCATTCTGGATGAATATGGGACCCCCCTTGGACCATATGAATACTCTTGCTAAGAAGTGGGTTAAATTCCTGGGATCTACTCTTAGCTTGAAGGAAGATTGTTCCTTGAGGAGGTTTCAAGTTGAAGATAGGTTTTTGGGCTTACTGAGCCAAAATGTGGATCCAGACAAAGTAAGATGGCTAGAAAGGGATATTGATGTGGAGGAATGTTGGTGTGCCTTGTTAAAACTAGGGAAAGATAAAGCCCCTAGCTGGGATGGTCTATCCACATAGTTTTTAATAGCCTTTTGGCCTTCCTTGAAGGATTTTGTGGGTGATATTTGTAGAAGAGCTTTTAATATAGGGCTTATGGATAAGGATTTTAAAGAAGGGCTAGTGAAGCTCATTCCAAAACAAACTACTTGTAATAGGTTTGGTCACTTGAGGCCCATTACATTGCTAACAATGATTTACAAAATTCTGGCCAAAGTGATTGCTCTTAGAATTACTCCAGTCCTACAAGATGTTGTTTTCAAAAAACAACATGGTTTTATCAAAGGAAGGTCAATATATAATAATATCTTTGGTGCATTGTTGGGAAGAGATGTGGCTATCAAAACTCATTAAAATTGCATCATGTTACAACTGGATTTAGAGAAAGTATATGATAGGACTCATTGGTCTTTTGTAGCAAGAGTGATGGAAAAACTGGGTTTTAGGACCAAAATGGCAACCTGCATTTATACTCTTGCTTGGGGAGGCTTTTCTAAGGTGTTAAATGGAAGAGTGGTAGGTGGGTTTGAGATTAATAGATCAATCAGACAAGGCTATACTCTAGCCCCCCTTTTGTTAGCTATTGCTTCTCATCCTCTAGTAATTTCCCTAGAATTATCCTGTAGAGATGAAAATATTACTAGGCTAAAGCTTAAGCATAGTGAAAAAACTAGTTATACAATGCTTTGTTGTTGACTCCTTACTGTTTTTAAGGGTTGAGAACAATAATGTGAGATTGGCTGTAGAGATACTGCAGGAGTTTGCAAGTGTGTTTGTCTCTAAATGCAACATTTTGAAGGATAATGACTTTGATATGCAAAGGTGGGGCTGTGAGGTGGTGCAAAAGGATAAGATTTTCAGACTACTTGCATTCCCCTTTGGAGTGGGAGTAACTAATAAACAACTGGTACAGTGGGCGATAAATAGGTTCTTGGAGAAATGAAAAAAATGGGAGGGCATCAGAGTTCCTTTCCACAGCAGGGTTGATATTTGCAATACAATGGTAAATGCTTATTTTATGTTCCTTTTCCCTATGTCGGATATTGGCAAGTGTCATTAGAAGAAAATTATAGGACCTGTTAGAGACTTCCTATGGAGAAATGGCAATGGAACTAAAAAAGTATCTGCTTGGGTAGCATGGGATAAGCTGACAATTCCTAAAGCAGAAGGTGACATTGGTATTATTCATTTGCCTAGTCACCGCATTGCAAGAGCTGCTCTGATGCTTCTTAGATGTTTATCTTAGAACACTACTTAGGCACTAATGATGAGGGAACTGATTAAGCTCTCTGATGTGATGGCTAAAGGTAAATGGGTGGAGTTAAATTGGAAGGATAAACTCTTTTCATTTGCTCCTCTTTAGATTAGTAGTTTAGCAGTTTGCAAAATGTTATGCAAAAGATGGAAAGACTACTTGGGTCTCATTACTTGGGTTGGGGGTGGTACAGTGACTGGCAACTCTATGTTCAATTTGGGTATTTAGTGGTACAGTGAGTGGCAACTCTATGTTCAGTTTGGGTATTTAGTGGACACATAAATTTAACCCCCCTATTGTTGGGATTGGGATGTGGTAGGGTGGAAGGATGTGGATTAGATTATTTTGGAATATGATTTATCTAGAAGGGAGAGTGATCTGACAGCCCAGGTACTTGATCTGACTCAAAGGGAGTTGTGCTCTATGCTACTGTTTCAGTCTGGATTAAAGATTGGGCTTGGCTTAGTGGTATCAAGCTAAAGGATGGCAAAACCAAAGAATTGTACTCACTAATGAGAAAAGGGGATGCTAATGTGGTGTATTGCAATAAAATTTGGAAAGTCAATTGGAGCCCACCAGTTGGAAAAAGAGGTGGGTAGCCAGGTTCCTAAGGAATTTCAGGTCTTTATGTGGCAGGTATGTATGTGGGCATTGCCTATTGGCTCCAAACTCCAAAAGAGAAATATCTCTAGTGGTATTTGTCCCAGATATAGGTCATCACTTGAAGATGATAAACATGTGTTTTTGGACTGCCCAGCAATTAGAGGAACTTGGTCCAAGCTATCAAAATGGATAGAGAAGAGCTTGGGCATTCAAAAATTCTGGGGAGATTATATCTTGGGTAAATGGTCATTTAGTGATGAACATATTGGTTTGCTTTTTAATATCATTAGAGCTTGTATTCTGTGGGAAAATTGGTCTAACAGAAATGCCATTGTGTTTATAAAGGTTGTATGCACTACCATGCAAGAGTCAGACTTGATGCATAAGTGTGGGTGTATGTTCTGGTCTGTATGCAATGTGAAATAAGATCAGATGCACTAAGCTGGATGTGCTGTTATAGAATCTGCAAAGGAATATCATCTGAGTCCTGCCCTAGAAGTAAGTTTCTAATGCTGATTTGTATGTTGCAGGTGAGGTGTTGGGAAGGAAAGAAGAGACCCCCCAAATTTGGAGCAAGAACTCAAAGGTGGTGCCGTAAAGTAAAGTAGGATGATCATACTTTTGTTGCCTTTTTAGAAAACCCTATGGGAACCAAACCCACTGTTAAAATTTGGTCTAAGAAGGGGGGAATGTTGGAAAAATAATCCCCTCGTGGATACACTACAGAAGCAATGTTGGAGGCCAGCATCCTCTTAGGGTATCAGATATCTTGGGAGCAGTCTTGCTTTTTGATGGCGAAAGAGAGATGGTATTTTTTGTGTAAAATTCTCAATGAAGACAGAAATGATTTGTAAAGATCAGTAGTTTAGATCTAAGTTGGTTGTACTGCAGTTTCAAGACAGTTTCTAAGTTAATATATATATAATTATTATTGATTTTAAAAAAAAGAATTGATGTGTTTAATAACCTATGTGCACTGACTAATATTATTTTGGACAAAAGCGATGATTGAGTGCTGGAATATGTGTCAATCGTGGGTGAAACATTTGATGGACGACTATAAGATATTTTGGAAGACATGCGAACACCTTTTATGGTTTCATGTTTAGGCATTAATATTTTTGTAAGGCTAAGGCCTCATACCTTTGTACATACCAAATAGTATTTTATACTTTTGGTAGGCCGGCCAAGACTTTTAATTATAGTTTGCTATATTTTTATGGAGCTTTTATGTTCAAAAACTTAAAAGCACTTGTGCTTTGTTTTTGAGTTTTTTTGAAAAGTACTCTTTTTCTAATACATATAAATAAGGGTGAGTGGTATAAGGGCCACACTCATGTAGGGGAGATTTAACCAAATCTTTTATAGATGGAAGTGATCTCTTTCTTAGTTTCTAGCTCTCTTGTTTATTAAGGTTTATCCTTTTAGTTTGCTAGCCTACATTTTCCATTACTAAGCTTTAAAAAAAAGCTTTAAGATTTTTAATTGTAGGCTTTAAAAAGCCTTAGTATTTTCTAATCATCTTTAAACCAAACATGTTGTGTTCTTGGATAGTTGAAATGGATGTCTTTCCAAGCCTGTTTTTTAGATATAAGGATTGGGTTGTGCTATATGGGGGGGTTGGGGGAGGATATAGTGGTGTGATGACCTTTATTAAGAAAAACCCAAAACCTTGCATAGTTGCTAACCACTCTAATCTAGATTAGGGGAGAGAGAGTCTAGGTGGTGAATATCTATGGAACCATAATTATAAAGAGAGGGGGGGTCGATGGGACTAGGTATCTAACCTCAATATTCAAGGCCCTTGCATTCTAATGTGAGATTTTAACATGGTTGAAAAACACTCAGATAGATGTGGGGGGAGGACTAGGTTGATGGGTCAGGAAAAAAAGAAATGGGAAGAGTTGAGTGGTAAAATGGGTCTTGTTGATTTCAACTTGCAATGCTTTGGCTCCTCTTCCAAAATTGATAGGGTCTTTTATAGTCAACAAGTAGCTTCGGTTCCTCACACCCTGAAGCTAGAAATTGATAGCTCTTCTGTCCTCTCTGACCACATGCCTTAGAAGTGGCAATGGCATGTGAAGGACTAGGAAGAGGAGAAATTTAACTAATTTCCCACTAGGAAATTGAGGGTTAACAATTTACTACTCAAAGATGAGCTATTCATTGCCTATACTGAAGAAGCCATTGGCAGATTAAGAAGGAACAGAAACAAAGAAGGAGTATGGAGGTCCTTTGCCAATGACATGCAGTCATTATTAGAAGGGTGGGCAAACTGAGAGCTAATGAGAGAAAGCATGATAGGAAAAGATGTGGAGTGATTAATTAGAAGCTCTGAAAAGGAAAAGACAAGTGGGTAAACTGATTGCAGATGAGATTAACCTTTATGCTAAATGCCAAATATGTGTAAAAGAAGAAGATGACAAGCTTGCTAATATAAGTCTTGGGAGTCAAAGATGGATAACTTTCATCTCTAGAAAGAAACCTGATAGACATCTATTCATCTCTAGAAAGAAACCTGATAGACATCTATTCAAATTAGTAGAAGAAAAAGGTAATAGGGAACTAGTGGGACAAATCATGGATGAGAATGGGCAAGAGTTGGGGGAGATTGACCAGGTGGCAAAGAAATGGGTGGAATTCTTAGGGACTACCCTAAGCCTGAAAGAGGATGAGTCCAAAGAAGGTTCCTAGGCTGAGAATAATCTCTTAAGTTTGGTCAATCAAAGAATCCATGCATATAAGGCTAGGTGGCTAGAGAGAGAAGTGGAACTGGAGATGAATATTGGGCAGCCCTCCTTAAGCTAGGAAAGGAAAGGTCCCCTGGCTGGGATGGGCTCTCAGTGGAATTTTTCATCTCCTTCTGGCCTTCCCTAAAGGATTTGGTATGGAATATTTGTAGAGAGGCATTTAATTTTGGCTCCTTGGATAAGGATCTAAAGGAGGGAGTGGTGAAGCTCATCCCTAAGCAATCTACATGCAATAGATTTAACCACTAGAGACCCATAAACTATGTTGACTGTGATCTATAAAATTGTGGCCAAAGTTATTGCCTTAAGGATTTCCCCTATCCTTTAAGAAGTTGTGTCTAGAAAACAATATGGATTCATTAAGGGTAGGTCTATTTATGATAACATATTTGCTGCACAATGATAGGGAGAGATGTAGGTCAAAGGACTGATCAGAAGTCTATTATGCTTCAACTGTGGAAAAGGCATATGATAGGATTCATTGGTCCTTTGTGGCAAGGGTAATGGAAAAATTATGGTTTGTCTTTAAGATAGCCTCCTGCATTTTCACCCTCACTCTTGGGGAACACTCTAGACTGCTCCTAAATGGTAGACTTGTAGAAGGGTTTGAGATCAGGAGGTCACTAAGACAGGGTTGTCACCTAGCTCCTTTGCTCTTTGCTATTGCCTCACACCCTCTTATTTTGGCCCTTGAAAATGTTAGTGAAAAAGGGAGGGCGGTTGTACTAATGTTAAGGAGTGGTGAATAGTTGGTAATCCAATGCTTTGCTAATGAATCATTGTTGTTCCTGAGGGAAGATAATGATAATGTGAGACAGGCCTTATCCATTATAAAGGAATTTTCTTATGCCTCTGGTTCCAAATGTAACATTCAGAAATCCAAAATAATATGTCCGACCGAGGATAATGATTTTGACGTAGAAACATGGGGATGTGAGGTGATCAGGAGAGGCCGAATCATTAGCTGGGATTTCCTTTTGGGGTGGAGGTGACAAATAAACAAATAACTGATTGGGCCTTAGAAATATTTGTATCCAGAAATTAAAGAAATGGGAAGGGGTAAGGGTTCCATTCCATGATAGGTTAACCATCTGCAATACTGTACTAAATGCTTACATCATGTTTTTGTGCCCAATAATCAACTTTGACAAAGGCCAGTGGAAAAGAATCATAGGTCCTATAAGGGACTTTCTATGGAGAAACAGGTAGCAGGAGAGTGGCTAGCCTGGGACAAGTTGAGTATGTGAAAAAGGGAAGGTGGTATGGGTATCTTACATCTTCCTACTCATGCTCTAGCCAAAATTGCTCTTCTTCTTCCCAAATGCCTACATCAGGAAAAGGTATATACCATAATGTTTAAGGAACCGGTGGAAGACTCACATGTTCTTCCGAAAGGCAAATGGTTTGGAATTAATTGGAGATACAAGTTGCTCTCTTTTGCTCCCCCTTAAAATCAAAAATCCCCCGTCTCTGCAACCTTTTATGTGGGAAATGGAAGGAAGTGTTGAATTTGATGTGCTAGGATGGGTGTCCCAGAGCTACAGACAACTCCTTTCTTAGCTTGGGGATTTGGTGGTCCCATAAATTTAACCCCCCTTTGGCATGTCTTGACGATACTTTAGCCAAAAAAAGTGAATAACAAAGGTGTGAGAACACTAGTAGATTGTTGGGACTGATCATTGGTAGGAGGAAGGAAGGAGATGGATCAACTGGTGACAAAATTTGGATTACCACCAAGAGAGGAGGTAGTTGCTAGGACAGATAATGGCAGAAGTACATAAAGAATGGGTGTCCACCAAAGATTTTGATGACTCCTGCTGGATAAAGGACTGGATGTGGTTCAATGGAATCAAGCTGGATAAAGGGACAGCTAAGGCCCTATACTACTTGGAATTAAGAAAAAGTGAGGTAAATATAGATTATTGCAACATAGTCTCGAAGGTAAACTGGAATTCTTGAATTTGGAGGAAAAGGTGGAAAAATATGTGGGAGGCAAACATCCCTATTTCGATCCCATCTTTTCTTAGAGTCTGCATGCTGGCCTTACCTCTAGTAATCAAACTCCTTCAAAGGAACATCACCTTTGGATGTTGCCCTAGGTGTAGAACTGCCTTGAAAGATGGGAGACATGCCTTCTGGGAATGCCCTGCTATTAGGGGAGTATGGGGTAGAATAGGGAAATGGGTATCTAACAGACTAGGAGCTTAGGGATGTTGGGGGCATTGGGTTCTTGGAAGGGTGGTTGATGCTGAGAGTGCCATAAGTCTATTATTTAATATTATAAGGTTCTATTGATTATGGGAAATCTGGGTTTCCAAGAATAGTATTGTTTTTCAAAAAGAGGGGAACACTGGGCTAGGTGTCATTGAGCTTATGTACAAATGTATTCATATGTGTTGGTCCATATATTATGATAATAAGATGAATAATGCTGATATATTTCAGTCAATACACTCTTTTCAGGGCTAGGATTAGTTGATCTGACTCTTGTACATACTAGGTTCCTAATTGTTGCTAATATTATGCAGGGATTCAGGTTATGATCTGAAAGCAAGGCTGCCCAAATTCGGGCCAAGGACAAGAAAATGGTACCTAAAGGAGAAACATCCCATCTACACCTTTGTGGCCTTTATAGATAATCCCTTGGGAACTAGACCAATGGTGGAGAAGGTATGGGTAGGTGGGCAAGTTTTGGAGAAGCTACCTCCCCAAGGGTGCACCTCTGAAGTTATGATGATAGCCTGCATGCAATTAGGGTACCATATTTCTTGGGGTCAGTCTTCTTTTGTTTGGGAAGAGGATAGGTGGGACTGATTATGCAAGCTTCTCAATTGTAATGTGAAAGATCTTGAAATTGAGGGCCTCTCTGTTGAACTTTTTGTCAAGGTTTTCCTTTGTTAATACTATATATATTTACTTCCCAAAAAAAAAGCCTTACTTCCCAAAAAAAAAGCCTTAGTATTTTTAAAGCTTACATCTTTTATAAGCTTTCAAAGCTATAAAGCTTCAGACCTTTATAAAATCTTTAAAATTTTAACCCTTTTTACTCAAAAGATAAACTTTATAAAGTTTAACGTTTCAAATCTTTCAACGCTTTATAATCTCTACATTTTTTATGAGCTCAAAATCTTTACATATTAAGCTTTAAAACTTCATACTCATAAGCTATATCTTAAAGCATCAAAAGCTTTAACTTTCCAAAGCTTTAAAGCCTTAAGCTTTCCATTTAAAAAATAAAATAAAGCTTATGTATCCCAAAAGCTTTAAAAGCTACCAAGGTTTAAGCTTTATATTTAAAAATCTTTTTTTGGGACCAATATATATATATACATATATTAAGAAAAACCTATATTTACATCTTACATCAAAATGCCCTATTTAACAAATCACATATCAGTGTCCACCTCTCATCCTCAAATACAAAAGAAGATTTTTCACAGGAAATCTAATATCCGAGTTGAATACAAGCTTCTATTAGACCTTCAGCTATGCATTCTTTGGGTGACTACTTCTCCAAAATCTCTCCCTTCTTTGGCCACACTTTAACAATTGGTCTAGTGCCTATTAGGTTCTCAATAAAGGCCACAAAGGTATGATCCACCTGCTTTACTTTCTTATACCACCTTTTAGTTCTTGGTCCATATTTAATTGTTCTTCTCCTTGACTTTGACTCTGTTATCGCTTGAATACAAAAACAATAAATGATTAGGCTCAGCCCAGTGCGCCAGAGTGTTTTCCCTTCCATGGGTACCATCAAAATATGGCTGCCTACAGGGTCAAAAATCATATGTATCATCACATCCTTATTCAATTTATTAATCAAATGTATAGACCAACACATATGCACACATTTATACATCAATCCTATTTCATCCAACCTTGTATAGACCAACACATATGCACACATTTATACATCAATCCTATTTCATCCAACCTTGTATCAACAGCTCTCTGAAATATAATGCATTTCCTAGTGTTCCATATTTCCCAAAGACAACAAAATCTAATTATGTTAATCAGCATGTTCTTCATTGGATGCCCATTTCCCAAAAAATCAATCCTCCCATAGTCCATACATCCCAGTATAACTATACACCCATATGCAAATTTTAGACCAAGTACCTCTAATAGCTGGACAATCCCAAAAGGCATGTTTCCCATCTTCAGGAGCACTGTCCACCTTGCTTGTTTAAGCAGTATTCTAGGAGGTCTTAATATCACATGTTGTATTTTTTGTCTAAGCTTGTGTTATTGTTTTCTCTTGGTTGGCTTGACATTGTCGAGGTAAGTGGCCTTATTCATTCAACCTCATGTTTATTGCACCCTTGGGTGCTGGGTTTACGAAATGGACTTATGCATAGAGATATGAGGCATTATTATATGCCATCTACAATGTTGCTTATGTCAAGTTAGAAGTGGTCATCCAGAGTAGGTGGTTATAGTAGTGAAGGGGGAGCCCTCGATCTTCTCACTATCCTTCTCTTGTAAAAGAGGATTTTCCTTTGGCTTTCATAGTGGGGAGCATGTGGAAAGTCCTCAGAAGCTATCATCTGAAAGGGGCACTATCCACCCTACTTGTCTAAGCAGTATTGTAAAAGGTATTTAACAATGTTCTAATATCATATGTATTTTTTGTCTAAGCTTTAAGTATGTCTTTTGTTAGAGCAATTGTGTTTTGTTGCCTCATTCATGTATGTAGCAGCAATGCCAATCGACCCGTCTCACAAGACCTTGATGTGGCAAATCTACTATCTATTATAAATGAACGATATGGGCAGCACGCTTAGCCTCAGTTTACTCAGACACAAGTATGGTTCCATCATCAAACCTTTTCACATACACAAAGTTAATCTTTTGTGAATTCTATAAGTCTTATATTTTAATCTTATATGATGCAGGTGGGTTACAATCAGGCGAGTCGATGCCATGGGAGCAATCTACCCCACTTGCTCAGTTAGGGCAGACCACACCTTTGATAGGTGTGAGGCCAAGTGGTGCAAGCCCATCACGACATGGTTGTGATCAGTCTACACCACCTTTCTCGACTAGACCCACCCTTTCTCCCTCAGGTCCATCTTCACCATGATAAACGACGTAGTAGGGAGTGTGGGGGGGATAGTAGACATACTAGCGGGAGGGGAGAAGGCTGCTTTTGCTTTGGCAAAAGTAGCACTAGGTCTCCCGATGCGTCTCCCCAATAGGGGGGCCTTTCATCTACACATTATGAGACAGTCCCCAAGAGACCCATTCCACCATTCGATCCACACACCCTACCATACAACGTGGATGTGGATGGTGCCCTCCTGATGGATGTATGAGGAAAGCAAGTCATGAACCATATGCATGTACTTGTAAACTTGGAGTTCGTGAACTCCTTCAAAAAGTGGAAAGCACAAGATGAACGTTCTAAGCAATACGTATCGATGTGCTTAAGTTGGAGTTCCCTGTTCCACATGCAGGTCTTTGCTTCTCAATGTGAGAAGTGGATGAAGAGGCAGATCAAGCTTTTGCTCTCTAATATAGGCGAGCAAATATCAAGAGAGCAGCAAAGAATAACTTGGAGAAGCCTAGTGTTTTCACGACCAAGAAGTGGAGGCATGCATGTAGCTTTGTGAGAAAGCACCTAGGTGCTTTTTAACAACAAGAGGCGTCGAGTGCATCTCGATTACAGAAGCGAGGGACTTTACACTTCGGCTTCTACAGGAAATCCTTGTTTATTGCTCATTTCGTAAAGTAATCATTTCTTCTCCTCTTTCATTTTGTTTTGTACTATATTGTTTTCTTTAAATAATTATATATTTTCTTAAATTTTTTTGTAAAGGGAGGTTATTGGGTGTGACCCAACAAAGGAGGAGTATGACTATGGGTATAGAGGCCCCATCCACAATTGTGGGTGTAGATGTATACGCGAGGCATATGCTTGGATGCGTTCATTTTGGGGACTCAAGAATATGAGGTAAGTGAGCCTAAACCATTCTCTTTTCTATATCTAATTATATTTTAATGCTCTTGGTTACGTTGCGCTTGATGGCATGTATGTAGGATGAAGGAGAAGATGAAGAGGAGGATCCTGATTATTAGCATGAAGCAAGTGAAGAGGACGAGGAAGACAATGATGATGATCACTCAGAATCCGATGAGGATTCGAGTTAGATACCTCTTCATTGTAAACACTTTATATATATATATATGGCCAAAGGCCCAACACTTTCTGAAATATAATACCTTTTTGGGCTCAATTTCATTCTCCACAATCTATGTGTTTCTTATATTTGTGTTTGTGTCATAAATCTAAAATTCTGACTCTTTTTTGATTTAAAAAAAAGAGTAGGGGCAGCGGAGTGGGGAGGCCTGTGCAGACTCCCGAGTCTGCCCCAGCTCTTTTTTCTGTTGTGTAGAGCTTTCGCTGCTCAGCACAGTAGCAAACTCGTTGCAACAAGAATAACAATGTCTCTAGCAGTGAAAATGGCCCACCGACATCTACCTAGCCTTCTAGTTATAAAAACGCTACTAGTTTTGTTGCTAGACCCTCATTATGTTGTAGTGCATGATAGTGTTGTATCTAAGATTTTATATTTGGGAAAAGGCTTCTTTAATGTTCTCTTTACCAAGGGTCAAGCAGTCTCTGAGCTATTTACTAAAGGGCTGCTCAACCTAACTAAGGATCAAAGGGTAAAAGGCTAGATTTTCATGGGAATTTGAGTCCTGCCTATTACTCTAATCCTTTTAGTCCACTTAATGATAGTGATAGCCGCCGCTCGTCTAAATAAAGATTTGACTTTATAGTAGGGGAAGCTTGGAAAGGAATCCAAAATGAACAAAACAATATGAGGAATGAAGAGGATGTTGAGATGGTACAGGAATCTGAACTTTCATGAAAAATTATCTAGAGTTTATTGGATGTACGTGGAACATTAAGGGCATCAAAGATAAAAAGAAGAACGCCTTGTTTTGGGGGTACTGAAATCTTGAGGCTTCTTGGTTTTTGCTATCCAAGAGCACAATATTTTTGGAAAAATTCCTAGATTATGTAGGTTTACTGAATGGGAGATTTTTTATGGTGGGATTAATTTTAGGTACAATGGTGGGAACATAAATAAATGGGCTGACATAGATCTCTCTCATTACCCAACAAGGAAACTAAGAGTGAATAACTTGCTTCTTAAGGACCCTCTCTTTGTGGATTATACGGAAGAAGCAACTAGAAAACTTAAAAGGAGAAGGGGAGTTGATGGTGCCTGGAGGCAATTAGAAAACTTAAAAGGAGAAGGGGAGTTGCCAATGAAATGCAAGGGATTAACAGAGTTGTGGGTAAATTAAGGGCCGAGGAAAGGAGAGGGGAAAGAAGGAAATGGGCAACCTTATTAGAGGAACTCCTTGTTAAGAGACAAACTAAAGGTTTGGATGCGAAGGATACTACATTGTACTTTAAGTGCCAAGCTAGTATTAAGGAGGAGGAGGATAGATGGTCTTGAGAACAAGAGAATTGGGCTAAATAGAATTTCTTTAATAACAAAAGGAAACCTGATAGTAGATTATTCAAACTTCCAAAAAGGAAGAGTGATAGTGAGGTTGTGGAAAGCATTCTGGATGAATATGGGACCCCCCTTGGACCATATGAATACTCTTGCTAAGAAGTGGGTTAAATTCCTGGGATCTACTCTTAGCTTGAAGGAAGATTGTTCCTTGAGGAGGTTTCAAGTTGAAGATAGGTTTTTGGGCTTACTGAGCCAAAATGTGGATCCAGACAAAGTAAGATGGCTAGAAAGGGATATTGATGTGGAGGAATGTTGGTGTGCCTTGTTAAAACTAGGGAAAGATAAAGCCCCTAGCTGGGATGGTCTATCCACATAGTTTTTAATAGCCTTTTGGCCTTCCTTGAAGGATTTTGTGGGTGATATTTGTAGAAGAGCTTTTAATATAGGGCTTATGGATAAGGATTTTAAAGAAGGGCTAGTGAAGCTCATTCCAAAACAAACTACTTGTAATAGGTTTGGTCACTTGAGGCCCATTACATTGCTAACAATGATTTACAAAATTCTGGCCAAAGTGATTGCTCTTAGAATTACTCCAGTCCTACAAGATGTTGTTTTCAAAAAACAACATGGTTTTATCAAAGGAAGGTCAATATATAATAATATCTTTGGTGCATTGTTGGGAAGAGATGTGGCTATCAAAACTCATTAAAATTGCATCATGTTACAACTGGATTTAGAGAAAGTATATGATAGGACTCATTGGTCTTTTGTAGCAAGAGTGATGGAAAAACTGGGTTTTAGGACCAAAATGGCAACCTGCATTTATACTCTTGCTTGGGGAGGCTTTTCTAAGGTGTTAAATGGAAGAGTGGTAGGTGGGTTTGAGATTAATAGATCAATCAGACAAGGCTATACTCTAGCCCCCCTTTTGTTAGCTATTGCTTCTCATCCTCTAGTAATTTCCCTAGAATTATCCTGTAGAGATGAAAATATTACTAGGCTAAAGCTTAAGCATAGTGAAAAAACTAGTTATACAATGCTTTGTTGTTGACTCCTTACTGTTTTTAAGGGTTGAGAACAATAATGTGAGATTGGCTGTAGAGATACTGCAGGAGTTTGCAAGTGTGTTTGTCTCTAAATGCAACATTTTGAAGGATAATGACTTTGATATGCAAAGGTGGGGCTGTGAGGTGGTGCAAAAGGATAAGATTTTCAGACTACTTGCATTCCCCTTTGGAGTGGGAGTAACTAATAAACAACTGGTACAGTGGGCGATAAATAGGTTCTTGGAGAAATGAAAAAAATGGGAGGGCATCAGAGTTCCTTTCCACAGCAGGGTTGATATTTGCAATACAATGGTAAATGCTTATTTTATGTTCCTTTTCCCTATGTCGGATATTGGCAAGTGTCATTAGAAGAAAATTATAGGACCTGTTAGAGACTTCCTATGGAGAAATGGCAATGGAACTAAAAAAGTATCTGCTTGGGTAGCATGGGATAAGCTGACAATTCCTAAAGCAGAAGGTGACATTGGTATTATTCATTTGCCTAGTCACCGCATTGCAAGAGCTGCTCTGATGCTTCTTAGATGTTTATCTTAGAACACTACTTAGGCACTAATGATGAGGGAACTGATTAAGCTCTCTGATGTGATGGCTAAAGGTAAATGGGTGGAGTTAAATTGGAAGGATAAACTCTTTTCATTTGCTCCTCTTTAGATTAGTAGTTTAGCAGTTTGCAAAATGTTATGCAAAAGATGGAAAGACTACTTGGGTCTCATTACTTGGGTTGGGGGTGGTACAGTGACTGGCAACTCTATGTTCAATTTGGGTATTTAGTGGTACAGTGAGTGGCAACTCTATGTTCAGTTTGGGTATTTAGTGGACACATAAATTTAACCCCCCTATTGTTGGGATTGGGATGTGGTAGGGTGGAAGGATGTGGATTAGATTATTTTGGAATATGATTTATCTAGAAGGGAGAGTGATCTGACAGCCCAGGTACTTGATCTGACTCAAAGGGAGTTGTGCTCTATGCTACTGTTTCAGTCTGGATTAAAGATTGGGCTTGGCTTAGTGGTATCAAGCTAAAGGATGGCAAAACCAAAGAATTGTACTCACTAATGAGAAAAGGGGATGCTAATGTGGTGTATTGCAATAAAATTTGGAAAGTCAATTGGAGCCCACCAGTTGGAAAAAGAGGTGGGTAGCCAGGTTCCTAAGGAATTTCAGGTCTTTATGTGGCAGGTATGTATGTGGGCATTGCCTATTGGCTCCAAACTCCAAAAGAGAAATATCTCTAGTGGTATTTGTCCCAGATATAGGTCATCACTTGAAGATGATAAACATGTGTTTTTGGACTGCCCAGCAATTAGAGGAACTTGGTCCAAGCTATCAAAATGGATAGAGAAGAGCTTGGGCATTCAAAAATTCTGGGGAGATTATATCTTGGGTAAATGGTCATTTAGTGATGAACATATTGGTTTGCTTTTTAATATCATTAGAGCTTGTATTCTGTGGGAAAATTGGTCTAACAGAAATGCCATTGTGTTTATAAAGGTTGTATGCACTACCATGCAAGAGTCAGACTTGATGCATAAGTGTGGGTGTATGTTCTGGTCTGTATGCAATGTGAAATAAGATCAGATGCACTAAGCTGGATGTGCTGTTATAGAATCTGCAAAGGAATATCATCTGAGTCCTGCCCTAGAAGTAAGTTTCTAATGCTGATTTGTATGTTGCAGGTGAGGTGTTGGGAAGGAAAGAAGAGACCCCCCAAATTTGGAGCAAGAACTCAAAGGTGGTGCCGTAAAGTAAAGTAGGATGATCATACTTTTGTTGCCTTTTTAGAAAACCCTATGGGAACCAAACCCACTGTTAAAATTTGGTCTAAGAAGGGGGGAATGTTGGAAAAATAATCCCCTCGTGGATACACTACAGAAGCAATGTTGGAGGCCAGCATCCTCTTAGGGTATCAGATATCTTGGGAGCAGTCTTGCTTTTTGATGGCGAAAGAGAGATGGTATTTTTTGTGTAAAATTCTCAATGAAGACAGAAATGATTTGTAAAGATCAGTAGTTTAGATCTAAGTTGGTTGTACTGCAGTTTCAAGACAGTTTCTAAGTTAATATATATATAATTATTATTGATTTTAAAAAAAAGAATTGATGTGTTTAATAACCTATGTGCACTGACTAATATTATTTTGGACAAAAGCGATGATTGAGTGCTGGAATATGTGTCAATCGTGGGTGAAACATTTGATGGACGACTATAAGATATTTTGGAAGACATGCGAACACCTTTTATGGTTTCATGTTTAGGCATTAATATTTTTGTAAGGCTAAGGCCTCATACCTTTGTACATACCAAATAGTATTTTATACTTTTGGTAGGCCGGCCAAGACTTTTAATTATAGTTTGCTATATTTTTATGGAGCTTTTATGTTCAAAAACTTAAAAGCACTTGTGCTTTGTTTTTGAGTTTTTTTGAAAAGTACTCTTTTTCTAATACATATAAATAAGGGTGAGTGGTATAAGGGCCACACTCATGTAGGGGAGATTTAACCAAATCTTTTATAGATGGAAGTGATCTCTTTCTTAGTTTCTAGCTCTCTTGTTTATTAAGGTTTATCCTTTTAGTTTGCTAGCCTACATTTTCCATTACTAAGCTTTAAAAAAAAGCTTTAAGATTTTTAATTGTAGGCTTTAAAAAGCCTTAGTATTTTCTAATCATCTTTAAACCAAACATGTTGTGTTCTTGGATAGTTGAAATGGATGTCTTTCCAAGCCTGTTTTTTAGATATAAGGATTGGGTTGTGCTATATGGGGGGGTTGGGGGAGGATATAGTGGTGTGATGACCTTTATTAAGAAAAACCCAAAACCTTGCATAGTTTCTAACCACTCTAATCTAGATTAGGGGAGAGAGAGTCTAGGTGGTGAATATCTATGGAACCATAATTATAAAGAGAGGGGGGGTCGATGGGACTAGGTATCTAACCTCAATATTCAAGGCCCTTGCATTCTAATGTGAGATTTTAACATGGTTGAAAAACACTCAGATAGATGTGGGGGGAGGACTAGGTTGATGGGTCAGGAAAAAAAGAAATGGGAAGAGTTGAGTGGTAAAATGGGTCTTGTTGATTTCAACTTGCAATGCTTTGGCTCCTCTTCCAAAATTGATAGGGTCTTTTATAGTCAACAAGTAGCTTCGGTTCCTCACACCCTGAAGCTAGAAATTGATAGCTCTTCTGTCCTCTCTGACCACATGCCTTAGAAGTGGCAATGGCATGTGAAGGACTAGGAAGAGGAGAAATTTAACTAATTTCCCACTAGGAAATTGAGGGTTAACAATTTACTACTCAAAGATGAGCTATTCATTGCCTATACTGAAGAAGCCATTGGCAGATTAAGAAGGAACAGAAACAAAGAAGGAGTATGGAGGTCCTTTGCCAATGACATGCAGTCATTATTAGAAGGGTGGGCAAACTGAGAGCTAATGAGAGAAAGCATGATAGGAAAAGATGTGGAGTGATTAATTAGAAGCTCTGAAAAGGAAAAGACAAGTGGGTAAACTGATTGCAGATGAGATTAACCTTTATGCTAAATGCCAAATATGTGTAAAAGAAGAAGATGACAAGCTTGCTAATATAAGTCTTGGGAGTCAAAGATGGATAACTTTCATCTCTAGAAAGAAACCTGATAGACATCTATTCATCTCTAGAAAGAAACCTGATAGACATCTATTCAAATTAGTAGAAGAAAAAGGTAATAGGGAACTAGTGGGACAAATCATGGATGAGAATGGGCAAGAGTTGGGGGAGATTGACCAGGTGGCAAAGAAATGGGTGGAATTCTTAGGGACTACCCTAAGCCTGAAAGAGGATGAGTCCAAAGAAGGTTCCTAGGCTGAGAATAATCTCTTAAGTTTGGTCAATCAAAGAATCCATGCATATAAGGCTAGGTGGCTAGAGAGAGAAGTGGAACTGGAGATGAATATTGGGCAGCCCTCCTTAAGCTAGGAAAGGAAAGGTCCCCTGGCTGGGATGGGCTCTCAGTGGAATTTTTCATCTCCTTCTGGCCTTCCCTAAAGGATTTGGTATGGAATATTTGTAGAGAGGCATTTAATTTTGGCTCCTTGGATAAGGATCTAAAGGAGGGAGTGGTGAAGCTCATCCCTAAGCAATCTACATGCAATAGATTTAACCACTAGAGACCCATAAACTATGTTGACTGTGATCTATAAAATTGTGGCCAAAGTTATTGCCTTAAGGATTTCCCCTATCCTTTAAGAAGTTGTGTCTAGAAAACAATATGGATTCATTAAGGGTAGGTCTATTTATGATAACATATTTGCTGCACAATGATAGGGAGAGATGTAGGTCAAAGGACTGATCAGAAGTCTATTATGCTTCAACTGTGGAAAAGGCATATGATAGGATTCATTGGTCCTTTGTGGCAAGGGTAATGGAAAAATTATGGTTTGTCTTTAAGATAGCCTCCTGCATTTTCACCCTCACTCTTGGGGAACACTCTAGACTGCTCCTAAATGGTAGACTTGTAGAAGGGTTTGAGATCAGGAGGTCACTAAGACAGGGTTGTCACCTAGCTCCTTTGCTCTTTGCTATTGCCTCACACCCTCTTATTTTGGCCCTTGAAAATGTTAGTGAAAAAGGGAGGGCGGTTGTACTAATGTTAAGGAGTGGTGAATAGTTGGTAATCCAATGCTTTGCTAATGAATCATTGTTGTTCCTGAGGGAAGATAATGATAATGTGAGACAGGCCTTATCCATTATAAAGGAATTTTCTTATGCCTCTGGTTCCAAATGTAACATTCAGAAATCCAAAATAATATGTCCGACCGAGGATAATGATTTTGACGTAGAAACATGGGGATGTGAGGTGATCAGGAGAGGCCGAATCATTAGCTGGGATTTCCTTTTGGGGTGGAGGTGACAAATAAACAAATAACTGATTGGGCCTTAGAAATATTTGTATCCAGAAATTAAAGAAATGGGAAGGGGTAAGGGTTCCATTCCATGATAGGTTAACCATCTGCAATACTGTACTAAATGCTTACATCATGTTTTTGTGCCCAATAATCAACTTTGACAAAGGCCAGTGGAAAAGAATCATAGGTCCTATAAGGGACTTTCTATGGAGAAACAGGTAGCAGGAGAGTGGCTAGCCTGGGACAAGTTGAGTATGTGAAAAAGGGAAGGTGGTATGGGTATCTTACATCTTCCTACTCATGCTCTAGCCAAAATTGCTCTTCTTCTTCCCAAATGCCTACATCAGGAAAAGGTATATACCATAATGTTTAAGGAACCGGTGGAAGACTCACATGTTCTTCCGAAAGGCAAATGGTTTGGAATTAATTGGAGATACAAGTTGCTCTCTTTTGCTCCCCCTTAAAATCAAAAATCCCCCGTCTCTGCAACCTTTTATGTGGGAAATGGAAGGAAGTGTTGAATTTGATGTGCTAGGATGGGTGTCCCAGAGCTACAGACAACTCCTTTCTTAGCTTGGGGATTTGGTGGTCCCATAAATTTAACCCCCCTTTGGCATGTCTTGACGATACTTTAGCCAAAAAAAGTGAATAACAAAGGTGTGAGAACACTAGTAGATTGTTGGGACTGATCATTGGTAGGAGGAAGGAAGGAGATGGATCAACTGGTGACAAAATTTGGATTACCACCAAGAGAGGAGGTAGTTGCTAGGACAGATAATGGCAGAAGTACATAAAGAATGGGTGTCCACCAAAGATTTTGATGACTCCTGCTGGATAAAGGACTGGATGTGGTTCAATGGAATCAAGCTGGATAAAGGGACAGCTAAGGCCCTATACTACTTGGAATTAAGAAAAAGTGAGGTAAATATAGATTATTGCAACATAGTCTCGAAGGTAAACTGGAATTCTTGAATTTGGAGGAAAAGGTGGAAAAATATGTGGGAGGCAAACATCCCTATTTCGATCCCATCTTTTCTTAGAGTCTGCATGCTGGCCTTACCTCTAGTAATCAAACTCCTTCAAAGGAACATCACCTTTGGATGTTGCCCTAGGTGTAGAACTGCCTTGAAAGATGGGAGACATGCCTTCTGGGAATGCCCTGCTATTAGGGGAGTATGGGGTAGAATAGGGAAATGGGTATCTAACAGACTAGGAGCTTAGGGATGTTGGGGGCATTGGGTTCTTGGAAGGGTGGTTGATGCTGAGAGTGCCATAAGTCTATTATTTAATATTATAAGGTTCTATTGATTATGGGAAATCTGGGTTTCCAAGAATAGTATTGTTTTTCAAAAAGAGGGGAACACTGGGCTAGGTGTCATTGAGCTTATGTACAAATGTATTCATATGTGTTGGTCCATATATTATGATAATAAGATGAATAATGCTGATATATTTCAGTCAATACACTCTTTTCAGGGCTAGGATTAGTTGATCTGACTCTTGTACATACTAGGTTCCTAATTGTTGCTAATATTATGCAGGGATTCAGGTTATGATCTGAAAGCAAGGCTGCCCAAATTCGGGCCAAGGACAAGAAAATGGTACCTAAAGGAGAAACATCCCATCTACACCTTTGTGGCCTTTATAGATAATCCCTTGGGAACTAGACCAATGGTGGAGAAGGTATGGGTAGGTGGGCAAGTTTTGGAGAAGCTACCTCCCCAAGGGTGCACCTCTGAAGTTATGATGATAGCCTGCATGCAATTAGGGTACCATATTTCTTGGGGTCAGTCTTCTTTTGTTTGGGAAGAGGATAGGTGGGACTGATTATGCAAGCTTCTCAATTGTAATGTGAAAGATCTTGAAATTGAGGGCCTCTCTGTTGAACTTTTTGTCAAGGTTTTCCTTTGTTAATACTATATATATTTACTTCCCAAAAAAAAAGCCTTACTTCCCAAAAAAAAAGCCTTAGTATTTTTAAAGCTTACATCTTTTATAAGCTTTCAAAGCTATAAAGCTTCAGACCTTTATAAAATCTTTAAAATTTTAACCCTTTTTACTCAAAAGATAAACTTTATAAAGTTTAACGTTTCAAATCTTTCAACGCTTTATAATCTCTACATTTTTTATGAGCTCAAAATCTTTACATATTAAGCTTTAAAACTTCATACTCATAAGCTATATCTTAAAGCATCAAAAGCTTTAACTTTCCAAAGCTTTAAAGCCTTAAGCTTTCCATTTAAAAAATAAAATAAAGCTTATGTATCCCAAAAGCTTTAAAAGCTACCAAGGTTTAAGCTTTATATTTAAAAATCTTTTTTTGGGACCAATATATATATATACATATATTAAGAAAAACCTATATTTACATCTTACATCAAAATGCCCTATTTAACAAATCACATATCAGTGTCCACCTCTCATCCTCAAATACAAAAGAAGATTTTTCACAGGAAATCTAATATCCGAGTTGAATACAAGCTTCTATTAGACCTTCAGCTATGCATTCTTTGGGTGACTACTTCTCCAAAATCTCTCCCTTCTTTGGCCACACTTTAACAATTGGTCTAGTGCCTATTAGGTTCTCAATAAAGGCCACAAAGGTATGATCCACCTGCTTTACTTTCTTATACCACCTTTTAGTTCTTGGTCCATATTTAATTGTTCTTCTCCTTGACTTTGACTCTGTTATCGCTTGAATACAAAAACAATAAATGATTAGGCTCAGCCCAGTGCGCCAGAGTGTTTTCCCTTCCATGGGTACCATCAAAATATGGCTGCCTACAGGGTCAAAAATCATATGTATCATCACATCCTTATTCAATTTATTAATCAAATGTATAGACCAACACATATGCACACATTTA
The DNA here is from genome assembly GCF_041138505.1 of Cibotium barometz. Taxonomy (NCBI): domain Eukaryota; kingdom Viridiplantae; phylum Streptophyta; class Polypodiopsida; order Cyatheales; family Cibotiaceae; genus Cibotium; species Cibotium barometz. The sequence goes on along the minus strand of NC_141066.1, from coordinate 14,109,861 downwards.
TACATCAATCCTATTTCATCCAACCTTGTATAGACCAACACATATGCACACATTTATACATCAATCCTATTTCATCCAACCTTGTATCAACAGCTCTCTGAAATATAATGCATTTCCTAGTGTTCCATATTTCCCAAAGACAACAAAATCTAATTATGTTAATCAGCATGTTCTTCATTGGATGCCCATTTCCCAAAAAATCAATCCTCCCATAGTCCATACATCCCAGTATAACTATACACCCATATGCAAATTTTAGACCAAGTACCTCTAATAGCTGGACAATCCCAAAAGGCATGTTTCCCATCTTCAGGAGCACTGTCCACCTTGCTTGTTTAAGCAGTATTCTAGGAGGTCTTAATATCACATGTTGTATTTTTTGTCTAAGCTTGTGTTATTGTTTTCTCTTGGTTGGCTTGACATTGTCGAGGTAAGTGGCCTTATTCATTCAACCTCATGTTTATTGCACCCTTGGGTGCTGGGTTTACGAAATGGACTTATGCATAGAGATATGAGGCATTATTATATGCCATCTACAATGTTGCTTATGTCAAGTTAGAAGTGGTCATCCAGAGTAGGTGGTTATAGTAGTGAAGGGGGAGCCCTCGATCTTCTCACTATCCTTCTCTTGTAAAAGAGGATTTTCCTTTGGCTTTCATAGTGGGGAGCATGTGGAAAGTCCTCAGAAGCTATCATCTGAAAGGGGCACTATCCACCCTACTTGTCTAAGCAGTATTGTAAAAGGTATTTAACAATGTTCTAATATCATATGTATTTTTTGTCTAAGCTTTAAGTATGTCTTTTGTTAGAGCAATTGTGTTTTGTTGCCTCATTCATGTATGTAGCAGCAATGCCAATCGACCCGTCTCACAAGACCTTGATGTGGCAAATCTACTATCTATTATAAATGAACGATATGGGCAGCACGCTTAGCCTCAGTTTACTCAGACACAAGTATGGTTCCATCATCAAACCTTTTCACATACACAAAGTTAATCTTTTGTGAATTCTATAAGTCTTATATTTTAATCTTATATGATGCAGGTGGGTTACAATCAGGCGAGTCGATGCCATGGGAGCAATCTACCCCACTTGCTCAGTTAGGGCAGACCACACCTTTGATAGGTGTGAGGCCAAGTGGTGCAAGCCCATCACGACATGGTTGTGATCAGTCTACACCACCTTTCTCGACTAGACCCACCCTTTCTCCCTCAGGTCCATCTTCACCATGATAAACGACGTAGTAGGGAGTGTGGGGGGGATAGTAGACATACTAGCGGGAGGGGAGAAGGCTGCTTTTGCTTTGGCAAAAGTAGCACTAGGTCTCCCGATGCGTCTCCCCAATAGGGGGGCCTTTCATCTACACATTATGAGACAGTCCCCAAGAGACCCATTCCACCATTCGATCCACACACCCTACCATACAACGTGGATGTGGATGGTGCCCTCCTGATGGATGTATGAGGAAAGCAAGTCATGAACCATATGCATGTACTTGTAAACTTGGAGTTCGTGAACTCCTTCAAAAAGTGGAAAGCACAAGATGAACGTTCTAAGCAATACGTATCGATGTGCTTAAGTTGGAGTTCCCTGTTCCACATGCAGGTCTTTGCTTCTCAATGTGAGAAGTGGATGAAGAGGCAGATCAAGCTTTTGCTCTCTAATATAGGCGAGCAAATATCAAGAGAGCAGCAAAGAATAACTTGGAGAAGCCTAGTGTTTTCACGACCAAGAAGTGGAGGCATGCATGTAGCTTTGTGAGAAAGCACCTAGGTGCTTTTTAACAACAAGAGGCGTCGAGTGCATCTCGATTACAGAAGCGAGGGACTTTACACTTCGGCTTCTACAGGAAATCCTTGTTTATTGCTCATTTCGTAAAGTAATCATTTCTTCTCCTCTTTCATTTTGTTTTGTACTATATTGTTTTCTTTAAATAATTATATATTTTCTTAAATTTTTTTGTAAAGGGAGGTTATTGGGTGTGACCCAACAAAGGAGGAGTATGACTATGGGTATAGAGGCCCCATCCACAATTGTGGGTGTAGATGTATACGCGAGGCATATGCTTGGATGCGTTCATTTTGGGGACTCAAGAATATGAGGTAAGTGAGCCTAAACCATTCTCTTTTCTATATCTAATTATATTTTAATGCTCTTGGTTACGTTGCGCTTGATGGCATGTATGTAGGATGAAGGAGAAGATGAAGAGGAGGATCCTGATTATTAGCATGAAGCAAGTGAAGAGGACGAGGAAGACAATGATGATGATCACTCAGAATCCGATGAGGATTCGAGTTAGATACCTCTTCATTGTAAACACTTTATATATATATATATGGCCAAAGGCCCAACACTTTCTGAAATATAATACCTTTTTGGGCTCAATTTCATTCTCCACAATCTATGTGTTTCTTATATTTGTGTTTGTGTCATAAATCTAAAATTCTGACTCTTTTTTGATTTAAAAAAAAGAGTAGGGGCAGCGGAGTGGGGAGGCCTGTGCAGACTCCCGAGTCTGCCCCAGCTCTTTTTTCTGTTGTGTAGAGCTTTCGCTGCTCAGCACAGTAGCAAACTCGTTGCAACAAGAATAACAATGTCTCTAGCAGTGAAAATGGCCCACCGACATCTACCTAGCCTTCTAGTTATAAAAACGCTACTAGTTTTGTTGCTAGACCCTCATTATGTTGTAGTGCATGATAGTGTTGTATCTAAGATTTTATATTTGGGAAAAGGCTTCTTTAATGTTCTCTTTACCAAGGGTCAAGCAGTCTCTGAGCTATTTACTAAAGGGCTGCTCAACCTAACTAAGGATCAAAGGGTAAAAGGCTAGATTTTCATGGGAATTTGAGTCCTGCCTATTACTCTAATCCTTTTAGTCCACTTAATGATAGTGATAGCCGCCGCTCGTCTAAATAAAGATTTGACTTTATAGTAGGGGAAGCTTGGAAAGGAATCCAAAATGAACAAAACAATATGAGGAATGAAGAGGATGTTGAGATGGTACAGGAATCTGAACTTTCATGAAAAATTATCTAGAGTTTATTGGATGTACGTGGAACATTAAGGGCATCAAAGATAAAAAGAAGAACGCCTTGTTTTGGGGGTACTGAAATCTTGAGGCTTCTTGGTTTTTGCTATCCAAGAGCACAATATTTTTGGAAAAATTCCTAGATTATGTAGGTTTACTGAATGGGAGATTTTTTATGGTGGGATTAATTTTAGGTACAATGGTGGGAACATAAATAAATGGGCTGACATAGATCTCTCTCATTACCCAACAAGGAAACTAAGAGTGAATAACTTGCTTCTTAAGGACCCTCTCTTTGTGGATTATACGGAAGAAGCAACTAGAAAACTTAAAAGGAGAAGGGGAGTTGATGGTGCCTGGAGGCAATTAGAAAACTTAAAAGGAGAAGGGGAGTTGCCAATGAAATGCAAGGGATTAACAGAGTTGTGGGTAAATTAAGGGCCGAGGAAAGGAGAGGGGAAAGAAGGAAATGGGCAACCTTATTAGAGGAACTCCTTGTTAAGAGACAAACTAAAGGTTTGGATGCGAAGGATACTACATTGTACTTTAAGTGCCAAGCTAGTATTAAGGAGGAGGAGGATAGATGGTCTTGAGAACAAGAGAATTGGGCTAAATAGAATTTCTTTAATAACAAAAGGAAACCTGATAGTAGATTATTCAAACTTCCAAAAAGGAAGAGTGATAGTGAGGTTGTGGAAAGCATTCTGGATGAATATGGGACCCCCCTTGGACCATATGAATACTCTTGCTAAGAAGTGGGTTAAATTCCTGGGATCTACTCTTAGCTTGAAGGAAGATTGTTCCTTGAGGAGGTTTCAAGTTGAAGATAGGTTTTTGGGCTTACTGAGCCAAAATGTGGATCCAGACAAAGTAAGATGGCTAGAAAGGGATATTGATGTGGAGGAATGTTGGTGTGCCTTGTTAAAACTAGGGAAAGATAAAGCCCCTAGCTGGGATGGTCTATCCACATAGTTTTTAATAGCCTTTTGGCCTTCCTTGAAGGATTTTGTGGGTGATATTTGTAGAAGAGCTTTTAATATAGGGCTTATGGATAAGGATTTTAAAGAAGGGCTAGTGAAGCTCATTCCAAAACAAACTACTTGTAATAGGTTTGGTCACTTGAGGCCCATTACATTGCTAACAATGATTTACAAAATTCTGGCCAAAGTGATTGCTCTTAGAATTACTCCAGTCCTACAAGATGTTGTTTTCAAAAAACAACATGGTTTTATCAAAGGAAGGTCAATATATAATAATATCTTTGGTGCATTGTTGGGAAGAGATGTGGCTATCAAAACTCATTAAAATTGCATCATGTTACAACTGGATTTAGAGAAAGTATATGATAGGACTCATTGGTCTTTTGTAGCAAGAGTGATGGAAAAACTGGGTTTTAGGACCAAAATGGCAACCTGCATTTATACTCTTGCTTGGGGAGGCTTTTCTAAGGTGTTAAATGGAAGAGTGGTAGGTGGGTTTGAGATTAATAGATCAATCAGACAAGGCTATACTCTAGCCCCCCTTTTGTTAGCTATTGCTTCTCATCCTCTAGTAATTTCCCTAGAATTATCCTGTAGAGATGAAAATATTACTAGGCTAAAGCTTAAGCATAGTGAAAAAACTAGTTATACAATGCTTTGTTGTTGACTCCTTACTGTTTTTAAGGGTTGAGAACAATAATGTGAGATTGGCTGTAGAGATACTGCAGGAGTTTGCAAGTGTGTTTGTCTCTAAATGCAACATTTTGAAGGATAATGACTTTGATATGCAAAGGTGGGGCTGTGAGGTGGTGCAAAAGGATAAGATTTTCAGACTACTTGCATTCCCCTTTGGAGTGGGAGTAACTAATAAACAACTGGTACAGTGGGCGATAAATAGGTTCTTGGAGAAATGAAAAAAATGGGAGGGCATCAGAGTTCCTTTCCACAGCAGGGTTGATATTTGCAATACAATGGTAAATGCTTATTTTATGTTCCTTTTCCCTATGTCGGATATTGGCAAGTGTCATTAGAAGAAAATTATAGGACCTGTTAGAGACTTCCTATGGAGAAATGGCAATGGAACTAAAAAAGTATCTGCTTGGGTAGCATGGGATAAGCTGACAATTCCTAAAGCAGAAGGTGACATTGGTATTATTCATTTGCCTAGTCACCGCATTGCAAGAGCTGCTCTGATGCTTCTTAGATGTTTATCTTAGAACACTACTTAGGCACTAATGATGAGGGAACTGATTAAGCTCTCTGATGTGATGGCTAAAGGTAAATGGGTGGAGTTAAATTGGAAGGATAAACTCTTTTCATTTGCTCCTCTTTAGATTAGTAGTTTAGCAGTTTGCAAAATGTTATGCAAAAGATGGAAAGACTACTTGGGTCTCATTACTTGGGTTGGGGGTGGTACAGTGACTGGCAACTCTATGTTCAATTTGGGTATTTAGTGGTACAGTGAGTGGCAACTCTATGTTCAGTTTGGGTATTTAGTGGACACATAAATTTAACCCCCCTATTGTTGGGATTGGGATGTGGTAGGGTGGAAGGATGTGGATTAGATTATTTTGGAATATGATTTATCTAGAAGGGAGAGTGATCTGACAGCCCAGGTACTTGATCTGACTCAAAGGGAGTTGTGCTCTATGCTACTGTTTCAGTCTGGATTAAAGATTGGGCTTGGCTTAGTGGTATCAAGCTAAAGGATGGCAAAACCAAAGAATTGTACTCACTAATGAGAAAAGGGGATGCTAATGTGGTGTATTGCAATAAAATTTGGAAAGTCAATTGGAGCCCACCAGTTGGAAAAAGAGGTGGGTAGCCAGGTTCCTAAGGAATTTCAGGTCTTTATGTGGCAGGTATGTATGTGGGCATTGCCTATTGGCTCCAAACTCCAAAAGAGAAATATCTCTAGTGGTATTTGTCCCAGATATAGGTCATCACTTGAAGATGATAAACATGTGTTTTTGGACTGCCCAGCAATTAGAGGAACTTGGTCCAAGCTATCAAAATGGATAGAGAAGAGCTTGGGCATTCAAAAATTCTGGGGAGATTATATCTTGGGTAAATGGTCATTTAGTGATGAACATATTGGTTTGCTTTTTAATATCATTAGAGCTTGTATTCTGTGGGAAAATTGGTCTAACAGAAATGCCATTGTGTTTATAAAGGTTGTATGCACTACCATGCAAGAGTCAGACTTGATGCATAAGTGTGGGTGTATGTTCTGGTCTGTATGCAATGTGAAATAAGATCAGATGCACTAAGCTGGATGTGCTGTTATAGAATCTGCAAAGGAATATCATCTGAGTCCTGCCCTAGAAGTAAGTTTCTAATGCTGATTTGTATGTTGCAGGTGAGGTGTTGGGAAGGAAAGAAGAGACCCCCCAAATTTGGAGCAAGAACTCAAAGGTGGTGCCGTAAAGTAAAGTAGGATGATCATACTTTTGTTGCCTTTTTAGAAAACCCTATGGGAACCAAACCCACTGTTAAAATTTGGTCTAAGAAGGGGGGAATGTTGGAAAAATAATCCCCTCGTGGATACACTACAGAAGCAATGTTGGAGGCCAGCATCCTCTTAGGGTATCAGATATCTTGGGAGCAGTCTTGCTTTTTGATGGCGAAAGAGAGATGGTATTTTTTGTGTAAAATTCTCAATGAAGACAGAAATGATTTGTAAAGATCAGTAGTTTAGATCTAAGTTGGTTGTACTGCAGTTTCAAGACAGTTTCTAAGTTAATATATATATAATTATTATTGATTTTAAAAAAAAGAATTGATGTGTTTAATAACCTATGTGCACTGACTAATATTATTTTGGACAAAAGCGATGATTGAGTGCTGGAATATGTGTCAATCGTGGGTGAAACATTTGATGGACGACTATAAGATATTTTGGAAGACATGCGAACACCTTTTATGGTTTCATGTTTAGGCATTAATATTTTTGTAAGGCTAAGGCCTCATACCTTTGTACATACCAAATAGTATTTTATACTTTTGGTAGGCCGGCCAAGACTTTTAATTATAGTTTGCTATATTTTTATGGAGCTTTTATGTTCAAAAACTTAAAAGCACTTGTGCTTTGTTTTTGAGTTTTTTTGAAAAGTACTCTTTTTCTAATACATATAAATAAGGGTGAGTGGTATAAGGGCCACACTCATGTAGGGGAGATTTAACCAAATCTTTTATAGATGGAAGTGATCTCTTTCTTAGTTTCTAGCTCTCTTGTTTATTAAGGTTTATCCTTTTAGTTTGCTAGCCTACATTTTCCATTACTAAGCTTTAAAAAAAAGCTTTAAGATTTTTAATTGTAGGCTTTAAAAAGCCTTAGTATTTTCTAATCATCTTTAAACCAAACATGTTGTGTTCTTGGATAGTTGAAATGGATGTCTTTCCAAGCCTGTTTTTTAGATATAAGGATTGGGTTGTGCTATATGGGGGGGTTGGGGGAGGATATAGTGGTGTGATGACCTTTATTAAGAAAAACCCAAAACCTTGCATAGTTTCTAACCACTCTAATCTAGATTAGGGGAGAGAGAGTCTAGGTGGTGAATATCTATGGAACCATAATTATAAAGAGAGGGGGGGTCGATGGGACTAGGTATCTAACCTCAATATTCAAGGCCCTTGCATTCTAATGTGAGATTTTAACATGGTTGAAAAACACTCAGATAGATGTGGGGGGAGGACTAGGTTGATGGGTCAGGAAAAAAAGAAATGGGAAGAGTTGAGTGGTAAAATGGGTCTTGTTGATTTCAACTTGCAATGCTTTGGCTCCTCTTCCAAAATTGATAGGGTCTTTTATAGTCAACAAGTAGCTTCGGTTCCTCACACCCTGAAGCTAGAAATTGATAGCTCTTCTGTCCTCTCTGACCACATGCCTTAGAAGTGGCAATGGCATGTGAAGGACTAGGAAGAGGAGAAATTTAACTAATTTCCCACTAGGAAATTGAGGGTTAACAATTTACTACTCAAAGATGAGCTATTCATTGCCTATACTGAAGAAGCCATTGGCAGATTAAGAAGGAACAGAAACAAAGAAGGAGTATGGAGGTCCTTTGCCAATGACATGCAGTCATTATTAGAAGGGTGGGCAAACTGAGAGCTAATGAGAGAAAGCATGATAGGAAAAGATGTGGAGTGATTAATTAGAAGCTCTGAAAAGGAAAAGACAAGTGGGTAAACTGATTGCAGATGAGATTAACCTTTATGCTAAATGCCAAATATGTGTAAAAGAAGAAGATGACAAGCTTGCTAATATAAGTCTTGGGAGTCAAAGATGGATAACTTTCATCTCTAGAAAGAAACCTGATAGACATCTATTCATCTCTAGAAAGAAACCTGATAGACATCTATTCAAATTAGTAGAAGAAAAAGGTAATAGGGAACTAGTGGGACAAATCATGGATGAGAATGGGCAAGAGTTGGGGGAGATTGACCAGGTGGCAAAGAAATGGGTGGAATTCTTAGGGACTACCCTAAGCCTGAAAGAGGATGAGTCCAAAGAAGGTTCCTAGGCTGAGAATAATCTCTTAAGTTTGGTCAATCAAAGAATCCATGCATATAAGGCTAGGTGGCTAGAGAGAGAAGTGGAACTGGAGATGAATATTGGGCAGCCCTCCTTAAGCTAGGAAAGGAAAGGTCCCCTGGCTGGGATGGGCTCTCAGTGGAATTTTTCATCTCCTTCTGGCCTTCCCTAAAGGATTTGGTATGGAATATTTGTAGAGAGGCATTTAATTTTGGCTCCTTGGATAAGGATCTAAAGGAGGGAGTGGTGAAGCTCATCCCTAAGCAATCTACATGCAATAGATTTAACCACTAGAGACCCATAAACTATGTTGACTGTGATCTATAAAATTGTGGCCAAAGTTATTGCCTTAAGGATTTCCCCTATCCTTTAAGAAGTTGTGTCTAGAAAACAATATGGATTCATTAAGGGTAGGTCTATTTATGATAACATATTTGCTGCACAATGATAGGGAGAGATGTAGGTCAAAGGACTGATCAGAAGTCTATTATGCTTCAACTGTGGAAAAGGCATATGATAGGATTCATTGGTCCTTTGTGGCAAGGGTAATGGAAAAATTATGGTTTGTCTTTAAGATAGCCTCCTGCATTTTCACCCTCACTCTTGGGGAACACTCTAGACTGCTCCTAAATGGTAGACTTGTAGAAGGGTTTGAGATCAGGAGGTCACTAAGACAGGGTTGTCACCTAGCTCCTTTGCTCTTTGCTATTGCCTCACACCCTCTTATTTTGGCCCTTGAAAATGTTAGTGAAAAAGGGAGGGCGGTTGTACTAATGTTAAGGAGTGGTGAATAGTTGGTAATCCAATGCTTTGCTAATGAATCATTGTTGTTCCTGAGGGAAGATAATGATAATGTGAGACAGGCCTTATCCATTATAAAGGAATTTTCTTATGCCTCTGGTTCCAAATGTAACATTCAGAAATCCAAAATAATATGTCCGACCGAGGATAATGATTTTGACGTAGAAACATGGGGATGTGAGGTGATCAGGAGAGGCCGAATCATTAGCTGGGATTTCCTTTTGGGGTGGAGGTGACAAATAAACAAATAACTGATTGGGCCTTAGAAATATTTGTATCCAGAAATTAAAGAAATGGGAAGGGGTAAGGGTTCCATTCCATGATAGGTTAACCATCTGCAATACTGTACTAAATGCTTACATCATGTTTTTGTGCCCAATAATCAACTTTGACAAAGGCCAGTGGAAAAGAATCATAGGTCCTATAAGGGACTTTCTATGGAGAAACAGGTAGCAGGAGAGTGGCTAGCCTGGGACAAGTTGAGTATGTGAAAAAGGGAAGGTGGTATGGGTATCTTACATCTTCCTACTCATGCTCTAGCCAAAATTGCTCTTCTTCTTCCCAAATGCCTACATCAGGAAAAGGTATATACCATAATGTTTAAGGAACCGGTGGAAGACTCACATGTTCTTCCGAAAGGCAAATGGTTTGGAATTAATTGGAGATACAAGTTGCTCTCTTTTGCTCCCCCTTAAAATCAAAAATCCCCCGTCTCTGCAACCTTTTATGTGGGAAATGGAAGGAAGTGTTGAATTTGATGTGCTAGGATGGGTGTCCCAGAGCTACAGACAACTCCTTTCTTAGCTTGGGGATTTGGTGGTCCCATAAATTTAACCCCCCTTTGGCATGTCTTGACGATACTTTAGCCAAAAAAAGTGAATAACAAAGGTGTGAGAACACTAGTAGATTGTTGGGACTGATCATTGGTAGGAGGAAGGAAGGAGATGGATCAACTGGTGACAAAATTTGGATTACCACCAAGAGAGGAGGTAGTTGCTAGGACAGATAATGGCAGAAGTACATAAAGAATGGGTGTCCACCAAAGATTTTGATGACTCCTGCTGGATAAAGGACTGGATGTGGTTCAATGGAATCAAGCTGGATAAAGGGACAGCTAAGGCCCTATACTACTTGGAATTAAGAAAAAGTGAGGTAAATATAGATTATTGCAACATAGTCTCGAAGGTAAACTGGAATTCTTGAATTTGGAGGAAAAGGTGGAAAAATATGTGGGAGGCAAACATCCCTATTTAGATCCCATCTTTTCTTAGAGTCTGCATGCTGGCCTTACCTCTAGTAATCAAACTCCTTCAAAGGAACATCACCTTTGGATGTTGCCCTAGGTGTAGAACTGCCTTGAAAGATGGGAGACATGCCTTCTGGGAATGCCCTGCTATTAGGGGAGTATGGGGTAGAATAGGGAAATGGGTATCTAACAGACTAGGAGCTTAGGGATGTTGGGGGCATTGGGTTCTTGGAAGGGTGGTTGATGCTGAGAGTGCCATAAGTCTATTATTTAATATTATAAGGTTCTATTGATTATGGGAAATCTGGGTTTCCAAGAATAGTATTGTTTTTCAAAAAGAGGGGAACACTGGGCTAGGTGTCATTGAGCTTATGTACAAATGTATTCATATGTGTTGGTCCATATATTATGATAATAAGATGAATAATGCTGATATATTTCAGTCAATACACTCTTTTCAGGGCTAGGATTAGTTGATCTGACTCTTGTACATACTAGGTTCCTAATTGTTGCTAATATTATGCAGGGATTCAGGTTATGATCTGAAAGCAAGGCTGCCCAAATTCGGGCCAAGGACAAGAAAATGGTACCTAAAGGAGAAACATCCCATCTACACCTTTGTGGCCTTTATAGATAATCCCTTGGGAACTAGACCAATGGTGGAGAAGGTATGGGTAGGTGGGCAAGTTTTGGAGAAGCTACCTCCCCAAGGGTGCACCTCTGAAGTTATGATGATAGCCTGCATGCAATTAGGGTACCATATTTCTTGGGGTCAGTCTTCTTTTGTTTGGGAAGAGGATAGGTGGGACTGATTATGCAAGCTTCTCAATTGTAATGTGAAAGATCTTGAAATTGAGGGCCTCTCTGTTGAACTTTTTGTCAAGGTTTTCCTTTGTTAATACTATATATATTTACTTCCCAAAAAAAAAGCCTTACTTCCCAAAAAAAAAGCCTTAGTATTTTTAAAGCTTACATCTTTTATAAGCTTTCAAAGCTATAAAGCTTCAGACCTTTATAAAATCTTTAAAATTTTAACCCTTTTTACTCAAAAGATAAACTTTATAAAGTTTAACGTTTCAAATCTTTCAACGCTTTATAATCTCTACATTTTTTATGAGCTCAAAATCTTTACATATTAAGCTTTAAAACTTCATACTCATAAGCTATATCTTAAAGCATCAAAAGCTTTAACTTTCCAAAGCTTTAAAGCCTTAAGCTTTCCATTTAAAAAATAAAATAAAGCTTATGTATCCCAAAAGCTTTAAAAGCTACCAAGGTTTAAGCTTTATATTTAAAAATCTTTTTTTGGGACCAATATATATATATACATATATTAAGAAAAACCTATATTTACATCTTACATCAAAATGCCCTATTTAACAAATCACATATCAGTGTCCACCTCTCATCCTCAAATACAAAAGAAGATTTTTCACAGGAAATCTAATATCCGAGTTGAATACAAGCTTCTATTAGACCTTCAGCTATGCATTCTTTGGGTGACTACTTCTCCAAAATCTCTCCCTTCTTTGGCCACACTTTAACAATTGGTCTAGTGCCTATTAGGTTCTCAATAAAGGCCACAAAGGTATGATCCACCTGCTTTACTTTCTTATACCACCTTTTAGTTCTTGGTCCATATTTAATTGTTCTTCTCCTTGACTTTGACTCTGTTATCGCTTGAATACAAAAACAATAAATGATTAGGCTCAGCCCAGTGCGCCAGAGTGTTTTCCCTTCCATGGGTACCATCAAAATATGGCTGCCTACAGGGTCAAAAATCATATGTATCATCACATCCTTATTCAATTTATTAATCAAATGTATAGACCAACACATATGCACACATTTATACATCAATCCTATTTCATCCAACCTTGTATAGACCAACACATATGCACACATTTATACATCAATCCTATTTCATCCAACCTTGTATCAACAGCTCTCTGAAATATAATGCATTTCCTAGTGTTCCATATTTCCCAAAGACAACAAAATCTAATTATGTTAATCAGCATGTTCTTCATTGGATGCCCATTTCCCAAAAAATCAATCCTCCCATAGTCCATACATCCCAGTATAACTATACACCCATATGCAAATTTTAGACCAAGTACCTCTAATAGCTGGACAATCCCAAAAGGCATGTTTCCCATCTTCAGGAGCACTGTCCACCTTGCTTGTTTAAGCAGTATTCTAGGAGGTCTTAATATCACATGTTGTATTTTTTGTCTAAGCTTGTGTTATTGTTTTCTCTTGGTTGGCTTGACATTGTCGAGGTAAGTGGCCTTATTCATTCAACCTCATGTTTATTGCACCCTTGGGTGCTGGGTTTACGAAATGGACTTATGCATAGAGATATGAGGCATTATTATATGCCATCTACAATGTTGCTTATGTCAAGTTAGAAGTGGTCATCCAGAGTAGGTGGTTATAGTAGTGAAGGGGGAGCCCTTGATCTTCTCACTATCCTTCTCTTGTAAAAGAGGATTTTCCTTTGGCTTTCATAGTGGGGAGCATGTGGAAAGTCCTCAGAAGCTATCATCTGAAAGGGGCACTATCCACCCTACTTGTCTAAGCAGTATTGTAAAAGGTATTTAACAATGTTCTAATATCATATGTATTTTTTGTCTAAGCTTTAAGTATGTCTTTTGTTAGAGCAATTGTGTTTTGTTGCCTCATTCATGTATGTAGCAGCAATGCCAATCGACCCGTCTCACAAGACCTTGATGTGGCAAATCTACTATCTATTATAAATGAACGATATGGGCAGCACGCTTAGCCTCAGTTTACTCAGACACAAGTATGGTTCCATCATCAAACCTTTTCACATACACAAAGTTAATCTTTTGTGAATTCTATAAGTCTTATATTTTAATCTTATATGATGCAGGTGGGTTACAATCAGGCGAGTCGATGCCATGGGAGCAATCTACCCCACTTGCTCAGTTAGGGCAGACCACACCTTTGATAGGTGTGAGGCCAAGTGGTGCAAGCCCATCACGACATGGTTGTGATCAGTCTACACCACCTTTCTCGACTAGACCCACCCTTTCTCCCTCAGGTCCATCTTCACCATGATAAACGACGTAGTAGGGAGTGTGGGGGGGATAGTAGACATACTAGCGGGAGGGGAGAAGGCTGCTTTTGCTTTGGCAAAAGTAGCACTAGGTCTCCCGATGCGTCTCCCCAATAGGGGGGCCTTTCATCTACACATTATGAGACAGTCCCCAAGAGACCCATTCCACCATTCGATCCACACACCCTACCATACAACGTGGATGTGGATGGTGCCCTCCTGATGGATGTATGAGGAAAGCAAGTCATGAACCATATGCATGTACTTGTAAACTTGGAGTTCGTGAACTCCTTCAAAAAGTGGAAAGCACAAGATGAACGTTCTAAGCAATACGTATCGATGTGCTTAAGTTGGAGTTCCCTGTTCCACATGCAGGTCTTTGCTTCTCAATGTGAGAAGTGGATGAAGAGGCAGATCAAGCTTTTGCTCTCTAATATAGGCGAGCAAATATCAAGAGAGCAGCAAAGAATAACTTGGAGAAGCCTAGTGTTTTCACGACCAAGAAGTGGAGGCATGCATGTAGCTTTGTGAGAAAGCACCTAGGTGCTTTTTAACAACAAGAGGCGTCGAGTGCATCTCGATTACAGAAGCGAGGGACTTTACACTTCGGCTTCTACAGGAAATCCTTGTTTATTGCTCATTTCGTAAAGTAATCATTTCTTCTCCTCTTTCATTTTGTTTTGTACTATATTGTTTTCTTTAAATAATTATATATTTTCTTAAATTTTTTTGTAAAGGGAGGTTATTGGGTGTGACCCAACAAAGGAGGAGTATGACTATGGGTATAGAGGCCCCATCCACAATTGTGGGTGTAGATGTATACGCGAGGCATATGCTTGGATGCGTTCATTTTGGGGACTCAAGAATATGAGGTAAGTGAGCCTAAACCATTCTCTTTTCTATATCTAATTATATTTTAATGCTCTTGGTTACGTTGCGCTTGATGGCATGTATGTAGGATGAAGGAGAAGATGAAGAGGAGGATCCTGATTATTAGCATGAAGCAAGTGAAGAGGACGAGGAAGACAATGATGATGATCACTCAGAATCCGATGAGGATTCGAGTTAGATACCTCTTCATTGTAAACACTTTATATATATATATATGGCCAAAGGCCCAACACTTTCTGAAATATAATACCTTTTTGGGCTCAATTTCATTCTCCACAATCTATGTGTTTCTTATATTTGTGTTTGTGTCATAAATCTAAAATTCTGACTCTTTTTTGATTTAAAAAAAAGAGTAGGGGCAGCGGAGTGGGGAGGCCTGTGCAGACTCCCGAGTCTGCCCCAGCTCTTTTTTCTGTTGTGTAGAGCTTTCGCTGCTCAGCACAGTAGCAAACTCGTTGCAACAAGAATAACAATGTCTCTAGCAGTGAAAATGGCCCACCAACATCTACCTAGCCTTCTAGTTATAAAAACGCTACTAGTTTTGTTGCTAGACCCTCATTATGTTGTAGTGCATGATAGTGTTGTATCTAAGATTTTATATTTGGGAAAAGGCTTCTTTAATGTTCTCTTTACCAAGGGTCAAGCAGTCTCTGAGCTATTTACTAAAGGGCTGCTCAACCTAACTAAGGATCAAAGGGTAAAAGGCTAGATTTTCATGGGAATTTGAGTCCTGCCTATTACTCTAATCCTTTTAGTCCACTTAATGATAGTGATAGCCGCCGCTCGTCTAAATAAAGATTTGACTTTATAGTACGGGAAGCTTGGAAAGGAATCCAAAATGAACAAAACAATATGAGGAATGAAGAGGATGTTGAGATGGTACAGGAATCTGAACTTTCATGAAAAATTATCTAGAGTTTATTGGATGTACGTGGAACATTAAGGGCATCAAAGATAAAAAGAAGAACGCCTTGTTTTGGGGGTACTGAAATCTTGAGGCTTCTTGGTTTTTGCTATCCAAGAGCACAATATTTTTGGAAAAATTCCTAGATTATGTAGGTTTACTGAATGGGAGATTTTTTATGGTGGGATTAATTTTAGGTACAATGGTGGGAACATAAATAAATGGGCTGACATAGATCTCTCTCATTACCCAACAAGGAAACTAAGAGTGAATAACTTGCTTCTTAAGGACCCTCTCTTTGTGGATTATACGGAAGAAGCAACTAGAAAACTTAAAAGGAGAAGGGGAGTTGATGGTGCCTGGAGGCAATTAGAAAACTTAAAAGGAGAAGGGGAGTTGCCAATGAAATGCAAGGGATTAACAGAGTTGTGGGTAAATTAAGGGCCGAGGAAAGGAGAGGGGAAAGAAGGAAATGGGCAACCTTATTAGAGGAACTCCTTGTTAAGAGACAAACTAAAGGTTTGGATGCGAAGGATACTACATTGTACTTTAAGTGCCAAGCTAGTATTAAGGAGGAGGAGGATAGATGGTCTTGAGAACAAGAGAATTGGGCTAAATAGAATTTCTTTAATAACAAAAGGAAACCTGATAGTAGATTATTCAAACTTCCAAAAAGGAAGAGTGATAGTGAGGTTGTGGAAAGCATTCTGGATGAATATGGGACCCCCCTTGGACCATATGAATACTCTTGCTAAGAAGTGGGTTAAATTCCTGGGATCTACTCTTAGCTTGAAGGAAGATTGTTCCTTGAGGAGGTTTCAAGTTGAAGATAGGTTTTTGGGCTTACTGAGCCAAAATGTGGATCCAGACAAAGTAAGATGGCTAGAAAGGGATATTGATGTGGAGGAATGTTGGTGTGCCTTGTTAAAACTAGGGAAAGATAAAGCCCCTAGCTGGGATGGTCTATCCACATAGTTTTTAATAGCCTTTTGGCCTTCCTTGAAGGATTTTGTGGGTGATATTTGTAGAAGAGCTTTTAATATAGGGCTTATGGATAAGGATTTTAAAGAAGGGCTAGTGAAGCTCATTCCAAAACAAACTACTTGTAATAGGTTTGGTCACTTGAGGCCCATTACATTGCTAACAATGATTTACAAAATTCTGGCCAAAGTGATTGCTCTTAGAATTACTCCAGTCCTACAAGATGTTGTTTTCAAAAAACAACATGGTTTTATCAAAGGAAGGTCAATATATAATAATATCTTTGGTGCATTGTTGGGAAGAGATGTGGCTATCAAAACTCATTAAAATTGCATCATGTTACAACTGGATTTAGAGAAAGTATATGATAGGACTCATTGGTCTTTTGTAGCAAGAGTGATGGAAAAACTGGGTTTTAGGACCAAAATGGCAACCTGCATTTATACTCTTGCTTGGGGAGGCTTTTCTAAGGTGTTAAATGGAAGAGTGGTAGGTGGGTTTGAGATTAATAGATCAATCAGACAAGGCTATACTCTAGCCCCCCTTTTGTTAGCTATTGCTTCTCATCCTCTAGTAATTTCCCTAGAATTATCCTGTAGAGATGAAAATATTACTAGGCTAAAGCTTAAGCATAGTGAAAAAACTAGTTATACAATGCTTTGTTGTTGACTCCTTACTGTTTTTAAGGGTTGAGAACAATAATGTGAGATTGGCTGTAGAGATACTGCAGGAGTTTGCAAGTGTGTTTGTCTCTAAATGCAACATTTTGAAGGATAATGACTTTGATATGCAAAGGTGGGGCTGTGAGGTGGTGCAAAAGGATAAGATTTTCAGACTACTTGCATTCCCCTTTGGAGTGGGAGTAACTAATAAACAACTGGTACAGTGGGCGATAAATAGGTTCTTGGAGAAATGAAAAAAATGGGAGGGCATCAGAGTTCCTTTCCACAGCAGGGTTGATATTTGCAATACAATGGTAAATGCTTATTTTATGTTCCTTTTCCCTATGTCGGATATTGGCAAGTGTCATTAGAAGAAAATTATAGGACCTGTTAGAGACTTCCTATGGAGAAATGGCAATGGAACTAAAAAAGTATCTGCTTGGGTAGCATGGGATAAGCTGACAATTCCTAAAGCAGAAGGTGACATTGGTATTATTCATTTGCCTAGTCACCGCATTGCAAGAGCTGCTCTGATGCTTCTTAGATGTTTATCTTAGAACACTACTTAGGCACTAATGATGAGGGAACTGATTAAGCTCTCTGATGTGATGGCTAAAGGTAAATGGGTGGAGTTAAATTGGAAGGATAAACTCTTTTCATTTGCTCCTCTTTAGATTAGTAGTTTAGCAGTTTGCAAAATGTTATGCAAAAGATGGAAAGACTACTTGGGTCTCATTACTTGGGTTGGGGGTGGTACAGTGACTGGCAACTCTATGTTCAATTTGGGTATTTAGTGGTACAGTGAGTGGCAACTCTATGTTCAGTTTGGGTATTTAGTGGACACATAAATTTAACCCCCCTATTGTTGGGATTGGGATGTGGTAGGGTGGAAGGATGTGGATTAGATTATTTTGGAATATGATTTATCTAGAAGGGAGAGTGATCTGACAGCCCAGGTACTTGATCTGACTCAAAGGGAGTTGTGCTCTATGCTACTGTTTCAGTCTGGATTAAAGATTGGGCTTGGCTTAGTGGTATCAAGCTAAAGGATGGCAAAACCAAAGAATTGTACTCACTAATGAGAAAAGGGGATGCTAATGTGGTGTATTGCAATAAAATTTGGAAAGTCAATTGGAGCCCACCAGTTGGAAAAAGAGGTGGGTAGCCAGGTTCCTAAGGAATTTCAGGTCTTTATGTGGCAGGTATGTATGTGGGCATTGCCTATTGGCTCCAAACTCCAAAAGAGAAATATCTCTAGTGGTATTTGTCCCAGATATAGGTCATCACTTGAAGATGATAAACATGTGTTTTTGGACTGCCCAGCAATTAGAGGAACTTGGTCCAAGCTATCAAAATGGATAGAGAAGAGCTTGGGCATTCAAAAATTCTGGGGAGATTATATCTTGGGTAAATGGTCATTTAGTGATGAACATATTGGTTTGCTTTTTAATATCATTAGAGCTTGTATTCTGTGGGAAAATTGGTCTAACAGAAATGCCATTGTGTTTATAAAGGTTGTATGCACTACCATGCAAGAGTCAGACTTGATGCATAAGTGTGGGTGTATGTTCTGGTCTGTATGCAATGTGAAATAAGATCAGATGCACTAAGCTGGATGTGCTGTTATAGAATCTGCAAAGGAATATCATCTGAGTCCTGCCCTAGAAGTAAGTTTCTAATGCTGATTTGTATGTTGCAGGTGAGGTGTTGGGAAGGAAAGAAGAGACCCCCCAAATTTGGAGCAAGAACTCAAAGGTGGTGCCGTAAAGTAAAGTAGGATGATCATACTTTTGTTGCCTTTTTAGAAAACCCTATGGGAACCAAACCCACTGTTAAAATTTGGTCTAAGAAGGGGGGAATGTTGGAAAAATAATCCCCTCGTGGATACACTACAGAAGCAATGTTGGAGGCCAGCATCCTCTTAGGGTATCAGATATCTTGGGAGCAGTCTTGCTTTTTGATGGCGAAAGAGAGATGGTATTTTTTGTGTAAAATTCTCAATGAAGACAGAAATGATTTGTAAAGATCAGTAGTTTAGATCTAAGTTGGTTGTACTGCAGTTTCAAGACAGTTTCTAAGTTAATATATATATAATTATTATTGATTTTAAAAAAAAGAATTGATGTGTTTAATAACCTATGTGCACTGACTAATATTATTTTGGACAAAAGCGATGATTGAGTGCTGGAATATGTGTCAATCGTGGGTGAAACATTTGATGGACGACTATAAGATATTTTGGAAGACATGCGAACACCTTTTATGGTTTCATGTTTAGGCATTAATATTTTTGTAAGGCTAAGGCCTCATACCTTTGTACATACCAAATAGTATTTTATACTTTTGGTAGGCCGGCCAAGACTTTTAATTATAGTTTGCTATATTTTTATGGAGCTTTTATGTTCAAAAACTTAAAAGCACTTGTGCTTTGTTTTTGAGTTTTTTTGAAAAGTACTCTTTTTCTAATACATATAAATAAGGGTGAGTGGTATAAGGGCCACACTCATGTAGGGGAGATTTAACCAAATCTTTTATAGATGGAAGTGATCTCTTTCTTAGTTTCTAGCTCTCTTGTTTATTAAGGTTTATCCTTTTAGTTTGCTAGCCTACATTTTCCATTACTAAGCTTTAAAAAAAAGCTTTAAGATTTTTAATTGTAGGCTTTAAAAAGCCTTAGTATTTTCTAATCATCTTTAAACCAAACATGTTGTGTTCTTGGATAGTTGAAATGGATGTCTTTCCAAGCCTGTTTTTTAGATATAAGGATTGGGTTGTGCTATATGGGGGGGTTGGGGGAGGATATAGTGGTGTGATGACCTTTATTAAGAAAAACCCAAAACCTTGCATAGTTGCTAACCACTCTAATCTAGATTAGGGGAGAGAGAGTCTAGGTGGTGAATATCTATGGAACCATAATTATAAAGAGAGGGGGGGTCGATGGGACTAGGTATCTAACCTCAATATTCAAGGCCCTTGCATTCTAATGTGAGATTTTAACATGGTTGAAAAACACTCAGATAGATGTGGGGGGAGGACTAGGTTGATGGGTCAGGAAAAAAAGAAATGGGAAGAGTTGAGTGGTAAAATGGGTCTTGTTGATTTCAACTTGCAATGCTTTGGCTCCTCTTCCAAAATTGATAGGGTCTTTTATAGTCAACAAGTAGCTTCGGTTCCTCACACCCTGAAGCTAGAAATTGATAGCTCTTCTGTCCTCTCTGACCACATGCCTTAGAAGTGGCAATGGCATGTGAAGGACTAGGAAGAGGAGAAATTTAACTAATTTCCCACTAGGAAATTGAGGGTTAACAATTTACTACTCAAAGATGAGCTATTCATTGCCTATACTGAAGAAGCCATTGGCAGATTAAGAAGGAACATAAACAAAGAAGGAGTATGGAGGTCCTTTGCCAATGACATGCAGTCATTATTAGAAGGGTGGGCAAACTGAGAGCTAATGAGAGAAAGCATGATAGGAAAAGATGTGGAGTGATTAATTAGAAGCTCTGAAAAGGAAAAGACAAGTGGGTAAACTGATTGCAGATGAGATTAACCTTTATGCTAAATGCCAAATATGTGTAAAAGAAGAAGATGACAAGCTTGCTAATATAAGTCTTGGGAGTCAAAGATGGATAACTTTCATCTCTAGAAAGAAACCTGATAGACATCTATTCATCTCTAGAAAGAAACCTGATAGACATCTATTCAAATTAGTAGAAGAAAAAGGTAATAGGGAACTAGTGGGACAAATCATGGATGAGAATGGGCAAGAGTTGGGGGAGATTGACCAGGTGGCAAAGAAATGGGTGGAATTCTTAGGGACTACCCTAAGCCTGAAAGAGGATGAGTCCAAAGAAGGTTCCTAGGCTGAGAATAATCTCTTAAGTTTGGTCAATCAAAGAATCCATGCATATAAGGCTAGGTGGCTAGAGAGAGAAGTGGAACTGGAGATGAATATTGGGCAGCCCTCCTTAAGCTAGGAAAGGAAAGGTCCCCTGGCTGGGATGGGCTCTCAGTGGAATTTTTCATCTCCTTCTGGCCTTCCCTAAAGGATTTGGTATGGAATATTTGTAGAGAGGCATTTAATTTTGGCTCCTTGGATAAGGATCTAAAGGAGGGAGTGGTGAAGCTCATCCCTAAGCAATCTACATGCAATAGATTTAACCACTAGAGACCCATAAACTATGTTGACTGTGATCTATAAAATTGTGGCCAAAGTTATTGCCTTAAGGATTTCCCCTATCCTTTAAGAAGTTGTGTCTAGAAAACAATATGGATTCATTAAGGGTAGGTCTATTTATGATAACATATTTGCTGCACAATGATAGGGAGAGATGTAGGTCAAAGGACTGATCAGAAGTCTATTATGCTTCAACTGTGGAAAAGGCATATGATAGGATTCATTGGTCCTTTGTGGCAAGGGTAATGGAAAAATTATGGTTTGTCTTTAAGATAGCCTCCTGCATTTTCACCCTCACTCTTGGGGAACACTCTAGACTGCTCCTAAATGGTAGACTTGTAGAAGGGTTTGAGATCAGGAGGTCACTAAGACAGGGTTGTCACCTAGCTCCTTTGCTCTTTGCTATTGCCTCACACCCTCTTATTTTGGCCCTTGAAAATGTTAGTGAAAAAGGGAGGGCGGTTGTACTAATGTTAAGGAGTGGTGAATAGTTGGTAATCCAATGCTTTGCTAATGAATCATTGTTGTTCCTGAGGGAAGATAATGATAATGTGAGACAGGCCTTATCCATTATAAAGGAATTTTCTTATGCCTCTGGTTCCAAATGTAACATTCAGAAATCCAAAATAATATGTCCGACCGAGGATAATGATTTTGACGTAGAAACATGGGGATGTGAGGTGATCAGGAGAGGCCGAATCATTAGCTGGGATTTCCTTTTGGGGTGGAGGTGACAAATAAACAAATAACTGATTGGGCCTTAGAAATATTTGTATCCAGAAATTAAAGAAATGGGAAGGGGTAAGGGTTCCATTCCATGATAGGTTAACCATCTGCAATACTGTACTAAATGCTTACATCATGTTTTTGTGCCCAATAATCATCTTTGACAAAGGCCAGTGGAAAAGAATCATAGGTCTTATAAGGGACTTTCTATGGAGAAACAGGTAGCAGGAGAGTGGCTAGCCTGGGACAAGTTGAGTATGTGAAAAAGGGAAGGTGGTATGGGTATCTTACATCTTCCTACTCATGCTCTAGCCAAAATTGCTCTTCTTCTTCCCAAATGCCTACATCAGGAAAAGGTATATACCATAATGTTTAAGGAACCGGTGGAAGACTCACATGTTCTTCCGAAAGGCAAATGGTTTGGAATTAATTGGAGATACAAGTTGCTCTCTTTTGCTCCCCCTTAAAATCAAAAATCCCCCGTCTCTGCAACCTTTTATGTGGGAAATGGAAGGAAGTGTTGAATTTGATGTGCTAGGATGGGTGTCCCAGAGCTACAGACAACTCCTTTCTTAGCTTGGGGATTTGGTGGTCCCATAAATTTAACCCCCCTTTGGCATGTCTTGACGATACTTTAGCCAAAAAAAGTGAATAACAAAGGTGTGAGAACACTAGTAGATTGTTGGGACTGATCATTGGTAGGAGGAAGGAAGGAGATGGATCAACTGGTGACAAAATTTGGATTACCACCAAGAGAGGAGGTAGTTGCTAGGACAGATAATGGCAGAAGTACATAAAGAATGGGTGTCCACCAAAGATTTTGATGACTCCTGCTGGATAAAGGACTGGATGTGGTTCAATGGAATCAAGCTGGATAAAGGGACAGCTAAGGCCCTATACTACTTGGAATTAAGAAAAAGTGAGGTAAATATAGATTATTGCAACATAGTCTCGAAGGTAAACTGGAATTCTTGAATTTGGAGGAAAAGGTGGAAAAATATGTGGGAGGCAAACATCCCTATTTAGATCCCATCTTTTCTTAGAGTTTGCATGCTGGCCTTACCTCTAGTAATCAAACTCCTTCAAAGGAACATCACCTTTGGATGTTGCCCTAGGTGTAGAACTGCCTTGAAAGATGGGAGACATGCCTTCTGGGAATGCCCTGCTATTAGGGGAGTATGGGGTAGAATAGGGAAATGGGTATCTAACAGACTAGGAGCTTAGGGATGTTGGGGGCATTGGGTTCTTGGAAGGGTGGTTGATGCTGAGAGTGCCATAAGTCTACTATTTAATATTATAAGGTTCTATTGATTATGGGAAATCTGGGTTTCCAAGAATAGTATTGTTTTTCAAAAAGAGGGGAACACTGGGCTAGGTGTCATTGAGCTTATGTACAAATGTATTCATATGTGTTGGTCCATATATTATGATAATAAGATGAATAATGCTGATATATTTCAGTCAATACACTCTTTTCAGGGCTAGGATTAGTTGATCTGACTCTTGTACATACTAGGTTCCTAATTGTTGCTAATATTATGCAGGGATTCAGGTTATGATCTGAAAGCAAGGCTGCCCAAATTCGGGCCAAGGACAAGAAAATGGTACCTAAAGGAGAAACATCCCATCTACACCTTTGTGGCCTTTATAGATAATCCCTTGGGAACTAGACCAATGGTGGAGAAGGTATGGGTAGGTGGGCAAGTTTTGGAGAAGCTACCTCCCCAAGGGTGCACCTCTGAAGTTATGATGATAGCCTGCATGCAATTAGGGTACCATATTTCTTGGGGTCAGTCTTCTTTTGTTTGGGAAGAGGATAGGTGGGACTGATTATGCAAGCTTCTCAATTGTAATGTGAAAGATCTTGAAATTGAGGGCCTCTCTGTTGAACTTTTTGTCAAGGTTTTCCTTTGTTAATACTATATATATTTACTTCCCAAAAAAAAAGCCTTACTTCCCAAAAAAAAAGCCTTAGTATTTTTAAAGCTTACATCTTTTATAAGCTTTCAAAGCTATAAAGCTTCAGACCTTTATAAAATCTTTAAAATTTTAACCCTTTTTACTCAAAAGATAAACTTTATAAAGTTTAACGTTTCAAATCTTTCAACGCTTTATAATCTCTACATTTTTTATGAGCTCAAAATCTTTACATATTAAGCTTTAAAACTTCATACTCATAAGCTATATCTTAAAGCATCAAAAGCTTTAACTTTCCAAAGCTTTAAAGCCTTAAGCTTTCCATTTAAAAAATAAAATAAAGCTTATGTATCCCAAAAGCTTTAAAAGCTACCAAGGTTTAAGCTTTATATTTAAAAATCTTTTTTTGGGACCAATATATATATATACATATATTAAGAAAAACCTATATTTACATCTTACATCAAAATGCCCTATTTAACAAATCACATATCAGTGTCCACCTCTCATCCTCAAATACAAAAGAAGATTTTTCACAGGAAATCTAATATCCGAGTTGAATACAAGCTTCTATTAGACCTTCAGCTATGCATTCTTTGGGTGACTACTTCTCCAAAATCTCTCCCTTCTTTGGCCACACTTTAACAATTGGTCTAGTGCCTATTAGGTTCTCAATAAAGGCCACAAAGGTATGATCCACCTGCTTTACTTTCTTATACCACCTTTTAGTTCTTGGTCCATATTTAATTGTTCTTCTCCTTGACTTTGACTCTGTTATCGCTTGAATACAAAAACAATAAATGATTAGGCTCAGCCCAGTGCGCCAGAGTGTTTTCCCTTCCATGGGTACCATCAAAATATGGCTGCCTACAGGGTCAAAAATCATATGTATCATCACATCCTTATTCAATTTATTAATCAAATGTATAGACCAACACATATGCACACATTTATACATCAATCCTATTTCATCCAACCTTGTATAGACCAACACATATGCACACATTTATACATCAATCCTATTTCATCCAACCTTGTATCAACAGCTCTCTGAAATATAATGCATTTCCTAGTGTTCCATATTTCCCAAAGACAACAAAATCTAATTATGTTAATCAGCATGTTCTTCATTGGATGCCCATTTCCCAAAAAATCAATCCTCCCATAGTCCATACATCCCAGTATAACTATACACCCATATGCAAATTTTAGACCAAGTACCTCTAATAGCTGGACAATCCGAAAAGGCATGTTTCCCATCTTCAAGACTAGTTTTACATCTAGGACAACACCCATTAGTGAAGTTTTTCTGCACTAGTTTGACCCCCAAAGTAAGAGCTCCCATACAAACTCTCCACAAAAAGACTTGGGACTTTATATGGATCTTCAATTCCCAGATGTTCATGCACTTTGAAGGCATCCAATGTTTTGTAAGTCATCCCTTGCACCCTTTGTATCTCTTTTATCAATTAAATGGTCCCAAATATTTATTGCCACATTCTTGAAGATATGCATGGGATCTAAAAGATGATTCATCTTCATGTCACACCAATATGGAAGTCAAAAGAAGATTGAGTATCAAGACATCCCATTTGGTGGTGGATTAAGAGTGCTTCTCCATGCCTCAAACCAATCTCTACCTCCCATCACAAGTGGTGAGACATCATGGGGCACATACTTAGGATGTGAAGAAGGGAGAAATCAATGATGTTAATCATACACCACATTCTTAAGTGTAAAGGGTCTTTCTGAAACAAGTGATGGTCCACAAATCGGACATGCATGATGTCCGAACCTATTTTAAAATTGAGATAGAGATATAAACTTGAAGTTTAAATACTAAAGCCTTATGCATATAAGGTTCAAGTAGGTGCCTGAGCACTCTGAGAACCCGTGATGGATAGTCATGCATCGTCCAAAGCAAAACTCCTTTCACCTCCGTCTCAAGCCCATTTATTGGCCTTGCAACGTCATGTACTTTGATACCTCTCAATCAAAGGCTCGAGGTACACATCCATGTTTGCCACCTTATACTTGCCTGATACAAGGAGAGAAAGCATGGTATGATCTTTCTTGATTGCCATCCATGGAGGTAGGTTGTAATTCACCAATACAATAGGCCAAGTAGACCATGATGTGGACTTGAATCCAAATGGGTTAACACCATCCATGCCCAAGCCAAGACGTAAGTGACGAGGCTCATCTTTAAACTCTGGCCATTGACGCTCCACATGTTGCTATGCTGGTGAATCAGCTACGATCCTCATGATGCCATTGATCAAGCGATGAGTAGCATGCCATGTCATGAGTTGATCTGCAACCCCCTTACATTTAAACATGCGTTGGATGCAAGGAATGATAGGAAAGTGCCTCAAAACCTTTCGGGAAACTTTATCTCCTTGCAAATCATCCCTATAGAGGCTCTCCCTACATTGTAGACATTGTGTTGCATCTTTATTAACCCCTCTAAATAGCATGCAATCATTGGGACATGCGTGTATTTTTGTGTAATCCATACCTAGCATAGAGAGCATTTTACGACACCCATCTCGTGAGTTTGGTAATCCCCTTACATTTAAATATGAGTTTTGCAATCCCCTTACACTTAAACATGTGTTGGATGTGAGGAATGATAGGGAAGTGTCTCAAAACCTTTCGAAAAAAATTATCTGCTTTTGCAAGTCATCCCTACAATGGCTCTCCCCACATTGTAGACATTGTGTTACATCTTTATTAACCTCTCTAATACCATGCAATCATTGGGACATGCATGTATTTTTGTGTAATCCATACCTAGCATAGAGAGCATTTTACGCCACCCATCTCATGAGTTCGGTAATAGATTTTGAGTGGCAACATAACATAAGAAATCATATGTTAAAATATTGGCAAAGGAGAGTATATAGAACATGAAACATTTTCTATTTGAGAGAATAAAATGAGGCGGTCTTACTGAAGAAGACTTGTGACACTTGCATCACTCCATCCATAAGTTGTTTGCAAGTTCAATAGCTCCAAGTTTACTCGCAGTGTGGAGTACAAACATCCCTCATACAAAGGATGCTTGCCTCTCTATGCAAGGTTTCCTCTCTTGTGACATTGGATCTTGCTCACTATCATCTATGACCTCCCGTCCAAAGAAGTCATTTACCATATCGTCACGATTCTCTTCCTCCTCATGTGGTAATGGTGGAGAACCTTATTCATTGGTTGGGGAAGATGAGTCTCAGCCATGCTTTCCATATGAAGCCTTGCCACCTTCTACACTCTACCCGATGTCACCGAATGGTGTGGCATGTTACCTAGCACTCTCCTATGGTTCTCCTCCATGTCATCATTTGCACTTAGTCGTGCCATTGCCTCATGAAGACCATATGTCCGGACATGCTCAATTGTTATACGACATTGTTTTGTATACAGGCCCTTGCATCGATCACACACACATCCAATTTTTTCTCTCAATAATGCCTTGGAACCAACTTCCAATCCTTGATGATCACTGTCAGACATCTTTAACCTGGCCAAAACTGATTTAGGGTTCATACAAAACACACAACAACATCCAGAACTGCAAACAAAAAATTACCTAGGGTTTTGCTGCTACACAGTGACCACAGCTGCGTTTTCTCGCTGCCTAGCAGCGAAAATTTACTACACAGTAATAAAATTTCACTGTTGAGCAGCAACCTGCGAACTATGACTCCCTCCTAAATCACCCGCCAAAGGGTGTCAATAGGTACCTACCTACTTCCCCTATCCTGCACATACAAAGCCTACGCTTGTAGCCTGACTATTCTTCCCACCACACCTCTTCTCTCAAGCGTTTTGCATCAATCAAGTCTCCCTCTCCAGGGTAATACCTTTCTTGGTTTCTTCAAGCTTTAATGGTTTTCTTCAATCTTTGTCTTCTTCCAAGCTTTCATAGAAAGCTTGGACATAGATCAATATGAGCTTTTCTTTCCCTTTCTCTCTCTTTCCTTCCCCTTTCTCCCTTCCCCTCTCTTTCCTCTCCCTTTCCCTAACCCTAGCCTAATACATAGAGCTCTAATAGAGAGTTTTGATGGAGAGCTCTCCATCAAAGCTTTCTATTAAGCATTCTATGCATTTTCATTCACTTATGCATTAAGAGTAGGGTTTAGGGTACTCACCTCTTTTTGTTCTTGTTCTTCTTGCTTACTAATGTGTTAATGAGGAGTAACTTTTTTATTTATTATGTTTCTTTTTTGTAGGTTCAAGTGAGCAAGGGTTTGGGCATAGCCTCTCATACGGTAAGCCCTCTTTCATCTTTTTTGCTTATGCTTCTTGTCTTTGTGTTTTTTCACCCTTGGGTGTCGGGGATTAGGGTTAGGTCAATAGGCAATAGGCTTTATGCATAGCCTTATGCAATAGGCCTCTTGCAATAGGATAATTCATAGGCCTTATGCAATAGGGCTTATGCATAAGCCCTATGCAATAAGTCTATGCATAGCCTTATGCATAGGGCTTATGAATAAGCCCTTTGAAATAGGTTTATGCATAAGCCCTATGCAATAGGTTTATGCATAGCCTTATGCATAGGGCTTATGCATAGGCTATGAAATCGGTTTATGCATAGCCTTATACATAGGGCTTATGCATATGCTATGCAATAGGTTTATGCATAGCCTTATGCATAGGGCTTATGCATAGGCTATGAAATAGGCCTTATGCAATAGGGCTTTATGCATAGGCTATCCAATAGGCCTTACACATAGGGCTTTATGCAATAGTCCTTATGCAATAGGGCTTTATACATAGATATGGGGCATTGTTATATGCCATCTAGAATGCTGCTTATGTCAAGTTAGGAGTGGTTATCCTCGAGTAGGTGGTTATAGTGGAGGGGGAGTCCTCGATCTTCTCACTATACTTCTCTTGTAAAAGAGGAGTTTTCTTTGTCTTTAATAGTGGGGAGCATGTGGAAAGTCCTCAAAAGCTATCATCCGAAAGGAGCACTGTCCACTTTGCTTGTTTAAGCAGTATTCTAGGAGGTCTTAATATCACATGTTGTATTTTTTGTCTAAGCTTGTGTTGTTGTTTTCTCTTGGTTGGCTTGACATTGTCGAGGTAAGTGGCCTTATTCATTCAACCTCATGTTTATTGCACCCTTGGGTGCTGGGTTTAGGAAATGGACTTATGCATAGAGATATGGGGCATTATTATATGCCATCTAGAATGTTGCTTATGTCAAGTTAGAAGTGGTCATCTGGAGTAGGTGGTTATAGTAGTGAAGGGGGAGCCCTCGATCTTCTCACTATCCTTCTCTTGTAAAAGAGGATTTTCCTTTGGCTTTAATAGTGGGGAGCATGT
Source organism: Cibotium barometz (assembly GCF_041138505.1). Classification (NCBI taxonomy): domain Eukaryota; kingdom Viridiplantae; phylum Streptophyta; class Polypodiopsida; order Cyatheales; family Cibotiaceae; genus Cibotium; species Cibotium barometz. Next base: position 14,080,604 of record NC_141066.1, on the reverse strand, counting down.
GGAAAGTCCTCAGAAGCTATCATCTGAAAGGGGGAGCCCTCGATCTTCTCACTATCCTTCTCTTGTAAAAGAGGATTTTCCTTTGGCTTTAATAGTGGAGAGCATGTGGAAAGTCCTCAGAAGCTATCATCTGAAAGGGGCACTATCCACCCTGCTTGTCTAAGCAGTATTGTAAAAGGTATTTAATAATGTTCTAATATCACACGTATTTTTTGTCTAAGCTTTATGTATGTCTTTTGTTAGAGCAATTGTGTTTTGTTGCCTCATTCATGTATGTAGCAGCAATGCCAATCGACCCGTCCTCACAAGACCTTGATGTGGCAAATCTACTATCTATTATAAATGAACGATATGGGCAGCACGCTTAGCCTCAGTTTACTCAGACACAAGTATGGTTCCATCATCAAACCTTTTCACATACACAAAGTTAATCTTTTGTGAATTCTATAAGTCTTATATTTTAATCTTATATGATGTAGGCAGGTTACAATCGGGTGAGTCGATGCCATGGGAGCAATCTACCCCACTTGCTCAGTTAGGGCAGACCACACCTTTGATAGGTGTGAGGCCAAGTGGTGCAAGCCCATCACGACATGGTTGTGATCAGTCTACACCACCTTTCTCGACTAGACCCACCCTCGCTCCCTCAGGTCCATCTTCACCATGATAAACGACGTAGTAGGGAGTGTGGGGGGGATAGTAGGCATACTAGCGGGAGGGGAGAAGGCTGCTTTTGCTTCGGCAAAAGTAGCACTAGGTCTCCCGATGCGTCTCCCCAATAGGGGGGATTTTCATCTACACATTATGAGACAGTCCCCAAGAGACCCATTCCACCATTCGATCCACACACCCTACCATACAACGTGGATGTGGATGGTGCCCTCCTGATGGATGTAGGAGGAAAGCAAGTCATGAACCATATGCATGTACTTGTAAACTTGGAGTTCGTGAACTCCTTCAAAAAGTGGAAAGCACAAGATGAACGTTCTAAGCAATACGTTATCGATGTGCTTAAGTTGGAGTTCCCTGTTCCACATGCAGGTCTTTGCTTCTCAATGTGAGAAGTGGATGAAGAGGCAGGTCAAGCTTTTGCTCTCTAATATAGGCGAGCAAATATCAAGAGAGCAGCAAAGAATAACTTGGAGAAGCCTAGCGTTTTCACGACCAAGAAGTGGAGGCATGCACGCAGCTTTGTGAGAAAGCACCTAGGTGCTTTTTAACAACAAGCAGCGTCGAGTGCTTCTCGACTACGGAAGCGAGGGGCTTTACACTTCGGCTCCGGCAGGAAATCCTTGTTTATTGCTCATTTCGTAAAGTAATCATTTCTTCTCCTCTTTCATTTTGTTTTGTACTATATTGTTTTCTTTAAATAATTATATATTTTCTGAAATTCTTTTCTAAAGGGAGGTTATTGGGTGTGACCCAACAAAGGAGGAGTATGACTATGGGTATAGAGGCCCCATCCACAATTGTGGGTGTAGATGTGTACGCGAGGCGTATGCTTAGATGGGTTCGTTTTGGGGACTCAAAGAATATGAGGTAAGTGAGCCTAAACCATTCTCTTTTCTATATCTAATTATATTTTAATGCTCTTGGCTACATTGTGCTTGATGGCATGTATGTAGGATGAAGGAGAAGATGAAGAGGAGGATCCTGATTATTAGCATGAAGCAAGTGAAGAGGACGAGGAAGACGATGATGATGATCACTCAGAATCTGATGAGGATTCTAGTTAGATACCTCTTCATTGTAAACACTTTATATATATATATGGCCAAAGGCCCAACACTTTCTGAAATATAATACCTTTTTGGGCTCAATTTCATTCTCCACAATCTATGTGTTTCTTGTATTTGTGTTTGTGTCATAAATCTAAAATTCTGACTCTATTTTGATTTAAAAAAAAGAGCGGGGGCAGCGGACTGGGGAGGCCTGTGCAGACTTTCGAGTCTGCCTCAGCTTTTTTTTTTGTTGTGTAGAGCTTTCACTACTCAGCACATCAGCAAACTCGTTGCAACAAAAATAACAATGTTTCTAGTAGTGAAAATGGCCCACCGACATCTACCTAGCCTTCTAGTTATAAAAACGCTACTAGTTTTGTTGCTAGACCCTCATTACATTGTAGTGCATGATAGTGTTGTATCTAAGATTTTATATTTGGGAAAAGGCTTCTTTAATGTCCTCTTTATCAAGGGTCAAGCAGTCTCTGAGCTATTTACTAAATTGCTGCTCAACCTAACTGAGGATCAAAGGGTAAAAGGTTAGATTTTCATGGGAATTTGAGTCCTGCCTATTACTCTAATCCTTTCAGTCCACTTAATGATAGTGATAGCCGCCCCTCGTCTGAATAAAGATTTGACTTTATAGTAGGGGAAGCTTGGAAAGGAATCCAAAATGAACAAAACAATATGAGGAATGAAGAGGATGTTGAGATGGTATCGGAATCTGATCTTTCATGAAAAATTATCTAGAGTTTATTAGATGTACGTGGAACATTAAGGGCATCAAAGATAAAAAGAAGAACGCCTTGTTTTGGGGGTTACTGAAATCTTGAGGCTTCTTGGTTGCTATCAAAACTCATTAAAATTGCATCATGTTACAACTAGATTTAGAGAAAGTATATGATAGGATTCATTGGTCTTTTGTAGCAAGAGTGATGGAAAAACTGGGTTTTAGGACCAAAATGGCAACCTACATTTATACTCTTGCTTGGGGAGGCTACTCTAAGGTGTTAAATGGAAGAGTGGTAGGTGGGTTTGAGATTAATAGGTCAGTCAGACAAGGCTATACTCTAGCCCCCCTTTTGTTAGCTATTGCTTCTCATCCTCTAGTAATTTCCCTAGAATTATCCTGTAGAGATGAAAATATTACTAGGCTAAAGCTTAAGCATAGTGAAAAACTAGTTATACAATGCTTTGTTGTTGACTCCTTACTATTTTTAAGGGTTGAGAACAATAATGTGAGATTGGCTTTAGAGATACTGCAGGAGTTTGCAAGTGCGTCTGTCTCTAAATGCAACATTTTGAAGGATAATGACTTTGATATGCAAAGGTGGGGCTGTGAGGTGGTGCAAAAGGATAAGATTTTCAGACTACTTAAATTCCCCTTTGGAGTGGGAGTAACTAATAAACAACTGGTACAGTGGGCAATAAATAGGTTCTTGGAGAAATGAAAAAAATGGGAGGGCATCAGAGTTCCTTTCCACAGCAGGGTTGATATTTGCAATACAATGGTAAATGCTTATTTTATGTTCCTTTTCCCTATGTCGGATATTGGCAAGTGTCATTCGAAGAAAATTATAGGACCTGTTAGAGACTTCCTATGGAGGAATGGCAATGGAACTAAAAAAGTATCTGCTTGGGTAGCATGGGATAAGCTAACAGTTCCTAAAGGAGAAGGAATGGCAATGGAATATCATCTGAGTCTCCTGCCCTAGAAGTAAGTTCCTGATGCTGCTTTGTATGTTGCAGGTGAGGTGTTGGGAAGGAAAGAAGAGACCCCCCAAATTTGGAGCAAGAACTCAAAGGTGGTGCCGTAAAGCAAAGTAGGATGATCATACTTTTGTTGCCTTTTTAGAAAACCCTGTGGGAACCAAACCCACTGTTAAAATTTGGTCTAAGAAGGGGGGAATGTTGGAAAAATAATCCCCTCATGGATACACTACAGAAGCAATGTTGGAGGCCAGCATCCTGCTGGGGTATCAGATATCTTGGGAGCAGTCTTGCTTTTTGATGGCGAAAGAGAGATGGTATTTTTTGTGTAAAATTCTAAATGAAGACAGAAATGATTTGTAAAAGATCAATAGTTTAGATCTAAGTTGGTTGTACTACAGTTTCAAGATAGTTTCTAAGTTAATATATATATAATTATTATTGATTTCTTAAAAAAGAATTGATGTGTTTAATAACCTATGTGCACTGACTAATATTATTTTGGACAAAAGCGATGATTGAGTGCTGGAATATGTCTCAATCGTGGGTGAACCACTATGAGATATTTTGGAAGACATGCAAACACCTTTTATGGTTTCATGTTTAGGCATTAATATTTTTGTAAGGCTAAGGCCTTATACCTTTGTACATACCAAATAGTATTTTATACTTTTGGTAGGCCGGCCAAGACTTTTAATTATAGTTTGCTATATTTTTATGGAGCTTTTATGTTCAAAAACTTAAAAGCACTTGTGCTTTGTTTTTGAGTTTTTTTGAAAAGTACTCTTTTTCTAATACATATAGATAAGGGTGAGTGGTATAAGGGCCACACTCATGCAGGGGAGATTTAACCAAATCTTTTATAGATGGAAGTGATCTCTTTCTTAGTTTCTAGCTCTCTTGTTTATTTAATTTTGTTTATTAAGGTTTATCCTTTTAGTTTGCGGGCTTGGGACTTCTATGTGACTTTTTTTTCTTTTTCTTTCTCTTTGCGCTATCCACCCCAAGGGCGCGATGATTTTCTCTCTCTATGTTGTCACCACCTGCATCTTTTCTTTCTTTTTCTTTTTTGCATGATTTCATCGCCAATCCCTTCGTTTTTTCTTTTCTTTTCGCTGATCTGTACCGTTTATTTTTCTCTTTCATTCTTTGCATGGCCACATTTCTCTCTCTTCATTCTCATAAGCTTTGCCAAGCTTAAAATAAATCTTTAAATATTATATATATATATATATATAATACATAAATAAAAAACATTTCTACAATTTTTTGGCCATCGATCTCTTTCTTTTTTCTCTCTCCTGTTTTTGCTTAATTTTGTCGTCGCCTACTCTGCTAGAGCCGCTATCACCGTTGTCGGCTATTTTTTATCTCCCTTCTCTTCACTGTAAGTCTACATTTTCCATTACTAAGCTTTAAAAAAAAGCTTTAAGATTTTTAATTGTAGGCTTTAAAAAGCCTTAGTATTTTCTAATCATCTTTAAACCAAACATGTTGTGTTCTTGGATAGTTGAAATGGATGTCTTTCCAAGCCTGTTTTTTAGATATAAGGATTGGGTTGTGCTATATGGGGGGGTTGGGGGAGGATATAGTGGTGTGATGACCTTTATTAAGAAAAACCCAAAACCTTGCATAGTTGCTAACCACTCTAATCTAGATTGGGGGAGAGAGAGTCTAGGTGGTGAATATCTATGGAACCATAATTATAAAGAGAGGGGGGTCGATTTGGGACTAGGTATCTAACCTCAATATTCAAGGCCCTTGCATTCTAATGGGAGATTTTAACATGGTTGAAAAACACTCAGATAGATGTGGGGGGAGGACTAGGTTGATGGGTCAGGAAAAAAAGAAATGGGAAGAGTTGAGTGGTAAAATGGGTCTTGTTGATTTCAACTTACAATGCTTTGGCTCCTCTTCCAAAATTGATAGGGTCTTTTTTAGCCAAGAAGTAGCTTCGGTTCCTCACACCCTGAAGCTGGAAATTGATAGCTCTTCTGTCCTCTCTGACCACATGCCTTAGAAGTGGCAATGGCATGTGAAGGACTAGGAGGAGGAGAAATTTAACTAATTTCCCACTAGGAAATTGAGGGTTAACAATTTACTACTCAAAGATGAGCTATTCATTGGTATACTGAAGAAGCCATTGGCAGATTAAGAAGGAACAGAAACAAAGAAGGAGTATGGAGGTCCTTTGCCAATGACATGCAGTCATTATTAGAAGGGTGGGCAAACTGAGAGCTAATGAGAGAAATCATGATAGGAAAAGATGTGGAGTGATTAATTAGAAGCTCTGAAAAGGAAAAGACAAGTGGGTAAACTCATTGCAGATGAGATTAACCTTTATGCTAAATGCCAAATATGTGTAAAAGAAGAAGATGACAAGCTTGCTAATATAAGTCTTGGGAGTCAAAGATGGATAACTTTCATCTCTAGAAAGAACCCTGATAGACATCTATTCAAATTAGTAGAAGAAAAAGGTAATAGGGAACTAGTGGGAGAGAAATCATGGATGAGAATGGGTAGGAGTTGGGGGAGATTGACCAGGTGGCAAAGAAATGGGTGGAATTCTTAGGGACTACCCTAAGCCTGAAAGAGGATGAGTCCAAAGAAGGTTCCTAGGTTGAGAATAATCTCTTAAGTTTGGTCAATCAAAGAATCCATGCATATAAGGCTAGGTGGCTAGAGAGAGAAGTGGAACTGGAGATGAATATTGGGCAGCCCTCCTTAAGCTAGGAAAGGAAAGGTCCCCTGGCTGGGATGGGCTCTCAGTGGAATTTTTCATCTCCTTCTGGCCTTCCCTAAAGGATTTGGTATGGAATATTTGTAGAGAGGCATTTAATTTTGGCTCCTTGGATAAGGATCTAAAGGAGGGAGTGGTGAAGCTCATCCCTAAGCAATCTACATGCAGTAGATTTAACGACTAGAGACCCATAACTATGTTAACTGTGATCTATAAAATTGTGGCCAAAGTTATTGCCTTAAGGATTTCCCCTATCCTTTAAGAAGTTGTGTCTAGAAAACAATATGGATTCATTAAGGGTAGGTCTATTTATGATAACATATTTGCTGCACAATGATAGGGAGAGATGTAGCTCAAAGGACTGATTAGAAGTCTATTATGCTTCAGCTGTGGAAAAGGCATATGATAGGATTCATTGGTCCTTTGTGGCAAGGGTAATGGAAAAATTATGGTTTGTCTTTAAGATAGCCTCTTGCATTTTCACCCTCACTCTTGGGGAACACTCTAGACTGCTCCTAAATGGTAGACTTGTAGAAGGGTTTGAGATCAGGAGGTCACTAAGACAGGGTTGTCACCTAGCTCCTTTTCTCTTTGCTATTGCCTCACACCCTCTTATTTTGGCCCTTGAAAATGTTAGTGAAAAAGGGAGGGCGGTTGTACTAATGTTAAGGAGTGGTGAATAGTTGGTAATCCAATGCTTTGCTAATGAATCATTGTTGTTCCTGAGGGAAGATAATGATAATGTGAGACAGGCCTTATCCATTATAAAGGAATTTTCTTATGCCTCTGGTTCCAAATGTAACATTCAGAAATCCAAAATAATATGTCCGACCGAGGATAATGATTTTGATGTAGAAACATGGGGATGTGAGGTGATCAGGAGAGGCCAAATCATTAGCTGGGATTTCCTTTTGGGGTGGAGGTGACAAATAAACAAATAACTGATTGGGCCTTAGAAATATTTGTATCCAGAAATTAAAGAAATGGGAAGGGCTAAGGTTTCCATTCCATGATAGGTTAACCATCTGCAATACTGTACTGAATGCTTACATCATGTTTTTGTGCCCAATAATCAACTTTGACAAAGGCCAGTGGAAAAGAATCATAGGTCCTATAAGGGACTTTCTATGGAGAAACAGGTAGCAGGAGAGTGGCTAGCCTGGGACAAGTTGAGTATGCGAAAAAGGGAAGGTGGTATGGGTATCTTACATCTTCCTACTCATGCTCTAGCCAAAATTGCTCTTCTTCTTCCTAAATGCCTACATCAGGAAAAGGTATATACCATAAAGTTTAAGGAACCGGTGGAAGACTCACATGTTCTTCCAAAAGGCAAATGGTTTGGACTTAATTGGAGATACAAGTTGCTCTCTTTTGCTCCCCCTTAAAATCAAAAATCCTCCGTCTTTGCAACCTTTTATGTGGGAAATGGAAGGAAGTGTTGAATCTGATGTGCTAGGATGGGTGTCCCAGACCTATAGACAACTCCTTTCTTAGCTTGGGGATTTGGTGGTCCCATAAATTTAACCCCCCTTTGCATGTCTTGATGATACTTTAGCCAAAAAAAGTGAATAACAAAGGTGTGAGAACACTAGTAGATTGTTGGGACTAATCATTGGTAGGAGGAAGGAAGGAGATGGAGCAACTGGTGACAAATTTGGATTACCACCAAGAGAGGAGGTAGTTGCTAGGACAGATAATGGCAGAAGTACATAAAGAATGGGTGTCCACCAAAGATTTTGATGACTCCTGCTGGATAAAGGACTGGATGTGGTTCAATGGAATCAAGCTGGATAAAGGGACAACTAAGGCCCTATACTACTTGGAATTAAAAAAAAGTGAGGTAAATACAGATTATTGCAACATAGTCTCGAAGGTAAACTGGAATTCTTGAATTTGGAGGAAAAGGTGGAAAAATATGTGGGAGGCAAGCATCCCTATTAGATCCCAACTTTTCTTAGAGTCTACATGCTGGCCTTACCTCTAGTAATCAAACTCCTTTAAAGGAACATCGCCTTTGGATGTTGCCCTAGGTGTAGAACTGCCTTGAAAGATGGGAGACATGCCTTCTGGGAATGCCCTGCTATTAGGGGAGTATGGGGTAGAATAGGGAAATGGGTATCTAACAGACTAGGAGCTTAGGGATGTTGGGGGCATTGGGTTCTTGGAAGGGTGGTTGATGCTGAGAGTGCCATAAGTCTATTATTTAATATTATAGGGTTCTATTGCTTATTGGAAATCTGGGTTTCCAAGAATAGTATCGTTTTTAAAAAAGAGGGGAACACTGGGCTAGATGTCATTGAGCTTATGTACAAATGTATTCATATGTGTTGGTCCATATATTATGATAATAAGATGAATAATGCTGATATATTTCAGTCAATACACTCTTTGCAGGGCTAGGATTAGTTGATCTGCTGATAAGCTGACTCTTGTATGTACTAGGTTTCCTAATTGTTGCTAATATTATGCAGGGATTCAGTTTATGATCTGAAAGCAAGGCTGCCCAAATTCGGGCCAAGGACAAGAAAATGGTACCTAAAGGAGAAACATCCCATCTACACCTTTGTGGCCTTTATAGATAATCCCTTGGGAACTAGACCAATGGTGGAGAAGGTATGGGGTGGGTAAGTTTTGGAGAAGCTACCTCCCCAAGGATGCAGCTCTGTTATGATGATAGCTTGCATGCAATTAGGGTACCATATTTCTTGGGGTCAGTCTTCTTTTGTTTGGGAAGAGGATAGGTGGGACTGATTATGCAAGCTTCTCAATTGTAATGTGAAAGATCTTGAAATTGAGGGCCTCTCTACTGAACTTTTTGTCAAGGTTTTCCTTTGTTAATACTACATATATTTACTTCCCAAAAAAAAAGCCTTAGTATTTTTAAAGCTTACATCTTTTATAAGCTTTCAAAGCTATAAAGCTTCAGACCTTTATAAAATCTTTAAAATTTTAACCCTTTTTACTCAAAAGATTAACACTATAAAGTTTAACATTTCAAATCTTTCAACGCTTTATAATCTCTACATTTTTTATGAGCTCGAAATCTTTACATATTAAGCTTTAAAACTTCATACTCATAAGCTATATCTTAAAGCATCAAAAGCTTTAACTTTCCAAAGCTTTAAAGCCTTAAGCTTTCCATTTAAAAAAATAAATAAAGCTTATGTATCCCAAAAGCTTTAAAAGCTACCAAGGTTTAAGCTTTATATTTAAAAATCTTTTTTTGGGACCAATATATATATATACATATATTAAGAAAAACCTATATTTACATCTTACATCAAAATGCCCTATTTAACAAATCACATATCAGTGTCCACCTCTCATCCTCAAATACAAAAGAAGATTTTTCGCAGGAAATCTAATATCCGAGTTGAATACAAGCTTCTATTAGACCTTCAGCTATGCATTCTTTGGGTGACTACTGCTCCAAAATCTCTCCCTTCTTTGGCCACACTTTAACAATTGGTCTAGTGCCTATTGGGTTCTCAATAAAGGCCACAAAGGTATGATCCACCTGCTTTACTTTCTTATACCACCTTTTAGTTCTTGGTCAATATTTAATTGGTCTTCTCCTTGACTTTGACTCTGTTATCGCTTGAATACAAAAACAATAAATGATTAGGCTCAGCCCAGTGTGCCAGAGTGTTTCCCCTTCCATGGGTACCATCAAAATATGGCTGCCTACAGGGTCAAAAATCATATGTATCATCACATCCTTATTCAATTTATTAATCAAATGTATAGACCAACACATATGCACACATTTATACATCAATCCTACTTCATCCAACCTTGTATCAATAGCTCTCTGAAATATGATGCATGTCCTAGTGTTCCATATTTCCCAAAGACAACAAAATCTAATTATGTTGAAGATAAGATCAGCATGTTCTTCATTGGATGCCCATTTCCCAAAAAATCAATCCTCCCATAGTCCATACATCCCAGTATAACTATACACCCATATGCAAATTTTAGACCAAGTACCTCTAATAGCTGGACAATCCCAAAAGGCATGTTTCCCATCTTCAAGAGTAGTTTTACATCTAGGACAACACCCATTAGTGAAGTTTCTCTGCACTAGTTTGACCCCCAAAGTAAGAGCTCCCATACAAACTCTCCACAAAAAGACTTGGGACTTTATATGGATCTTCAATTCCCAGATGTTCATGCACTTTGAAGGCATCCACAATGTTTTGTAAGTCATCCCTTGCACCCTTTGTATCTCTTTTATCAATTAAATGGTCCCAAATATTTATTGCCACATTCTTGAAGATATGCATGGGATCTAAAAGATGATTCATCTTCATGTCACACCAATATGGAAGTCAAAAGAAGATTGAGTGTCAAGACATCCCATTTGGTGGTGGATTAAGAGTGCTTCTCCATGCCTCAAACCAATCTCTACCTCCCATCACAAGTGGTGAGACATCATGTGGCACATACTTAGGATGTGAAGAAGGGAGAAATCGATGATGTTAATCATACACCACATTCTTAAGTGTAAAGGGTCTTTCCAAAACAAGTGATGGTCCACAAATCGGACATGCATGATGTCGGGAGGTTGCCAAACCTATTTTAAAATTGAGATAGTGATATAAACTTGAAGTTTAAAGACTAAAGCCTTATGCATATAAGGTTCAAGTAGGTGCCTGAGCACTCTGAGAACCCGTGATGGATAGTCATGCATCATCCAAAGCAAAACTCCTTTCACCTCCGTCTCAAGCCCATTTATTGGCCTTGCAACGTCATGTACTTTGATACCTCTCAATCAAAGGCTCGAGGTACACATCCATGTTTGCCACCTTATACTTGCCTGATACAAGGAGAGAAAGCATGGTATGATCTTTCTTGATTGCCATCCATGGAGGTAGGTTGTAATTCACCAATACAATAGGCCAAGTAGACCATGATGTGGACTTGAATCCAAATGGGTTAACAACATCCATGCCCAAGCCAAGACGTAAGTGACGAGGCTCATCTTTAAACTTTGGCCATTGATGCTCCACATGTTGCTATGCCGGTGAATCAGCTACGATCCTCATGATGCCATCGACCAAGCGATGAGTAGCATGCCATGTCATGAGTTGATCTGCAACCCCCTTACATTTAAACATGCGTTGGATGTCAAAATGGATAGAGAAGAGCTTGGGCATTCAAACATTCTGGGGAGATTATATCTTGGGTAAATGGTCATTTAGTGATGAATATATTAGTTTGCTTTTTAATATCATCAGAGCTTGTATTCTGTGGGAAATTTGGTCTAACAGAAATGCCATTGTGTTTATAAAGGTTGTATGTACTACCATGCAAGAGTCAGACTTGATGCATAAGTGTGGGTGTATGTGCTGGTCTGTATGCAATGTGAAATAAGATAAGATGCACTGAGCTGGATGTGCTGTTATAGAATTTGCAAAGGAATATCATCTGAGTCCTGCCCTAGAAGTAAGTTCCTAATGCTGATTTGTATGTTGCAGGTGAGGTGTTGGGAAGGAAAGAAGAGACCCCCCAAATTTGGAGCAAGAACTCAAAGGTGGTGCCGTAAAGTAAAGTAGGATGATCATACTTTTGTTGCCTTTTTAGAAAACCCTGTGGGAACCAAACCCACTGTTAAAATTTGGTCTAAGAAGGGGGGAATGTTGGAAAAATAATCCCCTCATGGATACACTACAGAAGCAATGTTGGAGGCCAGCATCCTGCTGGGGTATCAGATATCTTGGGAGCAGTCTTGCTTTTTGATGGCGAAAGAGAGATGGTATTTTTTGTGTAAAATTCTAAATGAAGACAGAAATGATTTGTAAAAGATCAGTAGTTTAGATCTAAGTTGGTTGTACTACAGTTTCAAGATAGTTTCTAAGTTAATATATATATAATTATTATTGATTTTTTTAAAAAGAATTGATGTGTTTAATAACCTATGTGCACTGACTAATATTATTTTGAACAAAAGCGATGATTGAGTGCTGGAATATGTCTCAATCGTGGGTGAAACATGTGATGGACCACTATGAGATATTTTGGAAGACATGCGAACACCTTTTATGGTTTCATGTTTAGGCATTAATATTTTTGTAAGGCTAAGGCCTCATACCTTTGTACATACCAAATAGTATTTTATACTTTTGGTAGGCCGGCCAAGACTTTTAATTATAGTTTGCTATATTTTTATGGAGCTTTTATGTTCAAAAACTTAAAAGCACTTGTGCTTTGTTTTTGAGTTTTTTTGAAAAGTACTCTTTTTCTAATACATATAGATAAGGGTGAGTGGTATAAGGGCCACACTCATGCAGGGGAGATTTAACCAAATCTTTTATAGATGGAAGTGATCTCTTTCTTAGTTTCTAGCTCTCTTGTTTATTTAATTTTGTTTATTAAGGTTTATCCTTTTAGTTTGCGGGCTTGGGACTTCTATGTGACTTTTTTTTCTTTTTCTCTCTCTTTGCGCTATCCATCCCAAGGGCACGATGATTTTCTCTCTCTATGTTGTCACCACCTGCATCTTTTCTTTCTTTTTCTTTTTTGCATGATTTCATCGCCAATCCCTTCGTTTTTTCTTTTCTTTTCGCTGATTTGTACCGTTTATTTTTCTCTTTCATTCTTTGCATGGCCACATTTCTCTCTCTTCACTCTCATAAGCTTTGCCAAGCTTAAAATAACATTTTTTAAATATTATATATATATATATATATAATAAAAAACATTTCTACAATTTTTTGGCCATCGGTCTCTTTCTTTTTTCTCTCTCCTGTTTTTGCTTAATTTTGTCGTCACCTACTCTGCGAGCCGCTATCACTGTTGTCGGCTATTTTTTATCTCCCTTCTCTTCACTGTGCGCCTGCTAGTCTACATTTTCCATTACTAAGCTTTAAAAAAAAGCTTTAAGATTTTTAATTGTAGGCTTTAAAAAGCCTTAGTATTTTCTAATCATCTTTAAACCAAACATGTTGTGTTCTTGGATAGTTGAAATGGATGTCTTTCCAAGCCTGTTTTTTAGATATAAGGATTGGGTTGTGCTATATGGGGGGGTTGGGGGAGGATATAGTGGTGTGATGACCTTTATTAAGAAAAACCCAAAACCTTGCATAGTTGCTAACCACTCTAATCTAGATTGGGGGAGAGAGAGTCTAGGTGGTGAATATCTATCGAACCATAATTATAAAGAGAGGGCCGGTCGATGGGACTAGGTATCTAACCTCAATATTCAAGGCCCTTGCATTCTAATGGGAGATTTTAACATGGTTGAAAAACACTCAGATAGATGTGGGGGGAGGACTAGGTTGATGGGTCAGGAAAGAAAGAAATGGAAAGAATTGAGTGGTAAAATGGGTCTTGTTGATTTCAACTTGCAATGCTTTGGCTCCTCTTCCAAAATTGATAGGGTCTTTTTTAGCCAACAAGTAGCTTCAGTTCCTTACACCCTGAAGCTGGAAATTGATAGCTCTTCTGTCCTCTCTGACCACATGCCTTAGAAGTGGCAATGGCATGTGAAGGACTAGGAGGAGGAGAAATTTAACTAATTTCCCACTAGGAAATTGAGGGTTAACAATTTACTACTCAAAGATGAGCTATTCATTGGTATACTGAAGAAGCCATTGGCAGATTAAGAAGGAACAGAAACAAAGAAGGAGTATGGAGGTCCTTTGCCAATGACATGCAGTCATTATTAGAAGGGTGGGCAAACTGAGAGCTAATGAGAGAAATCATGATAGGAAAAGATGTGGAGTGATTAATTAGAAGCTCTGAAAAGGAAAAGACAAGTGGGTAAACTCATTGCAGATGAGATTAACCTTTATGCTAAATGCCAAATATGTGTAAAAGAAGAAGATGACAAGCTTGCTAATATAAGTCTTGGGAGTCAAAGATGGATAACTTTCATCTCTAGAAAGAACCCTGATAGACATCTATTCAAATTAGTAGAAGAAAAAGGTAATAGGGAACTAGTGGGAGAGAAATCATGGATGAGAATGGGTAGGAGTTGGGGGAGATTGACCAGGTGGCAAAGAAATGGGTGGAATTCTTAGGGACTACCCTAAGCCTGAAAGAGGATGAGTCCAAAGAAGGTTCCTAGGCTGAGAATAATCTCTTAAGCTTGGTCAATCAAAGAATCCATGCATATAAGGCTAGGTGGCTAGAGAGAGAAGTGGAACTGGAGATGAATGTTGGGCAGCCCTCCTTAAGCTAGGAAAGGAAAGGTCCCCTGGCTGGGATGGGCTCTCAGTGGAATTTTTCATCTCCTTCTGGCCTTCCCTAAAGGATTTGGTATGGAATATTTGTAGAGAGGCATTTAATTTTGGCTCCTTGGATAAGGATCTAAAGGAGGGAGTGGTGAAGCTCATCCCTAAGCAATCTACATGCAGTAGATTTAACCACTAAAGACCCATAACTATGTTAACTGTGATCTATAAAATTGTGGCCAAAGTTATTGCCTTAAGGATTTCCCCTATCCTTCAAGAAGTTGTGTCTAGAAAACAATATGGATTCATTAAGGGTAGGTCTATTTATGATAACATATTTGCTACACAATGATAGGGAGAGATGTATCTCAAAGGACTGATCAGAAGTCTATTATGCTTCAGCTGTGGAAAAGGCATATGATAGGATTCATTGGTCCTTTGTGGAAAGGGTAATGGAAAAATTATGGTTTGTCTTTAAGATAGCCTCCTACATTTTCACCCTCACTCTTGGGGAACACTCTAGACTGCTCCTAAATGGTAGACTTGTAGAAGGGTTTGAGATCAGGAGCTCACAAAGACAAGGTTGTCACCTAGCTCCTTTGCTCTTTGCTATTGCCTCACACCCTCTTATTTTGGCCCTTGAAAATGTTAGTGAAAAAGGGAGGGCGGTTGTACTAATGTGAAGGAGTGGTGAATAGTTGGCCCTTGAAAATGTTAGTGAAAAAGGGAGGGCGGTTGTACTAATGTTAAGGAGTGGTGAATAGTTGGTAATCCAATGCTTTGCTAATGAATCATTGTTGTTCCTGAGGGAAGATAATGATAATGTGAGAAATGCCTTATCCATTATAAAGGAATTTTCTTATGCCTCTAGTTCCAAATGTAACATTCAGAAATCCAAAATAATATGTCCGATCGAGGATAATGATTTTGACGTAGAAACATGGGGATGTGAGGTGATCAGGAGAGGCCAAATCATTAGCTGGGATTTCCTTTTGGGGTGGAGGTGACAAATAAACAAATAACTGATTGGGCCTTAGAAATATTTGTATCCAGAAATTAAAGAAATGGGAAGGGATAAGGGTTCCATTCCATGAGAGGTTAACCATCTGCAATACTGTACTAAATGCTTACATCATGTTTTTGTGCCCAGTAATCAACTTTGACAAAGGCTAGTGGAAAAGAATCATAGGTCCTATAAGGGACTTTCTATGGAGAAACAGGTAGCAGGAGAGTGGCTAGCCTGGGACAAGTTGAGTATGCAAAAAAGGGAAGGTGGTATGGGTATCTTACATCTTCCTACTCATGCTCTAGCCAAAATTGCTCTTCTTCTTCCTAAATGCCTACATCAAGAAAAGGTATATACCATAATGTTTAAGGAGCCGGTGGAAGACGCACATGTTCTTCCGAAAGGCAAATTTTTTGGACTTAATTGGAGATACAAGTTGCTCTCTTTTGCTCCCCCTTAAAATAAAAAATCCCCCGTCTCTGCAACCTTTTATGTGGGAAATGGAAGGAAGTGTTGAATCTGATGTGCTAGGATGGGTGTCCCAGAGCTACAGACAACTCCTTTCTTAGCTTGGGGATTTGGTGGTCCCATAAATTTAACCCCCCTTTGGCATCTCTTGACGATACTTTAGCCAAAAAAAATTGAATAACAAAGGTGTGAGAACACTAGTAGATTGTTGGGACTGATCATTGGTAGGAGGAAGAAAGGAGATGGATCAACTGGTGACAAAATTTGGATTACCACCAAGAGAGGAGGTAGTTGCTAGGACAGATAATGGCAGAAGTACATAAAGAATGGGTGTCCACCAAAGATTTTGATGACTCCTGCTGGATAAAGGACTGGATGTGGTTCAATGGAATCAAGCTGGATAAAGGGACAGCTAAGGCCCTATACTACTTGGAATTAAGAAAAAGTGAGGTAAATACAGATTATTGCAACATAGTCTCGAAGGTAAACTGGAATTCTTGAATTTGGAGGAAAAGGTGGAAAAATATGTGGGAGGCAAGCATCCCTATTAGATCCCAGCTTTTCTTAGAGTCTGCATGCTGGCTAGTGATCAAACTCCTTCAAAGGAACATCACCTTTGGATGTTGCCCTAGGTGTAGAACTGCCTTGAAAGATGGGAGACATGCCTTCTGGGAATGCCCTGCTATTAGGGGAGTATGGGGTAGAATAGTGAAATGGGTATCTAACAGACTAGGAGCTTAGGGATCTTGGGGGCATTGGGTTCTTGGAAGGGTGGTTGATGTTGAGAGTGCCATAAGTCTATTATTTAATATTATAAGGTTCTATTGCGTATGGGAAATCTGGGTTTCCAAGAATAGTATTGTTTTTCAAAAAGAGGGGAACACTGGGCTAGATGTCATTGAGCTTATGTACAAATGTATTCATATGTGTTGGTCCATATATTATGATAATAAGATGAATAATGCTGATATATTTCAGTCAATACACTCTTTGTAGGGCTAGGATTAGTTGATCTGCTGATTAGCTGACTCTTGTACGTACTAGGTTTCCTAATTGTTGCTAATATTATGCAGGGATTCAATTTATGATCTGAAAGCAAGGCTGCCCAAATTCGGGCCAAGGACAAGAAAATGGTACCTAAAGGAGAAACATCCCATCTACACCTTTGTGGTCTTTATAGATAATCCCTTGGGAACTAGACCAATGGTGGAGAAGGTATGGGTAGGTGGGTAAGTTTTGGAGAAGCTACCTCCCCAAGGATGCACCTCTGAAGTTATGATGATAGCCTGCATGCAATTAGGGTACCATATTTCTTGGGGTCAGTCTTCTTTTGTTTGGGAAGAGGATAGGTGGGACTGATTATGCAAGCTTCTCAATTGTAATGTGAAAGATCTTGAAATTGAGGGCCTCTCTACTGAACTTTTTGTCAAGGTTTTCCTTTGTTAATACTATATATATTTACTTCCCAAAAAAAAAGCCTTAGTATTTTTAAAGCTTACATCTTTTATAAGCTTTCAAAGCTATAAAGCTTCAGACCTTTATAAAATCTTTAAAATTTTAACCCTTTTTACTTCAAAAGATTAACACTATAAAGTTTAACGTTTCAAATCTTTCAACGCTTTATAATCTCTACATTTTTTATGAGCTCGAAATCTTTACATATTAAGCTTTAAAACTTCTTACTCATAAGCTATATCTTAAAGCATCAAAAGCTTTAACTTTCCAAAGCTTTAAAGCCTTAAGCTTTCCATTTAAAAAATAAAATAAAGCTTATGTATCCCAAAAGCTTTAAAAGCTACCAAGGTTTAAGCTTTATATTTAAAAATCTTTTTTTGGGACCAATATATATATATACATATATTAAGAAAAACCTATATTTACATCTTACATCAAAATGCCCTATTTAACAAATCACATATCAGTGTCCACCTCTCATCCTCAAATACAAAAGAAGATTTTTCGCAGGAAATCTAATATCCGAGTTGAATACAAGCTTCTATTAGACCTTCAGCTATGCATTCTTTGGGTGACTACTGCTCCAAAATCTCTCCCTTCTTTGGCCACACTTTAACAATTGGTCTAGTGCCTATTGGGTTCTCAATAAAGGCCACAAAGGTATGATCCACCTGCTTTATTTTCTTATACCACCTTTTAGTTCTTGGTCCATATTTAATGGGTCTTCTCCTTGACTTTGTCTCTGTTATCGCTTGAATACAAAAACAATAAATGATTAGGCTCAGCCCAGTGCGCCAGAGTGTTTCCCCTTCCATGGGTACCATCAAAATATGGCTGCCTATAGGGTCAAAAATCATATGTATCATCACATCCTTATTCAATTTATTAATCAAATGTATAGACCAACACATATGCACACATTTATACATCAATCCTATTTCATCCAACCTTGTATCAACAGCTCTCTGAAATATAATGCATTTCCTAGTGTTCCAGATTTCCGCCTCAAAACCTTTCGAGAAACTTTATCTCCTTGCAAATCATCCCTATAGAGGCTCTCCCTACATTGTAGACATTGTGTTGCATCTTTATTAACCCCTGTAAATAGCATGCAATCATTGGGACATGCGTGTATTTTTGTGTAATCCATACCTAGCATAGAGAGCATTTTACGACACCCATCTCGTGAGTTTGGTAATTCCCTTACATTTAAATATGAGTTCTGTGATCCCCTTACACTTAAACATGTGTTGGATGTGAGGAATGATAGGGAAGTGTCTCAAAACCTTTCGAAAAAAATTATCTCCTTGCAAATCATCCCTACAGTGGCTCTCCCCACATTGTAGACATTGTGTTGCATCTTTATTAACCTCTCTAATACCATGCAATCATTGGGACATGCATGTATTTTTGTGTAATCCATACCTAGCATAGAGAGAGCATTTTACGCCACCCATCTCATGAGTTCAGTAATAGATTTTGAGGGGGAAGAATCTTCTTGAGAAGCCTATAACATAACATAAGAAATCATATGTTAAAATATTGGCAAAGGAGAGTATATAGAACATGAAACATTTTCTATTTGAGAGAATAAAATGAGGCGGTCTTACTGAAGAAGACTTGTGACACTTGCATCACTCCATCCATAAGTTGTTTGCAAGTTCAATAGCTCCAACTCGCAGTGTGGAGTACAAACATCCCTCATACAAAGGATGCTTGCCTCTCTATGCAAGGTTTCCTCTCTTGTGACATTGGATCTTGCTCATTATCATCTATGACCTCCCGTCCAAAGAAATCATTCACCATATCGTCCATGATGAGATTCTCTTCCTCCTCATGTGGTAATGGTGGAGAACCTTATTCATTGGTTGGGGAAGATGAGTCTCAACCATGCTTTCCATATGAAGCCTTGCCACCTTCCGCCGCACTCTACCCGATGTCACCGAATGGTGTGGCATGTTACCTAGCACTCTCCTATGGTTCTCCTCCATGTCATCATTTGCACTTAGTCGTGCCACTACCTCATGAAGACCATATGTCCGGACATGATCAATTGTTATACGATGTTGTTTTGTATACAGGCCCTTGCATCGATCACACACACATCCAATTTTTTCTCTCAATAATGCCTTGGAACCAACTTCCAACCCTTGATGATCACTGTCAGACATCTTTAACCTGGCCAAAACTGATTTAGGGTTCATACAAAACACACAACAATATCCAGAACTATAAATAAAAAATTACCTAGGGTTTTGCTGCTACACAGTGACCACAGCAGCATTTTCTTGCTACCTAGCAGCGAAAATTTACTACTCAGCAATAAAATTTCACTGTTGCAGTAACCTACGAACTATGACTCCCTCCTAAATCACCCACCAAAGGGTGTCAATACCTACCTACTTTCCCTATCCTGCACATACAAAGCCTACGCTTGCAGCTTGACTATTCCTCCCACCACACCTCTTCTCTCAAGGGTTTTGCATCAATCAAGTCTCCCTCTCCAGGGTAATACCTTTCTTGGTTTCTTCAAGCTTTAATGGTTTTCTTCAATCTTTGTCTTCTTCCAAGCTTTCATGGAAAGCTTGGACATAGATCAATATGAGCTTTTCTTTCCCTTCCTCTCTCTTTCCTTCCCCTTTATCCCTTCCCCTCTCTTTCCTCTCCCTTTCCCTAACCCTAGCCTAATACATAGAGCTCTAACAGAGAGCTTTGATGGAGAGCTCTCCATCAAAGCTTTCTATTAAGCATTCTATGCATAGAGCTAGGGTTTAGGCTTAACATAAACTAATTTTTTCATTCACTTATGCATTAAGAGTAGGGTTTAGGGTACTCACCTCTTTTTGTTCTTGTTCTTCTTGCTTACTAATGTGGTAATGAGGACTAACTTTTTTATTTATTATATTTCTTTTTTGTAGGTTTAGGGTACTCACCTCTTTTTGTTCTTGTTCTTCTTGCTTACTAATGTGGTAATGAGGACTAACTTTTTTATTTATTATGTTTCTTTTTTGTAGGTTTATTCAAGTGAGCAAGGGTTTGGGCATAGCCTCTCATACGGTAAGCCCTCTTTCATCTTTTTTGCTTATGCTTCTTGTCTTTGTGTTTTTGCACCCTTGGGTGTCGGGGATTAGGGTTAGGTCAATAGGCAATAGGCTTTATGCATAGCCTTATGCAATAGGCCTCTTGCAATAGGATAATTCATAGGCCTTATGCAATAGTGCTTATGCATAAGCCCTATGCAATAGGTCTATGCATAGCCTTATGCATAAGGGCTTATGCATAAGCCCTATGAAATAGGTTTATGCATAAGCCCTATGCAATAGGTTTATGCATAGCCTTATGCAGAGGGCTTATGCATAGGCTATGAAATAGGTTTATGCATAGCCTTATGCATAGGGCTTATGCATAGGCTATGCAATAGGCTATGCAATAGGCCTTATGCAATAGGGCCTTATGCATAGGCTACGCAATTGGCCTTATGCATAGGGCTTTATGCAATAGTTCTTATGCAATAGGGCTTTATGCATAGATATGGGGCATTGTTATATGCCATCTAGAATGCTGCTTATGTCAAGTTAGGAGTGGTTATCCTCGAGTAGGTGGTTATAGTGGAGGGGGAGTCCTCGATCTTCTCACTATACTTCTCTCGTAAAAGAGGAGTTTTCTTTGTCTTTAATAGTGGGGAGCATGTGTGAAAAGTCCTCAAAAGCTATCATCCAAAAGGAGCACTGTCCACCTTGCTTGTTTAAGCAGTATTCTAGGAGGTCTTAATATCACATGTTGTATTTTTTGTCTAAGCTTGTGTTGTTGTTTTCTCTTGGTTGGCTTGACATTGTCGAGGTAAGTGGCCTTATTCATTCAACCTCATGTTTATTGCACCCTTGGGTGCTGGGTTTCGGAAATGGACTTATGCATAGAGATATGGGGCATTATTATATGCCATCTAGAATGTTGCTTATGTCAAGTTAGAAGTGGTCATCCCAAGTAGGTGGTTATAGTAGTGAAGGGGGAGCCCTCGATCTTCTCACTATCCTTCTCTTGTAAAAGAGGATTTTCCTTTGGCTTTAATAGTGGGGAGCATGTGGAAAGTCCTCAAAAGCTATCATCTGAAAGGGGCACTATCCACCCTGCTTGTCTGAGCAGTATTGTAAAAGGTGTTTAACAATGTTCTAATATCACATGTATTTTTTGTCTAAGCTTTAAGTATGTCTTTTGTTAGAGCAATTCTGTTTTGTTGCCTCATTCATGTATGTAGCAGCAATGCCAATCGACCCGTCACAAGACCTTGATGTGGCAAATCTACTATCTATTATAAATGAACGATATGGGAAACACGCTTAGCCTCAGTTTACTCAGACACAAGTATGGTTCCATCATCAAACCTTTTCACATACACAAAGTTAATCTTTTGTGAATTCTATAAGTCTTATATTTTAATCTTATATGATGCAGGCAGGTTACAATCGGGCGAGTCGATGTCATGGGGGCAATCTACCCCACTTGGTCAGTTAGGGCAGACCACACCTTTGATAGGTGTGAGGCCAAGTGGTGCAAGCCCATCACGACATGGTTGTGATCAATCTACACCACCTTTCTCGACTAGACTCACCCTCGCTCCCTTAGGTCCGTCTTCACCATGATAAACGACGTAGTAGGGAGTGTGGGGGGGGATAGTAGACATACTAGCGGGAGGGAAGAAGGCTGCTTTTGCTTTGGCAAAAGTAGCACTAGGTCTCCCGATGCGTCTCCCCAATAGGGGGTCTTTTCATCTACACATTATGAGACAGCCCCCAAGAGACCCATTCCACCATTCGATCCACACACCCTACCATACAACGTGGATATGGATGGTGCCCTCCTGATGGATGCACAAGGAAAGCAAGTCATGAACCATATGCATGTACTTGTAAACTTGGAGTTCGTGAACTCCTTCAAAAAGTGGAAAGCACAAGATGAACATTCTAAGCAATACGTTATCGATGTGCTTAAGTTGGAGTTCCCTGTTCCACATGCAGGTCTTTGCTTCTCTATGTGAGAAGTGGATGAAGAGGCACATCAAGCTTTTGCTCTCTAATATAGGCGAGCAAATATCAAGAGAGCAGCAAAGAATAACTTGGAGAAGCCTAGCGTTTTCACGACCAAGAAGTGGAGGCATGCACGCACCTTTGTGAGAAAGCACCTAGGTGCTTTTTAACAACAAGCGGCGTCGAGTGCTTCTCGACTACAGAAGCAAGGGGCTTTACACTTCGGCTCCGGCAGGAAATCCTTGTTTATTGCTCATTTCGTAAAGTAATCATTTCTTCTCCTCTTTCATTTTGTTTTGTACTATATTGTTTTCTTTAAATAATTATATATTTTCTTAAATTTTTTTGTAAAGGGAGGTTATTGGGTGTGACCCAACAAAGGAGGAGTATGACTATGGGTATAGAGGCCCCATCCACAATTGTGGGTGTAGATGTGTACGCGAGGCGTATGCTTGGATGGGTTCATTTTGGGGACTCAAGAATATGAGGTAAGTGAGCCTAAGCCATTCTCTTTTCTATATCTAATTATATTTTAATGCTCTTGGTTACGTTGCACTTGATGGCATGTATGTAGGATGAAGGAGAAGATGAAGAGGAGGATCCTGATTATTAGCATGAAGCAAGTGAAGAGGACAAGGAAGACGATGATGATGATCACTCAGAATCCGATGAGGATTCTAGTTAAATACCTCTTCATTGTAAACACTTTATATATATATATGGCCAAAGGCCCAACACTTTCTGAAATATAATACCTTTTTGGGCTCAATTTCATTCTCCACAATCTATGTGTTTCTTATATTTGTGTTTGTGTCATAAATCTAAAATTTTGTCTCTATTTTGATTTAAAAAAAGAGCGGGGGCAGCGGATTGGGGAGGCCTGTGCAGACTCCCGAGTTTGTCCTAGCTCTTTTTTTTGTTGTGTAGAGCTTTCACTACTCAGCACACCAGCGAACTCGTTGCAACAAAAATAACAATGTTTCTAGCAGTGAAAATGGCCCACCGACATCTACCTAGCCTTCTAGTTATAAAAACGCTACTAGTTTTGTTGCTAGACCCTCATTACGTTGTAGTGCATGATAGTGTTGTATCTAAGATTTTATATTTGGGAAAAGGCTTCTTTTTAATGTCCTCTTTATCAAGGGTCAAGCAGTCTCTGAGCTATTTACTAAAGGGCTGCTCAACCTAACTGAGGATCAAAGGGTAAAAGTCTAGATTTTCATGGGAATTCGAGTCCTGCCTATTACTCTAATCCTTTCAGTCCACTTAATGATAGTGATAGCCGCCCCTCGTCTGAATAAAGATTTGACTTTATAGTAGGGGAAGCTTGGAAAGGAATCCAAAATGAACAAAACAATATGAGGAATGAAGAGGATGTTGAGATGGTATCAGAATCTGATCTTTCATGAAAAATTATCTAGAGTTTATTAGATGTACGTGGAACATTAAGGTCATCAAAGATAAAAATAAGAACGCCTTGTTTTGGGGGTTACTGAAATCTTGAGGTTTCTTGGTTTTTGCTATCCAAGAGCACAATATTTTTGGAAAAATTCCTAGATTAGGTAGGTTTAGTGAATGGGAGATTTTTTATGGTGGGATTAATTTTAGGTACAATGGTGGGAACATAAATAAATGGGCTGACATAGATCTCTCTCATTACCCAACAAGGAAACTAAGAGTGAATAACTGGCTTCTTAATGACCCTCTCTTTGTGGATTATACGGAAGAAGCAATTAGAAAACTTAAAAGGAGAAGGGGAGTTGATGGTGCCTGGAGGCAGTTTGCCAATGAAATGCAGGGGATTATCAGAGTTGTGGGTAAATTAAGGGCCGAGGAAAGGAGAGGGGAAAGAAGGAAATGGGTAGCCTTATTAGAGGAACTCCTTGTTAAGAGACAAACTAAAGGTTTGGATGCGAAGGATACTGCATTGTACTTTAAGTGCCAAGCTAGTATTAAGGAGGAGGAGGATAGATGGTCTAGAGAACAAGAGAATTGGGCTAAATAGAATTTCTTTAATAACAAAAGGAAACCGGATAGTAGATTATTCAAACTTCCAAAAAGGAAGAGTGATAGTGAGGTTGTGGGAACCATTCTGGAAGAATATGGGACCCCCCTTGGACCATATGAATACTCTTGCTAAGAAGTGGGTTAAATTCCTGGGATCTACTCTTAGCTTGAAGGAAGATTGTTCCTTGAGGAGGTTTCAAGTTGAAGATAGGTTTTTGGGCTTACTGAGCCAAAATGTGGATCCAGACAAAGTAAGATGGCTAGAAAGGGATATTGATGTGGAGGAATGTTGGTGTGCCTTGTTAAAACTAGGGAGAGATAAAGCCCCTGGCTGGGATGGCCTATCCACATAGTTTTTAATAGCCTTTTGGCATTCCTTGAAGGATTTTGTGGGTGATATTTGTAGAAGAGCTTTTAATACAGGGCTTATGGATAAGGATTTTAAAGAAGGGCTAGTGAAGCTCATTCCAAAACAAACTACTTGTAATAGGTTTGGTCACTTGAGGCCCATTACATTGCTAACAATGATTTACAAAATTCTGGCCAAAGTGATTGCTCTTAGAATTACTCCAGTCCTACAAGATGTTGTTTTCAAAAAACAACATGGTTTTATCAAAGGAAGGTCAATATATAATAATATCTTTGGTGCATTGTTGGGAAGAGATGTGGCTATCAAAACTCATTAAAATTACATCATGTTACAACTGGATTTAGAGAAAGTATATGATAGGATTCATTGGTCTTTTGTAGCAAGAGTGATGGAAAAATTGGGTTTTAGGACCAAAATGGCAACCTGCATTTATACTCTTGCTTGGGGAGGCTACTCTAAGGTGTTAAATGGAAGAGTGGTAGGTGGGTTTGAGATTAATAGATCAGTCGTCAGACAAGGCTATCCTCTAGCTCCCCTTTTGTTTGCTATTGCTTCTCATCCTCTAGTAATTTCCCTAGAATTATCCTGTAGAGATGAAAATATTACTAGGCTAAAGCTTAAGCATAGTGAAAAACTAGTTATACAATGCTTTGTTGTTGACTCCTTACTGTTTTTAAGGGTTGAGAACAATAATGTGAGATTGGCTTTAGAGATACTGCAGGAGTTTGCAAGTGCGTCTGTCTCTAAATGCAACATTTTGAAGGATAATGACTTTGATATGCAAAGGTGGGGCTGTGAGGTGGTGCAAAAGGATAAGATTTTCAGACTACTTGGATTCCCCTTTGGAGTGGGAGTAACTAATAAACAACTGGTAGAGTGGGCGATAAATAGGTTCTTGGAGAAATGAAAAAAATGGGAGGGCATCAGAGTTCCTTTCCACAGCAGGGTTGATATTTGCAATACAATGCTAAATGCTTATTTTATGTTCCTTTTCCCTATTTCGGATATTGGCAAGTGTCATTAGAAGAAAATTATAGGACCTGTTAGAGACTTCCTATGGAGGAATGGCAATGGAACTAAAAAAAGTATCTGCTTGGGTAGCATGGGGGGATAAGCTGACAGTTCCTAAAGGAGAAGGTGACATTGGTATTATTCATTTGCCTAGTCATTGCATTGCAAGAACTGCTCTGATGCTTCTTAGATGTTTATCTCAGAACACTACTTAGGCACTAATGATGAGGGCACTGATTAAGCTCTCTGATGTGCTGGCTAAAGGTAAATGGGTGGAGTTAAATTGGAAGGATAAACTCTTTTCATTTTCTCCTCTTAAGATTACCAATTTAGCAGTTTGCAAAATGTTATCCAAAAGATGGAAAGACTAATATATATATATAATTATTATTGATTTTAAAAAAAAGAATTGATGTGTTTAATAACCTATGTGCACTGACTAATATTATTTTGGACAAAAGCGATGATTGAGTGCTGGAATATGTGTCAATCATGTGTGAAACATGTGATGGACCACTATGAGATATTTTGGAAGACATGCGAACACCTTTTATGGTTTCATGTTTAGGCATTAATATTTTTGTAAGGCTAAGGCCTCATACCTTTGTACATACCAAATAGTATTTTATACTTTTGGTAGGCCGGCCAAGACTTTTAATTATAGTTTGCTATATTTTTATGGAGCTTTTATGTTCAAAAACTTAAAAGCACTTGTGCTTTGTTTTTGAGTTTTTTTGAAAAGTACTCTTTTTCTAATACATATAAATAAGGGTGAGTGGTATAAGGGCCACACTCATGCAGGGGAGATTTAACCAAATCTTTTATAGATGGAAGTGATCTCTTTCTTAGTTTCTAGCTCTCTTGTTTATTTAATTTTGTTTATTAAGGTTTATCCTTTTAGTTTGCGGGCTTGGGACTTCTGTGTGACTTTTTTTTCTTTTTCTCTCTCTTTGCGCTATCCACCCCAAGGGCGCGATGATTTTCTCTCTCTATGTTGTCGCCACCTGCATCTTTTCTTTCTTTTTCTTTTTTGCACGATTTCATCGCCAATCCCTTCGTTTTTTCTTTTCTTTTCGCTGATCTGTACCGTTTATTTTTCTCTTTCATTCTTTGCATGGCCACATTTCTCTCTCTTCACTCATAAGCTTTGCTAAGCTTAAAATAAATCTTTTAAATATATATATATATATATATAATACATAAATAAAAAACATTTCTACAATTTTTTGGCCATCGGTCTCTTTCTTTTTTCTCTCTCCTATTTTTGCTTAATTTTGTCGTCACCTACTCTGCTAGAGCCGCTATCACTGTTGTCGGCTATTTTTTATCTCCCTTCTCTTCTGCTAGCCTACATTTTCCATTACTAAGCTTTAAAAAAAAGCTTTAAGATTTTTAATTGTAGGCTTTAAAAAGCCTTAGTATTTTCTAATCATCTTTAAACCAAACATGTTGTGTTCTTGGATAGTTGACATGGATGTCTTTCCAAGCCTGTTTTTTAGATATAAGGATGGGGTTGTGCTATATGGGGGGGGTTGGGAGGATATAGTGGTGTGATATAATCTAGATTGGGGGAGAGAGAGTCTAGGTGGTGAATATCTATGGAACCATAATTATAAAGAGAGGGGGGGTCGATGGGACTAGGTATCTAACCTCAATATTCAAGGCCCTTGCATTCTAATGGGAGATTTTAACATGGTTGAAAAAACACTCAGATAGATGTGGGGGGAGGACTAGGTTGATGGGTCAGGAAAAAAAGAAATGGGAAGAGTTGAGTAGTAAAATGGTGTAACATACCCATTGTAAATAACAATGTACTTGCTTCAGAGTTGAAAAATATAACTTAGTTTGTCATTTTTACGATCCAAAAACTTCTATTTTTGGAAAATGAGCCATTTTTGCATAGAAATTTGTAATTTTGAATCCAAATTTGAAATCTACGCGTAATTTTACGCTTAAAATAGGTTTTTTTGAATAAAAAACGGGCACCCAGAATGGGTTTAATTAAGCTTTTAAGCCTTTAATCTGCGAACTTCCGACCAAAAATAGTAACTATCCAGGCGTCTAATCAACGAACGGAACACGCCCCCATGGTCACGGGGCAAGGCCGGACATTTCCGTCAAAAAATATTTTTGACCCCCTCGGACGACGGCGGGCGGGCGGCCGGCGTGGGCCCCACCACGGGCGCCGCCCATGAAAAAAAACCGACAATCTGCCCGGGACACCCAAACGTGTACACAACCTAGACGCACCCTCCAGCACACCCCTACACGTACCCCCTCCTCCCAGAACCCTCTATCCACCACAGGTGTCGCGCTCTCTCTCTCTTGGGGACACCTCCACCCCCATGTGTCACACTTTCTCTCTCCTTGAGACACCTCCACCCCCAGGTGTCTCACGCCCACACTCTCTCCCGGACAGCTACACCACCCAGGTGTCACCTTCCCGCACCCGGACGTCCACCCTCCATAAAAGGACCCTCCCAGTCCCCTTCTCCAGACAAGCCCCCAGCAAGCCCCTACGCGCAAGCCCTCTCTCAAGCTCTAGGACATGTCCTACACTCTTCTCCCCCCCGTGTGAATAGACTTAAAGTGTGCCTCTCCTCCAACCCTTGCCTTACTCTTTCCTAGGCCACCCTAGGACGTACACTCTTCTCAAGAGCTCTCCAAGTTAAGGACACCCTCTCAATTCCCCCCCCCCATATGCGGCGACTTAAACTTAGGCTAAGAGGTCGTTCCTGCCCATAAGCCCAACAAGCTTTTCCTACCCCAAACGGACTCCGTTTTCGAATCTGTTTGAACCAGTAGAATTCTCTCTTTTCTCTCCACGCTCCCAACCTCTTATATTCACCTCGTTTTCTCTCTATCCTCTTAAAACTCTAGTGCTCCTATGGTGCCGAAACGCCGTCGAATTGAAGAACCACGCGCTGCCCAAGGAGGGAATGAGGCGAATCGCGTCCCTGCAATCGACTTCGCTCCTCTTGAAGTGAATAGGCATGAAAACGATAACCAGGTTGGTCATTTAACAAGTTTAAGTAAAATTCTCTCTTATGAAGCTTAATGCAAGGATTCGAAATAATAGGAAAGGAACCAAGGTTAAACCCTAGTATAGATGGCCTAAAGTACCTTATGGTTACTCTTAAGTAAAGTTATAGGAAAATAATCTTACTTTTGAATCATTGTCTTTCCGAAACGATGGTTTTTGTTAATGTGTGAATTCATTGAATAAAGGCTATGTCTCTTTTTATTGGATATACTGCTGGTTTATTGCTAACATGCAGGTACAGCTTCTCCCCCCCCCCCTTAGCTAACTCCGTGCTTGCCTGTGTAGCCAGGCGGAGGATATAGCGAGGCCGGGAGTCGGCCCAGGGCAATCCCCTCCTATGCCACTCGGAATTGGTTTCCACCACCAGGGTGATGTATATATGCTACCTAGTTCTGTGGGTCCAGGCTAGTGCGGTGACTTAACCCCCACCTCATGAGGAGACGTCCCCTCCGAAGAGCAAGAGGGTTTGGTACAAGCGTCAGTACTACCTGAGGGGGTGACAGGACGGCTTGGCCCTCATCGGCTGGCTGACGACGAGGGGAGACGGTCCGTGAGGTTTACCCAGCTGGTTGAGGCTGGAAGATCGAATTCTAGATCATCGATGTGGTTGTGGTTGTGGTTGTGGTTGTGGTTATGGTTTGGACATGAAGTTTGGATTGGAATATCGGCCCGGTTTCAGGGTCTTTGTAAATATTTTTTCACTGTAAGTATGTTTGTTGATTTCAATGTGTGCTAAGGAAGATTTCTTTTAAGGAATCAAGTGTAATTAATTAACAAAGGAATTTGTTTTTAAGTGTTTCACAGTGCTGTAGAACGTAATTAGAAAACCATTGAACGGGTGAGTGTGTGGAAAGTGGGAGAATGGATGCCCTGACGGTACCATTCTAAGGATGGGTGGACCCGATCAGTCGGGTAGCTTTCTACTAGTCGTAAGTTACGATACTTAGGGAATAGTAGAGTCACGAACAAGACTTGTTTTAGGGGACCGAGCCAGCGGCCGTGCCTCTTGAAATACGGGGGAAAAAGGCATTGGCTTCCTTGAACCAAGTGTGGGTCTTGTTCCATCTCCACGCACATTCCGTGCTGGAGATTAGAATTCCCTTTAGGATGACTACGCTTCCCCTGCGAGATATAATTAGGTCCGTCCGTTTGCTCGTAACCTCGTATTTCTACGAGATCGAGGTGTCGTCAACAATCGGAAAATAACACGAGACTTAACTGCCTATCAAAAGGATTCCCCCGCCCTACGGGTTGGGGGCCTTACACGTGGTATCAGAGCAGGTTTAGACTTGGGAGATTTTATATTGTATTCTCTTGTTGCTCTAGGAATTCTTGTTAAACTAATCTAGTTACGGCTGGATGCAGGAGGACGAGATGGATCCCTATTCTCGCTTCCTGGTATTCTAATGCATGTTCATGATACTGCTTGTCGCTCTTCCGAATTCGAGTTCCGTGACACTATGATGCACATTGTAGACAAGCTAACCCTTCCTCTTTACACTCGCATCGAAAGGGGATGGAACAGAACTGAGTATTGGCATCGTCGATCTACCTATTTCACCATTCGAGCTGAGCACGTCGGCAATCTCACCAATGACTTGAGGCGGATCCGATATGCCGAGATGTTGCGGATGGTTTGCCTGTTCTGGTTTATTGGCACTCCTCGTAACACCTATGTCACTATCGATGGGAATCGCATGTTGCAGAATTGATGGGTTTATGATAGGGTGACTCAAGTTGTATCCCCTGATAGAGTAGCCGTTACCCGTCTTTCTAGACGAGGTTTACCTCCCCTACCAGAGACTTATCGAGTTCTTGAAACCATGGGAGAACCCCCCTACTTTTTCAATGCTACCACCGCAGATCTTTATTAGGTTCCCTAGAGGACTACCATGTAAATAAATAAGATTGGATTTAGTCCAATCCTTGTAAATGGCTTGGTTTACTTGTAAATATTAAAGCTTGGAATGAAAGGTTTTGATTTTCACACTCATTGTCTTATGTGTATTAAACCGCCTAAGTGACATGATTCTAAATTTAGCTTCATATTGATAACCAGGATCGTCAACTTCTTGCTCCAAATGCATTATATACAGATACACAGGAGAAGAAACTTCTCCTCAAACAAATGCAACCTCCCTCATTTAATGGGGCAGGTTCAAAGATTGAAAGGGATGCAGAAGTTTGGATAGAAGCCATGGACGATTACTTTTCGGCTGCTGCTGGTACAGGAATTGGGAATCAATCCATGCTTGCCAGATTCCGTCTTATCGGGGATGCCAAACTTTGGTGGAAGCAATGGTGCCGAGATAAGGGCGTCACTGAAGATACCCAAACCTGGAGTGACATTAAGCAAGCTGTGAAGGGCCGTTATCTTCCCCCATCTCATGAATCTATTAAGATGAACGAGTTCTTCAGCCTCAAGCGGCTTAGCTTAACCTTGGAGGAATACTACTCAAAATTTGTCACACTTGGCAAATATGCTCCACCTATGTCGATCACTCAACAAGTAGCCCGATTTTGCCAAGGGTTGAATGAACCTTTGGATTCTCACCTTGAAGCAATGAGGCCAACTACCTTGCAAGATGCTCTTACCCGAGCCAAACCTCTGGCTAAAGAAGTAAAGAGTGGTCAAGCAAAGAAGAGAGTCTATCCTGAGTCTAACCCATTACCAATTGAATTTCCGCCACAATACTATTGGTCAGTACCCCAATAATTTTGTCCCCCGCAGTTATGCTAATTCCACTTCAGAATCCTATGGGGACCAAAGGTGCTTTTATTGCAATGAAGTTGGCCACTTCCGGAATGAATGCCCCAAACTTGCAAGATCCTCTCTCAATCCTAGTGTCACTGCTTCTCCACAAGGCGGCCGGGTAGTTCAAGGTCGTGGGATTCCTAATAATCGCCAGACTGGACGAGGTGGTGGTGGACGTGGTAGAGGTCGTGGAGTGACTGCCCGTGTCTGCTCTATGATTGGTGAACCGACTTTAGAGATGGAAGAAGAAGAGCAAGCCACCATTCATGCAGCTATAGAACATCAAGGACCTAATCAGCAGTTTTCTGTTATCCAAGCTCCGGCTACTTATCAAGGTAGATCTTTCTAGCTTTTGGTTGATTGTGGTAGTACGCACTCATTTCTTTCTCCAAAATGCTTGCGTAAGTTACAATTAGATCAAAAACCAGCCCAAGCAATGATTGTTGAGTTAGCTAGTGGATAAGAAGAAGTATCCCAACATTGTGTGGGAGATCTTGAATTTGAATTGGATGGTGAATCAACCCATGGGTATTTTAGAAGCTTACCATTAGGGATTTAGGATGGAATCCTTGGTATGGATTGGTTAATTACAAACAATGCTGACATTCACTGTGCTGAAGGAAGCATCACCTTTAAGAATAGTCAAGGACAAGTAGTATTAGCCCAGGGAAAAACAGGTAAACCCAAATTTCATTTGGTCAAAGCTAATCGTCTTCTTAAGGGAGTGCGCAAGGGCCAACAGATCTTCCTTGTCAAACTCAACAAGGTAGAAGAAAGCAACCCAGATTTAGAACCCTCTTGGCTCCAAGAGTTTTCAGATATCTTTCCAGAGGAACTTACAAAACTACCCCCATCTCGAGAAGTAGATCATGGGATTGAGTTAATCCCTGGGGCTGAATCAGTTTCAAGGAGGCCTTACAAAATGTCTCTTCCTGAAGCCATAGAGCTCAAGGAACAACTTAGGCAGTTCATTGAGCAAGGATTCATTCGCCCTAGTAATTCCCCATGGGGAGCGCCTGTTCTTTTCCAAAGAAAGAAGGATGGCACACTTCGTCTTTGTATTGACTACCGAGGCCTAAACAAGGTCACTGTCAAAAACAAATACCCCATTCCTCGCATCGACGAACTTCTTGACAGACTTTATGGATCCAAAGTTTTCTCCAAGATGGATTTAAGGTCTGGCTACTATCAAATTAGGATCAAGGAATCAGATATCTCCAAAACCGCTTTCAATACCCGCTATGGCCACTATGAATTTACAGTCATGCCATTTGGATTAACCAATGCTCCCGCCACTATCAACCGCCTGATGCAGGATATCTTCCGACCCTACTTGGATGAATTTGTCCTTGTCTTCTTCGATGACATCTTGGTCTATTCTCAGTCAAAAGAGGAACATGAGGAGCATGTACGCAAAGTATTGCAAATACTGCGCGAACATAAGCTCTATGCCAAGAAAAGCAAATGTACCTTCTTCACTTCCCAAATTGAATATCTAGGGTTCATTGTCTCCTCAAGGGGCATCTCAGTAGACCCTACCAAAGTCAAGGATATATTGGAATGGCCACCCCCTAGGACAGTCAAAGAAATCCGTGGGTTTCTAGGCATCACAGGATGGTATAGGATCTTCATCAAGGATTATGCCAAGATAGCCGCACCCTTAACTGATCTCCTCAAGAAGGAATGTAAGATAGTATGGTTACCAATCCACCAAAGCAGTTTTAGCCAACTTAACACTATCCTCACCTCAGCACCAGTTCTAAAGCTCCCTGACTTCACCAATGAGTTTGAGGTTGTCACTGATGCTAGTGGTCTTGCACTTGGTGGTGTCTTAATTCAAGAAGGAAGGCCTGTGGCTTACACTTCTCGTAAGCTTAAATCCTATGAAGTCAATTATGCCACCCATGATTTGGAACTTGCAGTTGTTCATTGTTTCAAGTTATGGAGACACTATCTCCTAGGCCGTAAGTTTCTGCTTCACCAGAGTTTAAAGTGGATCTTCACCCAGCCCAATCTCAACATGAGGCAAAGGAGGTGGATTGAGATTCTGCAAGAGTTTGATTTTGATATCAAATTTCGTCCTGGAAAGGATAATGTTGTAGCAGATGCCCTCAGTCGCAAATCCTTCCTAAGTGCAATCTCTATGCCCAATAACCCCATCCTAGAGAAGGTAAAGCAGGTTTCACTTCATGACCCTGATTACCAAAAGCTAGTAAGCCTAGTTCACAAGAATGCACCCTGATTACCAAAAGCTAGTAAGCTAGTAAGCCTAGTTCACAAGAATGCACCCACAGAAAAGAAAAATATATTGATCAAGGGATACACCCTCGATGATGAATGCCTCTACTTCATGCATAGGTTATGTATTCCCAGGGATCTTGCACTGAAGAAGATGATCTTGTATGAAGCTCATGATAGCCCCGTAGAGATAGCAGGACACCCAGGTTATGCAAAAACCTTGAATGCCTTAAGGAGAAGTTACTTTTGGCCTGGAATGAAGAGAGATATCCTTCAATACATCAGACAATGCCTTTCATGTCAAAGGATTAAAGCTGAAAGAATCAAAATGCCCGGGAAACTCCAACCTTTGGACATTCCTCAGATGAAGTGGGAATGTATCAGTATGGATTTTGTCACAAGTCTTCCCACAACACAAGGAGGGTATGATTCTATTTTAGTAGTTGTGGATATGCTTACCAAAGTGACCCATATTATCCCAGTAAAGAAGACATTTAAATCTTCTGATATTGCTCGCCTTTTCATCAAGGAAATCTTTAGGCTTCATGGATTGCCAAAAAGAATAGTCAGTGACCGGGACTCTGACTTCACTTCAAAGTTCTGGACATCATTATTCCAGGCTATTGGAACACAACTTTGTTTCAGTACAGCTTACCACCCAGAAACAGATGGTCAAACTGAGAGAGTTAATCAGGTTATAGAAGACATCCTGAGAGCCTATTGTGGGCGTGAACCAAAGAAGTGGATTCAGTATCTCCCTCTAGTGGAATTCTCTTACAATACATCCTATCACCAAAGCATAGGGATGTCACCATTCAAAGCTCTTTATGGTCAGGAATGTTTGTCTCCCTTAAATTTCTCTGACCCCACACTAAAGGTTGAAGCCTCTAGGATGATGCTTGAAGAAATGGAAGAACAAACCAAAGCTATTCGTAATAAGGATATTAAAGCCGCCCAGGATCGACAGAAGCATTATGCTGATACCAAAAGATCTGAAAGAATTTTCCAGCAAAAAGGAGACGAAGTTTTTCTTCGAGTACGGCCAAAGAAAAGTTCTTTATCTCTTGGAAAATTTAGGAAGCTGAGTCCAAGGTATTGTGGGCCTTATGAAGTCATCAAATGTTTGGGAAAACATGCCTACAAACTTCGCCTCCCAACCCACCTCAAAATCCATGATGTATTCCATGTAAGCTTACTAAAGCCATATGTGCCTCATCCTGATCATGTTCTTGATGATGAACAAATTGTAATGCCAACTCAGGGAGTCCTTGAAATGAGACCTAATAGAATCATCGACTCTAGAGAAAGAGTGCTTCGCAATAGAATCCTTAGGGAACATTTAGTGGAATGGAAAGATTACCCTGAGGAGGATGCCACTTGGGAGGAAGAGTCAACCCTCCAAAAGAATTACCCAGAGTTCGTGCCGAGATGAGGACATCTCGAGTTCTTTTAGTAGGGAAGGATGTAACATACCCATTGTAAATAACAATGTACTTGCTTCAGAGTTGAAAAATATAACTTAGTTTGTCATTTTTACGATCAAAAAACTTCTATTTTTGGAAAATGAGCCATTTTTGCTTAGAAATTTATAATTTTAAATCCAAATTTGAAATCTACGCGTAATTTTACGCTTAAAATAGTTTTTTCTGAACAAAAAACGGGCACCCGGAATGGGTTTAATTAAGCTTTTAAGCCTTTAATCTGCGAACTTCCGACCAAAAATAGTAACTATCCAGGCGTCTAATCAACGAAGGGAACACGCCCCCATGGTCACGGAGCAAGGCCGGACATTTCCGTCAAAAAATATTTTTGACCCCCCCGGACGACGGCGGGCGACCGGCGTGGGCCCCACCACGAGCGCCGCCCGTGAAAAAAAACCGACAATCCACCCGAGACACCCAAGCGTGTACACGACCTAGACGCACCCTCCAGCACACCCCTACACGTACCCCCTCCTCCCAGAACCCTCTATCCACAGGTGTCGCGCTCTCTCTCTCTTGGGGACACCTCCACCCCCATGTGTCACACTTTCTCTCTCCTTGAGACACCTCCACCCCCAGGTGTCTCACGCCCACACTCTCTCCCGGACACCTACACCACCCAGGTGTCACCTTCCCGCACCCGGACGTCCCTCCCAGCCCCCTTCTCCAGACAAGCCCCCACCAGCAAGCCCCTACGCGCAAGCCCTCTCTCAAGCTCTAGGACATGTCCTACACTCTTCTCCCCCCCGTGTGAATAGACTTAAAGTGTGCCTCTCCTCCAACCCTTGCCTTACTCTTCCCTAGGCCTCCCTAGACGTACACTCTTCTCAAGAGCTCTCCAAGTTAAGGACACCCTCTCAATTCCCCCCCCCCCCATATGCGGCGACTTAAACTTAGGCTAAGAGGTCGTTCCTGCCCATAAGCCCAACAAGCTTTTCCTACCCCAAACGGACTCCGTTTTCGAATCCGTTTGAACCAGTAGAATTCTCTCTTTTCTCTCCACGCTCCCAACCTCTTATATTCACCTCGTTTTCTCTCTATCCTCTTAAAACTCTAGTGCTCCTATGGCACCGAAACGCCGCCGAATTGAAGAACCACGTGCTGCCCAAGGAGGGAATGAGGCGAATCGCGTCCCTGCAATCGACTTCGCTCCTCTTGAAGCGAATAGGCATGAAAACGATAACCAGGTTGGTCATTTAACAAGTTTAAGTAAAATTCTCTCTTATGAAGCTTAATGCAAGGATTCGAAATAATAGGAAAGGAACCAAGGTTAAACCCTAGTATAGATGGCCTAAAGTACCTTATGGTTACTCTTAAGTAAAGTTATAGGAAAATAATCTTACTTTTGAATCATTGTCTTTCCGAAACGATGGTTTTTGTTAATGTGTGAATTCATTGAATAAAGGCTATGTCTCTTTTTATTGGATATACTGCTGGTTTATTGCTAACATGCAGGTACAGCTTCCCCCCCCCCTTAGCTAACTCCGTGCTTGCCTGTGTAGCCGGGCGGAGGATATAGCGAGGCCAGGAGTCGGCCCAGGGCAATCCCCTCCTATGCCACTCGGAATTGGTTTCCACCACCAGGGTGATATATATATGCTGCCTAGTTCTGTGGGTCCAGGCTAGTGCGGTGACTTAACCCCCACCTCATGAGGAGACGTCCCCTCCGAAGAGTGAGAGGGTTTGGTACAAGCGTCAGTACACCTGAGGGGGTGACAGGACGGCTTGGCCCTCATCGGCTGGCTGACGACGAGGGGAGACGGTCCGTGAGGTTTACCCAGCTGGTTGAGGCTGGAAGATCGAATTCTAGATCATCGATGTGGTTGTGGTTGTGGTTGTGGTTATGGTTATGGTTTGGACATGAAGTTTGGATTGGAATATCGGCCCGGTTTCAGGGTCTTTGTAAATATTTTTTCACTGTAAGTATGTTTGTTGATTTCAATGTGTGCTAAGGAAGATTTCTTTTAAGGAATCAAGTGTAATTAATTAACAAAGGAATTTATTTTTAAGTGTTTCACAGTGCGGTAGGACGTAATTAGAAAACAATTGAACGGGTGAGTGTGTGGAAAGTGGGAGAATGGATGCCCTGACGGTACCATTCTAAGGATGGGTGGACCCGATCAGTCGGGTAGCTTTCTACTAGTCGTAACTTACGATACTTAGGGAATAGTAGAGTCATGAACAAGACTTGTTTTAGGGGACTGAGCTAGCGGCCGTGCCTCTTGAAATACGGGGGAAAAAGGCGTTGGCTTCCTTGAACCAAGTGTGGGTCTTGTTCCATCTCCACGCACATTCCGTGCTAGAGATTAGAATTCCCTTTAGGATGACTACGCTTCCCCTGCGAGATAGAATTAGGTCCGTCCGTTTGCTCGTAACCTCGTATTTCTACGAGATCGAGGTGTCGTCAATCGGAAAATAACACGAGACTTAACTGCCTATCAAAAGGATTCCCCCGCCCTACGGGTTGGTGGGGGCCTTACAAATGGGTCTTGTTGATTTCAACTTGCAATGCTTTGGCTCCTCTTCCAAAATTGATAGGGTCTTTTTAGCCAACAAGTAGCTTCGGTTCCTCACACCCTGAAGCTAGAAATTGATAGCTCTTCTGTCCTCTCTGACCACATGCCTTAGAAGTGGGAATGGCATGTGAAGGACTAGGAGGAGGAGAAATTTAACTAATTTCCCACTAGGAATTTGAGGGTTAACAATTTACTACTCAAAGATGAGCTATTCATTGCCTATACTGAAGAAGCCATTGGCAGATTAAGAAGGAACAGAAACAAAGGAGTATGGAGGTCCTTTGCCAATGACATGCAGTCATTATTAGAAGGGTGGGCAAACTAAGAGCTAATAAGAGAAAGCATGATAGGAAAAGATGTGGAGTGATTAATTAGAAGCTGTGAAAAGGAAAAGACAAGTGGGTAAACTGATTGTAGATGAGATTAACCTTTATGCTAAATGCCAAATATGTGTAAAAGAAGAAGATGACAAGCTTGCTAATATAAGTCTTGGGAGTCAAAGATGGATAACTTTCATCTCTAGAAAGAAACCTGATAGACATCTATTCAAATTAGTAGAAGAAAAAGGTAATAGGGAACTAGTGGGACAAATCATGGATGAGAATGGGCAGGAGTTGGGGGAGATTGACCAGGTGGCAAAGAAATGGGTGGAATTCTTAGGGACTACCCTAAGCCTGAAAGAGGATGAGTCCAAAGAAGGTTCCTAGGCTGAGAATAATCTCTTAAGTTTGGTCAATCAAAGAATCCATGCATATAAGGCTAGGTGGCTAGAGAGAGAAGTGGAACTGGAGATGAATGTTGGGCAGCCCTCCTTAAGCTAGGAAAGGAAAGGTCCCCTGGCTGGGATGGGCTCTCAGTGGAATTTTTCATCTCCTTCTGGCCTTCCCTAAAGGATTTGGTATGGAATATTTGTAGAGAGGCATTTAATTTTGGCTCCTTGGATAAGGATCTAAAGGAGGGAGTGGTGAAGCTCATCCCTAAGCAATCTACATGCAGTAGATTAACCACTAGAGACCCATAACTATGTTAACTGT
Organism: Cibotium barometz; assembly: GCF_041138505.1. NCBI lineage: Eukaryota > Viridiplantae > Streptophyta > Polypodiopsida > Cyatheales > Cibotiaceae > Cibotium > Cibotium barometz. The sequence continues at coordinate 14,041,848 of NC_141066.1, read as the reverse complement.
GATCTATAAAATTGTGGCCAAAGTTATTGCCTTAAGGATTTCCCCTATCCTTCAAGAAGTTGTGTCTAGAAAACAATATGGATTCATTAAGGGTAGGTCTATTTATGATAACATATTTGCTGCACAATGATAGGGAGAGATGTAGCTCAAAGGACTGATCAGAAGTCTATTATGCTTCAGCTGTGGAAAAGGCATATGATAGGATTCATTGGTCCTTTGTGGCAAGGGTAATGGAAAAATTATGGTTTGTCTTTAAGATAGCCTCCTGCATTTTCACCCTCACTCTTGGGGAACACTCTAGACTGCTCCTAAATGGTAGACTTGTAGAAGGGTTTGAGATCAGGAGGTCACTAAGACAGGGTTGTCACCTAGCTCCTTTACTCTTTGCTATTGCCTCACACCCTCTTATTTTGGCCCTTGAAAATGTTAGTGAAAAAGGGAGGGCGGTTGTACTAATGTTAAGGAGTGGTGAATAGTTGGTAATCCAATGCTTTGATAATGAATCATTGTTGTTCCTGAGGGAAGATAATGATAATGTGAGACAGGCCTTATCCATTATAAAGGAATTTTCTTATGCCTCTGGTTCCAAATGTAACATTCAAAAATCCAAAATAATATGTTCGACCGAGGATAATGATTTTGATGTAGAAACATGGGGATGTGAGGTGATCATCAGGAGAGGCCAAATCATTAGCTGGGATTTCCTTTTGGGGTGGAGGTGACAAATAAACAAATAACTGATTGGGCCTTAGAAATATTTGTAGCCAGAAATTAAAGAAATGGGAAGGGGTAAGGGTTCCATTCCATGATAGGTTAACCATCTCCAATACTGTACTAAATGCTTACATCATGTTTTTGTGCCCAGTGATCAACATTGACAAGGCCAGTGGAAAAGAATCATAGGTCCTATAAGGGACTTTCTATGGAGAAACAGGTAGCAGGAGAGTGGCTAGCCTGGGACAAGTTGAGTATGCGAAAAAGGGAAGGTGGTATGGGTATTTTACATCTTCCTACTCATGCTCTAGCCAAAATTGCTCTTCTTCTACATCAGGAAAAGGTATATACCATAATGTTTAAGGAACCGGTGGAAGACTCACATGTTCTTCCGAAAGGCAGATGGTTTGGATTTAATTGGCGATACAAGTTGCTCTCTTTTGCTCCCCCTTAAAATCAAAAATCCCCCGTCTCTGCAACCTTTTATGTGGGAAATGGAAGGAAGTGTTGAATCTGATGTGCTAGGATGGGTGTCCCAGAGCTACAGAAAACTCCTTTCTTAGCTTGGGGATTTGGTGGTCCCATAAATTTAACCCCCCTTTGGCATGTCTTGACGATACTTTAGCCAAAAAAAGTGAATAACAAAGGTGTGAGAACACTAGTAGATTGTTGGGACTGATCATTGGTAGGAGGAAGGAAGGAGATGGATCAACTGGTGACAAAATTTGGATTACTACCAAGCTTTCCTATCATTCCTCGCATCCAACGCATGTTTAAATGTAAGCGGGTTGCAGATCAACTCATGACATGGCATGCTACTCATCGCTTGATCGATGGCATCATGAGGATCGTAGCTGATTCACCGGCATAGCAACATGTGGAGCATCAATGGCCAGAGGAGGAGGTAGTTGCTAGGACAGATAATGGCAGAAGTACATAAAGAATGGGTGTCCACCAAAGATTTGGATGACTCCTGCTGGATAAAGGACTGGATGTGGTTCAATGGAATCAAGCAGGATAAAGGGATAGCTTGGAATCAAGCAAGATAAAGGGATAGCTAAGGCCCTATACTACTTGGAATTAAGAAAAAGTGAGGTAAATACAGATTATTGCAACATAGTCTCGAAGGTAAACTGGAATTCTTGAATTTGGAGGAAAAGGTGGAAAAATATGTGGGAGGCAAGCATCCCTATTAGATCCCAGCTTTTCTTATAGAGAGTCTGCATGCTGTCCTTACCTCTAGTAATCAAACTCCTTCAAAGGAACATCACCTTTGGATGTTGCCCTAGGTGTAGAACTGCCTTGAAAGATGGGAGACATGCCTTCTAGGAATGCCCTGCTATTAGGGGAGTATGGGGTAGAATAGGGAAATGGGTATCTAACAGACTAGGAGCTTAGGGATGTTGGGGGCTTTGGGTTCTTGGAAGGGTGGTTGATGCTAAGAGTGCCATAAGTCTATTATTTAATATTATAAGGTTCTATTGCTTATGGGAAATTTGGGTTTCCAAGAATAGTATTGTTTTTCAAAAAGAGGGGAACACTGGGCTAGATGTCATTGAGCTTATGTACAAATGTATTCATATGTGTTGGTCCATATATTATGATAATAAGATGAATAATGGTGATATATTTCAGTCAATACACTCTTTGCAAGGCTAGGATTAGTTGATCTGCTGATTAGCTAACTCTTGTACGTACTAGGTTTCCTAATTGTTGCTAATATTATGCAGGGATTCAGGTTATGATCTGAAAGCAAGGTTGCCCAAATTCGGGCCAAGGACAAGAAAATGGTAGCTAAAGGAGAAACATCCCATCTACACCTTTGTGGCCTTTATAGATAATCCCTTGGGAACTAGACCAATGGTGGAGAAGGTATGGGTAGGTGGGCAAGTTTTGGAGAGGCTACCTCCCCAAGGGTGCACCTCTGAAGTTATGATGATAGCCTGCATGCAATTAGGGTACCATATTTCTTGGGATCAGTCTTCTTTTGTTTGGGAAGAGGATAGGTGGGACTGATTATGCAAGCTTCTCAATTGTAATGTGAAAGATCTTGAAATTAAGGGCCTCTCTGCAGGCATTCAACACTGTGTTACATATGGCCACTCTATCATGAAATGGGACTCTAATGCCTTCCCACTTTTTTAACTTCAATTAAAAGCTATCGAGAGCCCAATCAGTAAGCTACTTATAGTCACATCCACCTCGAAAGGAACCCCTAAGTGTCTAAGTACTTGCCCTCTTCTAATGGCCTCACACCCCCATCTCTCTAAATCAAAATCATTGTCCTCAGAGAGACTTATAATTTTGGACATGTGTATATTACATTTAGATCCTAATGCATCAGCAAAATCCTAGATGATATCCAAGGCCCTCCTTACATTTTCATTGTTGTCAGCTTTTAAGAAAAGTAGAGGGTCATTAACAAAGCATTGTATTATCAACTGTTCCCCATTATTCAGCTTCAATCCATTTCCCTTCAGTAGAAGCACATTGTAGAGAAATAATTAAGGGGTGAGAGGCAATGGAAAACAATAAAGGAGAAAGGGGGCATCCCTGCCACCTCACAGATTTGTTCATATTAAACCCTCCAACAACCTTGCCATTCAGTAGCAGTTTAGAATGTCCTCCAAAAGTAAGGGTATATATACATGTAGCCATTCTCATACCAAACCCCGATTTCTCCATTACCCTTGCTACAAATGACCAATGTATTCTATCATAAGCTTTCTATAAATCCAATTGTAGCATAATGCATTTATGTCTTGTCCTCAAAGCCAGATCTCTACCCAACATTGCAGCATAAATATTATCATATATAGATTTTCCCTTGATGAAGCCACATTGTCTCTTGGAGATAACATCCTGAAGAACAAAAGTAACCCTAACAACACTGACTTTAGCCAACACTTTGTAAATGACAGCCATCAATATGATAGGCCTCCAATGATTGAATCTTTCATAGGAAACCTATTTGGGAATGAACTTAATCAGTCCCTCTTTTAAGTCCTTGTCTAGGATTTCCTGTCCTGAAAGCTTCTCTACAAATTTTCCCAACCAAATCCTTCAAGGATGGCCAAAAAGCTATTCTACAGACAAACCATCCCACCTAGGTGATTTTTCCTTTCCCAGTTTATGAAGAACATCCCAACATTCATCTACTTCAATATCCCTCTCTAACCATTTAGCCTTATTTGAATCTATTTTGGTATTGACAACCTCAAGCATTTTATTTTCAGGTTGATACCTTTTAGCTGACCAATCCTCTCCTAGACTAAGAGTAGATCCCAAAAATTTCACCCATTTCTCAACAATCAAACCTATATCCTCAACCTCATGACCATTTTCATCTAATACCTTCCCCATCACCTCTTTGTTGCCCTTAACCTCATTCAACTTAAATAAATGTCTATCAAGTTTCCTTTTATTACTGAACATTTTCCATTTAAATCTACTATCAGCTTTCCTAGAACAGTTTTCATCTTCATTATTCAACCCTTCTTGACATTTAAGATATCAAATAACCTCTTCCTCCGATAGCTTCCCCATCTGTCTTTTCTTTTGAAGATGACTTAGGAGCTCACCCCACCTTCCTCTTTCCTATCTTCTTTTCCTCAGCCCTCAATTTACCAACTCCCCTAATTATCCCTTGTATTTTATTTGCAAAACGTCTCCAAGATCCTTGTGGAGCTCTTCTTTTCAACCTTTCTATGGCTTCTTCAGTTTCTGTCCTAAATAGCTCATCCTTAAGAAGAAGGTTATTTAATCTTATGTCCCTGGTAGGAAATCTATTCAACTCCTCTTCACCCCATCCCATGACATGCCAACTTCATCTAAGAGGCATATGGTCAAACAAAACAGTGCTAGAATCAATAAAGATTTTCAAGGCTTGAGGGACCTAAGCAGCTTGCTGATTGGAAAACATTCTTTCAATTCTAGACGATGATCCAAAATATTGAAGACTAAAATAAGTATGCCCAAGATCAAGTCCCAAGTCCCCCATTCCCCATCCATCCCTCAACCCCATCTTACCTCTCAGATCATTCCACCTTCTTTTTTACTATCCTATCAGCACAAAACTCCCCCCACATCTATCCCTCTGTTTCTCAACCATGTTAAAGTCTCCCAAGATTATACATTGTCTCTAGACATTCAAGCTATTAATCCAATCCCACATTTCACTTCTGACTTTGTGATTATGAGCCCCATAAATATTTATCAGCCAAATCATGTCCTCTTCAACAAAAATTTCTACAACCAAAATTCTCCCATTGGGATGGTTAGCTATTATACTAGGATTAAGATAGCTTTTAATGATGAACATAGCCCCACTATATCCTTCATTCATCCCCCCCCCCATATAGAACAATCTAGTCCTTAAACTTATCCCTAAAAAGGTTATGTTCCTGTATAGCAAAAATGGATACACCCCACTCCTTGACTAGATACCAAAAGACCAAGTTTTTCTTGTTATCTTTAATACCTTTTACATTCCAAGTACACCCTGACATTCTCAAACAATTACTCATGTTAAAGCAGTTTCAGGGACCATCTCTACATCCCCTTCCACCCCATTGGAATCCCCTTCTCTTTGAGTCATTTTCCATGCTATCTCAACCTGGTAGTTAAATTTATGGATGGATGAAGTCTCACTCTCCTCCTCTCCCAATGGACTAAACAGATTAGAATACAAGATAGGGCTTACACTCCCAGATGGCTTGCTTCCTAAGTCATCCCTAATAACCTTACTAGTATTACCTTTTCTTGCTTCTTCCTTAGCCTGTCTCACATTGTTTTTGCCCTTAACTTTCTTCCATTCTGCTTCGCTTGATGATTCAACAATATTTAATTCCCCTTTTCCTTTATTCCCCTCTTTAACCCCCCCTCCTCTCCTTTATGTATGCTTTCCTTTCCTTTCCCTTCATTCTCCTTCTCTTCATTTTATGAGGTTTACTCTGACCCCCTCCCACACAATTCCTAGCAATGTGACCAAACCCTCCACATTTAAAACAAGCTCCCGAAAATGGACCAAATCTAAGAGGAAGCCCTAGTTTACCCGTTTCCCCCAAATCAATTTCTACAGTTTTAGGTATTTCATCTAGTGTATTCCAAGATATACATACACTATTAGCTTGTTAGCCTGATGCATCATCATTGGAAAAATAAAGCACCAGACCATTAGCTATGGTAATTTCTCTCAACGCAGGCCTCAGCCAAGGTGGCAACCCCACAATCTCTACCCAAATAGTACATGCTTCCACTAAGCTCTTATTTACATTTAAAAAAAGGGTTTAAAGGCATTGCATGTACTAATTTTTGGTTCATAAACAGAGGGACTTTGGCAAACAGTTCGGAAACTACCTGACCTTTAATAAACAGAACATTAAAGAAGCCTTTTCCTAAGTAAAAAACATGTGAAATAACTTTACCATGAAAGACCTCTTCCTGTAATAACCATTTAGCAATGTCTGATTTTGATGGGGGCTTACTCGGGCATAATAGAATAGAACTACAAAGCGAGAATAGACCGACTTGATGCTCCACTAAATCAGAGGAAACCTTCAGGCATACCTTGTTTCCCCTTGTTTACGGTCTCTTAGGTCATCCGCCAACTCTCTCAGCTAACCACCTAGGCGCTACCCTCTTCCGCTCTCTCTTCTCCTCCTACTGATCATGCACCCGCTTCATTTCTTTGGTATTTTCCACCCCCAATCTCCCCATCCTCCTTCTTGTTCTTGCAAATCCGTCATCCAAGTTGCCTCCATGCATGCAAACCGTCAACACGTTACCGTACTGAAGCATACGCCTCACACACGTAAAGTGCACATGTCGAAACCCCTCTCGACTCAATGATAACTCATCGCCATCACCTCCCCTTTCTCCTTCGTCCTCCTATATTTAAAAAGCTTTAAGCTATCTACTCTAAAACTATTTATTCATTAAAATCTATTTACGCTTTATATTTAAAAAGTTTTAATCTATATACTCTAAAAACATTTATTCATTAAAAGCTGTTAAGGCTTCCAAGCTTTACAAGCTTCAAACTTTTAAAAGCTCTATATTAAAATTTTAAAAGTATTCTAACACTTCACGAATACCCAAGCTTTGTAAAGATATTATACCTTTAACGTTTTAAAATTTTCCAAGCTTATAACCTTTTAAAGTTTTAGAAGCTTTACATTTAATAAGCTTATAAAATTTATCCTTTACAAAACTCTCGAGTTTCTAGAGGTCTTTTCTTTTTGCTCAAAGAGTACACCAAGGTACAAAACTTCAAAAGGGTTGCTTTTTGGAAATTGAGCATCAAGGGCTACAAGCAAGAAGAGAATTTCAAATGTTTTTGTCAAGGTTTGCTTTTTACAGATTTCATCAAGGCTTACTTTTTGCACAAGTCAACTATGAGGATGATGACTTCTCTCTCGAGCAAGAGGGTAATTCTAAACATGAAGGTATTTTTTATGATCTAGGTATAATTAAACCTATTGAAAATAAAGTTTCACCTCATATGCTTCTAAAAATAAAAGGATAAATTAAGGACAAGGAAGTAACCTATGGTAAAATTTCAAAATTGGAAAGTAAGCTGAACTGACCCAAAAATGGTCAAAAATTGACCAAACTGATCTGGAAAATTTTAGAATCAGTTTGCTTGGTTAGAGGCTCACTTTTTCTTATAAATAGAAGCCTCCTCCTTTGTAAAAGCTTAATGGTGTTTATGCACTATTACTCTACCCCTATCCTGAGCCATTTAACATTGAATTTCTTGATAATTCAATTGTTTTTGGCCTAATCCTCTCCAAAGTGATTTGGTGGCCACTCTTGCTTCAAACAAGAGTGGAACCCTCAATCCCTCAAGCCAAAGGAAAGCTTACAAGCTCCATGTAAGCTAATTTCTTACTCATTTTGGATTTTAAATCTATGGTTCTCTTAATTTTTATGCTTTGCAAATGTTGAATCAAATTCTAATGCTATGCCTTGATGAAAAGGCCACCCCCTTCTCTTCTTTACATTTCAGTCTTTCTTAATCCTAGATAGATTAATTAAAAGATTGATTAAACTCTTTTTATTTTTTACTTTCTTAATTTTAGAAAATAATGTAGATTAGAGTTCTTGGAATCTAAATTGGGTTAATTTAAGTCAAAATTAGAATGCTAAAAATGAGAAATGGTCAGCCATACAAAGGAGGTTATGGCAAAATTTTCCAGAATTTTATAGAAAAGAAAGTTTATTTTTATGTTATTCCAAAAGAGTATTTCCCCACATTTTTGCATCTAAACGAAATATTCTAATTACTCCATGTACATATTCACTTATGAATATGCATGGATATCACTGATATTAATTATTAAATTTGATTTTATGCATAGAAAGATGCAGAAAGAAATTTTTTTATTTCAAAAGTGTTATTCTCATTAAATTTGATTTTATGCATAGAAAGATGTATAAAGAAATTTATTTTTATTTCAAAAGTGTTATTCTCATTAAATTTAATTTTATGCATAGAAATATGCATAAAGAAATTTATTTTTATTTCAAAAGTGTTATTCTCATTAAATTTGATATTTTGCATAGAAAGATGCATAAAGAAATTTATTTTTATTTCAAAAGTGTTATTCTCATTAAATTTGATTTTATGCATATAGAAAGATGCGTAAAGGTTTTATTATTTTATCAAAATTAGAATCCTTTTAAATGCTATGAGTATTTGATATGTGAATGATTAAAACTCTAAGGGAGAAATTTCTATCGTTTTATATTCACTGTAGAAAGAAAATTCAGGAGAGCAATCGAGATTGAAATATTCAGATAAACAATTAATTTATTTCTCATTGGAATTCGTAGATCAGGTAAGTGAATATTCAAAGAAAGAAATTCACTAAAATAGTAACTGAATTATCAAACCTTTTTGAGAAAGATAGTTCAAGAAAAATCTTATCCAACTCGAACTTTGTGAATCAGACTATGACCAAGACCAAACCCTTTTGTCAGCTTATAGGAAAGAAGGTGTGACCAGTTTTAAAAATACACTCAAAACTCCGCCAAATCTGAAACTAAGTTTGAGACCCTTCATATTGATCTGTGGATCATGGTTATAGAATTCAAGGAATTCTAGTATGAAATTTAGAATTCCGATCAAGGAGTTTTGGAGATACTAATTCAAGAAATACTCCTTGTTTTCAAAAGAAAATCAAACTGAAAACTTGCTTTAGAAACCCTATTTTCTATAAGGAACGTCTTACGCCAGAATGGATGTGATATGAATAGAGGTGATGAGATGTGAGGTGAATAGATGTGATGAGATGTGATGTGAATCTGATAAATGTAAATGAATGGATGGATGGATGCGATGTGATGAGATATGATGAGATGTGACGTGAATAGATGTGATGAGATGTCATGTGAATCAAGATGTAAATGAATGGTATGGGTTGTGAGTGGATTATATGTGAAGAATGAATGTGAACTCGGGTTCCTTATAGTCTGGTGAACCCAACTGAATCCTGGGATAAAGATCCCTTATATAGAACTCATCATCAAATAACAATTCTTTCAGATCATATTATTCATATCTTTATCACAATAATGGTCCATTAGACCAAAATTTCCATCTAAACATTCCTCCATGGGAGTTTCAATTATACAGGTTTTTAATTTGTCATCCCTTAACTTGATTCACTGAGTCAAGTGTTAACAGTAGCAATCCGTCACAACACAATCCACTAATCTCATAGGGATTTTTTGAAGTCATTATCATCATTCCAGTTACGAACATCATCACACGGACTCGTTCCATTCATCTTCATTATGGTTTTGCTCAGCTTATCGCTTTTCAACCAAAACTCACGAATCATCATTTTTCAATCAAAATCCAAATCAACTCATCAATTCTCAACCAAATTTTTTAAAATCATATCAACCACATTCGAATTCATCATCTAGATAGTATTTTTGCTTATAATTTCAAGTCTTAGATTTACTTGTATATACTGCCAGTAAAGAGCTGCAGTTATACCCTCGGTATATACAAGTAGTCACAGTCCTTGGAATTATAAGGTATATACCATCATGTCTAGGCCTCAAGCAAATGAGAGATTCCATAGAATTGTGGTACTTTCATTTGAAGACCCAATTAGTAATTTATGAATTCCAGTCTGAATATCAATTTGTATGAATTTCATCACACAATTACAACCTTTTACTACTACTTCATAAATTTTTGACATTTTTGCCTTCTTGGTTTATCTACATTAGCCAAATTGCTCTGATACCAGCTGAAAGATCCCTATCCCCACCGCGCAACGAATTCGTGGGTGCTAGCAACGAAAGTAGCACTTCTTGCGTGGGACAGGGTCCCTCACTTGGGGCCTCGCCGATCCACAGATATCTGGACAAGAGACTAATCCATTGGTTCTTCCAAAACCAAACTCGAAAATACTTCCCTCGCCGCTCGGAAAGCACGACAGATTCCTCCAAGATAATTTTACTCTAATGTAGTCAAAAGCCTTAACTAACTGAACTAATTTGACCAAACCCGTAAGTGTCAGATCAAGGAAAAGATTGCACTTGGATCAAAGAGACCAATGTTTTTTTCCTCATTGAGAGGCGCACAGCCATTGATTCTTTTCCATAGAACAATTTTTATTCGGGATTTACTTCATCTATCGTACCATAACAGAATTGAGTCTCATTTTAGGGATCCATCAAAACAGCCTAACCCCATCCATTTATGTGGGTTAGCCAACTGCCCAACCACTGTAGTGATGGGATCCATTTAAGAATTTGATTAGGTTTTGTCCCGGGTACTAGGGAAAAGAGTTCCCAAACCCCCTAGCCAGATATTCATGCAAACTTGAAACTAGTCACACCACTTACACACCCAATATGAAATTACCTTTTTCACAGAATTAGCTGTCTTTAAAACAATCATTTAATGAAACCATAGTGTCATTGATCATAATCCTCCAAAATATCCGATTGAATCCTAATTTCTAATTTTTCCTTCATTAGTGTTTCTATGGCATCATTGGGGGCAACCAGAACGCTCACTACCTGACCACTCAGGGGCCTTTTCCATAGTTCCTAGCTCATAATAACGGATAATATTTTCACTTGTAAAAATCAAAATGGAATCTCCGTTGCAGATCAGCAAGATCAACAACAGAGCCATATAAAAGAACAATGGACTCATCCATTGAGGACAAGCGCATCAATCAACCACGTCCATGCCCGAATTCAGAAAACAACTCTTACTCCTTGTTCCAATATCTTCCCCGATGCACGTATGGGTATCTTTGGCGACCTAGAGCCCGAGCATCGTATGGTCAACACCATCTAGGATCCATGCATATTCATAGGTGACAATGTACATGACATCATATCTCAACCATTCATTCACATCTATCTGATTTTCTCATCACATCTATTCACCTCACATCTCATCACCTCTATTCACATCACATCCATCCATCCATTCATTCACAGGTATCTGTTTCTCATCACATCTCATTACATCTATTCACATCATATCTATCACATCTATTCATAGAATTTAAGAGAATTCTAATTTTGATATAAAGATTCTTTATGCATCTATTTATGCATAAAATTTGATTTTAATGAGAATAGCACTTTTGAAATAAAAATAAATCCTTTATGCATCTTTCTATGCATAAAATCAATTTTAATGAGAATAACACTTTTGAAATAAAAATAAATCCTTTCTGCATCTTTCTATGCATAAAATCAATTTTAATGAGAATAACACTTTTGAAATAAAAATAAATCCTTTATGCATCTTTCTATGCATAAAATCAAATTTAATGAAAATAACACTTTTATAATAAAACAATTTTCATTATGCATCTTTCTATGCATAGAAATTAAATTTAATGAAAATAACACTTTTATAATACAACAATTTCCATTATGCATCTTTCTATGCATAGAAATCAATTCTAATAATTAATATCAATGATATCCATGCATATTCATAGGTGAATATGTACATAGAGTAATTAGAATATTTCTTTTAGAATGCACAAACGGTGGGAATTACTCTTTTGGAATAACATAAAAACAAACTTTTATTTCCACGAAATTCTAGAAAATTTTACCATAACCTCCTTTGTATGGTTTACCATTTCTCAATTTTATCATTCTAATTTCAATTAACCTAATTTAAGTTAAAATTAGAATTTTCAGAATTCAAGAGAGTAAACAATAAGAAAAGTTTAATTAATCATTCAACTAATCTTTCTAGGATTAAAAAATGCTGAACTGTAAAGAAAAGAAGGGGGTGGCCTTTTCCTCAAAGGCATAGCATTTGAATTTAATTCAAGCAACTGTAAAACAAGAAAATCAAGAAAACCATAGATTTAAAATTAAAAAAGTAAGAAAATTTAGCTTACATGGAGTTGTAAGCTTTCCTTTGGCTTGAGGGATTGAGGGTTCTACTCTTGTTTGAAGCAAGAGTGGCCACCAATTTCTTTGGAGAGGATTAGGCCAAAAACAATTGAATTATTAAAAAAAATCAATGTAAGGACAGGAGCAGAGTAACAGTGCATAAACACCATTAAGCTTTTACAAAGGGGGAGGCTTCTATTTATAGGAAAAAGTGAGCCTCTAACCAAGCAAACTGATTCTAGAATTTTCCAGATGAGTTTGGTCAATTTTTGACCTTTTTGGGTCAGTTTAGCTTACTTTTTGGATCTAGTTCAAATAGGAGAGAGGAGAGATGAAAATATCTCATTATTTTTTAGTTTGAAACTCCTCCACACATGTGAAATAGGTGCCTCCTTCATGAGGGGAGATCCCCACACTGAGGTGTCAAAAATGCACAATTTCCTCTAAATATCTCTTCTTTTTTAACTAATAAACCTTGTACTTAGTCAACTCTTCATCTTATGTGAGCATTTACTCATTTTTGGGGGGTTTTTCTTTTATTCTTCAATTTATCTCCTCCCTACATTTGGATTAATCTTATTGGTCCATAGGAATCTTAATTAGACCATAATCTAAAAATTTCTAAAAATCTGGACCCTTAGGTTAAGGTCCTTTATACCTATTTTTAATTAATTCCAATTGCACATTGGAAAGTTGTTTTTGAATTTCTTTTTCAAAGGAAAAAATTTTAGACACTAGGAGGATTTTATATCCAAAAATATCTCAATTTTGAGTTACCTCCCTCTAGACATTTTCTCTCTCCAGGCCAAAACAGGGTAAAATAGGATCCTTCTTTTCTTCCTGAGAGGGGAATGATTATAAGATCAAAAGGGGAGGTTCTTACACCTGCACACCTCAAAAGCTAGAGGGAGGAATCCTACATCCTACCCCACTTAAAAAACACGAGATGTCCTCATATCTCGCAAACTAGAGGACAACTCTTTCCCTTAAATCCAACTGATTCTGGGGTTCTTTATAGTCTGGTGAACCCAACAGAATCCTAGGATAAATATCCCTTATATAGAACTCATCATCAAATAACAATTCTTTCAAATCATATCATTCATATCTTTATCACAATAATGGTCCATTAGACCAAAATTTCCATCTGAACATTCCTCCATGGGAATTTCAATTATACAGGTTTTTCATTTGTCATCCCTTAACTTGATTCATTGAGTCAAGTGTTAACAGTAGCAATCTGTCAACACAATCCACTAATCTCATAGGTGATTTTCTAAAGTCATTATCTTCATTCCAGTTACGAACATCATCACAGGGACTCAGTCCATTCATCCTCATTGTGGTTTTGCTCAGCTTATCGCTTTTCAACCAAAACTCAGGAATCATCATTTTTCAATTAGAATCCAAATCAACTCATCAATTCTCAACCAGAGTTTTAAAATCATATCAACCACATTCGAATTCATCATCTGGATAGTATTTTTGCTTATAATTTCAAGTCTTAGATTTACTCGTATATACTGCCAGTAAAGAGATACAGTTATACCCTCGGTATATACGAGTAGTCTCACGGTCCTTGGAATTATAAGGTATATACCATCATGTGTCTAGGCCTCAAGAAAATAAGAGATTCCATAGAATTGTGGTACTTCCATCTAAAGACCCAATTACTAATTTATGAATTCCAGTCTGAATATCAATTTGTATAAATTTTATCACACAATTACCTTTTACTGCTACTTCATAAATTTTTGACATTTTTGGCTTCTTGGTTGATCCACATTAGCCAAATTGCTCTGATACCAGCTAAAAGATCCCTATCCCCACTGCGCAACGAATTCACGGGTGCTAGCAGTGGAAGTAGCACTTCTTGTGCGGGGCAGGGTCCCTCACTTGGGGCCTCGCCCATAGATATCTAGACAAGAGACTAATCCATTGGTTCTTCCAAAATTGAACCCCAAAAAACTTCCCTCGCCCGGAAAGCACGGCTGATTCCTCTAGTATAATTTTAATCTAACGTTGTCAAAAGCCTTAACTAACTCAACTAATTTGACTGAACCCGTAAGTCCCATAGTCAGATCAAGGAAAAGATTGCACTTGGATCATAGTGACCAATGCTTTTTTCCTCATTGAGAGACACAGCCATTGATTCTTTTCCATAGAACAATTTTTATCCGGGATTTACTTCATCTATCGTACCATAACAGAATTGAGTCTCATTTTAGGAATCCATCAGTCCAGCCTAACCCCATCCATTCCCGTGGATTAGCCAACTGCCCAACCACTGTAGTGATGGGATCTATTTAAGAATTTGATTAGGTTTTGTCCTGGGTACCAGGAAAAAGATTTCCCAGACCCCCTCGCCGGATATTCATGCAAACTTGAAACTAGTCACACCACTTACACACCTAATATGAAATTGCCTTTTTCACAGAATCAGCTGTCTTTAAAACAATCATTTAATGAAACCATAGTGTCACTGATCATAATCCTCCAAAATATCCGCTTGAATCCTAATTTCCAATTTTTCCTTCATCGGTGTACCTATGGCATCATTGGCAACCAGAACGCTCACCACCTGACCACTCAGGGGCCTTTTCGATAGTTCCTAGCTCATAATAACCGGCAATATTTTCACTTGTAAAAATCAAAATGGAATCTCCGTTGAAGATCAGCAAGATCGACAACAGATCCATATAAAAGAACCATGGACTCATCCGTTGACCAGAGCTAAGTCAATCAACCACATCCATGCCCGAATTCAGAAAACAACTCTTACTCCTTGTTCCAATATCTTCCCCGATGCACGTATGGGTATCTTTGGCGACCTAGAGGCCGAGCATCGTTTGGTCAGCACCCTCTGATTTAAAATTTTAAAAAAAGAAAAATTTAGCTTACATGGAGTTGTAAGCTTTCCTTTGGCTTGAGGGATTGAGGGTTCTACTCTTGTTTGAAGCAAGAGTGGCCACCAATTTCTTTGGAGAGGATTAGGCCAAAAACAATTGAATTATTTAAAAAAATCACTATAAATGGCTCATGACATGAGCAGAGTAACAGTGCATAAAACCATTAAGCTTTTACAAAGGGGAAGGCTTCTATTTATAGGAAAAAGTGAGCCTCTAACCAAGCAAACTGATTCTAGAATTTTCGAGATGAGTTTGGTCAATTTTTGACCATTTTTGGGTCAGTTTAGCTTACTTTTTGGATCTAGTTGAAACAAGAGAGAGGAGAGATGAAAATATCTCATTATTTTTTAGTTTGAAACTCCTCCACACATGTGAAATAGGTGCCTCCTTCATGAGGGGAGATCCCCACACTGAGGTGTCAAAAATTCATCATTTTCTCTAAATATCTTTTCTTTTTTAACTAATAAACCTTGTACTTAGTCAACTCTTCATCTTATATGAGCATTTACTCATTTTTGGGGGGTTTTTCTTTTATTCTTCAATTTATCTCGTCCTTACATTTGGATTAATCTTATTGGTCCATAGGAACCTTAATTGGACCATAATCTAACAATTTCTAAAAATCTGCACCCTTAGGTTAACGTCCTTTATACCTATTTTTAATTAATTCCAATTGCACATTGGAAAGTTGTTTTGAATTTCTTTTTCAAGGGAAATCATTTTAGACACTAGGAGGATTTTATATCCAAAAATATCTCAATTTTGAATTACCTCCCTCTAGACATTTTCTCTCTCTAGGCCAAAACAGGGTAAAATAGTATCTTTCTTTTATTCCTGACAGGGGAATGATTATAAGATCAGAAGGGGAGGTTCTTACACCTGCACACCTCAAAAGTTGGAGGGAGGAATCGTACATCCTAC
This sequence comes from Cibotium barometz, assembly GCF_041138505.1. NCBI lineage: Eukaryota > Viridiplantae > Streptophyta > Polypodiopsida > Cyatheales > Cibotiaceae > Cibotium > Cibotium barometz. The sequence goes on along the minus strand of NC_141066.1, from coordinate 14,025,907 downwards.
CCCACTTAAAAAACACGAGATGTCCTCATCTCGCAAACTACAACTCTTTCCCTTAAAATCCAACTGATTCTGGGGTTCCTTATATTCTTGTGAACCCAACAGAATCCTAGGATAAATATCTCTTATATAGAACTCATCATCACATAACAATTCTTTCAGATCATATCATTCATATCTTTATCACAATAATGAACCATTAGACCAAAATTTCCATCTGAACATTCCTCCAAGGGAATTTCAATTATACAGGTTTTTAATTTGTCATCCCTTAACTTGATTCACTGAGTCAAGTGTTAACAGTAGCAATCTATCAACACAATCCACTAATCTCATAGTGATTTTCTGAAGTCAATCATCATTCCAGTTACGAACATCGTCACAGGGACTCGTTCCATTCATCTTCATTCCAGTTAACGAACATCATCACAGGGACTCATTCCATTCCAGTTACGAACATCATCACAGGGACTCGTTCCATTCATCTTCATAGTGGTTTTGCTCAGCTTATCGCTTTTCAAGCAAAACTCACGAATCATCATTTTTCCATCAGAATCCAAATCAACTCATCAATTCTCAACCAGAGTTTTTAAAATCATATCAACCACATTCGAATTCATCATCTAGAGAGTATTTTTGCTTATAATTTCAAGTCTTAGATTTACTCGTATATACTGCCAGTATAGAGTTGCAGTTATACCCTTGGTATATACGAGTAGTCTTCACGGTCCTTGGAATTATAAGGTATATACCATCATTTCTAGGCCTCAAGCAAATCAGAGATTCCATAGAATTGTGGTACTTCCATCTGAAGACCCAATTACTAATTTATGAATTCCAGTCTGAATATCAATTTGCATGAATTTCATCACACAATTACAACCTTTTACTGTTACTTCATAAATTTTTTACATTTTTAGCTTCTTGGTTGATCCACATTAGCCAAATTGTTCTGATACCAGCTGAAAGATCCCTATCCCCACCGTGCAACAAATTCAGGGGTGCTAGCAGCAGAAGTAGCACTTCTTGCACGGGGCAGGATCCCTCACTTGGGGCCTTGCCCACCACAGATATCCGGACAAGAGACTAATCCATCGGTTTTTCCAAAACCAAACCCCAAAAAACTTCCCTTGCCCAGAAAGCACGGCCGATTCCTTCAGGATAATTGTACTCTAACGTTGTCAAAAGCCTTAACTAACTGAACTGATGTGACCGAACCCGTAAGTCCCATAGTTAGATCAAGGAAAAGATTGCACTTGGATCATAGAGACCAACGCTTTTTCCTCATTGAGAGGCACAGTCCCGTTCATTCTTTTCCATAGAACAATTTTTATCCAGGATTTACTTCATCTATCGTACCATAACAGAATTGAGTCTCATTTTACGGATCCATCAGTCCAGCCTAACCCCATCCATTCCCGTGGGTTAGCCAACTGCCCAACCACTGTAGTGATGGGATCCATTTAAGAATTTGATTAGGTTTTGTCACGGGTACCAGAGAAAAGAGTTCCCATACCCCCTAGCCGGATATTCATGCAAACTTGAAACTAGTCACACCACTTACACACCTAATATGAAATTGCCTTTTTCACAAAATGAGCTGTCTTTAAAACAATCATTTAATGAAACCATAGTGTCACTGATGATCATAATCCTCCAAAATATCTACCTCAATCCTAATTTCTAATTTTTCCTTCATCGATATACCTATGGCATCATTGGCAACCAGAACGCTCACCACCTGACCACTAAGGGGCCTTTTCGATAGTTCCTAGGCTCATAATAACCGGCAATATTTTCACTTGTAAAAATCAAAATGGAATCTCCATTGAAGATCAGCAAGATCAACAACAAATCCATATAATAGAACCATGGATTTATCCGTTTGAGGACCCACAAGGTCAATCAACCACATCCATGCCCAAATTCAGGAAACAACTCTTACTCCTTGTTCTAATATATTCCCCGATGCACGTATGGGTATCTTCGGCGACCTAGAGCCCGAGCATCGTATGGTCAGCACCCTCTAGGTTTCTTCGTAGGTCACCTAGCGCTTCACTCATAGGCCACTTCCTTGGTCCCTCATCCACTGTGCCGAAAGCTCACCATTTAAATCGAATCGAGGCTCGTCAAGACCTCGGCCGACCTTGCTACGCGAGATATACTCCATTGACTCTCCATCAGCTGTTGCAACTTTATCAGATTAGGTCTCCACGACCTCATTCACAAGACGATCAAAATGCTTCCCTAGCATTCTTGACATAAAACAATCATTTAAAAACAGGTCATAAATATAGTTTCTATAACAAACTCTCATCTTTCCACATTGTTCCACATCAATCCACATTATTAAAATCTCATCCATTTCATATGTATTCCCATTCTCATCCAATCACATCATTTTCATCTCATCACATCTTTCCTCATTTATCCTCATCAAATCTCATCCACTCGCATCTACCCAATCTCTACGTCTCATCACATCACATTCATTCACATCTCATCCATTCATATCTACCCCGATCCACATCACATCCATTTCACCTCACATCTCATTCATTCACATCCCATATCATTCACTCACATCTATCCCGATTCATATCACATCCATTTCACTTCACATCTCATCCATTCACATCCCATATCATTCATTCACATCTCGATTCACATGACATCACATCTCATTTATTCACATCACATTCACTCATATCCATCACAATCACCATCCCATCACATACTTAACATCACATCACATCTATCCACATCATATCTCATTCATACACATCTCATCTTATTCATCCACATCTGTCCAATCGTTCACATGTACGACTACCACATCTATTCATACATTCATATCTATCACTTCACATCCACATATATTTATGTCACATCACATCTCTTTACATCACATCACATTCTTTCACATACACATACACATCCACATCACATTCTTTCACATACACATCCACATCCATTCTTTCACATATACATCCACATCCATTCTTTCACATACATATCCACATCCATTCTTTCACATACATATCCACATCCATTCTTTCACATACATCCACGTCCATTCTTTCACATACATATCCACATCCATTCTTTCACATACATCCACGTCCATTCTTCACATACATAACCACATCCATTCTTTCACATACACATTCGCATCCATTCTTCACATATACATTTAGATCCATTCTTTGCATATACATTCACGTCCATTCTCCACTTATACATTCACATCCATTTTCATCACATATCATCCACTCATATCTCATATTATTCATTTACATCCTGATTCACATGACATCACATCTCAACCATTCATTCACATCTATCTGATTCTTATCACATCTATTCACCTCACATCTCATCACCTCTATTCACATCACATCCATCCATCCATTCATTCACACCTATCTGTTTCTCATCACATCGCATTACATCTATTCACATCATATCTATCACATCTATTCATAGAATTTAAGAGAATTCTAATTTTGATATAAAGATTCTTTATGCATAAAAATTTACTTTAATGAGAATAACACTTTTGAAATAAAAATAAATCCTTTATGCATCTTTCTATGCATAAAATCAATTTTAATGAGAATAACACTTTTGAAATAAAAATAAATCCTTTATGCATCTTTCTATGCATAAAATCAATTTTAATGAGAATAACACTTTTGAAATAAAAATAAATCCTTTATGCATCTTTCTATGCATAAAATCAAATTTAATGAAAATAACACTTTTATAAAAAAATTTTCCATTATGCAACTTCTATGCATAGAAATTAAATTTAATGAAAATAACACTTTTATAATACAACAATTTCCATTATGCATCTTTCTATGCATAGAAATCAATTCTAATAATTAATATTAGTGATATCCATGCATATTCATAGGTGAATATGTACATGGAGTAATTAGAATATTTCTTTTAGAATGCACAAACGGTGGGAATTACTCTTTTGGAATAACATAAAAATAAACTTTCTTTTCCATGAAATTCTGGAAAATTTTGCCATAACCTCCTTTGTATGGTTTACCATTTCTCATTTTTATCATTCTAATTTCAATTAACCCAATTTAAGTTGAAATTAAAATTTTCAGAATTCAAGAGAGTAAGCAATAAGAAAAGTTTAATTAATCATTGAACTAATCTTTCTAGGATTAAGAAAGGCTGAATTGTAAAGAAAAGAAGGGGGTGGCCTTTTCCTCAAAGGCATAGCATTTGAATTTAATTCAAGCAACTATAAAACAAGAAAATCAAGAAAACCATAGATTTGAAATTAAAAAAGTAAGAAAATTTACCTTACATGGAGTTGTAAGCTTTCCTTTGGCTTGAGGGATTAAGGGTTCTACTCTTGGCCACCAATTTCTTTGGACAGGATTAGGCCAAAAACAATTGAATTATTAAAAAAATTCAATGTAAATGGCTCACGACAGTAGAAGAGTAACCGTGCATAAACACCATTAAGCTTTTACAAAGGGGGAGGCTTCTATTTATAGGAAAAAGTGAGCCTCTATCCAGCAAAGTGATTCTAGAATTTTCCATATGAGTTTGGTCAATTTTTGGCCATTTTTGGGTCAGTTTAGCTTACTTTTTGGATCTAGTTGAAACAGGAGAACAAGAGAGAGGAGAGATGAAAATATCTCATTATTTTTTAGTTTGAAACTCCTCCACACATGTGAAATAGGTGCCTCCTTTATAAGGGGAGATCCCCACACTGAGGTATCAAAAATGCATCATTACCTCTAAATATCTCTTCTTTTTTAACTAATAAACCTTGTACTTAGTCAACTCTTCATCTTATGTGAGCGTTTACTCATTTTTGGAGGGTTTTTCTTTTATTCTTCAATTTATCTCCTCCCTACATTTGGATTAATCTTATTGGTCCATAGGAATCTTAATTGGACCATAATCTAAAATTTTTAAAAATCTGGACCCTTATGTTAAGGTCCTTCATACCTATTTTTAATTAATTCTAATTGTTTTTGAATTTCTTTTTCAAAGGAAAAAATTTTAGACACTAGGAGGATTTTATATCCAAAAATATCTCAATTTTGAATTACCTCCCTCTAGACATTTTCTCTCTCCAGGCCAAAATAGGGTAAAACAGGATCTTTCTTTTATTCCTGAGAGGGGAATGATTATAAGATCTGAAGGGGAGGTTCTTACACCTGCACACCTCAAAAGCTGGAGGGAGAAATCATACATCCTACCCCACTTAAAAAACACGAGATGTCCTCATATCTCGCAAACTAGAGGACAACTCTTTCCCTTAAGATCCAACTGATTTTGGGGTTCCTTATAGTCTGGTGAACCCAACAGAATCCTGGGATAAAGATCCCTTATATAGAACTCATCATCAGATAACAATTCTTTCAGATAATTTATATCATTCATATCTTTATCACAATAATGGTCCATTAGACCAAAATTTCCATCTGAACATTCCTCCATGGGAATTTCAATTATACAGGTTTTTCATTTGTCATCCCTTAACTTGATTCACTGAGTCAAGTGTTAACAGTAGCAATCTGTCAACACAATCCACTAATCTCATAGGTGATTTTCTGAAGTCATTATCATCATTCCAGTTACGAACATCATCACAGGGACTCATTCCATTCATCTTCATTGTGGTTTTGCTCAGCTTATCGCTTTTCAACCAAAACTCAAGAAACATCATTTTTCAATCAGAATCCAAATCAACTCATCAATTCTCAACCATAGTTTTTAAAATCATATCAACCACATTGAAATTCATCATCTGGATAGTATTTTTGCTTATAATTTCAAGTCTTAGATTTACTCGTATATACTGCCAGTAAAGAGCTGCAGTTATACCCTCAGTATATACGAGTAAACACGGTCCTTGGAATTATAAGGTATATACCATCATGTCTAGGCCTCAAGCAAATTAGAGATTCCATAGAATTGTGGTACTTCCATCTAAAGACCCAATTACTAATTTATGAATTCCAGTCTGAATATCAATTTGTATGAATTTCATCACACAATTACAACCTTTTACTGCTACTTCATAAATTTTTGACATTTTTGGCTTCTTGGTTGATCCACATTAGCCAAATTGCTCTGATACCAGCTGAAAGATCCCTATCCCCACCGCGTAACGAATTCAGGGGTGCGAGCAGTGGAAGTAGCACTTCTTGCCCGGGGCAGGGTCCCTCACTTGGGGCCTCGCCCCACAGATATCTAGACAAGAGACTAATCCATCGGTTCTTCCAAAACTGAACACCAAAAAACTTCCCTCGCCCAGAAAGCACGGTCAATTCCTCCAAGTTAATTTTACTCTAACGTAGTCAAAAGCCTTAACTAACTGAACTGATCTGACCGAACCCGTAAAGTCCCATAGTCAGATCAAGGAAAAGATCGCACTTGGATCATAGAGACCAACGCTTTTTTCCTCATTGAGAGGAACAGCCGTTGATTCTTTTCCATAGAACAATTTTTATCCAGGATTTACTTTCGATCTATCGTACCATAACAAAATTGAGTCTCATTTTAGGGATCCATCAGTCCAGCCTAACCCCATCCATTCCCGTGGGTTAGCCAACTGCCCAACCACTGTAGTGATGGGATCTATTTAAGAATTTGATTAGGTTTTGTCCTGGGTACCAGGGAAAAGAGTTCCCAGACCCCCTAGCCGGATATTCATGCAAACTTGAAACTAGTCACACCACTTACACACCCAATATGAAATTGCCTTTTTCACAGAATCAGCTGTCTTTAAAACAATCATTTAATGAAACCATAGTGTCACTGATCATAATCCTCCAAAATATCCGCTTGAATCCTAATTTCCAATTTTTCCTTCATCGGTGTACCTATGGCATCATTGGCAACCAGAACGCTCACCACCTGACCACTCAGGGGCCTTTTCGATAGTTCCTAGCTCATAATAACCGGCAATATTTTCACTTGTAAAAATCAAAATGGAATCTCCATTGAAGATTAGCAAGATCAACAACAGATCCATATAAAAGAACTATGGACTCATCCATTGAGGACCAGCAAGGTCAATCAACCACATCCATGCCCGAATTCAGAAAACAACTCTTACTCCTTGTTCCAATATCTTCCCCGACGCACATATGGGTATCTTCGGTGACCTAGAGCCCGAGCATCGTATGGTCAGCACCCTCTAGGATTCTTCGCAGGTCACCTAACGCTTCACTCATAGGCTGCTCCCTTGGTCCCTCATCCACCGTACTGGAAGCTCACCATTTAAATCGAATCGAGGCTGGTCAAGACCTCGGCCAACCTTGCTACGCGAGATGTACTCCATTGACTCTCCGTCAGCTATTGCAACTTTATTAGATTAGGTCTCCCCACGACCTTATTCACAAGACGGTCAAAATGCTTCCCCAGCATTCTTGACATAAAATAGTCATTTAAAAACAGGTCATAAATACAGTTTTTATAACGAACTCTCATCTCTCCACATTGTTCCACATCAATCCACATTATTAAAATCTCATCCATTTCATATGTATTCCCATTCTCATCCAATCACATCATTTTCATCTCATCACATCTTTCCTCATTTATCCTCATCAGATCTCATCCACTCGCATCTACCCAATCTCCACGTCTCATCACATCACATTCATTCACATCTCATCAATTCATATCTACACCGATCCACATCACATCCATTTCACCTCACATCTCATTCATTCACATCTATCCCGATTTATATCACATCCATTCATTCACATCCCATATCATTCATTCACATCTATCCCGATTTATATCACATCCATTTCACTTCACATCTCATCCATTCACATCCCATATCATTCATTCACATCTCGATTCACATGACATCACATCTCATTTATTCACATCACATTCACTCATATCCAACACATTCATTCTCATCACCATCCCATCACATACTTAACATCACATCACATCTATCCACATCATATCTCATTCATACACATCTCATCTTATTCATCCACATCCATCCAATCGTTCACATGTACGACTTCCCACATCTATTCAAACATTCATATCTGTCACTTCACATCCACATATATTTATGTCACATCACATCTCTTTACATCACATCACATTCTTTCACATACATATCCACATCCATTCTTTCACATATACATCCACATCGATTCTTTCACATACATATCCACATCCATTCTTTCACATACATCCACGTCCATTCTTTCACATACATATCCACATCTATTCTTTCACATACATATCCACATCCATTCTTTCACATACATCCACATCCATTCTTCACATACAAAACCACATCCATTCTTTCACATACACATTCGCATCCATTCTTCACATATACATTCATATCCATTCTTCACATATACATTCACATCCACTCTGCACTTATACATTCACATCCATTTTCATCACATATCATCCACTCATATCCCATATTATTCATACATCCTGATTCACATGACATCACATCTCAACAATTCATTCACATCTATCTGATTCTCATCACATCTATTCACCTCACATCTCATCACCTCTATTCACATCACATCCATCCATCCATTCATTCACACCTACATGTTTCTCATCACATCTCATTACATCTATTCACATCATATCTATCATATCTATTCATAGAATTTAAGAGAATTCTAATTTTGATATAAAGATTCTTTATGCATCTATTTATGCATAAAAATCGACTTTAATGAGAATAACACTTTTGAAGTAAAAATAAATCCTTTATGCATCTTTCTATGCATAAAATCAATTTTAATGAGAATAACCTTTTGAAATAAAAATAAATCCTTTATGCATCTTTCTATGCATAAAATCAATTTTAATGAGAATAACACTTTTGAAATAAAAATAAATCCTTTATGCATCTTTCTATGCATAAAATCAAATTTAATGAAAATAACATTTTTATAAAGAAACAATTTCCATTATGCATCTTTCTATGCATAGAAATTAAATTTAATGAAAATAACACTTTTATAATAAAATAATTTCCATTATGCATCTTTCTATGCATAAAAATCAATTCTAATAATTAATATCAATGATATCCATGCATATTCATAGGTGAATATGTACATGGAGTAATTAGAAAATTTCTTTTAGAATGCACAAACGGTGGGAATTACTCTTTTGGAATAACATAAAAACAAACTTTCTTTTCCACAAAAATCTGGAAAATTTTGCCATAACCTCCTTTGTATGGCTGACCATTTCTCATTTTTATCATTCTAATTTCAACTTAAATTAACCCAATCTAGATGTATAAGACTCTAATCTACTCAATTTTCAGAATTCAAGAGAGTAAGCAATAAGAAAAGTTTAATTAATCATTCAACTAATCTTTCTAGTATTAAGAAAGGCTGAATTGTAAAGAAAAGAAGGGGGTGGCCTTTTCCTCAAAGGCATAGCATTTGAATTTAATTCAAGCAACTGTAAAACAAGAAAATCAAGAAAACCATAGATTTAAAATTAAAAAAGTAAGAAAATTTAGCTTACATGGAGTTGTAAGCTTTCCTTTGGCTTGAGGGATTGAGGGTTCTACTCTTGTTTGAAGCAAGAGTGGCCACCAATTTCTTTGGAGAGGATTAGGCCAAAAACAATTGAATCATTAAAAAAATTCAATGTAAATGGCATAGTGTCATTGATCATAATCCTCCAAAATATCCGCTTGAATCCTAATTTCTAATTTTTCCTTTATCGGTGTTTCTATGGCATCATTGGGGGCAACCAGAACGCTCACCACTTGACCACTTATTAGGGGCCTTTTTTATAGTTCCTAGCTCATAATAACTGGCAATATTTTCACTTGTAAAAATTAAAATGGAATCTCCATTCAGATCAGCAAGATCAACAACAAATCCATATAATAGAACCATGGACTCATCCGTTTGAGGACCATAGTAAGGTCAATCAACCACATCAATGCCCGAATTCAGAAAACAACTCTTACTCCTTGTTCCAATATCTTCCTCGATGCACGTATGGGTATCTTTGGCAACCTAGAGCCCGAGCATTGTATGGTCAGCACCCTCTAGGATCCATGCATATTCATAGGTGACAATGTACATGGAGTAATTAGAATATTTCTTTTAGAATGCACAAACGGTAGGAATTACTCTTTTGTAATAACATAAAAACAAACTTTCTTTTCTTGGAAAATTTTGCCATAACCTCCTTTGTATGGCTAACCATTTCTTATTTTTATCATTCTAATTTCAACTTAAATTAACCCAATCTAGATGTATACGACTCTAATCTACTCAATTTTCAGAATTCAAGAGAAGTAAACAATAAGAAAAGTTTAATTAATCATTCAACTAATCTTTCTAGGAATAAGAAAGGCTCAATTGTAAAGAAAAGAAGGGGGTGGCCTTTTCCTCAAAGGCATAGCATTTGAATTTAATTCAAGCAACTATAAAACAAGAAAATCAAGAAAACCATAGATTTAAAATTAAAAAAGTAAGAAAATTTAGCTTACATGGAGTTGTAAGCTTTCCTTTGGCTTGAGGGATTGAGGGTTCTACTCTTGTTTGAAGCAAGAGTGGCCACCAATTTCTTTGGAGAGGATTAGGCCAAAAACAATTGAATTATTAAATAAATTCAATGTAAATGGCTCACGAAGGAGCAAAGTAACAGTGCATAAACACCATTAAGCTTTTACAAAGGGGGAGGCTTCTATTTATAGGAAAAAGTGAGCCTCTAACCAAGCAAACTGATTCTGAAATTTTCTAGATGAGTTGGTCAATTTTTGACCATTTTTGGGTCAGTTTAGCTTACTTTTTGGATCTAGTTGAAACAGGAGAGAGGAGAGATGAAAATATCTCATTACTTTTTAGTTTGAAACTCCTCCACACATGTGAAATAGGTGCCTCCTTCACGAGGAGAGATCCCCACACTGAGGTGTCAAAAATGCATCATTTCCTCTAAATATCTCTTCTTTTTTAACTAATAAACCTTATACTTAGTCAACTCTTTATCTTATGTAAGCATTTACTCATTTTTGGGAGGTTTTTCTTTTATTATTCAATTTATCTCCTTCCTACATTTGAATTAATCTTATTAGTCCATAGGAACCTTAATTGGACCATAATCTAAAATTTTTAAAAATCTGGGCCCTTAGGTTAAGGTCCTTTATACCTATTTTTAATTAATTCCAATTGCACATTGAAAAGTTATTTTTGAATTTCTTTTTCAAGGGAAATCATTTTAGACACTAGGAGGATTTTATATCCAAAAATATCTCAATTTTGAATTACCTCCCTCTAGATATTTTCTCTCTCCAAGCCAAAACAGGGTAAAACAGGATCTTTCTTTTATTCCTGAGAGAGGAATGATTATAAGATCAGAAGGAGGTTCTTACACCTGCACACCTCAAGAGTTGGAGGGAGGAATCGTACATCCTACCCCACTTTAAAAACACGAGATGTCCTCATCTCGCAAACTAGAGGACAACTCTTTCCCTTAAGATCCAACTGATTCTGAGGTTCCTTATAGTGTGGTGAACCCAATAGAATCCTGGGATAAAGATCCCTTATATAGAACTCATCATCAGATAACAATTCTTTCAGATCATATCATTCATATCACAATAATGGTCCATTAGACCAAAAATTCCATCTAAACATTCCTCCATGGGAATTTCAATTATACAGGTTTTTCATTTGTCATCCCTTTACTTGATTCAGTGAGTCAAGTGTTAACAGTAGCAATCTCTCAACACAATCTATCAACACAATCCACTAATCTCATAGTGATTTTTTGAAGTCATTATTATCTTTCCAGTTACGAACAGCATCACAGCGACTTGTTCCATTCATCTTCATTGTGGTTTTAATCAGCTTATCGCTTTTCAACCAAAACTCAGGAATCATCATTTTTCAATCAGAATCCAAATCAACTCATCAATTCTCAACCAAAGTTTTTAAAACCATATCAACCACATTCAAATTCATCATCTAGATAGTATTTTTGCTTATAATTTCAAGTCTTAGATTTACTCGTATATACTGCCAGTAAAGAGCTGCAATTATACCCTCGGTATATACGAGTAGTCACGGTCCTTGGAATTATAAGGTATATACCATCATGTCTAGGCCTCAAGCAAATCAGAGATTCCATAGAATTGTGGTTCTTCCATCTGAAGACCCAATTACTAATTTATGAATTCCAGTCTGAATATCAATTTGTATGAATTTCATCACACAATTACGACCTTTTACTGCTACTTCATAAATTTTTGACATTTTTGGCTTCTTGGTTGATCCACATTAGCCAAATTGCTCTGATACCAGCTGAAAGATCCCTATTCCCACTGCGCAACGAATTCAGGGGTGTTAGTAGTGGAAGTAGCACTTCTTGCCCGGGGTAGGGTTCCTCACTTGAGGCCTCGCCCATAGATATCCGGACAAGAGACTAATCCATCGGTTCTTCCAAAACTGAACACCAAAAAACTTCCCTCACCCAGAAAGCACGGCCGATTTCTCCAGGATAATTTTACTCTAACGTAGTCAAAAGCCTTAACTAACTGAACTGATCTGACCGAACCCGTAAAGTCCCATAGTCAGATCAAGGAAAAGATTGTACTTGGATCATAGTGACCAATGCTTTTTTCCTCATTGAGAGGCACAGCCGTTGATTCTTTTCCATAGAACAATTTTTATTCGGGATTTACTTCATCTATCGTACCATAGCATAATTGAGTCTCATTTTAGGGATTTACTTCATCTATCGTACCATAACAGAATTGAGTCTCATTTTAGGGATCCATCAGTCCAGCCTAACCCCATCCATTTCCGTGGGTTAGCCAAGTGCCCAACCACTATAGTGATAGGATCCATTTAAGAATTTGATTAGGTTTTGTCCCTGGTACCAGGAAAAAGATTTCCCAGACCCCCTAGCCCCCGGATATTCATGCAAACTTGAAACTAGTCACACCACTTACACACCCATATGAAATTGCCTTTTTCACAGAATCAGCTATCTTTAAAACAATCATTTAATGAAACCACAGTGTCACTGATCATAATCCTCCAAAATATCCGCTTGAATCCTAATTTCCAATTTTTCCTTCATCGGTGTACCTATGGCATCATTGGCAACCAGAACGCTCACCACCTGCTGACCACTCTCAAGGACCTTTTCGATAGTTCCTAGCTCATAATAACCGGCAATATTTTCACTTATATAAAAATCAAAATGGAATCTCCGTTGAAGATTAGCAAGATTAACAACATATCCATATAAAAGAACCATGGACTCATCCGTTGAGGACCAGCAAGGTCAATCAACCACATCCATGCTCGAATTCAGAAAACAACTCTTACTCCTTGTTCCAATATCTTCCTCGGCGCACGTATGGGTATCTTCGGTGACCCAGAGCCAAAGCATTATATGGTCAGCACGCTCTAGGATCCTTTGTAGGTCACCTAGCACTTCACTCATAGGCCGCTTCCTTGGTCCCTCATCCACCGTACCGGAAGCTCACCATTTAAATCGAATCCAGGCTGGTCAAGACCTCGGCCAACCTTGCTATGCGAGACGTACTCCATTGACCCTCCGTCAGCTGTTGCAACTTTATGAGATTAGGTCTCCACCACCACCTCATTCACAAGACGGTCAAAATGCTTCCCCAACATTCTTGACATAAAACAATCATTTAAAAACATGTCATAAATACAGTTTCTATAACGAACTCTCATCTTTCCACATTGTTCCACATCAATCCACATTATTAAAATCTCATCCATTTCATATGTATTCCCATTCTCATCCAATCACATCATTTTCATCTCATCCAATCACATCATTTCATATGTTTTCCCATTCTCATCCAATCACATCATTTTCATCTCATCACATCCTCATCAGATCACATCATTTTCATATGTATTCCCATTCTCATCCAATCACATCATTTTCATCTCATCACATCTTTCCTCATTTATCCTCATCAGATCTCATCCACTCGCATCTACCCAATCTCCACGTCTCATCACATCACATTCATTCACATATCATCCATTCATATCTACCCCGATCCACATCACATCCATTTCACCTCATATCTCATTCATTCACATCCCATATCATTCATTCACATCTAACCCGATTCATATCACATCCATTTCACTTCACATCTCATCTATTCACATCCCATATCATTCACATCCCATATCATTCATTCACATCTCGATTCACATGACATCACATCTCATTTATTCACATCCCAATTCACATCACATTCACTCATATCCATCACGTTCATTCTCATCACCATCCCATCACATACTTAACATCACATCACATCTATCCACATCATACCTCATTCATACACATCTCATCTTATTCATCCACATCCATCCAATCGTTCACATGTACGACTACCCACATCTATTCATACATTAATATCTATCACTTCACATCCGCATATATTTATGTCACATCACATCTCCTTACATCACATCACATTCTTTCACATACACATACACATCCACATCACATTCTTTTACATACACATCCACATCCATTCTTTCACATATACATCCACATCCATTCTTTCACATACATCCACATCCATTCTTTCACATACATGTCCACATCCATTCTTTCACATACACATTCGCATCCATTCTTCACATATACATTCATATCTATTCTTCACATATACATTCACATCCATTCTGCACTTATACATTCACATCCATTTTCATCACATATCATCCACTCATATTCCATATTATTCATTTACATCCTGATTCACATGACATCACATCTCAACCATTCATTCACATCTATCTGATTCATATCACATCTCCTCACATTTGTTCACCTCACATCTCATCTCACCTCTATTCACATCACATCCATCCATCCATTTATTCACACCTATATCTGTTTCTCATCACATCTCATTACATCTATTCACATCATATCTATCACATCTATTCATAGAATTTAAGAGAATTCTAATTTTGATATAAAGATTCTTTATGCATCTATTTATGCATAAAAATTAACTTTAATGAGAATAACACTTTTGAAATAAAAATAAATCCTTTATACATCTTTCTATGCATAAAATTAATTTTAATGAGAATAACACTTTTGAAATAAAAATAAATCCTTTATGCATCTTTCTATGCATAAAATCAATTTTAATAAGAATAACACTTTTGAAATAAAAATAAATCCTTTATGCATCTTTCTACGCATAATATCAAATTTAATGAAAATAACACTTTTATAATAAAATAATTTCCATTATGCATCTTTCTATGCATAGAAATTATATTTAATGAAAATAACACTTTTATAATAGGATAATTTTCATCATGCATCTTTCTATCCATTTCTCATTTTTATCATTCTAATTTAACCTTAAATTAACCCAATCTAGATGTATAGGACTCTAATCTACTCAATTTTTAGAATTCAAGAGAGTAAACAATAAGAAAAGTTTAATTAATCATTCTACTAATCTTTCTAGAATTAAGGAAGGCTGAATTGTAAAGAAAAGAAGGGGGTGGCCTTTTCCTCAACGGCATAGCATTTGAATTTAATTCAAGCAACTGTAAAATAAGAAAATCAAGAAAACCATAGATTTAAAATTAAAAAAGTAAGAAAAATTATCTTACATGGAGTTGTAAGCTTTCCTTTGGCTTGAGGGATTGAGGATTCTACTCTTGTTTGAAGCAAGAGTGGCCACCAATTTCTCTGGAGAGGATTAGGGCAAAAATAATTGAATTATTAAAAAAATTCACAACAGGAGCAGAGTAACAGTGCATAAACACCATTAAGCTTTTACAAATGGGGAGGCTTCTATTTATAGGAAAAAGTGAGCCTCTAACCAAGCAAACTGATTCTAGAAATTTCCAGATGAGGTTGGTCAATTTTTGACCATTTTTGGGTCAGTTTAGCTTACTTTTTGGATCTAGTTGAATCAGGAGAGAGGAGAGATGAAAATATCTCATTATTTTTTAGTTTAAAACTCCTCCACACATGTGAAATAGGTGCCTCCTTCATGAGGGGAGATCCCCACACTGAGGTGTCAAAAATGCATCATTTCCTCTAAATATCTCTTCTTTTTTAACTAATAAACCTTGTACTTAGTCAACTCTTCTTTTTTAACTAATAAACCTTGTACTTAGTCAACTCTTCATCTTATGTGAATATTTACTCATTTTTGGAGGGTTTTTCTTTTATTCTTTAATTTATCTCCTCCCTACATTTGGATTAATCTTATTGGTCCATAGGAACCTTAATTGGACTATAATCTAAAAATTTCTGAAAATCTGGACCCTTAGGTTAAAGTCCTTTTTACCTATTTTTAATTAATTCCACTTCTAATTGGAAAGTTTTTTTTGAATTTCTTTTTCAATGGAAATAATTTTAGACACTAGGAGTATTTTATATCCAGAAATATCTCAATTTTGAATTACCTCCCTCTAGACATTTTCTTTCTCCAGGCCAAAACAGGGTAAAACAGGATCTTTCTTTTATTCCTGAGAGGGGAATGATTATAAGATCAGAAGGGGAGGTTCTTACATCTGCACACCTCAAAATCTGGAGAGAGGAATCGTACATATCCTACCCCACTTCAAAAACACGAGATGTCCTCATCTCACAAACTAGAGGACAACTCTTTCCCTTAAGATCCAACTGATTCTGGGGTTCCTTATAGTCTGGTGAACCCAACAGAATCCTGGGATAAAGATCCCTTATATAGAGTCATCATCAGATAACAATTCTTTCAAATCATATCATTCATATCTTTATCACAATAATGGTCCATTAGACCAAAATTACCATCTGAACATTCCTCCATGGGAATTTCAATTATACAGGATTTTAATTTGTCATCCCTTAACTTGATTCACTGAGTCAAGTGTTAACAGTAGCAATCTATCAACACAATCCACTAATCTCATAGTGATTTTCTTAAGTCATTATCATCATTCCAGTTACGAACATCATCACAGGGACTCGTTCCATTCATCTTCATTGTGGTTTTGCTCAGCTTATCGCTTTTCAACCAAAACTCATATCATCATTTTTCAATCAGAATTCAAATCAACTCATCAATTCTCAACCAGAAATTTTAAAATCATATCAACCACATTCGAATTCATCATCTGGATAGTATTTTTGCTTATAATTTCAAGTCTTAGATTTACTCGTATATACTGCCAATAAAGAGCTGCAGTTATACCCTCAGTATATACGAGTCGTCAGGGTCCTTGGAATTATAAGGTATATACCATCATGTCTAGGCCTCAAGCAAATCAGAGATTCCATACAATTGTGGTACTTCCATCTGAAGACCCAATTACTAATTTATGAATTCCAGTCTGAATATCAATTTCTATGATTTTTATCACACACTTACAACCTTTTACTGCTACTTCATAAATTTTTGACATTTTTTGCTTCTTGGTTGATCCATATTATCCAAATTGCTTTGATACCAGTTGAAAGATCCCTATCCCCACCGCGCAACGAATTCAGGGATGCTAGCAGCAGAAGTACCGCTTCTTGCGCGTGGTAGGGTCCCTCACTTGGGGTCTCACCGACAGATATCCGGACAAGAGACTAATCCATCGGTTCTTCCAAAACAGAACCCAAAAAAACTTCCCTCGGCCGGAAAGCACGGCATATTTCTCCAGGATAATTTTACTTTAACGTTGTCAAAAGCCTTAACTAACTGAACTGATCTGACCGAACCCATAAGTCCCATAGTCAGATCAAGGAAAAGATTGCACTTGGATCATAGAGGCCAACGCTTTTTTCCTCATTGAGAGGCACAGCCGTTGATTCTTTTCCATAGAACAATTTTTATCCGGGATTTACTTCATCTATCGTACCATAACAGAATTGAGTCTCATTTTAGGGATCCATCAGTCCAGCGTAACCCCATCCATTCCCGTGGGTTAGCCAACTTCCCAACCACTGTAGTGATGGGATCCATTTAAAAACAGGTCATAAATACAATTTCTATAACAAACTCTCATCTTTCCACATTGTTCCACATCAAACCACATTATTAAAATCTCATCCATTTCATATGTATTCCCATTCTCATCCAATCACATCATTTTCATCTCATCACATCTTTCCTCATTTATCCTAATCAAATCTCAACCACTCGCATCCCAATCTCCACGTCTCATCACATCACATTCATTCACATCTCATCCATTCATATCTACCCCGATCCACATCACATCCGTTTCACTTCACATCCCATATCATTCATTCACATCTATTCCGATTCATATCACATCCATTTCACTTCACATCTCATCCATTCACATCCCATATCATTGATTCACATCTCGATTCACATGACATCACATCTCATTTATTTACATCACATTCACTCATATCCATCACATTCATTCTCATCACCATCCCATCACATACTTAACATCACATCACATCTATCCACATCATATCTCATTCATACACATCTCATCTTATTCATCCACATCCATCCAATCGTTCACATGTACGACTATCCACATCTATTCATACATTCATATCTATCATTTCACAACCACATATATTTATGTCACATCACATCTCTTTACATCACATCATATTCTTTCACATACACATACACATCCACATCACATTCTTTCACATACACATCCACATCCATTCTTTCACATATACATCCACATCCATTGTTTCACATACATATCCACATCCATTCTTTCACATACATCCACATCCATTCTTTCACATACATATCCACATCCATTCTTTCACATACATCCACGTCCATTATTTCACATACATATCCACATCCATTCTTTCACATACATCCATCCATTCTTCACATACATAACCACATCCATTCTTTCACATACACATTCGCATCCATTCTTCACATATACATTCATATCCATTCTTCACATATACATTCACATCCATTCTGCACTTATACATTCACATCCATTCTGCACTTATACATTCACATCCATTTTCATCACATATCATCCACTCATATCCCATATTATTCATTTACATCCTGATTCACATGACATCACATCTCAACCATTCATTCACATCTATCTGATTCATATCACATCTCCTCACATCTATTCACCTCACATCTCATCTCACCTCTATTCACATCACATCCATCCATCCATTCATTCACATCTATCTATTTCTCATCACATCTCATTACATCTATTCACATCATATCTATCACATCTATTCATAGAATTGAAGAGAAGTCTAATTTTGACAGAAAGATTCTTTATGCATCTATTTATGCATAAAAATCGACTTTAATGAGAATAACACTTTCGAAATAAAAATAAATCCTTTATGCATCTTTCTATGCATAAAATCAATTTTAATAAGAATAACACTTTTGAAATAAAAATAAATCCTTTATGCATCTTTCTATGCATAAAATCAATTTTAATGAAAATAACACTTTTATAAAGAAA
This sequence comes from Cibotium barometz, assembly GCF_041138505.1. Classification (NCBI taxonomy): domain Eukaryota; kingdom Viridiplantae; phylum Streptophyta; class Polypodiopsida; order Cyatheales; family Cibotiaceae; genus Cibotium; species Cibotium barometz. Next base: position 14,006,411 of record NC_141066.1, on the reverse strand, counting down.
CAATTTTCATTATGCATCTTTCTATGCATAGAAAATAAATTTACTGAAAATAACACTTTTATAATAAAATAATTTCCATTATGCATCTTTCTATGCATAGAAATCAATTCTACTAAATAATATCAGTGATATCCATGCACATTCATAGTTGAACATGGAGTAATTAGAATATTTCTTTTAGAATGCACAAACGGTGGGAATTACTCTTTTGGAATATTATAAAAACAAACTTTCTTTTCCACAAATTTCTGGAAAATTTTACCATAACCTCCTTTGTATGGCTGACCATTTCTCATTTTTATCATTTCAAATTCAATTTAAATTAACCCAATCTAGATGTATAGGACTCTAATCTACTCAATTTTCAGAATTCAAGAGAGTAAACAATAAGAAAAGATTAATTAATCATTTAACTAATCTTTCTAGGATTAAGAAAGGCTGAATTGTAAAGAAAAGAAGGGGGTGGCCTTTTCCTCAAAGGCATAGCATTTGAATTTAATTTAAGCAACTGTAAAATTGAAAGGCATAGCATTTGAATTTAATTCAAACGATTGTAAAACAAGAAAATCAAGAAAACCATAGATTTAAAATTAAAAAAGTAAGAAAATTTAGCTTACATGGATTTGTAAGCTTTCCTTTGGCTTGAGGGATTGAGGATTCTACTCTTGTTTGAAGCAAGAGTGGCCACCAATTTTTTTTGGAGAGGATTAGGCCAAAAACAATTGAATTATTAAAAAAATTTCAATGTACTCCTCACGAGACAGGAGCAGAGTAACAATGCATAAACACCATTAATCTTTTACAAAGGGGGAGGCTTCTATTTATAGGAAAAAGTGAGCCTCTAACCAAGCAAATTGATTCTAGAATTTTCCAGATGAGTTTGGTCAATTTTTAACCATTTTTGGGTTAGTTTAGCTTGCTTTTTGGATCTAGTTAAAACAGGAGAACAAGAGAGAGGAGAGATAAAAATATCTCATTATTTTTTAGTTTAAAACTCCTCCACACATGTGAAATAGGTGCCTCCTTTATGAGGGGAGATCCCCACACTAAGGTGTCAAAAATGCATCATTTCCTCTAAATATCTCTTCTTTTTTAACTAATAAATCTTGTACTTAGTCAAGTCTTCATCTTATGTGAGCATTTACTCGTTTTAGGAGGTTTTTCTTTTATTATTCAATTTATCTCCTCCCTACATTTGGATTAATCTTATTGGTCCATAGGAACCTTAATTGGACCATAATCTAAAAATTTTTGAAAATCTGGACCCTTAGGTTAAGGTCCTTTATACTTATTTTTAATTAATTCCAATTGCACATTGGAAAGTTGTTTTTGAATTTCTTTTTCAGGGAAAATCATTTTAGATACTAGGAGGATTTTATATCCAAAAATATCTCAATTTTGAATTACCTTCCTCTAGACATTTTCTCTCTCCAGGCCAAAACAAGGTAAAACAAGATCTTTCATTTATTCCTGAGAGGGGAATGATTATAAGATCAGAAGGGGAGGTTCTTACATCTGCACACCTCAAAAGCTGGAGGGAGGAATCTTACATTCTACCCCACTTAAAAACACGAGATGTCCTCATCTCGCAAACTAGAGGACAACTCTTTCCCTTAAGATCCAACTAATTCTGGGGTTCCTTATAGTTTGGTGAACCCAACAGAATCCTGGGATGAAGATCCCTTATATAGAACTCATCATCAGATAACAATTCTTTCAGATCATATCATTCATATCTTTATCACAATAATGGTCCATTATACCAAAATTTCCATCTGAACATTCCTCCATGGGAATTTCAATTATACAGGTTTTTAATTTGTCATCCCTTAACTTGATTCACTGAGTCAAGTGTTAACAGTAGCAATCTGTCAACACAATCCACTAATCTCATAGTGATTTTTTGAAGTCATTATCATCATTCTAGTTACGAACATCATCATCACAAGGACTCGTTCCATTCATCTTCATTGTGGTTTTGCTCAGCTTATCGCTTTTCAACCAAAACTCGGGAATTATCATTTTTCAATCAGAATCCAAATCAACTCATCAATTCTTAACCACAGTTTTTAAAATCATATCAACCACATTCGAATTCATCATCTGGATAGTATTTTTGCTTATAATTTCAAGTCTTAGATTTACTCGTATATACTGCCAGTAAAGAGCTGCAGTTATACCCTCGGTATATACGAGTAGTCACGGTCCTTGGAATTATAAGGTATATACCATCATGTCTAGGCCTCAAGAAAATCAGAGATTCCATAGAATTGTGGTACTTCCATCTGAAGACCCAATTACTAATTTATGAATTCCAGTCTAAAAATCAATTTGTATGAATTTCATCACACAATTATAACCTTTTACTGCTAGTTCATAAATTTTTGACATTTTTGGCGTCTTGGTTGATCCACATTAGCCAAATTGCTCTGATACCAGCTGAAAGATCCCTATCCCCACCGCGCAATGAATTCAGGGGTGCTACTAGCGAAAGTAGCACTTCTTGCACGGGGCAACATCCCTCACTTGGAGCCTCACCCACAGATATCCGGACAAGAGACTAATCCATCGGTTCTTCCAAAACCGAACCCGGAAAAACTTCCCTCGCCCGGAAAGCATGGTGGATTCCTCCAGGATAATTTTACTCTAACGTTGTCAAAAGCCTTAACTAACTGAACTGATCTGACCGAACCATTTTTATCCGGGATTTACTTCATCTATCGTACCATAACAGAATTGATTCTCATTTTAGGTATCCATCAATCCAGCCTATCCCCATCCATTCCCGTGGGTTAGCCAACTGCCTAACCACTATAGTGACGGGATCCATTTAAGAATTTGATTAGGTTTTGTCCCGAGTGTACCAGGGAAAAGAGTTCCCAGACCCTCTAGCCGGATATTCATGCAAACTTGAAACTAGTCACACCACTTACACACCCAATATGAAATTGCCTTTTTCACAGAATCAGCTATCTTTAAAACAATCAATTAATGAAACCATAGTGTCACTAATCATAATCCTCCAAAATATCCACTTGAATCCTAATTTCTAATTTTTCCTTTATCGATGTACCTATGGCATCATTGGCAACCAGAACGCTCACCACCTGACCACTCAAGGGCCTTTTCGATAGTTCCTAGCTCATAAAAACGGCCATATTTTCACTTGTAAAAATCAAAATGGAATCTCCGTTGAAGATCAGTAAGATCAACAAAACAGATCCATATAAAAGAACCATGGACTCATTCGTTCAGGAGACCAGAAAGGTCAATCAACCACATCCATGCCTGAATTCAGAAAACAACTCTTACTCCTTGTTCCAATATCTTCCTCGACGCACGTATGGGTATCTTCAATGACCCAGAGCCCGAGCATCGTATGGTCATCACCCTCTAGGATCCTCTAGCGCTTCACTCATAGGCCGCTTCCTTGGTCCCTCATCCACCGTACCGGAAGCTCACCATTTAAATCGAATCAAGGCTGCTCAAAACCTCGGCCGACCTTGCTATGCGAGACGTACTCCATTGACTCTCCGTCAACTGTTACAACTTTATCAGATTAGGTCTCCGATACCTCAATCACAAGACGGTCAAAATGCTTCCTCACAACATTCTTGACATAAAACAATCATTTAAAAATAGGTCAATCCGTATTATTAAAATCTCATCCATTTCATATGTATTCCCATTCTCATCCAATCACATCAATTTCATCTCATCACATCTTTCATCAATTATCCTCATCAGATCTCATCCACTCACATCTACCCAATCTCCACGTCTCATCACATCACATTCATTCACATCTCATCCATTCATATCTACCCCGATCCACATCACATCCATTTCACCTCACATCTCATTCATTCACATCCCATATCATTCATTCACATCTATCCCGATTCATCTCGCATCCATTTCACTTCACATCTCATCCATTCACATCCCATATCATTCATTCACATCTCGATTCACATGACATCACATCTCATTTATTCACATCCCAATTCACATCACATCACATTCACTCGTATCCATCACATTCATTCTCATCACTATCCCATCACATACTTAACATCACATCACATCTATCCACATCATATCTCATTCATACACATACCATCTTATTCATCCACATCCATCCAATCGTTCACATGTACGACTATCCACATCTATTCATTAATTCATTTCTATCACTTCACATCCACATATATTTATGTCACATCACATCTCTTTACATCACATCACATTCTTTCACATACACATACACATACACATCACATTCTTTCACATACACATCCACATCCACATCCATTCTTTCACATATACATCCACATCCATTCTTTCACATACATATCCACATCCATTCTTTCACACACATCCACGTCCATTCTTTCACATACATATCCACATCCATTCTTTCACATACATCCACATCCATTCTTCACATACATAACCACATCCATTCTTTCACATATACATTTTCATCCATTCTTCACATATACATTCATATCCATTCTTCACATATACATTCACATCCATTCTCCACTTATACATTCACATCCATTTTCATCACATATCATCCACTCATATCTCATATTATTCATTTACATCCTGATTCACATGACATCACATCTCAACCTTTCATTCACATCTATCTGATTCACATCACATCTATTCACCTCACATCTCATCACCTCTATTCACATCGCATCCATCCATCCATTCATTCACACCTATCTTTTTCTCATCACATCTCATTACATCTATTCACATCATATCTATCACATCTATTCATAGAATTTAAGAGAAATCTAATTTTAATATAAAGATTCTTTATGCATCTATTTATGCATAAAAATCAACTTTAATGAGAATAACACTTTGGAAATAAAAATAAATCCTTTATGCATCTTTCTATGCATAAAATCAATTTTAATGAGAATAACACTTTTGAAATAAAAATAAATCCTTTATTCATCTTTCTATGCATAAAATCAATTTTAATGAGAATAACACTTTTGAAATAAAAATAAATCCTTATTTTATGCATCTTTCTATGCATAAAATCAAATTTAATGAGAATAACACTTTTGAAATAAAAATAAATCCTTTATGCATCTTTCTATGCATAAAATCAAATTTAATGAAAATAACACTTTTATAATTAAATAATTTCCATTATGCATCTTTTATGAATAGAAATTAAATTTAATGAAAATAACACTTTTATAATAAAACAATTTCCATTATGCATCTTTCTATGCATAGAAATCAATTCTAATAATTAATATCAATGATATCCATGCATATTCATAGGTGAATATGTACATGGAGTAATTAGAATATTTCTTTTAGAATGCACAAACGGTGGGAATTACTCATTTGGAAAAAACTCTTCATCTTATGTGAGCATTTACTCCTTTTTGGGGGGTTTTTCTTTTATTCTTCAAGTTATCTCCTCCCTACATTTGGATTAATCTTATTGGTCCATATGAATCTTAATTGGACCATAATTTAAAAATTTCTGAAAATCTAGACCCTTAGGTTAAGGTCCTTTATACCTATTTTTAATTAATTCCAATTGCACATTGGAAAGTTCTTTTTGAATTTCTTTTTCAAGGGAAATCATTTTAGACACTAGGAGGATTTTATATCCAAATATATTTCAATTTTGAATTACCTCCCTCTAGACATTTTCTCTCTCTAGGCCAAAACATCGTAAAACAGGATCTTTCTTTTATTCCTAGGAGGGGAATGATTATAAGATCAGAAGGGGAGGTTCTTACACTTGCACACCTCAAAAGCTCGAGGGAGGAATCTTACATCCTATCCCACTTAAAAAACACGAGATGTCCTCATATCTCGCAAACTAGAGGACAACTCTTTCCCTTAAGATCCAACTGATTCTGGGGTTCCTTATAGTCTGGTGAACTCAACAGAATCCTGGGAAAAAGATCCCTTATATAGAACTCATCATCATCAGATAACAATTCTTTCAGATCATATCATTCATATCTTTATCACAATAATGGTCCATTAGACCAAAATTTCCATCTGAACATTCCTCCATGAGAATTTCAATTATGCAGGTTTTTCATTTGTCATCCCTTAACTTGATTCACTGAGTCAAGTGTTAACAGTAGCAATCTGTCAACACAATCCACTAATCTCATATTGATTTTTTGAAGTCATTATCATCATTCCAGTTACGAACATCATCACACAGGGACTCGTTTCATTCATCTTCATTGTGGTTTTGCTCAGCTTATCGCTTTTCAACCAAAACTCAGGAATCATCATTTTTCAATCAAAATCCAAATCAACTCATCAATTCTCAATGAGAGTTTTTAAAATCATATCAACCAGTGTGACATTCGAATTCATCATCTGGATAGTATTTTTGCTTATAATTTCAAGTCTTAGATTTACTCGTATATACTGCCAGTAAAGAGCTGCAGTTATACCCTCGGTATATACGAGTAGTCATGGTCCTTGGAATTATAAGGTAAATACATTATTTTGGTTGTTGAATTTTTTAGCATACTTAAAAATAACATTTTTTTATTATGTGGCTCTTGTTTATTTTAGGTCTTCTCTTGTTGAGTGTAGGTCTTCTCTTAATTTGGTCCCCTGCACCTTGCCCTTCTCTTCATTTGGTCCCCAATAAGGGGAAATGTAGAGAGAGACAAATTCAAAGGCAAGTATACACCTTTTTCTAGGCTAAAGATATTATGCACTCTTAGGCAATTAGGAAGCTAATTCTAGGAATCTAAACACAAGCTTTACAGGTGAAAGCATGCATTAAACTGCAAGCCAATGTGGAAGAGACTTGGGCTACCACCTAGAGGATGGAGCATGAGGCTATAGATGTGTACATAAGCCTAGAGGTCTTAAGCACACATGTCATCAATTTTTTTTATGGTTGATAACTCAATTTAAGAGATATCATTTAATGGGGACTTGGTTGTAGCTTAATATAGATTCTCAGAGCAAGTTAGCTAGCCCTATGCAAGTCGGTCAAAAATAATGCTATATGACTGAGATATATTCCCATAAATGGTGCATTTTTGTTGGTTGATGGTGCAATGAAGGGATCTAGGGAAAGAGATAAAGGATGCACTCGTGAAGGGAGTACCACCATAGATGAAGGATGCACTCATGAAGGGAGTACCACTATGGATGCACTTATCATAGGGAGTAACACCTAGACATGGGAAGTCTGCCATAACACATCCATGAAAACTTGAGGTCATAAGCTCCAAGAAAGGTAGCAATGTATATGTCAAAATGGTCAAAATTATAATAGTTGTCTCTAAACCATCCCCTCTGATAATGATTTTGTCCAAGGAGTGGTCATGCATAACAAACACATACAATAGGCTATATACAAAGATAAAAATCACATCCAAAGCTAAACTTCAATGTCATGTCATCCAAAAAGCTAAACGTCAATATCATCCAAAGCTAAATATCAATTTCATCTCGTTAAAAATGCGTATGACCCCTCCTAGATCAAATGGAAAGGAATGTAGTGCGATGTTAACAATGAAACCAAGGAGGCATATGACTCCTAGGGTTAAATAGAAAGGATAATAGACTCCTGTTGATCATTAAACATGCAACCACCTAGATCAAAAGGGAAATCTGATCCATCCAAACTCTAGAGCAATAACTCCCCATCCACTTGGGTCGAACGAATGGAAGATGTAGGGAATCAAGGTTGATGCCGAAGCTAGTCATGTCTCCACAAAATAAAAACGGACAGACATGGAATACATTGTAGATCCTAAAGACCAATGTAGCAATAGTTCTTGGGTCATAGGGAAAGCTCATAAGTCCATCCTCACAACTAGGGTATAAATATGACATCCAAGGTATCCACCAAATGAAAGAACATCTCATGGCTAGAATGTCAAATGAATTTGATGTAAATTAACCATGTAGATTAAGACCAAGACATGCACCTAGATGGTATTCCACATACTAATCTATCATACATCTCAAGTGGAACATGATGCACAAAAAGAAGAATGTCTTGGCTCCAAAGAAGATATGATCGTGTGGAAAACCATGGAAGCCAAAGGAGCACATCTCATGGTCAGCATCGTGCAAGAACAAATGTGTATCAATGCCATTTTCCACTGTAGCACCACTCAAAAAATCAAAGGCATGATCGATTGCATCAACATGTGTATGGGCACGATTCAAACGATTCCTCATGTGCAAATTGCTCTATGTGTGTGTGATCCTCTAAGGCAAAATCATGATCAACGAGATCATCATAAGTGTCATCATCATTGAAGACTGACAAATGTATCCATACATGAGAGATAAGTGGAATCATCCATAAAGTCACTAGCCTAGAATCTCCAAAGTCACTGAAGTAATCCTTGTAGGTAGGGAATCTCCAAAGTCACTGAAGTAATCCTCGTAGGTAGGATCTATCTCCATCAATACTTGATCTAAGAAAATATCTAAGTCAAATTTAAAATTCTCTAGATCCATATGTATAATCATACTATGAGCTCTTACCTTAGTAAAGTCATCACTACCCTCACGCTTAATTCTTGGTTGCTCAAATATATGCACTATACCCACATAAATGTTGCCAAGTAAACTATGAGAACTAGGAGTAGTGGTATCATGAATGTCTCCATATGTGAAAGGCCTAGAAGAATAGCTTGATATATCTAGCACAAGAAACTCAAGCCTATGCTCATGTGTATCCCATAACTCCATATATGAAGTATCAGTAACCTTATGTCTGCTTTTGGATGCATCACTAATCGAACGTTGACCCACGAGATCATCTAATGACAAACTATGATCCCTAGTAGGCCCAAGTGTATAAACACTTGTAATGCTCGAGGTCCTCTTTCCCAACTTCCTCTTTGTCAAAGATGGACATCATGCAGGAAGCTCGCGCACTTATTGACAACATGGGAGAGATTACAAAAAGTTATATATTGAAACCCTCCTCTCTCTTGAGTTAATGTGGCCTTTTTCAGACCTACAACAAGGTCTCTCTTTGGAGCTGGAGACCAAAAGGCGAGAGAATTGAAGAGGAGGCCAGTTTTCTTCCTTCTTAACTCGATGATGCTAACACAAAGGTGAACTATTGAGAGCTCTTTGAGCTTGGTGATGCTAACACCTTGTTTCTCCTCATGCTGGTGGTGAGTTGAAGTTATTGTGTCCAACCAAATGCATATGTAAGGATCAAATCCACAGTATGACCTACGTCTTACATTACACCATCTTCCTAGCTTGATGATGCTAACACAAAGGTGAACCGTTGAGAGCTCTTTGAGCTTGGTGATGCTAACACCTTGTTCCTCTTCACACTGGTGGTGTGAAGGTGTGTTGTCCAACTAGATGCATATGCAAGGATTAGATCCAAAATATGACCTACATCTTACATTACACCATCTTCTATGTTGTCATTAGGATCCTGACCTTATGCTTCAATAAAAAGGTAATAAACTTACAACTTTGGCTACTGTTGTTGATGCCGCTTCAGCTTGCTCCTCTTAAGCTATTTTTTATGCTTTGCCTTCTCCTCTCCAAATTTTTATTGACTCTTGTATGTAGTATGGAACCCCGAGCAGCATCAATGGTGCTTACACCATAAGGGTTGGGTTCAACTCCCAATAGGGTGTTACAAGCTACATAAAATCTTGATGAATCTTGTTAACTACATCAAAATCTTGACCTCTATACACTTGTCTTTACAAAATTTTTAAATCCACATCAAGATTTCTATAAACTCAGTACTACAAGGATCTATTTCTTAGAACTCTTAATTTGTTGTTAGCACTTTATGATCTACTATGAATTCCTTTGATTTTGTCAATATTTATCAAGATTAGTCACTAACTATAAAATTAGCAATAATCAACTATTATTAATGACTTTCTTGATCATCAAGAGTTGCATCAACTACCTGACCATATCAAATTCATCAAACTGCTACCATAATCTTACATTTCTTCTAACAAGATGCACTAATCTTTCTTCTCTTGCAAACAATTTCAACAATATCATGGTTTCTTAGATTTGTTGTAACTTCTCTTAAAGAAATTATAACTTCTTATAAGAAATGATCAAGATTTGTTGTAATCTCTCTTAAAGAAATACAACTTCTTGCAAGAAATAATTAAGATTAGGAAAAGTTTCAATCAAGAATAACTCACTATTCAAGTTTGCATCAAGATTTACTGATTTCTACACGTAATCTTGCAAACTTTACAATTCTTCACACCAAAAAACTTGTAAACTGCACTTTGTACTTTGTACATTCTCTAAAATCTTCAACATATTCGTAAACTACACCACTTTGCACAATAAACTTTGCATAAATCTATAAGAAAATCGTAACTACACATAAATCTACTCCAAACCATAATAGAACTACAATCTACACTCCTTCTTGATGAACTCTATGCCAAGATTTGCACAACATCCAATAGTTTCTTTCCAAACTTCTAAGACTCCCCAAAAACTAGGTAAATTTGGAAGAAAATTAGGGTTTATGGATAGATTTAATAAGAAATAAGACTAATCAAGAAATTGTAAACTAAACTTAGAGAATAGGATTTATAAAAATGGTGATTAGCATAGATTTAAAAATGATTAACACTAATCTTAATGCCAATCCACATAAATCAAGATAATACTAATCATGAAAAACTATATAAAACTTAATTTAAAAATGATTGTCTTAATAACTCTCTAGTCAAAATACCAAGATCAAATCCACCAAGGGATAGTTCATATATCAATGCAATGAAGCTAAGATAGCTCAGATACCAATGCAATGAAGCCGAGATAGCTCTAATACCAATGCAATGAAGCCGAGATAGCTCTGATACCAATGCAATGAAGCCGAGATAGCTCTGATACCAATGCAATGAAGCTAAGATAACTGATGCAATGAATGGATCTAGGGATAGAGATGAAGGATGCCCTCATGAGAAGGGAGTACCACCATAGATCCACTCATTGCCATATGGACTAGCATCTAGACATAGCAAGTGTGACATGACATAGCCATGAAAACTTGGGCCATAAGCTCCAAGAAAGGTAACAATGTATGTGTCAAAATGGTCAAAACTACAATAAATATCTACCATGTGACTTATATAGCCACTCACCCTAAAATGTGTCTACAATAGTCCATACCCAAAACCTATGTTCCTCAACCCCAATGTGTACATGTGTACATAGTTCCCACGACTAGGGTTATGTAGTTAACCAACTCTCTATGGTGTATAAAATCAATAACAAACACTGGCTAATATGTAGGTTGGATCCTTGGGCCCTGCTTGGATGGGTAGCCAATGCCCATTGCTAATGCCTCTAAAGTGGCTAGCCTAAAGGCTGCTAGCCACTAAGGCATGCTAATATAATTTTAAATACTTACTAATTTTGACTTACACTAGGCTAAGATGTGAATGCCCTAATTTTCTCTAAGTGGGTTAAGCAGACATATCTAAGGGTTTAGAAGGACCTACATAATGTTGATCTAGACTAGGCTGAGACTTAAAGCTCTAAGGTTATCTAAGTGGGTTAAGATAGCATATGTAGACACACCTAAGTCTTTAGAAGGACCTATGTAACACCTCGTCATGTGGCGAACATGGGCTAGCCCCATGAGTAGCACCATTAGTAGGGGGAAAATGTGGATAAGATGGAGGGTGCCTGTATGAAGGGACTTTAGGGGAAAAACTTTTGACGGTACCAAACCCTACCCAGTTGATGTCTATAAAAGGATAGCTAGACATGATCTCTTTTCATCTTGCAACCATAAAGAGGCATTAACCTTGAATAACTTACCTCTAGGAGCATAAAGATCATCAACATGCCCATCATCTATAAGGTGAATGTACTAGCTAGGCATCATGCAAAAAAACACATCAACAAGGTGGCCAACTCTAAAGCAAGTGTAGCAATCAGCACCAAGAAAATACATATCATTTAGGCCAACTGAAGGTAGTAGTGTTGAGAGGAGCTATGGAGGATTAAACATGAATATTAGCATCATTAGTTATGCTTAATTAAACTCATAAATAGAAGATTAGTATTAAGCGCATCTACTTAGCATAATGGCAACATAATGAAATGGGCAATGAGAGTGATACACGTGCATAATTTACATGAGTGCCCCTTTAAATAGGTAAGAGAACGTTAGATTATGTGTCCCTAATCCACGATTAGGTGATAATAAAAGTCCCTATAATCTTTCCTCAAATGTAGCTCCATAAAGTAAGCAAGTATCCCCTTTCATTAAGCCCTAAAATTTCTCAACCTAGAAGATGTTGCACGAGTTCCTTTCACCTCTAACATGATGAGATCTTTTTCATATTTACTCTTATTGGTGATATTTGATTCTAACCTTTGTACCATATGACCCTTAGCTTTTTCTCTGACCACCATTAAAGTCAATTTGTCCAACAATCTCCCCCTCAAATTGATCACCCTTATCTTTAGCAATAGTCAAAGGGAAGCTTCATAGTTTGACTACCTCCTAGTATTAACACCTACACCCCCATCCTTATACTCTCTCTAGTTTTAGACTATCTAGTTTATAAAATAATGAGATCCAAGTTGAACATTGTGACATACAATGGGTGAGTAAAATTCTAAAAATCCTAATCAGCATCAACAAAGTTGGCCTCATGAGAAACCTCAATATCTTTCAAAGATTCTTCTTCTTCATTTTCTTCTACAAGCTTGGCTGAAATCTTCTTCTTTGTGTAGTAGTCTTTCTCATAATGACCTAGTTTTCACAAAAGTGGCATTGGTTACTATCCTTGGCTTGGAATTTAACCCTTTAATGATAATCCCTTGAATGTCTTCTTTGTGTATAGAGATCCATCCACCACATGATGTAGTATCCATGTCTTTACTTGATCTTTCTCTCTTCTTTTGGAAGAGAAGCTTCAATGTCCACAAGCTTTGGTTAAAGCGGGTTGGTGAGAGTTGTGAACACAGTGCCATAATCTTCTTGTGGAAGACTCTTTAGTAGGACTTCACTGTTAGTATCTTCCTCATCGATATCCACTTTAATACCTACAAGTTGGGTAGTTAAGCTTTTCATGTAGTTAAAATGTGCAAGAAGAGAATCTCCCTGGTTCATTTTGAGTTTGAAGAACTTAATGAGGAGATTAATCTTAGAGCTCTTTACTTGAGCACCAAAGAGTTTGGCTAACTCTTCCCAAGCTTCAAATGAGGTCTCTTTCCCATCCATGTGATGGATATAATTGTCACTTAAACCGAATTCTATGATGGTAAGTGCCTTCTCATCTTTTGCTAACCATGTAGCCTCAGCATCTCTAGTTGAGGGTTTCTTTTCCTTTCCATTGGTAGTGCTCCACAAATCTTTCTTCATTAAAGAGAAATTTATCTTTGTTTGCCATGTATGAAAGTTATTTCCTTCAAATTTATCTATCTTGATTTGAGTGGCCGAGGGAAGGTCTTACCTTTGATAAAGCAGTGTCTAATCCCTTTAGAAACTGATTTTGCCTAGACTTAACTCACTAGAAATTACCTTCACCATACAAATGCATGTTATGACATAGAAATTCAGATAATCCAAATCCCTTAGCATATGCATAGTAATATGGTTTTGAGGTTGTTATGGGTTTTTTTCTTTATTTCCTTCTTGGACTTGAGATAATTTTTATTGTTTCTCACATGAGGAAGGTATTAATTAAACAAACCCTAATTTTCACCTCCTTCCCCTTTGCATAAAGATAACCTTTCTTGGAGCCTTAAAAGCTTCAAGCAAGATTATGATCAACTTAGATCCATGTTTAGTGTGAAGATGGCTAACAGTGCCAGGGTGAAGTGCTTGGGGGTGATAAAGGATTTGGAATTAAATGTGCTTGGTCAAAAGGTGAGGATATATATGCATGTCATGCTAGCCTAGGGTTGGGGCATACCCTATAATCTTGGGAAGGCCATGTTTGATAGCAATGAAATCAAGGCAAGATTGATATAGGGGATGTATAGACCTATTTATTGATAAGCCAAAGAATAAGAGGATCATGTATGACTTGAAAACATGAAAGATAATGAAGCTTGGAGAGGATCTAGAAGTGGAAACAACTGAAAGCTTAACCTCATTTGAGAGTTATGATGCCTACTCTTCAAAGTCTACAGAAGAGGCTGATTATAAGGGTTTAGACCAAAGCTTGTTGGAAATGGAAATGGATATGTGTGGGTTGTCGATGACTAAGGTTAGAGAGAAGGGAAGGGCTGAGAATTTGATGGGACATGATGCCCAAAATGAGGACTTCAATGTTCCAAAGAACAAGCTAATGGTGATGGTTGATAAGGATTTGATTGTGGAAGAGAAGGAGCAGTATGAGCTACTCTCTGACGTTTGCAAAGGAGTGTACCCAGATTAGAGGGACTTCCACTGCAGTACATGAGATCAAGTTGAAAGAGGGGATCAAGCCCATGGCTTAGAAACTCGGAAGGCTTGGGACCATTCAAAGGCAGGTACTAGAGGTAGAGGTAACCAAGCTTTTACAGGTTGGGTTCATTTTACTGAATCAAATTGGGTGTCCCCTTTGGTCATAGTGCCTAAGAAAGGAATCAAATGGAGAGTATGTGTTGACTATAAACCTCTGAATGCAGCCACAAGAAGACATCATTACCCCTTACCTTTTCATGATGAAATTTTGGATCAAGTTTTGCAGAGAGTGAGAGGTACTACATGGTGCACAACAGTAGGGGACAAAGGAAAAAACGACGAGTTGTTCTTTTTACACAAGGAAGAAATCTTGGATGCAAGAAAATAAAGAGGTTGTAGAAGAGTGAAATTGGACTCAAGGTTCTTGTGTTAGATAATGAGAGTGAAGCTAGAGGAGGGTGGTGTGAATTTAGTGATTAAGGAGCTAGATACAAGACTCAATTCGGTGAATAGGTGATTGAACCAGAGATTTTGTGGGCACATTGATGAAGGTTTTCAATCATATTGGATCTTAGGATCAGAGGCCAGAGCAACTAGCACTGAACTGGTTAGGGGCCAATTGGAGGCTCGATCGTCTAGAGTCCTTTAATAGGATGGTTGTTGGAACTTGGCTTCCTCCTCAGGTCCAACTATGGTTGATGTGAGTCTCAGCTAAGTATTTGTGTTTTCTACTTGGGGAATTCACCTTTGTATGCCTCTTTCTTTGTGCTTTCTCAGAATTAAGCACAATTTGTCATAGCTTTTATCATGTTTATGAAAGTTTAATAAAAGTCAAGCTACTTCTTAATCTTTCAATAGTATATTGGCATTAGTATCTAAAGCAAATAGTGTTTCAAAGATCAAAGCAAGGACATGCGGTGATTTACAGAGCATCTTGAATGTTGGGTTTATGTATAACTTGATCATAAGGACTGAAGGTTTGCCTATACAAGTTTGGCTTTATCAGCTGAATGGATTTAATTGAAATTCAGTGTGCTAACCATAGAGGGGAACTTTGATTTGTACAACCAGGTTGGAGGGGATTGTTTATGAATAGGTTTTTTCTAGATTGGGAATCCTATATTTTAATCTGATACAGCCATATAGATGGTACAAGAATTTATTGGATGGGTTGAAATTTAGATCAAAGTAGCCTAAGGAACTCAAAAACTTTAGATCAGAGTTGAGGACTTATACAGGGACAAGGTATGTCCAATTAGGGAACAACTAGTCTGGGGTGTTGTAAAGTTGGAGAGGATAGTGAAACTACATACTTTAGGAAATCAAAGAAAAGGGATCATTTGGTTCAAGTATCTTTGAAGAATAGCACTAGATGTTTGAAGTCTGTTTTGTGTTTCGGATCCATGCACCTTAAGGGATACAAGGGATAAGTTATTTTGGACTGTCAAGAGAGGAGCCAATTTGAGTTGAATCTAGGGTTGAGATGACTATGAAACAAGGAAATTTTTGACTTGAATAAGGGGTTCATATAGAATCAAAAGGTGGCTAAGTTGTGAGCTATGATCATAGGGCTTTTTTGAGGTTTAAGGAGTTTGAAAGTCCATTGATCCAAAGAACTAGTAGAGTGCAAAGGACTAAATCCATCTCTCCAAGGAGGTAACAAGAATTGGTTTGGACCTTTCTTTGATTCACACAGATACATAGGGTAACACTTGAGTTCGTAGGTGCTTTAGAAGCAGGTGATTTGTGAGCCCCAATTTCTTGTATCTATATATTTCACACTTGTGTGGTATCCAGTGTTGTTATAGAGGCCACCACCTAGAGCTCTCACACTGCCATACCAATATCTCTCCCCTTGAGGAAAAGGGTAAACATGTAACCAAGTGTCAGGATGCTAAACATTAAGGTCTCTTGAGGTTCTCACCTTCTCTTCTCAAGAGTATTAAGCTAAAAAGAGGGATTTCTTTTCTAGTTTCCTTATGGATATTCTACTAGTAGGAAGTGAGAGTACCACAAATTCAATGTGAAAATCAAGGTCTTAGAATATGAAAGGATACTACTATAAGATGAATTGAAATGATAAGGATCTTTTATTTTCTATTCTATAAGCTTTTGAGTTAAAAAAACCCTGTAGAAAATATCACACTCTACTCTTTTTATTAAAGTCCTTTCTCCAATCCCTTCTTCCTTTACAGGCCTAAACTACCTTATGACTAAAGGTCCTTCTTCCTTTACCTTATGCCTAAAGGTCACCATTAAGAGTTAAGGTTTTCCTTTTGGAAAATTCTAGTCACATGACATAAGGGAAACCACCTTCCTAGATATTACTTAAATCTACCTTGATTAAAAGCATTAATTCAAACTCCTTAATTAGCTTCTTAACACACCTTACAATCTCTATGGAAGGTCTAGTGCATACTTTTACAATTGAGGGTAAATAATACTAGGTTATTGTGCACATTTGCACACATCTTTAATGATATTGGCCCTCTTTTAGAGACGAGGTGAATATAATCTTTGGTCATAAATTGATCCTAAATCTATCCTAATCATGCTAATTATTTACTACATAAATTGCTTTGAGATTCCGATTCTGAAGCCGAGAGATAGGTCAATCATAGGGTGGAGTAAATGGCCAACTTGTCGACCTCATTACCTAAAGATTGTGGGTTTGAACCTTGCCCCAACGATAAAATGTTGTTAGCAAAAAATATAAAATGAAGATTATCATATAATAATCCATGCTTAAGAATGAGAAACATCCCCAACCTCTTGCACTTTAGTAGGAAAGCACTAAAAAAGAAAACTTAATATCTATCACCAATTAAAAGATATGGACTTTCAAAATGGACCACTACTAAGCTAGTTTAACTATTCTTAATGATTTGGTCCTAATTTCCAGCTAACCTTTGGGAGATTTTCCCCAAAGCTCAAAATAAATCTTGATTAATCTAGCTTAAATATGTGCCTTTAATCATAAAAAAGAAGCACACTAAAATCTACTACCATTTGCAAGAAATAGCTTTTACAATTTTACAAATTTGCTTAAATAGGCCCTAGTTGAATAAAAATATCTCCCAATTTCAGCCCCGAGACTTCTAGCCCCTTCACATTTTTCCCTACCCAAGAAAACTTTTCCCAAGGTCAGGCAAAGTTCGGAGTTCCACCTTCAAGGATTGCATGACCCTAAATTGAATCCGAATACCCATTTTCCAAAATTTTATTGATCCCCTTTATGGTTTCCATAAAATTCGTAACTTTAAAATATATGGCTCTAATGGAGTCCAAACCCTAAACCAAGCCTATACACAAGTTTCTTGAGTAAAAGATAAATTTTCTAATTGACCGTTTCACCCGAATCACACTTTCTCTCTCTCTAAGCTCATTTTCTTTCTCTAGTAAATTTAACTAAAAAGGATGATAATAATACGTACTCTTACATATCTGAGATTTCCTTAGGGAGGGATCTTACATTCTCCCCCACTCTTGAAGACTTGAGATGTCCTCATCTTGCCAAGTGGGGGATGATCCTTCAACATCTCTTCCTCTTTCTCCCAAGTGCCATCCTCAACTAGGTAGAATTTTCACTTAATCAAATATTCTCTCAAGCTTCTATTCTTGAGAGGCTTCTCCCGAACATCCAAGATGGTTTCTAGTTCTAGCTTTATCTATTCTTGAGCAGGGAAGGAAACATGCTCATCATCATTAGTTCAAGAATGTGATTGGGATCTAGCACATATTTCTTGAGTTAGATGACATGAAACACATTGTGGATCTGTAGAGATAGAGGAAGTAGATGTTTATATAAGGATGATCCATAATTCTTCATGTAATCACATAGGTCCCACAATATCTTGGTAACAACTTCTTGTCTTTTCCCAAGGAGATAGAACATCTCTTCGGTTGTACTCAAAGAAACACCATATCACCTTTCTAAGTCAGATTCCCATTCAATCCTCTTCCAATCTGCATACTATTTCTGTTTATCCTGGGAAACCTTGATACCTTTCCTTTCCTAATGGACCATATCTGATGATCCATCTCATCTAGCATCTTCTTAGATATATCATATCTAATCATAAGATCTAACCAATTCAATGGTGTGAGGTAATCATGCCCATAAAGTGCCTTAAAGGATTCATAATGCTATGGTGATAGGAAGCATTTAGTGCTGTGAGGTAAGCATGTCCATAAAGTGTCTCAAAGACTAATTACAATGCTATGGTAATAGGTAAGCATTCACTGGTGTGAGGTAAGCATGTCCATAAAGTGCCTCAAAGGGCTCATTCTAATGCTATGGTGATAGGAAAGCACTATAGGCGAACTCAACTAAAACACAAGTAGTTCATCCATCTACAAGGTTCCCGGCCACAATATGATCGAAGAATATCCTCAATTACTTGACTTCCCCTTTTAGTTTGGCCATCAGTCTCAAGATGATAGGCAGTACTAAGGTCTAAAGAGGTATCAACAAAACTGCATCAAAAAATGCAGTCCGGAACCTTGACATAAACATGGCATCTCTATGACTCACAATCCTCTTGGGTAAGCCTTGCAACCTAAATGTTTATTTTAGAAAAAAATTAGTAGCATCAAGGGTAGTATAGGTTTTCTTCCCTAGGATGAAATGGGCAACCTTAGTTAGCCGATCCACCATTACCATGATGAAAGCATCTAACCTTGGCTCTAGCCAATCTATAACAGCTTATACCTTAGCTGGGTTGGATGATATTTCATCCTTTGAGACTATAAATCTGAGGTACTCAAAACGATTAGTGAAGAAGGTACACTTACTTCTCTTAGCAACAAAGAGCTTGTGCTTTTCGAGAATTTATAAGACCTTGCATACATGTTTATTATAATCGGCAGTATCCTTAGAATAAACCAAAATATCATCAAAGAAGACGAGAACAAAATCATCCAAGTGCTCCATGACGCTGGGGCAGGTCGGCTAAAGGTAGCAAGAGCATCTGTCAATCCAAAGAGCATCATAATAAACTCATAATGTCCATACCTAGTGTTAAAAGCTTCCTTTGGGATATCTTATTATTCGATTGTGATTGCTTTGATGAATAGAATTAGAAAGTCTTGATTGATTTGGGAAATAGTTGAGTTAATGGCCTACATTTTTGGCATCTGAAACATATATTTTCGTGGAAAGGTCGCGCATTGTGCTCAACAGTCACAAAGGGCACATCCATGGAAGGCACTTGCGAAAAAGTTCTTCCTCCCGATCCAGTTGCCTAAGAGAAAGGTCTCCCTCATGGCTTGTTTTTTCCTAATACTTGGCTTTGACTTTGACTTGGCCCATGGTTATTCTATAAATCATGGGAGAAATGGGTGCATTTTTTGAAATAGAAGACTTCTTTGCTGAAGTGGAGGGGTTCTCTTTCCTCTCAAATAGAGGGCCTCTTTGCTGAAGGGGTTCACTTTCCTCTGAGTGGATTCCATCGAAAGCCATTGGCAAAATCTTCCGACATGGTCACATAGCTTTAGAGATCAAAGAAGGCTTTACATTCTTGACCAAGCAATCCAAAGGCAAATTAAGTTTCTGAACAAATCATTTAAGAAGATTTATTTCATCCATGAAAGGAGAAAATTGGAGAAGACTGGTAAAAGTTTAGTGGTATAGCCTTTTAATCCTGGAATAATTCCAAGAATTCATTCATCTTATCTTCCTAAAATCCTTAAGAGCATGACCTTGGAAGCATTCAGTCCGTTTGGTGGCTACCCTAAAGAATCTGCCTAACCTAACCTTTACTAGTATTGAAGTAGTCTCTTGATCAAAGAAGAAAAGAGACTCAAATTCAAAGTAGGTGGATCTTCATCACACTACGAGGATAAAGCATTCTTCACCAAAAGGACCACAAGCTAGAGTAAAGTGCAACTTTTGTGGTAAGCTAGGCCACATAGAGAAAGATTGTTGGAGCAAGAAGAAGACTCTCAAGCAAACATCATGACAAAAGAAGAGCCAAATGAAGGGGCTTCCCAAGAAGGAGGCCAATCGTTGAAGAAAAGACTCTTCTAGTTGATGGAAAAGGGCACCCCTCTCACCTTGTGCTTAAACCCACTCATTGTATTTCTACCCTTGTGTAAAATTATAGTTGATGCTTAAACCTACTCATTGTATTCCTATCCTTCTGTAAACTCATAGGCTCTAAGCCACATTGTACCCTATGAGGAGGCGCCTATGATAAACCAGTCTATCAAATGACTAAGAGTCTAGGTCCAGTGTATATATGGTGATAGTAGATGGTTCAAAGGGTCAAAGGGAGCCCAAAGGTTAACGAATATGTGGAATGGCCATCCCATGTGGAGGTCAAAAGTAGGCGCTTAGAAGAAGTGGGGAAAAATGCCTAATGGGTGCTCACTTTAAGAATATGGTGCTCAAATCTAGGTAAGATTAGGGAGAACCTAATCAACCTTATATTAGTGGCCTAAGATGTTGATTCTAATCCATTTAGATGCAAATCTCAAGTACTTTTTCTTTCACTCACATACTTTTTCTTTTAGGGGAAAGAGAGAGAGAGAGAGAGAGAGAGAGAGAGAGAGAGAGAGAGAGAGAGACTTGGAGAGAGACTTGGAATGAAAGGAGGATAGTTGGCCATATTTGAAATCAATGTTCCACCACATGTATGATTTTTGTAAAATTGAGGAGGCAGTTGGACGTAAGCATTGGAAAGATACCATGGATAAACAGATGGCCGCTTTGGATGTGAATGAGACATGGGAGTTGGTGCCTTTGCCTAAGGAGAAGAAGGTAATTGGATGCAAGTGGGTCTATAAAGTAAAACAGAATTTAGATGGGTTTGTAAGTAGGTACAAGGCAAGATTAGTAGCCAAGGCCTCTGGCATTAACTATGATGAGGAGACTTTTCAACCCCGGTTGTTGTTGGGATGGGAAAGTGAGAGAGGACATTTCAACATCACAGATGGGTGTAAAGAATACATTTCTACATGGTGATTTACAAGAGGAGGTTTGCATGGCGCAACCACCAAGATATGAGAACCATGCACACCCAGACTGCCATGCCGCCCCCATGGGCCATGGGTGGTGATGGGCTCCATACAACATAAGTGATAAGGCGCACATGCAGATTCTTTTAAGAATAAAGAGGACTTTTAAAACATATAGAATCTTTGCGCGCACACGTGTGACGTGACACGACTTGTGATTGACAGCTGTCACTTCCACACGACAAAAGCTGCCAGCTGCCCGTGAGTCTGAATCAGGGCGTGACATTCGCGGCAGCGCTACTGGGGCGACAACCGTGACCGCCTCATATTTATTTATTCATACCACGTCGCATTTCTTTTCTTTCTTTTGTTTTTCTACCTTCCTTCCTCAAATTCAAATTGTAGACACACCCAAGTTCCCACCCACCCCCACACCAGGTTGTTTTTTGACACGCATCATGCCCATTTTAGGGCATTCTTGCTATAAAATACAACCACTCATTTTGAATGACCGTCAAAAAATAAGGTGAATTGTTAAAAAACGGGCATTATTTCTACTGAACCCGTCATTTTGAAGGGTAGCCCAGCTCGTCAAAAATCATCCTTGCCCCCCTCCCCCCCCACACCCCCACTCCACAAACCCTCAAATTCAAATTCTAGCACTGATTTCATGGAAGCAACACTCACGAGCAACGTTCTGGAAACGTATTCTTCTGAAACATACACATTTTCCTCTTTATCTCAAGGAGGATTTCTTTTAAAAAAAATAGGCATACTTTCTAGATAATTTTACACCATTCATCTTTTTTTTTTTCGACTGGCTCACTTACTGTTTGAGAAGCTCTTTACTAGCAATTTTGAAATCTCAATGGGCTGAAGGATGAGTTGAGCCACTCCTTCCTGAACACTACTCACTAGCCTTTAGAAAAAAACATTTTTCCCATGAGGTATCTTGGCCTTGGCTGATTTTCCTTTCAGATTTCTATGTTTTAATCAAATTTATGACTTTTCAAATCTTAACCATTGCCAAGCCATATTTTCAATTGGTTTTTTTCAAACGTTTAGTATATAGCACTATATAACAGTCGTGTGTCAGTATATTATTTCAGTATAGCACCAATGTATCATATATACTATTGCTATATAGCACTATAAATACATATACTATACCATATAATAGTATGTACTATTGCTATATAGAACTATATAACAGTTGTGTATCAGTATAGCAGCAATGTATCATATATACTATTGCTATATAGCACTATATAACAACCGTGTATCAATATAGCAGTAGTGTATCATATATACTATTGCTATATAGCACTATATAACAACCGTGTATCAATATAGCAGTAATGTATCATATATACTATTGCTATATAGCACTATATAATAGAATTATGTTCTATGTGGTGTTGTAATATGCAATATAGAACTGATTGCTTCTCTCATTTCCTCCATGTAGATTGAGCTTTATATGAGATTCAAGTGAATGTTACCATAGGCAAAAATTGGGCAACGTTGTTTTGAGAAGTTAAAACCATTTTTTGTGTGCAAGTTGAAGGATACGAACACATGTTATTTCATTTCCCATGTTCAAACCCTATACTTAAAGGAAGCCATGAGCTGGCTTTGTATGGAGGCATTTGGATTACATGGACCATGCTGCAAATGTGTTTGTGAGATTTGCTATTACTGTATAGTATGAGGTAGTTGTATAGCATCTCAACATGCATTTAATGGGGGCACACAACTATGGGAATCTTACAAGAAAGATTGGGTAAGGAAAGGAGATGCACTCAAGTGGAGTACCACACATATGCACTCAATGGTACCATCACAGCCAAGAGCTTGGGCTCAAGATTTGTATTAAGTTTGTAAAAGGGTAATTGATAGTTTTTTCTAGCACTAGCATTGACACAAGCCGTAGACTGAAGACACATTTAGGCATGGACAGTTTATTTTTAGCACAACCACAGTGGTGGTGGAGGAGGACAAAACCTTTTTACAAAGATTTGTATTTAATGCACTACTCTTCCAATAGATGTACACATTAGACCTGGTGGTATTGCAAATCCTTAGGGAGATGGAGGTCACGAGTTCAAATCCCATCATGCTTATGCATGAAGGAATGCACACGGTGTGCTCTCTTTTGCACATGTGTGCAAAAGAGAGCAGGCATGCTCGACCTCTCTTACAGCTTCATGTAGATGAGCATAAGAGCATATTAGATGTTTTGACAGCTAGAGAGGGTATTGATGATTAGTTTGCTATCATTGCGAGTTGTACTTTAGCTTATTATTATTTATTAGATTATTGGTGTCTCACTTTTTCTCATTGCAATTTGTCTTCTCTATTTGATTGTTACATCTTTTGGTCCTTGTTTGGTGGCACTTTGGCCTACACATTATAACCAAAGGAGCTCAGATGGTGACCAAACTTTGCAAGATTAAGGATGGGGTCCAAATATACACACTTGTAAAGTTTGGTCATGTCATCAGAGCACCTTTGGTTGGAATGTGCGTATGCTAGATGCCTGATTTTCAATGTGTTGTGGCCTTAGAGAGCCCCTCAAAATTGGGCCTTGCAAAGTTTGGTCACATCATCGGAGCATCTTTGGCTAGAATATGCGTGTGCAAGATGCTTGATTTTTAATGTGTCGTGGCCTTAGAGAGCCCCTCAAAATCGGGCCTTTGGCCTGCACATTGCAACCAATTGTGCTCCGATGGTGAGGTTGGGGTCCACGTATAGAGAGGGTGGGGTCCACATATAGTCATTTGCAAAGATTAATCATCACCATTGGAGCATATTTTATTAGAATGTACATGCCAGCCGCGTGATTTTCAATGTGTTATGGCCTTAGAGAGCCTATTGGGACTTTGGCCCACACATTGCAACCAACCGTGCTTGGATGGTGACCAAACTTTGCAAGAGTGAGGGTGGCATCCACATATAGACATAAAGTTTGGTCACCATCGGAGTACCTTTGGTTGGAAAGTGCATGCCAGTAGTAGCCGCTTGATTTTCAATGTGTTGTGGCCTTAGAGAGCCCCCTTGAAATCGGGTCTTTGGTTCGTAGATTATAACCAAAAGAGCTCAAATGGTGACCAAACTTTGAAAGAGTGAGGGTGGGGTCCTTATATACACACTTATAAATTTTGGGGTCCATATATACACACTCATGCACACTTATGTACAGACTTATAATGATTGGGGTCCTTATATACACACTTATAAAGTTTGGTCACCATCCAAGCACATTTGGTTTGAATATGTAGGCAACACCTGATTTTCAATGAGTGCCAGGATCAAAAGCTCTTGCTCTTCCACATGTCATCATACCCAAACGTTGTCCAATGGTGATGAAACTTTGCAAGCATGTGGAGTGGTCCCCACCCCACATGCTTGCAAAGTTTCATCACCATTAGATGACATGGGGCCACCCCACATGCTTGCAAAGTTTCATCATCTTTCATCACCATTGAACAACATTTTGGTATGATAGCATACAGAAGAGCGGGAGTTGTTATAAAAAAGGGATTAAGTAATTACATAATACGTTGTAAAAACTTGAAGATATGGGTATCTTATATACACTCGAGACCTCGAGTCTAAAAAAATAAAATAGTGAAAACTTGTAGAATTGGCCCTAATTTCTAAAAGTAGACCTCGAGTCGAGCTCAAAGATCAATTGATAGGATTAATTACAACCTCGACTCAAGGTGTTCAATGAACATGATTGAATATATGTGTATGGTGTGTACGTCATCTTGATGTACCTTGACTCGAGGTAAAGAATTAACGGTTACGATCAAGATATACCTTCACTTGAGGTATTCAACAAACAGGATTCAATGGTGTGCATGCCTTTTATGTGGACCTCAACTAGAGGTTTAGATCAAAAGACATGATCAACTTGCGCCTCGACTCAAGGTATTCAATGATTTGGATTTAATATATGATGTATGTGTGTATGTCTTGTATATGTGCATTTTTTGTACCTCGACTCAAGGTATATCTGGCACCATGTAAGGTTAGCGATGGATGGTGATAGGACCTTGACTCGAGGTATAAAAACTGCCATGGTGGTTATGTCATGGAGTGTGTTAGTAGCCATGATGGACCTCGACTCGAGGTCTGAAATGGAATAAAACATGGCACCATACAGACCACAAGACAAGGTCTTATCTTGCCATCACCACATGGACCATGAGTTGAGGTCTTATCTTTCCATGGTGGAATCATTAGGACCTCAAGTTGAGGTTATGTGTTTTAGGTTCTTAAGGACACATGTGTGTATCTCATAAGTGTCTTGCCTCAACTCAAGTTACGTTAACGGTGTCCCATCTACACGACACAATACAGACCACAAGACAAGGTCTTATCTTGCCATCACCACAAGACAAGGTCTTATCTTGCCATCACCACATGGACCATGAGTTGAGGTCTTATCTTTCCATGGTGGAATCATTAGGACCTCAAGTTGAGGTTATGTGTTTTAGGTTCTTAAGGACACATGTGTGTATCTCATAAGTGTCTTGCCTCAACTCAAGTTACGTTAACGGTGTCCCATCTACACGACACAATCCTAAAGTGAGGACCCATATTATACAAAATGCAAGCACAAAAAATTAAAAAATATCAAAAGAGTTATCTCCTCTCTTCTCCACCCTTCCACACCTCAAGCGAGAGGCTTTTATGCTCACTAACAAATTAATCCACACGAATTAATACTTTCAAATTGGCTTGAGGCTATGGGAAAAAGAAAAAGAACACGAGATGTAAAGGAAAACAAAACAAAACAAAATCTTTGATTCCTCTCTTTCCAAGTTGTATGCTTGACAATATCCTTACTTCCCAACTATGTGTACTTACAAGGGAAACCCTAACTCACTTGATCTGGAATGTTAACGCGTAAGACAAAGCGGTGTGTTTCTTGTTTGTAATGATGTATAAAGAATTGTTGGCTCAAATATTAATCACTAACTATTAATGTTAAGTTAGAAATTTTTTGAGTATACATGACTTATGTTAACTACATAAGGCAATAAAATATACTCTTTGCAACTTGGAAGACAAACTACATAAAACAAGGTAGAACATAACAAGTGGATCTACCATTAATTTTCTTCTACTTTGAAAACTTGGTATGAAAACTATATATTTTTCTTTTCTTTTCTTGCATTATAATATAGACCAATTCCACTAAGTTCTTAGCATGTCTTAATCATTAAAAATATTGGTTTAACCTTGGGATGTCTTTATGAAGATAAGATATATTTACAATACTTACCATGCCTTAACTAATACATTGAATAGTGTACACTTGTTTTTTTGCCCATGCCTTCCAAGTCAATGTGATTCTCATTTCCTTGAATGTAAAAGAGATGAAATGTAGGCCATTTCCAATGCTTGTGGCTATCTTCAAAGGGCATTGATGAATGTTTATAGAAGTGTTCCCACCATCAATTATTATTATTACATGTTATGCTTATGATTTTAATCAACCACTTGTAGATGTTTTTTCTTACCTCCATACGTTTCTTATATTCTTTATAAAAAATCCAACATGAATTTTTGTACATATTATGTCTATAATAGTGTTTTTTTAAAAAACAAATATCCTTGTCCATGAGTTCTTAAAGAACTCTTTTATAGATTTGCCTTTGAAATTTGTTAATTGCTAACTTGATTTATTAAAAATTATATTGAGAGACATGACCTTCGATCTTTCTATTATGAAACATGACCTTTGATCCCTCTATTATAAAACAAACTTTTATATCCACAACATGGAGAGAGAGAGAGAGAGAGAGAGAGAGAGAGAGAGAGAGAGAGAGAGAGAGAAATCATCTTAATTTCTACTAAAATACGTAGTCAATGGACCCTTCACTCACGATGAGATTATGATAAAAAATATATTTGCCAACCTATTGGTACTTGTTATTTATACCTCTCAAGTCTTATGGGTCCCATAAGTGTTTGACCCACCATTTAAAAGCATAAGTTGGCAACTAGTAGGACATCACAAACAACATGGTATGCCCTTTTTTTTCTTGTTAGTTTTTTAAAATGTATTGGTACTAGTCTTGAATTCATGGTACGACATTGTACATAAGTTAATATGTAAAAGAAGAAAGTTAATTCTTGGTAGGTCATCGTCGTGATCGATTTTTGGGTTTTTCCTAAAGGCATAAATATTAATTTAAGATTGACATTTTTCTTGATATAAAATTGCAAAGGTTATTAAGTCAAGATTTTCAAATTTCTAAAGAAACTTTTTTCTCACATATATTTGATGTCAAGTAGGTGGCTTAAGTGCATATCCCTTTTATTTGTTAGCTACATGGATAAGTTCAAGACTATACTTATCCCCATTAGATTATCTTAAAAATTCACATTTTTCATACTTTATTGACTCCATGAATCATGTTCACTTTAATTACTCATCCAACACAATATTCAATGTGATGGCTCATCTAATTTATATCATAACCACATTTGTATATGTTATTTTTCTTACACACATATAAAAAGTCCTTTGACAACATAACATGAAATTTGGGGTGTCACCTCATAGCACTAGCACCATGATATCTTTTTACTTTGGTATAAATGCATACACTTTAATTTTATACCATGGCATGCATGCATGAACATGGGATGCATGAACACGGGATGTAGGCCTCTTATAGCCCTTAAAATGAACATGCATGCATGAACATGGGATGTAGGCCTTTTATAGTCCTTAAAATGGACTTAGGTGTAGCTAGACCATAGTTTACAAAGTATTGAATTAGCCATTTAGTAATGCATTGAGGAGGTTAGAATTAGCCATTTTGTACTTTTGAAGTTAGAATCAGCCATTTAGTAATGCATTGAGGACATTATAATTAGCTAGTTTTTACTTTTAAAGTTAGAATTAGCAATTTAGTAGTGCATTGAGGAGGCCTCATTATCTTAAATCTTAAATATCACCATTAGTAGTTATCTTGACTTTTTTGGTTGCTTGTATTTCTATTCTCAATAGATGTTAACTTTAGAATATGTATTTTTTAGTGTAACCACATTGATTTTGTGGGAGCACCCTTATATCTCCATATTTTTGTGTGCTTATGGATCAAGAGGAGTTGGTTAGAGATTTATTAGCCGTCTTAAGCATTTGAACTCTCGTTTCCTTCTGCATGAATGCTATTTGACTAATCAATTGCTTGATAGATTCATCCATGGGATTAAACATGAAGTAATCTATAATAGCTTAGTCATTAGAGTGATCACTACATGGGATGAATTCATAACAAATTCCGTCTAACTAGAAGATAATCTTAAGGGAGCCAAAGCATTGGATTCTAAATCTATACTTCCAGAGTCACGGGACATAGAACTTCTACAGTTAAACCCCGGCTAAAGGCAACACTTTAGCAGAGATGAATTTCACAGATTTCATGAAAGCACTCCAAGAGGGAATGAAGGCCAATAGAGCTCCAAAAAGCACTCCAAGTGGGAATTAAGGCCACTAGAGCTCCAGAAAATGTACATATGTATCCAAGGAGAGTGCTTTAATGGTGCTCAATCTACCAACAAGGGCATTCGACCAGTGAGTGTCTAGTCCTAAGGGCACGCTATAATGAAAATTTTACTTTTTCTGGAAGTTATGGTCATGAGGCTTTACAATACTACACACGTTTGCAAACCCTTGATAATGCTTCCAGACCTCAGCAGTTGGCTTTACTAACTCCATCATAAGCCACAAGCCATAATGTCTACAGCAACACCTCAACCTAATGCTAAGCAAACACCACAACAACCTATTGCAAGGGGGATTTACAATGCACAAAATGTGTCATTACCTCCCCCAGTTTTGGAACCTTAACCTCCACCCCCAAGGATCACACCATTGAATCAAATAGGTTTCGAGGAACCTTTTGAGTGTTTAGAATATGAGGTTAACTTGGAGAGTGGACTCCCATAGCTTTATCCAGACTACTATGTAGTCGATGCAAGAGGTGGAATCAAACTACTATACCAGTCAGTGCCACAGTAGGAAGAGGTCGAGACATTAACTCTACTATCAAGAGAATGCCTCTTCAATGCTATCATTGTCAGGTACCACACAGAGTCTCTAAGTGTCCCATCAGAAACCAACCAATTACCCAAGTTGCATCTTCCAAAATGTGCCACTTGCAACTGTAATTGTTGTGGCATAGACCATTGGATCAAAGATTTCCCAATAAAGGTGGTGGTTGCAAATCAATAGAATGGTCCTACCATGACACCTCTCAACATGATTGGAGTGGGTGTTCAAACTCAGAGATCAATTTTGAGAAATCCTAACCCATATTTGATTGCAATAGCATGACTCATGGCTCAAAACACACCTATTGTGGAAAAGAAAGTAGAAAACCAGGCTACTTCAGTAGTGGGATCCAAAAAAAGAGGGGCCATAGAAGAAAGAAATCCATAAAAGGGGGAAAAACGGAGAAAACGGAATGAGTAAACTTGGGAACACCTGACGAACCAGTCTACATGAATGATATTGATGAGAATTTCAATTCAGCGGACACACATGCTGGTTCTAAGCAAACTAGAGACACTCAAACAAAAACTAAGGAAACTAAAAAAGAAAGGATGCAGGCCCTCAAGAAACCAAACAAAGAGAAACTTGGTTTATACCCTAACCTTGTAAAAGAATTGGAACAACCTCATGAGATCACGGATATGGTCACACATACTGAGAAGGAGTTAGAACCAAGACCAAAACAAGTAAACATCTCTGACACTTCTCATCCAAACAACCTATACCTACTGTCATCCTTGAGGTCAGCGAGAAATCACCTATCCCAAGCATGGATTCTCAACTCTTTAGGAGAATGTTTGAGTATGAGAACCCCAAACCCATTTAAGAGGTGGAAATTCCAATATCACTAGCACCCTCATATGGTAGAGAGGTGACAAGTACTCCCTTGAATATCCCTAAATTGTTGGAGTTCATGGCTTCTAAAACAAAGACCACGATGACTACGTGCTTGTGTGGAGAT
The DNA here is from genome assembly GCF_041138505.1 of Cibotium barometz. NCBI lineage: Eukaryota > Viridiplantae > Streptophyta > Polypodiopsida > Cyatheales > Cibotiaceae > Cibotium > Cibotium barometz. Next base: position 13,975,994 of record NC_141066.1, on the reverse strand, counting down.
CCTGAACTCTTTAGAGAATTGAAAACTCTTTTAAATGGAGAACTCAACACAGGACTAGCACCATTTGTAGAAACCCACAAGACTCAACCCTACTATAGAATTTTGCCGACTTAATTTATATACAAGATCCAAGAACCCAAGTAGAGGATGAGTATGCCAAATCAATGGTCAAAATTCCATTAAATAAATTGCATCAATACTTTGAAGGTGATGAATCCAATGCATTACTACCAGTCAACCGCCAAGGGCATCATAGTAAATGGGAGCCTTTGATGGTGGTGTAGGAGTCAGTATAATCACCAAAAGATGTTGGGAAAAAAAGGCCAAACCTAAGCTTGAAGTCTCATACATTGTGGTTAAAATGGTCTCATACATTGTGGTTAAAATGGTTGATGGTATTGTTACTAAACCAATTGGAATGTTACGCAACCTTAAGATCAAGGTGTTACGCAACCTTAAGATCAAGCTTGAAGTCTCATACATTGTGGTTAAAATGGTTGATGGTATTGTTACTAAACCAATTGGAATGTTACGCAACCTTAAGATCAAGGTGTTACGCAACCTTAAGATCAACCTTAAAATCAAGGTGTTGAAACATCAGGTGACACATACGTTCATTGTGATGGACTTTTCCAAGTAACGTGATTGTTATGAAATGATCTTAAGAAGACCATTTATGCATGAATCAAAGTTTGAAAATCAGTGGTGTTAAGAGGTTTTAGTACGAGAAACTTGTGAAATTCATAAAATGTACAAAATGACTTGCATTATTCATGGGAATATTTAGTTGGAGCACTGGGGAAATAGGTGCCTCACCTTGAAATAGAGGTTTTAGTACAAGAAACTTGTAAAATTCATAAAATGTACAAAATGACTTGCATTGTTCATGGGAATATTTAGTTGGAGTAAATGGACCTGTGACATTCTTTTTCAAACTTGTGAATATCATTAATTGAAGGTAATTTACTTATAAATCTTTTTCAAACCTGTCAATTTCATTAATTAAAGTTATTTTAGTTTTATTTTAGCTAAAAAAAGCTGTGACATTCTTTTTCAAACTTGCGAATTTTTTTTTTGGAAAAGACTGGAATTATATTATAGAAATGGGAAGATTTTTACAAAAAAGCTTTTTATAAAGAAACTTAACTTGTTACAGCTCAACTAGCTCAAGGGTAAACTGAATCATCTTAATGTCTCGGATGTTGAGTGCCATAGCTTCTTTCCTGTTTGACTCTATTTCCTTGGCTACTTCGATTGCCTCATTGTTGTTGGCAATGATAAGGTCTAGGTCCATTCTCTCCCTTTGGATTACTTCTAGTTCTGCCATCTCCTTCATCAATCTTGACTTGGCCTCCTTTAATGCTAATCTCATCTGCACAGATAGACAATGCTTCAATCCATGCATCATGTTACCTAGTTCACATTGGAAAACCCACTAATTCCTATTTATCCAAACCGTCCACAGGAACGAAGCCCTAATAGAATTCCAAGGATCCGAAGAAGACAGGCCATAACTTTCTCCTAAAAGTATCTCTTTCTAGCTGAGGAAATACACCCACACTTTCCTCGTGTGGTCAATGAATGTTACATACTACTTGCAGCCACCCATAGATGTAGTTTTTGTTGGATCCTCCGGGTGGACAGGGGCCATTATGTTGGACAAGAATCTCAGAGCCTCCACATTGGAAGGGCAGGTTATAAAGAGGCGAGGGATTGTTTTCGGGGTGCACCTACATCTTGGACACTGACCGTCCCCTATACTAATCTTGTGAGCTCTCTCGTTGGTCAACAGAGCTTGGTGAAGGATTAGCCATAAAAGACATGACATTTTTGGGGAGATGATGTTGCTCCAGATTTTCCCAAATCTATACTCCCATTGTCTTCTATCCCAACTAAGGTGCCATCTAGAGTTTAGCTTAATGTGGAGGGGGGGGTCAGTTTCTTGAAGTGGGGGAAAGGTTAGAGAGAATCTTTCCCTTTCCATACGATTGCCCTTATCCTGAATGGGCCTTTGTGATGGATGAAGGCTGCCAAATTGTTGTCCCACAGAGAGATTCTTGCTAACACGAGGTTGATATCTACCTCATTGAGTCGAAACTTTTCCTTCATCAATCTTGGGGACAACCATCCATTATCTTGAGTGCTCCACAGGTCCCCCCAAGTTCCTATTCCTTTTTTTGAGAGTTTGTATGCTGTTGGGATCTGATCAGACCACCGAGAACCAGACTGAATCCATGTGATAGAGGTCCGCCTTGAATCTTAGGTTGGGAGAAAGCCCCAATAGGGCTTTTAGATTATTCCGTGCTCTCCAGAATCCCTTTATGAGAGGGCTCCCCTTGGGTTTGATTTGCAAGCTCAACTTCTCCAAATTTGTGAATTTCATTATTTGAAGGCATTTTAGTTATATTTTAGCTTTAAAAAAGCTATAAAATCTCAAGAAAAACCTTCAAAATTGTAAGGTTCTAAGTTGGGTGATTTTGTTGCAAAAAAATGTTTATGCAAATAAGAAAGAATATATACATAGATATATATGTATGTATAAAATACATAAATATATGTATTTATACATACATATATATCTATGCATATATGTATATACATAGATATCTATGTATGTATATATACCTATGTATATAGATAGATATCTATGTATATGTGTAAATACATATATACATGTATGTATATATATATATATATATATATATATATATATATATATATATATGTATGCCTGTTAGGCTGTTTTCACACAAAAGCGCTTGTGGGTCGGTGGTGCGCCAGGGGCCCACGACGACTCAAAAGTCAGGAGCCTGACGACAGCAGGCTCACACGGCTGCGCGGGAAGATCGAAGAACCGGCGGGTGGCTGTCCGCATGCCGGCAAAGTGCCGGACATCACGGCGCGCGCCAGGCCCCACGTGGCCGCTGTTCTGTGCGTCGCGGTAGTCCCACCATTTCCAGCACATGAGGCGGCCAATGGCCATCAGTCGCTCTCCTCAACGTGCCCACAGAGCGATGGCGGAAAAGACTTCTCAAAAGGGACGGAAACTTCCCCAGCGCACTACTTGCCCCAGGTCTTCTGCGAAACCCTAATTTTCCCCCGTTGCCTTACTATGTTTTCCCCCATTCTGTACTAACTCTCCCCCTTTCCCCCTCCCTCTTCCTTTTGATCCGATCGCTTTGTTTGAAGATCTGCCGTCGTCGTAATCCAGCTGCTAGCAGGTGGCACGTTCTGTTTCAGAGGAGAGTCAAGGTCCCTTTTCATGGTGCTTTGAAGCAGCACAGAACTCAGGCTTGTGCACTTCCGCTCCTTCATCTTATCGAGAGAGAGAGAGAGAGAGAGAGAGAGAGAGAGAGAGAGACGGAAGGGGGTATGTAGAACTTGTTTGTGTGTGTGTGTGTGTGTGTGTGAGAGAGAGAGAGAGAGAGAGAGAGAGAGAGAGAGAGAGAGAAAGAGGGGGGGCCGGGGGGGGGGGGGGGGGAGAGGATGTAGATGTTTGTGTGTGTCTGTGAGAGAGAGAGAGAGAGAGAGAGCTTTTCCTGTATACGGTTTCATTGCAAATTTCTTAAGACTCTTATTACCAAACCATGGCCTTCATTTTCCTCTTTGGGATCTCCTACAAGGTTATAGATATTTAGAAGTAGTGAAGTTATGATCGTCTTTCCACCAAAGATAGAGATAGTTTGAAAGCAAACCATGTTCACAGAGTGTTTCATAAGAAAGAATACAGATGAGGGTATAGGCCCATGCTTCCTGCTTCTCTATCCGCCCTTTTGAATATGATCGTTCCTCACACCAACAGCATGCCATGTCTAAACTGCCGTTTTACATCTATGTAAGGCCTGTTTTTGGTGAAAGTCAGAGAGAGAGAGAGAGAGAGAGAGAGAGAGAGAGAGAGAGAGAGAGCAAGCATACACGTGTGCACATGCTTGCCTGCAGGGGGGTGCATGCTTGCACGTGCACGCGCACATACACACACATATACTCTCAGGCAGAGTAAGGTTCCACTGCTATGATTCCCTGGCTTGATGTGGTCTGCTACATTGTAACAAGCCACCACAAATACTTAATAAGCTTTTATCTTTTTATTGATTCATAGTCATGATCCATTGTAAGCTGCATGGTCATGCATGAACGTAGACCCCCGGACAGTTTCCTAAAGCAGTTCTGTTTTGTATCAGGAACAATCAGTTATAATCAGAGATGCAGGAGGGAGAGGCCTTGCAACATTCAACGGCTGGGACCCATTCGCCCCAGCTACCCTCAAACGTCCTTGCAGACTCTGCACGTAGTGCACGTCCTTTATCTGGCAAGTCTAAGAAAAGGGAAAGGCCAGATCATAATGCCAGCAAAAAAGATCAGTGCAGTGAAGAGTATGAGAGCCCCCAGAAGCGTGAGTGCCTGGTGAAAGGTGCAGATTTTGTTTCTACAGATGGAGGATTAACGAATCTCTCAGCAGTTGATCAGCTGATCCTTGTCATGCGGCATGAGCAGTCTTCTTCTCGAAGAAGCACACTTGCAGGCGTCATCGTTGCAACTTTGAGAGAGGACTGTTTGCAACAGTTTGTTCAGTTGGGAGGCGTGTCTGTTCTGGATGATTGGCTTCAGGATGGGCAGAAGGCAAAATCTGGAGATGGAACCTCAAAGGATGCAGATAAAGCTATGGATGATGTACTAGGGATGATTCTTCAAGCACTTAAAATGTTGCCTGTTAATCTGGAAGCATTAAAGGGGTGCAGCATAGGAAAGTCAGTGAACCATTTGCGCAGTCATAGAAATGTGGAAATCCAGAAGCAAGCAAGAAAGTTGGTGGATATTTGGAAGAAAAGAGTTGACTTTGAAATGAAACACAGTTGCACTGATCGCAGCGATCGAATGGATTGTGTGGCTTCTCCAGTTGATCTCTCTCCAGCTAAGGCAGCTGAGGTTACTGAGGTAACAACGATGCCAGCTGAGTTGAATAGCACTGCACTTTCAAGTGAGGTCACCGTGACTGTGGGGGTCGGATCTAGTGCCTCGGCATCCCAGAACTGTACTGCAACAAAACCACATGAGAAATCAAGTGTGCCTTCTGAGAAAGATGGGAGTAACACTTTGGGTTATCCATGCTCTTCTTCGATTACATCTGTTTCAATTCACAGTCCAATTGAGACAGAAAATGATGAGCACTCTGCAGTAACTGTAGCTCCCATTGATCATAAGAAAGAGATTTCAAATCCATTAGAATGCCATAAGCCTGAGGGGAAAGATCTCAAGTGTGGAAGTAGCACCAACAAAAATGAGCCAAACAGGCATGCAGGTTGTGTTACAGGTGTTACTGTCAATGAAAGGACAAATGAGTACAGGAAAAAACTAAGGAGTGGTAGCTCCAGTGCTGTTCCTTCTAGCACTGACTTGCGTATAAATGCAGCCCTGAGCCATGAAGTTCTTAAGAGAAATGGACCCGATAAAAAGACTATTACCTTCTCTATGGAGAATGCCAAATGCATAGACATTGGTATGGGTGATAGCCAACAGCATCATGTGGCATCTACGAAGGAAAGTACAGCAACAAACTGTCACTCATCGGAATTGAGTACAAGGACAGGAAATTTGTCACAGGATTCTTCTTGTCTGCAAAGTATTGATGTTGGTAGCAGAGAGGAAAATGTAGCAGAAATTTGTGTCACGGATGGGAAGACAGATGGTGTGAATGAAATATGCATATCTAGCCAGTCTTCTTGCAGTGATAAACAAAGTGGCACATATCCAACGATGGCCTTCAAAGCCACCGGGGGTGTTGCAGTTGACATGACAAAGAAGAGCTGTAAAAACTCACAGGATTTTGAACTACAAGGTAAAATTCACCACTTCATAGATAGAAAACAAGAAGCCTCTTCTATGTGTATAAACACCTACATAAAGGGATCTAACCTTGGGCCTTGGTCACATGCATTAGCACAGAGCCTGGGCTATGTGTTACCTTGCCTTGGGACTAGGTCACATACATTAGCACATAGTCTGCACTACGTATATGATGATTTCTAGTTTGTTCATTAATCTGATCTTTGCCATTAGTTTATAAGAGGCATGTCATTGTAGGAGTGTTTTGGGGTCTTAACTGGGCTCATAAGTATTTTCATTGGGCTGGGTAGAGAACAATGATGTGTGCCTATGTGTGGGCAGCCTTTTTTAGAGAGGTGGGCACCAGGGCAAGCTTTGCCCCTGTACGCATATAAGGATGCCCATGTCAGTGTATAGGTCCCACACACCTCTTCTGCCTACAACAAAATCAAAATCATAGTAGACAAGATGAAAATTTGATTTGTTAGAGACTGCCACACCCATCCAAAAGTTGGCTGCCCATCCTCCCTGACTTAATGGGCACTAAGTGGGGGCCCAGTCACCATTTAGGAGGGGCAATGCCTTTTCCTGTGTGTAAAGGGAGACGTCCATGTACTGTTGGCTTGCATCTGCATTGGCTGGACAGGTGAGCGATGGGCACTCTGGCTATGTGTAATCTGCCTTAGTGTTTCCCTTGATAATCCCAACAAACTGAGCATGTTCAGAGAACTTCAAAGGAAGGATAGTTTTGAGGTGACATCACACCATCATAGCAACAGCTTCAGAAGGCTAACTCTAGCTGGACCCACTATGTGATGTGGCTAGCTTGCAGGTTTTATCCCCCACAATCCTCAGGTTGAGATGACTTTGCTTGGATGTTACCCATTTGAAACCCCAAATCTCCTCTCATTCTATGCAAGCCTTTACTAGTTGAGCATAGGAGATTCTGTTAATTGCGTTTCAAGTACACTATAATGAAAGTTGACTGGCCATTCTTCTAACAATAGTTGTTTACTTCAGGGAGTGATTCAAAAAGTACAGGAGATGCTGAAATAGTTGCACAATCAGAGCTCCTTCAGGAGCACACGTGCGCCTCATCAGAGGCCAAGGAAGGTTTGTCATGCCATTCAAGAAAAGACATGAGCTTCAAAGAAGACGCTTCAGGTCTTAAGCTTATCCCTTTTCTTAGAAGTTGAGCATGCTATTGATTTTTTTAAATTGGATAATTTCTATACCCAATGCCCTTGCACTGTTTTTTTTTTTTCCCAAGTTCCGGTCTTTGTGTCCAATACCTGACATGAAGGTTCAAATCATCTAGCAGATGAGCATGTAAACCAATCACCATCCTCTGAGGCGGAGCTTGATCACCTGAATGCAATCACTGCTACTCTAACATCCAAAAGAGGTGGAATGGTGATAACTCTACCGGATGCAGCAACTGATGCTGTGGACCATGAAGAGTCTTGCCTCGGTGACCATAAAGAACTTGACAAGGCTCATTCTGAATCTGATCAGGACCCCTTTAGCAACATCACAGTCAATACACAAAAGGATGCAGGCTTGCTTGATGAGACAACACATTCAAACAGCCTTAGAAGCCCTATGGATGCATGTCAAGCATCAGGAAATGAGAATGTGCTGTCTTCTTTCCACAGTAACAGTAGGGATCTGAGCAACGATGACGAAAAAGTGTCAATGTTGTCAACTAGGAATCATAACAAGGCTGATGACTCTTGCCAGCCGCCCTCTTCTGACACATGTGAACATGCTGACAGTAAGATGAAAACAACTGGAACTTCGGCAACAACAATTCTGTCGGATGTTCATCAACCACCTGCAAATGCAGTGGTGTCGGTTAGGACACATTTGCCTCATGATTTCGACCTGAATGAGGGTCTTGCAGTAGATGAATTATCGCAAGATCGTAGTCTGCCTTCCATCACACCTTTCACAAGTACGTCTAATGCCTTGACAGCGTCAACAAAACCTGTGAGTAGCTTGAGTGCTCCCATTACTGTGACTGCTGCTACCAAAGGAGTTTTCATGCCCCCATCTAACTCCTCCTTGAACAAATGTGATGGTTGGAAAGGCTCTGCAGCTACCAGTGCGTTTCGTCCAGCTGAACCTCGCCATGTACCAGCAAAGATGCAAACCACCCCAGATAATAAGGCACCTTCTGTGAATCAAGTTAAGAATGTTAACAACTTTGATTTAAATGTGGCTGACCTGGGGACTTGTGAAGATTGTCAAAATAAAACATGTCCCATCCTATCTGGGCCACTATCTGGCCAGTGTCCACGTGAACCTGACTTGGATTTGAATCGTGGTGGAGAGCATGTTGAGACAGCGATCTCAACAACTTCTATCTTAGAGACTGTAATGCAGCTACCCTCTGAAAAACCACAGAAGCTCTTGGCTAGAGCTAAAGTACTTGATTTTGATTTGAATGAAGGGCCTGATGAAGTACTACAAGAGCAAGTGGATCTTCCCACATCTGCAACCAGAAGCTATACCTTTGATGGACCAAGTGGGCCTGCTACATCTGGAGAAATGGCCATATGGCAGTCAGCATGCACTTCATTTCCAGTTGTTACAGTCAACGTGGCCAGGTCAGAGCTACCTTGCATTGGCTCCATGACCCAACCCACTGTCGGTCCGACACACAGTTCAACTGTCATCCATCCACCAGTATCTTCTTCGGTGATGTACTCACGAACGAGTCCCTTTTTTGGATGCACGCCTGTTCCCTTTCCAGCAAGCTTTACTTATAATCCTATCTCAGTGGCACCTGATTCATCTTTTGCAGTGCCTAAAATGGGCACTGGCACTGTTGTGTCTTCCCAAGGCGCAAGGTCAAGAGCCAACACACCAGTTGAGAGACCACCATTTGTGATGAACATTGATGACCTGGGAGGAGCCAATGGCTTCTATACATGGGGGAGGTCAGATCAGAACATCTATAACAGTACTGGACCGACCATCATCAGCTACAACTACAAAGATGTCGGAGTCAATGGGAAAGAGCACTTGGTAAATCTTGATGGTAGTGCATCTTTGGAACAGCAGATGCGTTTGTTTCAGCAAGCTGCGGTTCCGATGACAACTATGAAAAGGAAGGACTATGATTATATTTATGGATTGAAGCAGTCAACATGGCACTGATAGAAAGATTTCTTAATAAAAAAATTCATGTGTAAGAACATGTACAAGAATGTCCAAGGTTAAAAAGACCTCAAATATTTTTTAAAGCTCGTATATACCAATCCCTTTTAGCATATACAAAAAGCATGAGGGGATGGGATAAAAGAGATCTGATTGTGTAACTGGGGGGCACTCTGAAATCAGAATAATGTTTGGTGACTCATATGTCAAAATCTAGAAAAGAATGGGGACAAATGTTTGTTATTTTGGCTTTAATATATGCAATTGACTTCTTCAGGAAATGTTATGGCCATTGATGTAGATTACTTATGCACTCTGGTTCTTCAAGCTTTTTGAAAGCATGCATTTTGCTTGAAGTTCACCTATGGGCTAGTTTCCTTCATCATCGATAATATATTGGTAGCAATCTCGATTACATTCAGTGGGCATTGGCAGTACTTGTAGATAGTTGGGATATGTGCATTTTGTGTGAGATTTGTGTGAAATGACAGGCAATGATTTATTTGGGATGCTTTCTACTGTTGAGAATAAGCTTGACGAGACCAATTGTCCATTGTGGTCCTATACGGCATGTCATGTATTGGTTGCCAAAGGGCTTTGGAATGTCGTCATTCACATTGAGGTACGCTATGTCTCGTTGGCATAGAATAGTACAAGTACTTTAGATGGTGATACTAGTTCAAATATAACTATGGCATTTGTCTTTGCACCTCCTATAATGGAACAAGCCAAGCGGGATGGCAAGGATACATAGGCATATGCATTGGTGGCGTTTTTCGTGAAAAGAAGCATTATTTCTCGTATTCACTCATGTAAAACTGCCAAGCATGCTTAAGATGTGCTTGCTATGCTTTACCAGGTACGTAACGCGAGGAACGCGTGGCCTACTTGTGTAAGTTGTTAGAGTCTGAGTATATGAATGAGGGAGATTTAGGGAGCAGCTTGCATGTATGGATGAACATCTGAACAGTTCATTGGTCTATTTTTCTCACAGCTTTATCAGATTTATACCACAGTGTTTTGCATCTATACTTCGGCTCATGATGATGAAGGGTATCTCAGTGTGCTTACGTTTGATGAGTTGGTTGTGGTGCTCTTGTAAGAAGAGCAATCTCGGCAAAACCAAACTAGTATAAGAGTGGGAGATAAGGCATTTGCTGCCAATAAAAAAGGTAAAGGTAAACCGTTTTCTCATAGTGACTACTAGCCAAAGGTAGAATCAGAGACTCTGTCATTCTTAGGGCATGCTTAGTGGTTAGATTTGTTGATCATGTCTCTCGTTTGCTTTGATCCACCATCAGCTCATGGTAACACAGTTCATGACCGAAGTGATGGACACATCATTGTAGTATCCTGTGCTCTAAGCTATGGGCTTTACAGGTTGGACATGTATGAGAGGTTGGCACATAATACTTGTTTAGCTATTGTCACACGTGTTATGAGTGCATCAATGCAAGAGCTATGGCATGCCTTCTTTGGTCACTTATATTTTGGTAGTTTGTTGCACCTTAAAAGGTAAGAGATAGTGAGAGTTGCCAAAGCTTGAGGTCCCTATCAAACATGTATGTGAGAGGTGTATTTTGGGTAAGATATAACGGACATCATTCTCGAAAGATGGATGAGTAAGCGTTATCCATATATTATAGCTTATACATAGTTATGTATGTGGTTCTATGAGGACACCATCAATGGGGGGATATCTCTACTTTGTGGCTTTTATTGATGACTTCTTCAGGCACAGTTGGGTGTATCCGCGTTGAAAACAAAGTTAGAAGTTTTTACATGCTTTAGATACTTCATGTCTATAGCTAAAAATGTGTTTGCATGTAAAGTTGGCACCCTTTGTACATATCGACGAGGAGGGGAGTATATATCGAAGGGTTTGTCTTGCTTATGCTCTTGTTGAGAAATGCAATGTGTAAGGGTACAACATGTGTAGAGCAAGGAGAGGAACATGCACATTAGAAAAAAAATAGACTAAGGGTCCAATGTCAAAGGTTGATTTATATGGTCATTTGTAAAAGGTAAAGTCAAAGGTCAAAAAGGTAGCACATGGAAAGTGCAAGGAGGCACATGTAGTGTGAACATTTATTGACACATGGAAGACACAAGGATGCACACAAAGCATGGATTGGGACTATATAATGATGTACTTGGATCATTCTAATGAAAGAGATTTATGTGGGTTTTTAGTTAAAGTTTGTCATTATCCTTCGTTAGTTTAATCTCAACTTGTGTCTTAATCACTAGGCTTAATCATGTCTCTCGTTTGCTTTGATCCACCATGAGCTCAACCATGCTTGATTTTCCAACATGGTATCGGAGCCATGACTCTTTACTTATGCTATCTCATGCTAGTAGTTGTATCACTAATCTTGTACTAATTAAAGAGAATGCGAGGGAGAGGGAGAGCTTGAGTTCCTTGCAAGCAAACACATAGAGGGAGAGCTTGAGTTCCTTTGCAAGCAAACACATACACACAAGAGAGAGCAAGACACAAGAGAGAGATGGATGGCTAAATTTTCTTCTTTCTTCTTCCTTCTCTACAACCATATAACTAAAAGATAAGAGTACATACATAAAGAGAAAGCACTCTCCTAAACAATATACATAAATGAAGGCACAGGAACGGAATGAAATGGAAATGAAATGACAATACAAGTGCAAAGCAATGATAACCAAGAGTACTCACATGTAGGCCAAGAGAGCTTGATTGTTGATTGATGTACCAAGACTAGAAAGTACATTGCCTTTATAGAGTAGGCACACACACTCTAGGTGACATGTATATGGGATAAGTCCCATAGTGACACGTGGCACACTAGGATATAAAGTAGTCTAGTACTACTCCAGAACTCAATAAAACACACTAGAAACACTCACTTTGGCTTCATGTTCCAACACCCCCCCATGAAGGCAAGGTGAGAGATTACTAGAATGGAGCCAAGAACATGACATGGCATGATGAATCTACTAATCTGTACATCCCAAATAGCTCAGAGGCTCAAAAGAGAAGCATGGCTACCTGACCCAACAAAACGGTCTAGGGAGTGCACCAACATCCTAGAACTCGGCCAGGCCTGATAACGAAATCCATCAATGCCAATAATAGGACCCCCATAGTACATCCCCCCCTGGCTTCATAACATGAAGTGGTAGGAAGCCACACACAAATAAAGTAAAAGAGAATAACATCATTTTAGGAGGACTATCCAAGGCTGAGAACCTTTATTGACTCAACACACATGATTTATTTGCATTCATTTTAGGGGGACTCCCAAGGCAGAGTACCTTCGACACACTCAAAAAACAAAGTCAAGATCATCCGGTGCATAGACCTCTTCATCAAGAGAGAGATCTTGGATGTGAGCAGTGAGAGCATGAATTGGAGTAGAGGTGTCTGCATCGTCTTCGTCTTCGTTGGATATAGTCCCAACCAAGTTGGCATGGTCTTTAGATTGTTGTTTGGCCAGCTTCTGGAAGCAACGATCTTCGGTGTGACCAAGCTTTCCACAGTAAGTGCACTTGAAAGGTTTGAAGTTACCTTTCCCTTTAGGAAACCTCCCTTTAGAAAATAGTGCATTGGCGTCAGGAGTATCAATATGCCTTCTTTCATGATCAAGAAGCATAGCAACCATGTCATGGTAGCTCATGCTTGCCACTCTTAATGCTGGTATAATCTCCCGATACTTAGGAATTTCTTCAATGCTCGTGAGGAGCACCGCGACTTGGTCTTCATCCCCAACTGGGGCCTTCAACGCAGCAAGTTGAGTGATGAGAGACTCCATATGATTCAGATGAGCAAGAAGAGAGTCCTCATGCTTCATCTGGAGTTTGAAGAATTCTTGACGGAGGAAGACCTTAGAATTGATTACCTTATTGCCAAAGAGACCTTCAAACTTCTCCCATAATTCTTGAGCAGTGGAATCAAAGTCAAGATGATGAATAACTTCATCACCCAAACCCAAACCAATGAGAGAAAGGGCTTTGTCGTTTAAATTCTCCCAGTGTAGAATTTTCTTCTCATCCGATTGTGGCTTTTTATCCTTGCCACACACAACATTCCACACCCCGTCTTTCATAAGGATAAGACGCAACTTTGTTTGCCATGTCGGAAAGTTCTTACCAGTGAACTTCTCAATAAAGGTACTCGATCTCAAAGACTCCATGGCAGACAGATTTGAAGTAGAATAATGTGCAGCAGTTGTATGCGCTGAAGAGCTTCTCCACGCTGCAGAGTGCACGTAGGTATATCAGGAGCAAGGAAAATTGATATGGTGAGGAGGAGCTGATGCTGGAGCAGCAGAATGGAAACTGGTGTGCGCAGAACTGAAACGAATAGGAGCAGCAGGAGATGGGGCCGTCAGCAAGATGCAGAGTTGCGCAGGAAAATGACGAGCATTGGTAGATTGTGGGCAGCAATTTCTCTTCTTTCAGTAGATCGTGATGCAGATGCAGCAGGGCAGCGGCAGTTTCTAAACATTGAGGCGACCAGCTGCATGTCGATAGGCAGCAATAGGGCAGCCTGAAGAAGGGGCAGAATGGCGGCCTGTTGAAGGATGCTGAACAGAGATATGCGGGGCAGCATGTATGCACAGGAAAAGAGCTTCAGCACGGGCAGTAGGAGCAGGTCATGCAGAATCTGAGCAGGCAGCAGCTGGAGCAGAATTGTGGGCTTCAGCACGAGCAGATTGACGGGCAGCAGGAGCAATTTGTGGAGCAGAAATCGGGGCAGCAGCAGCTGGAGATGGCCTTGTCTTCAAGATGTTGGGCAGCAGGTCTTCAAGATGGAGGAGAGCATACTTTGTTGCACTTAGAGAAAGAGAGAGAGGGCATGGCTTCTCTTTTTGGCCTCCCTCTCCTCAATCTCTAGGAGCAAAGAAGCAGTGGCTCTGATACCACATGAAGGCACAGGAACGGAATGAAATGGAAATGAAATGACAATACAAGTGCAAAGCAATGATAACCAAGAGTACTCACATGTGGTATCAATAAATAATATACCTCCTAAACAATATACATAAAGAGAAAGTACTTTCCTAAAACAACGTACAATGGTCCGTCTATAGTGTGAACTCGACTATATAATTTGACGCTATAACTATGCCATAACTTTAGTACTCCAGTGGTGGCTGTCACACAGCCTATCATTCATTGGCAGTCTAGCAGTATATTAACCATAATCTCACCAACCATGCCAGTGGCATAAGTGCGAAATCTATCATCCAAGCAGTTGATCAATATCCGTTGTAGCACTAGTTGAGCTCGATACATGTGGAGCTTCTCTGTGCCCAATGCCTTTGTGAAGATGTCAACCGCCAGATCCTTTGTGCTAACATAGACTAGATCTACATCATCTGCTAGAACCTTCTCCCTCACAAAGTGATAGTGCACCTCAATGTGCTTTATCCTAGCGTGGTATACTGGGTTACTGGCTAACTGTATGCTACTCATGTTGACAACTGTCCTATCCACGAGCTCACCCATATCACCAAGTATCTTCTGAAACCAAGCTACCTAACAAGCTGCCCATAGCAACACTCCTGTACTCTGTCTCCGTATACTTGACAAGGCAACTGTTGGCTATTTTTTACTGCTCCAACTCACATCAACACTCCCAAATGAAATCATAAAACCACTGGTAGATCTCAGGCTTGCAACACTACCAGTCCAATTCGTGTACCCATGTAGCTGTATTTCTGTTTCAAGCTACCCACTATGCGCTTCTATGTAGTGGGGTCCTCCCAAAAGCTCACCTCTATTTGCGAAAAACTTTGTATTCTACTCCAAAGACACCAAAATAGGCTTACAGCCTATCATACCATACTTGGACAACTTGTCCAAGCCATATTGTCTCTGCAATAACAAAATGCCATGAGGTGATCTTACCACCTTTATGTCCAAGAAATACCCCAGCTCACCCAAATCCTTCATCTCAAACTTTTGCTTCAAAAGTCACTTGACATCATGTATGTCAGCATCACTATCACCCACATAGATGACTAATAGCATGATCCCTCTATCTATCTTTTTCACATAAAGTGAAAAATCTGCATTGGATATTTGAAATCCAATGGTAACAAGATACTCCCCGATCTTGTTTGATCATGCTCTGGGTACTTTCTTTAAGCCATACAAGGCTTTGCGTAACTTGCACACAAAATCTAGGTGTGCATCACTCTCATAACTTGGTGGTTGCATCATGTATACTTCTTCTTCCAAATCACCATGCAAGAAGACATTCTTTATATCCATTTGATGTAAAGACCAACTCTTTCTTGTAGCCATAGCAATGACACTTTCAAGTGAGACACATCTGGTCTTATGCTTGTAAACGCGTCATACACCATGAACAACTGCAATAGGTGTCATGTTTGTGATGTACACAACAGTTGCTAATGTTTATGTCCAAAAATAATGTAGCATATTCTTTTTAGCCCATCAAGGTACATGCCACTTTGTAATGTGCCTATTTTTTCTTTCTACAACACCATTCTGTTGTGGAGTGTATCTGCATGTAAACTGTCTCTTGATTCCTTGCTTTCTCAAGAAATCGCTAAACTCATTAAAGAAATATTCTCCCCCACCATCTGAGCTCAGGCACTTTATCTGCATGTCTTTTTCCTTCTGGACCAAGACTTTAAATCTTTGAAAGTGAGCAACACCACTTTTCTCCTTCATGAAGTAAACCCACACTTCCCTAGTGTGGTCATAAATGTGTAACATAATACCTGCAACCTGCAATTGTTGTAGTCTTGGCCAGTCTCCATACATCTAAATGTCTAACATCTAATGGCCTTGCACTCACATGCTTTTCATGTGGGAAAGCATGTTTGGCATGCTTACCAAGTTGGCATGCTTTACATACTTTACGCATACCATCAATCTTAAACTTTAGTAAACTTGCAATAATATTTTGAGCCTGCATAGACTTCAATCCGCTGTAAATTCACATGACCAATGCACTTGTATCATATGTCAATATCTGTAATAACACATGTTCCATGTGCAAACATGGCTACCTTTACCACCTCAGGCATGTGCACATCCAAAGAAAACATCCTGCCATTTCTGTTACCCTTTGCAACCAAGCAACATTGATTTTTGAAGTCTTCCACAAAACATTCTTGAGGATTAAACCTCACTTGCAGACCCTGCTTAAACCACCTGTCCAACAAAAACTAGATTCTTTGTAATATTTGGAACATGAAGTATATATGCTAAGTACTTCATTTTGCAATTTTGTGTAGACAATGGCACTTTACTAACATGCGTAATGGGATGCACAGTATCATCACCTGTTTTTACATAACCTAGTTTTTCCATTGTCTGCATGTCTCTAAACAACTCACCATGGCTGGTCATGTGGTTAGAGGTGCCAAAATCCACATACCATATATCTTAAGATCCTGACACATCTCCTGTTTGTGGAACTAAGTATGTGTTGCATCACAAACAACTGCTGACTTCTATCATCACCACCCTGTTTACTAGATGATGCATAGTTGCCTTACTGTAGCTTTCCACTTTAAATGTCATTTTGCTTTTTATAGTACTTTGCCATGTGTACTGGTCTGCCACAATAATATTACTCTATGCTATTTGCACTTTGATTTCCTTGCCAACCATCTCAGCCTCTTTGACTCCCCTACCTCTACACTTCCTGCCTCTACACTGGCCTCTTCCACTTATGTATGATTGTTGCATTGCAAATCATTGTTGTTGTCCATAATTTTGGTTTCCTTGTTGGCCAACCACCTTGGCCTCAACCCACAACCTCTACCTTTGCCTCTACTTGAATTAGAGTAGAAAGCCTGTTCTGATGTGTTCTTGGTTTTTGTGAAGAAGAGTCCTCATGCATAGACACCAAGTCTCGAAAGTTGGGAATGATCTCTCCAACTGCAACATGGAGGTCTTGAATGCCTTGTACTATTTTTCAAGCCCATTCAAACAGACACTCACCAAATCATCATCTTCCACCGATATATTGATACACCCAAGGGATTCAACAATGCCCTTGATATTTAAAGCATACTCATAGACATACTTTTCTTTTCCATTGTATGCAACTCTTGTAGTTTCCTTGCTTTTGTATTAGTTCGGAACATTTGCACCAGGTTTTACCATGCAACTATTGGAGTGTTGGCATCTTGTATGTGTCCTATCATTGTGTATGTGACATTGGTTGAAAGCCAATACAGGAATTTCCTTACACCATGGCTCCAATCCTTGAATGCCTTTATATATGTTGGAGTGGCATTCTCATCGGACAACTCTGGAGGCTCATCAATGTCTTCTTCGATATCGTCCCAAAATCCTTTACCCATCAGGAAATTAGTCATTCTAAACTTCCAGACATGGAAGTTGTTCTTGTCCAGCTTCTCACTAACAATTTAACCGAGTCCGTTAGACATTTTTTCCTCCAATAATCAAAAACCTACAAACATACATTTTTTATATGCAACGTGTAACACATCAGTATCTTCTGTGTGATTGATGCAGCGATACTTGAGCACAACTTGTATGTCACCAGATCTGACAAGAGTACATGTACATATACCTAATATCAAAAATACATGTGCAAACACTGTTTACACTCCCAAAATGCAATGCTACATTGCAATAACCAGATTTCGACTAGAGATAGTCCTCTACTAGAACTTTCCAAAACTATCGAAAATACCTTGTAGTGATGAAACTGAGACTTAAACGCACTCGAAATGTGAATTTGGCTGCAAAACCATAATACAAAGTATTGTGTACCACACAAGCACCTCCAACCTTGCGAAGACAACTCCTCAATTGGATATGTATAGCTCCCAGAGCTACCGAGGGGTATTTTACCTAAACCAAGAAGGGGAAGAGATGATTCTACACAATGATCATTCTACAGTGTGAACCCTACTATATGAGCTGGCGCTATAACTATGCCATAATTCTATTACTCCAAAGTGGCTGTCACACAGCTTGTCATCCACTGGTGGCATATCAATCATAATCTTACCAACCATGCTAGTGGCATAAGTGTGGAAGCTATCACCTAAGTGAGTCATTAATGTCCACCGCGTAGCACTAGTTGAGGTCGATATCTTAACACTAATTACCCACTTATCCCTCTTCTTCACTCTACTCAAGTGGGTCCTCAATGTCCGCAATAGCACTAGTTGAGCTCGATATCTTAACACTAATTACCCACTTATCCCTCTTCTTCACTCTACTCATTGAGTGAGATAGCTCGCTCCTTTTATCTTATTATCTCAATGTTCTTCTTTTCCTCCTGAGTAAATCCCTCAAGATATTGTTGGATGTCACAATTCACAGAGTAGTTGTGTGAAACAAGTAATCCTTTAAATTTGTCATAATTATATCTAGGCCTAGAAGCAAAATTTTCTCTTGTAACAAACACAAATATAGCATAAAAATGAGAGTAATCCTCAAATTGAGATCAATTGATTACTCGCAAATTGAATCTTTAGTGCCACAATCAGTCTTTCTATACCAAATGATCTCATCTATGACTCTAACGTGGTGAGTTTAGTTGTTAACATAAAGCTCTGCCAACCATGAATAAAGCTCTGTAATACTCTCTAACCATGAAAAAGTAAGATGTATTCCTCCCACAATCAATACATTTTGTTGAAAAGGAAACTTTACGTAGGTTCATTCTTGATCTCTACTTCAAACTCCTCATTCACGTGCCAATACTTGTCCCACTTTACTTTCACCTCTTCGTCTACCTCCTTAGTAGTCCCATCAGGTAAACCCACGGACAAGACAAAAGCGACCTTGGTGGTAGCATACCCCTCTACCTCAAAAGCTCTCTTAAAAACAAAGAGATCACTGCTTAGCTATCATGTCACGGTGGTGCTATACCATAAATCATAGTCAAGGACTAAATGATTGCTTATCTAGCTGGCTTATCAATTGTCTCAACAAGGATGATATCTTCAACCTCCACGGCATGCTTATCATTGTTGGATTGCTTGGTTGTGGATCCAAGATCCTCAATGTTGGCCTCATAATTCACCATTGCTTGGGATGTTTTGGATGGTGTTCTCTCATCTCCTTTTCATCCTTTTCTTTCAAGGCATTGTATCTGCACGGAAATATAAATATACACACTAGTAATGTTAATTTATATATAACAATGTAGATGGCATACCCTCATGCTTGAACACCAATGTTGTAAAAATAGATTAGACAAAATTCAATGCCATTAAAAAACAAAGTATCCATGATATGTCAAACAAGATTGTGCATTGAATCATATACTTTGTAGGGCGGCAGGTCAAACTTAAATGGGCCACTACCAAAGGATAGTTCTCCCACCATGGTCAGTATGTGTGAAGATCCCTCAATAGTATTCTCACACATAATACACTTGGATGTAACCAAACATGCTTTACCCCCATGGCATTAGCACCCTCCATAAAGGGTACCCTTTGTTAGATATAGTAAGGATGGGGTACATAGTTAATTTGATACCCATGTTTGGTCTTAGGATATGACAACCAATATCTCTAATTTCAATGGGATTGTGAGATTAAGAAGGTTGCGAGGCCATGTTTGGTCTTAGGATATGACAACCAATATCTCTAATTTCAATGGGATTGTGAGATTAAGAAGGTTGCGAGGCATTTAAGTTGTGAGAATCAATTGTGTTCGTATCTTGCCAAGTCAAGGGTGAAGAATGATAAATTGGAGATGTTTACAAAAAGGCTCTAGAGGTTGGCCAGATGATGAGACAGTGATGCTCAAGTACTTTTTTGGTCTTTGCTCAATAAATGTATGGAAAAAGAGGGTTTTCCTACTGTAGAGTTTCATGGGCTTGATGGGGTATGAGGCCCAAGAAAATTGGTGGGCAATAAGAATTGTTTACAATGGAAGACTAGATAATGTTATGGAGAGGAGAAAAACGTTTGTGGCACTTGGAGGAAACCCTTAACAAGCATGCAAGGAAGTGCATCCCACCCCATGATCAAGAAGTTGAGGTGTTGTGTTGCCAATGTAAGAATGCCCCAACTAGATCAACTGGAGAACATGTTGAAGTCTCTTTGTGAGTGGTTCGATAAAGTTGTAGTAAAGGATAAAATTTTCATGCTTGAAACACAGCTAGTGTGGTGGCATGCAAAAGTGTCCCATTGATGTGACTACATCTTGAAGGTAGAAATCATTCCCACATTTTCATTCCTTGTATTTCGTATTTTTCATTTCTATATGACATGGAAATGGTTTTACATACAAGCCATGAAGTGATGATCGCTACCTCATCCTAAGAACTAATCTCTCATAATCAATTCATGGAAGTTGGTTCCCAACAAACAATGGGGTAAGTATATGTCATCGTATGATTTTTGTGTTACATACCTCCCCACAACATTGTTTCACAATGTAGCAAGCCTTCTATTTGAAAAGAAAGCATATTGGGGATAACCCAAACATACAAAAGCTTAAGAGAGACTCTGTGTGGGCAATGCACAACTATAGTACAAGAAATTGTATTGAACTTATAAATGATGTTGCTAGTCACTTTGGTGGGTTGACATTGGCAATACCCAAATGACGAGAAAAAAAAAACAGAGATCCTTAACCACCCCAATCTCTAAAGATGATTCCCCATATACTTGAGTATCAATATGCGAAGAAGGTGCCTACAAGAAGGAATTCTACCTCATGCATTAAAGAACAAGGGGTTACAAATAGTGAAGATCATACTATTCAAGGGGTGGATCTACATCAAGCCATGTGGGTAATTCATCGTTCTAATCCCAAGAGTACAATACATTTTCAAGGTTATCTAGAAGTAAAGGTTTAGAAACGCAACAAGCTAATAGACTCCAAGGGGAGATTTGGACAGTAGGTGTGCCTTTTATGGGAGGATTAATACCCCAATGGATGTCAAGTGTCAAATGATATGGTAGTGTGGTGATAGTGTTGATCACACCTAAGAACCATCTTCTGCTATTTAAGGGTTGCAAATACAAGCACCTCCAAGGTGGCCAAATGCAAAGGTAGTTGATATATAAGCCCATGAGTTAGCAATTTTGACTTGAAGAGATACAAGAGAATGATGGACCAAGAAAACGAAGGACAAGCCTCTTCATGACAGTGATGTTCAAGAACAACCACATTTAAGGATGGTCAAGAGGTGATTTACAAAAGGATAATAATTACTAAGGATATGCAAACAGAAACCATTTCGATATATCCCTACTCTAGTGATATATGATAACCCTAAGTGAACATTTTGATTTCAAAAGTTGTAGCCCACTTTCTTTTTAACAAGTATAAAAAATGTGAACAGCTTTGTACTTAAGAGCCTATGTTGTTTGCTACAATCATCTACTCAATTATTTTGCATTGCAAATGGTTGTGACTTTCTCAATCTGTGCATGAATGCATTGCATGGTCGTGAGTCTATTCATGATGTGGATATGGATAAGTAAATAAATGTATACATATATATACTACAATATTTTCCTAAGGAATACTAATAGCAAGACCTATTATTTGTATGCTAACTCCATGAAATTGATATGATCTCTCCATTTGTGTGTAATCAAAGAACCATGTTTCCTAATGACAATATGAAACCAATTTTTGACTTATATCAACAAACACTTACCTAAAGAATATAACCTTCTTTGGATGGGGTGAAAGACAGAAACTATTTAACCTATGATACATTGGTTTTACCTGCTTACATACATTTGAGATACACTCGTTGGATTTTCCAATGTCTAGTTTCAAAGTTAGTCAATCCAAGTCTTCACTATGAAACCGTGTTTGATAAGTTTATATTCACAATGGTTTTAATTTCAAAAAAAAACAAATGGATTTTTATAAATGAAGTCCAAAAATCAGCTTTGGAAGTCCACTTTGAAAACCAATATTGTATTGAAATTGGTGATCTTCAAAGGAGCATTGATTTTCAATTTTGTAAGATAATTAGGCACCGTGCTACTGAGCGATCATCTTCAATATGTTGGTGATAGGAGGCAATAGCAAATTATTTTGGCAGGTCTCACCATTATACTGGAGGGTGAGTTCAATGTGAAGAAGTCCTGGAAGTAATAAAATGGAGTTATCTAATCCCTTGGTGTTGGAATCTAAATATTAGGGTGAAAAAAAGCTATTGGAGATGGAATAGGTTCTTTTAAAATTGATTTCAAACCATCCGTAGGGGTTATAACAACCTAGATGATCCCACCAACCCTAGAATAAGGCTAAAGGGTAGGTGTAGGTAGTTTTTAGCAAAACCTTGGGCAGTAATTAAATGGAGTTATCTAATTCCTTGGTGTTGGGGATCTAGAAATTAGGGTGCCAAAAAAGCTAATCCTAGATCAAGGCTAAAGGCTAGGTGGAGGTAGGGTTTAGCAAAACCTTGGGCAGGTAGCTAAGATAAGATCTAGATAGCCTATGGTCAAGTAAAAACAAGCCAAGGGCTTAACACCTAATAACGGGTTGAGAGCTAATAATAGCTCAAACTCAGTCTATATGTGAACCTCAGGCTTGATTATTTCGGATCCACGGGCAGAGACATACCAAGAGCATGGTGTAGCTCTACTGATAACATGGGTCTGTGGTATGGGGGAGAGGTTCATGCTATCAAGCATATGCGGCTCACTTGAGGGCAATCCACACTTCATGCTCAAGAGAGGTTTCACAAGGGAACACATGGCTAGTAGAAGAGTCGCTAGCCACAATCTATCATCATCAATCATCCGTCAATATTGAAACAGGTTTTCCTCATCATCGTCAGTAGAGAAGCAGGTTATCCTTACTCCAAAAAGGTTTTGAGATATGCCACCTTACATAAGTCAACAATCAAAACACGTGTGGCTTGACTTAAAGCCCTACATGCATCTCAAATCAATAACCACACGTCCAGCCTACAAGCTTTCTTAAAAAAGTCAAGATATGCAATTAAAGAGGGGCTGTGTAATTCCGCCATTCACACCACATTCTATCGCCTTCTATTATTTAGCATTTATCTTTGGGCTATTCATGAAAAGCCATGAAGTAGTAATTTACAAGCCTTTCAAGCAAAGACCCAATAAACATGCCACCACAACAGGTCTCAACAACCTATCTAGTCCTATGAATTTAAGTATACACTTCCACCCACCACCACCACCTCGGTGTGGTGACTACAACGATTTCCGACCTAGAAGATGGTTAAAAACCACCAAAGTAAAGGTAACACCAACCCGCACTTTTTTTCACTCTGCTCCTAGTGGTCTCTTCCCATAATTGCTTATATGAGCTGACCCAGTAAAACACTCACAGTTGGAATCTCAGAACTACAAAAATCATGCCCATCCAATGGGATAGGGCTACGGAAGCATTCGAAGAACTTGAATTTAAATGATCGACTGAATTCCTAACTGCTGCATCTCCCTGAGCTGCCAGTATGGATACATCGCTCCCTCTTGGATCTCTTCAGGAACCACTTGTTGCATTGCCCATGCATAGAAGACAGTGTGGATATCATCCTAACGTCATAACCAATAAAAAGCATCATTTTACTGAACGACTACCACACAGTCCTCCAAAAGGACAGCAACAACAAATGACAAGCCTGATAGAAGCAGACCTTGGCACCTTGAGTGATTTTCCCATGTTTGTCACGCACACAGTATATCTGCTGGGTCTGAAACTGTACAAGACATACAATCAGCTCATAGCTTATCACTGGGTTAGTTTTCCTGCTGGAAGGAATAAAGAATGAAGAAAAATAATTTGAACATAGCGTTGTCATGGTCGTTACAGCAACAATAATTATTGGAGTGTTTCCCATCAACTTTGTCTCCTTCAGCTCCACGTCAGAAATATGGAGAATCTGCACAAAAAGCAAATGACAACCTAAGATTTAGCTGTCATAACCAGACACTTCTTCCACTTCATAAGTGCATTTCTTTGATATCGTGTTTTTAAGGCTACTGGTTCCAAATAGACATGCGCACATGTAAAAGCGTGATATCCAATGTAAATTAGAGAATGCCACCCCTTCAGCAATGGTGCTTGAAAGCAAGCAAGAGGGAGCGATACCATAAAATTTCCCAGCATGCATCAAAGGGCTTCAGCCAAAGTAGACCACCAAATGGGAGTTTGCAAACTTGATAAAGTGGTATTTAATTACTATCCTTCTTAGGAGCTCCTCTCTTTTGGATCCGACAGGGTTCCACCAAAGTTTGTGCTATTTTGGGTAATAGTCAGTCAAGGATTCAAGTGAGATGATTGTTCCTGTAAGTAACGGGAGAAATAGCTGGCAATGTCGATGAGATATCATAGTCCAAGAAGCAGTTTTCGCAAATGCAGGCAGTCGACAAAGTCACCACAATGGAACGTTCACAAAGGGTCAAAATTCACCAAGGGAAGATTCCTCAAAAGATGGATAGCCTCTAGGACCTGAATCTGTCCAAGGGTTTGGATAATTGGGCAACCAAAAAGTTGTGATGTGTCTAATTCTACAGAGTAAATGCAAGTTCCAGAACCAGTCTCCAAGGACAAGCAAAACCCAGAACACTCAATAGTTCAAATTCATTTAAGTTCTCTCCAAGTTCACTCCATTAGGAGATCAGGTGAGTCTTAACAGTCATGTCAATGGTTTCAATGGAGTCAGCAATGGAAGCAAAGCCAGAAGAGATCAACAGTCTCAGTTGTGCATTAGTTACAACACATACCAGCATGCTTTTGTATAAGCATGTGACATTAATATCACACGTGAAAGCCTTGTACTTTGGACTAATAAGTTCACTATGCAATTATTATGGTGCATTAACTTGAGAGAAGAGAGGAGAGAGACTCCATGGACACAATATTAGGTCCAAAAACCCATTGAAGAACCCCCCACCTTTCGGTGTATTTGCTTATATTGTGGAATCAAGATATTTACAACATATCTTGAACCTTGACCATGTAACCACCCTTTTGATTTTTTGGTGGTCACTTTATTATTAAGGCCCACCATCTTATAACTTGAGCGCTCATGTTTTTTTTTCTGGAAAAAAGATCCTTCAATTAGTTAAAGAGAAAACAGCCACGTAGGACTAAGTACAACCACGAAGGGCTAAATACAAACTCGCCTCATATAAGGGCGGGAAACAAGTGATCATAAGGGAGAGAGAGGTTTCTCCTCCGGCTGGCCGCTCTATGAGGAGAAGGCTATCTCATAAAGATGGGGGGGGGGGGGGGGAACAACCACGCAGATGGTTTGTAGTGCCAAATGGGATCACCGCCTCTATCAGTGAGGGAAGGGCCAAGCCTCCAATCCAAAGTCTCAAGAAGGCTTCCCGCCGCTTTCGCATGCAATCAGAGCCTCCCTGCAGCTTCCCCCACTGACCGCGGAGGGTGTGAATGATGTCGAGCCATATGCTCCTGATGGTCTCAAACGGCGGAGTGTGGGTACCCTTGATGGCCTCGCTACATCTAGCAGGCCAGATGTGCCAGGCTGCTATGCTACTGCAAATCTCCCAGTGCTAGCATGACCCTGGACACCAAACACCTGCAAGTGGAGCTCTGATAGGTACTACTGCAATACGATGGTGGGAGACCTAAAGGACATGGCCTTCCCCATCCTCCTCATAAGTCCTGACCACTCTAGCCTTGGTGGCCCAACTGATAGTACCCCAAGTGATAATCCGAGTCGATATCCTGTCCATAGCAAGGATGCGGAGAATCCGCTGCCAAATCTGTTGAGCCTTCGGGCAATCCCAAAAGCAATGTCGCTGAGACTCTGGGGGGTGACCATACCTCGGGCAAGCTGCTGGCCGCCCCCCGACTGCCAACCAAGTACCCACTGCTAGACTCCTGTGTGCCGTCTAGAGGAAGAGAGTGATCTTCCTCGGCCGAAAGCTGTCCCAAAGTTTCCTATGCTTTTGTTCAATTTATTTGATTTTGTTGAAACCTGCAAAGCATGTGTTTTCATGGTTGAATTTATGTGTTGAATTTCTGAAGTGTTCCACGAGCTATCCTAGAGAACGATTCCGTTGTTGAAACCTGCAAAGCATGTGTTTTCATGGTTGAATTTATGTGTTGAATTTCTCAAGTGTTCCACGAGCTATCCTAGAGAACGATTCCGTTGTTGAAACCTGCAAAGCATGTGTTTTCATGGTTGAATTTATGTGTTGAATTTCTCAAGTGTTCCACAAGCTATCCTAAAGAACGATTCCGTTTTCAGTGGTATCAGAGCTTGGGCTAGGAGATTTGTGGAAAGGTGGAAAAGGTCTTCATCAACACAACTCTCAAGAAAGTTGCAGGCTTTTAATCGGTGGGCAAAAGAAGGGTTTGTGGTTTTTAACCAAAAATTCAAATTCTCAAACTAGCTCTACTTCTCAAACCCACTTACCTCTTCCCAAAACCATTCTTCTTCATCAAAAAGTGGTTTTGCTCAAAACTTCATGAATTTCAAATCCAACCGTATAGATGGATTCTCCATAGCCAAAAACCTCATGTGATTTGCTCAGTTATTGCAAAGGTTCAAGGTAGAAGCAACCCCTATAATGGACGGACTGCATGCTGTGAGAGTTTTAAGCCATGAAAAATACATAAAATCAAGCAAATTTGAGGCGCCGATTTGCAACCTCACGGGAGAAAAAAAACGTGAGAAGAAGAAGACCAAAAATCAATTAAGCTACTAATTACTTAATCTCAATTAAGCCAAATCCTCAACTTAACCCAATTCTACTTTTTCCAAACCCAATGCATGTCACATCAACTTTTGGAGCTTTCACACTACCTATTTTTCTATTTCAAGGAAAATTCCAAAGAATTGCAATTTTCAGATTTTTGGGTACAGAAAATTGATTTTTCAGGGCTCAAAGAGGCTTAAAAAGGCCAAATAAATGCCAGAAAATTTCAAAATAATTTCTAAAAATTTCTAAAAATTCTCAAAAATTATTACAGAGGTTTGGCCTAGTTTTCAAAATTGTTTGAGCAGTTTTTAAGGTGCAAAAAACTATTTCTTCAGCATTTCGACTAGCCCAAGTCTCCTAAATTACTCGGAATTGCTCGGGACTTGTGCGAAACGAAGAGAATTCGACCCAACCATTGAACCAAAGTCTTTGTTCAGTTTCAACACAAATCGAATTGCGGGAGAATTGAGATAAGTACAATCATTTGCTTTATTTACATACATCAAATACTATCAATTTTACTAATTTACATTGTTTGCATGAGCACTATGGCAAATTTTTCTATTTTACCTTCAATTCAAGAGTAACTCCAATCTCTACAACAACAAATTGTAGAAGAGAGAGAGATGCGAATTAAATTGGAGCGACAGCTCACGAGTCGAAGACGTAAGCGTGACTCTTTGCCATCTTATGATGACGAAGACGACATCATCCAAAGAGCTGTCAATGCTACACTTCAAGCACAAAATTCACGGAAAGATTCTAAAATCAGTCGTAAAGCTTTTTCATTTCAGAATTATGATGGCAAGAAAGATGCTCGAGTCTTTTTGGCATGGCTTAGTCAATTGGATGACTACTTTTCGGGGGAGAAATTTTTTGAGAAGGACAAAGATCAAATGTGCAGCTAATCACATGGTGGATAGCGTAACTTTATGGTGGAGCGTCATCAAGCAAGAACGTGACAAACCGGATTCATGGAAAAGGTTTCAAAGGCTAGTGAAAAAGCATTTCTTACCTTCACAATTTAAATCTAAAGCTAGGCATCAATGGGATACATTGCATCAACTTGAAAAAGAAAGCATGTCTCAGTATGTGGAGAAGTTTTGGAATACATTACTACAAGTACAGGTTGTGGAGAAAGTCAATGAGAAGGACCAAAAGAAGAAATTCATTTCGGGCCTTAAGTCTACAATTAGGACAGATGTGAATATGTTTAGGCCTCATTCACTTTCTACAGCTATATCTTTGGCAACAAATTCCGAACGCAAAAATGGTTTTCCTAGAGAGGCCAAGTTATTTGGGAGTAACCACTCTAAACCTTTTTCTAAACCTTTTCATGCTTCAAGAAATTTTCATAAGCCAAGGTTTGACAAAGGCAAGGAGATGATCAAAGGCGAATCAAATTCAAAGAAAGTCAACGGTGGCAAGCTCAAGGGTCCTCCAATCAAATGTTTTCGATGTCATAAAGAAGAACATATAGCACCAAATTGCCCAGAACGTGCAAAGAATCTGACACCTGCGGCACAAGTCAATATGCTTGAAGGGGATGACAATGAAGATGAATCGCTCAAGCAAGAAGATAACTCTGACCCCGACTATTCAGAAGCAGAAGGTAAGCCTCAATCTCATTCACTCATGACTTTATTTCTGAAAAGATAATTAGAGCTTTAAACATTCAACCTTCACCTACACATTATGGAGTTAAAGCTGTATTTACTGGAACCAAGTATAATTGCATGCAAGAGGTGAAAGGTTTAACGTTAAGCATCAATTCCTTAAGAGAAAAAAAGGATTTCTTAGTTGCACCTTTACAAGGTGTAGATGTAATATTGGGTATGTCTTGGAGACATATGTACAACCCTATTATAGACTATGATACACACAGCATTTGTATAAGGAAGGACAATGAAAATATTTTCCTCCAATCTCTAGTCAAAGGAGAGACGAGGCCTTTATTGAGTCATACTGAAGCAAAGCGAGCTCTTAGGAAAAGGGAGAAGACTTAGCGCTGAGTTTAACACATCCAAAAGTCCAAAACTTGATCCCTATATCTCCAAATTCAGGGATTGTTTTATGGAAGATTTACCTCCAGGATTACCTAAGTCTTAGACCCGAAGACCATAGTATTGACTTATTGCCAGACAACTCTCCACCTTGTAAAGCTCCTTATAGAGTCAATAATTTAGAGCAAAAAGAAATCCAAAAACAAATCGAGGATTTGTTAGAAAGAGGCCTTATTAGACCTAGTAGTTTACCCTTTGGAGCTCGAGTCCTTCTTGTTAAGAAGAAGAATGGAACCTTCTGAATGTGTGTTCACTACCGAGCATTGAACAACATCACTGTCAAGAACAGATACTCTATCCCTAGCATAGATGACTTACTTGATAAGCTTAGAGGTTCAAAGGTCTTTAGCAAGATTGACTTAAAGTCTGGTTATCATCAAGTACGCATGACTGAGTCAGATATATTCAAGACTGCATTTAGAACCTAGACTGGCCATTATGAACACTGACTTCTCAGCAAGCTGCGACCATATTTGTCAAGCAAATCTTTGTTGATCATGGTCTACCCAAAGTGATACTTTCTGATACATATTCCAAATTTTGTAGTCACTTTTGGATTGCTCTTTTCTCAAACTTAGACACTAAGTTAGATTTTTCTACGGCTTTTCATCCTGAATCAAATGGACAGACGGAAGTTACGAATAGCACTATCTTGGATATGCTTAGAGCCTATGTTTCCCAGCAACCTACTTCATGGGATAAGTACATACATCTACTCCAATTTGCTTCTAATAATACTCCTCATTCTGCTATTGGTCGAGCACCATTAGAGATTATCTATGATAGAGCTTTGCCTATTCCGACTACTAGACTCTCCCATAAGATTGAAGCTGCTGACCAATATACTCGAGACTTTGATTGCATTTTATCTGAAGTGCGTGATTGTATTGCAAGAGCTCGAGAGAAGTATACATTTCAAGCAAATAGGAAGCGTAAAGATTTTTTATTCCAAGAAGGTGATTATGTACTTTTTTGAGAATTGAGAAGAGACGATTGAAGAGTGTGGAAAAATTTCCTGCAGTTAAACTTGCACCTAGATACTATGGACCATTTAAAATTATTGAAAAGATTAACGATGTGGCCTATAAACTAGAGTTGCCATCTAATTGGAATATCCACAACTCTTTCCATATTCATCTCTTGAAACCCTTTCGAGGAACACTTCCTTCTCACCCAATTTATGAGGAACCACCTCTTGTTGAAGGAGAGAAAGAAGTCTTAGTTCCTGATACTGTTATTGATCAAGAGACGACAACAACAAGAACTGGGAACCAATACATCAAATATCTTTTGACATTCAAAAACCATCCTCAAGAAGATGCAAAATGGATGCCCGAGAAATTTTTCCGAGCTTATCCTGAGATCCTTCGTTCTTTTCAAACCCAGCAAACCTGCAATTGAGGGCAATTGCAAACTCAAGCAACAGGGATGTCATGAGAATATATTTTAAGTTCTCTTTAAGAATATTATTTTCTCCCCTTGAGTAATTTGGGGACGCCTAGGTTACTCTTGTGTCATGCCGGCTAGGTTAATATCGTAGGTGACACCACTATAAATATTAATACGTGCGGTGTATGACGTATGCTTGGGGCTGTCTAAGATTATTTAAGTTAGGTTTATATGGCACGGTGATTCCTGGGGTACTTACGTCTGGTAGTCATAAGTTGGTGATGGTTTGTGCCTGTTTAATATTTGTGGGATTAATTTAATTATTAATTGATCTTATATTTTCAGGTGATGAAGATTATGAGGATTGATAAATAATGTCGAGGAGAATGTTTCTTATGTGCATCATATTTATTTTTACAAGCGTAGCTTGTAACCTTAGTCGTTGATTTTTTCATTTTGATACAGTAAAAAAAATACATTTATAATGTTGAATTTATTAAAGCCTAAAGGCTTTACCCTAGCCCTAATTTTTGAGACACTCTATTTTTGTTGTGAAAGAGTGTCGTGCTCTGTAAAAGCACACTTTGTATATTTTTGGGGACTATGGCCTATTTTTGGTTGAAAGCTAATAAAAATACTCTTGTGTGGGAAAGACCACGCACAAGGGGAGAGAAGATTGTACCCAGCATGTTTGTCTTGGAGCTAAGCATTATGTTTGCTATGCTTTTGTTCAATTTATTTGATTTTGTTGAAACCTGCAAAACATGTGTTTTCATGGTTGAATTTATGTGTTGAATTTCTCAAGTGTTCCACAAGCTATCCTAGAGAACGATTCCATTGTTGAAACCTGCAAACCATGTGTTTTCATGGTTGAATTTATGTGTTGAATTTCTCAAGTGTTCCATAAGCTATCCTAGAGAACGATTCCGTTTTCAGCTACCTGCAAACCATGTGTTTTCATGGTTGAATTTATGTGTTGAATTTCTCAAGTGTTCCACAAGCTATCCTAGAGAACGATTCCGTTTTCAGCTGAAAAAGGAATCGTTCTCTAGGATAGCTTGTGGAAAACTTGAGAAATTCAACACATAAATCGTTTTCAGCTGAAAACGGAATCGTTCTCTAGAATAGCTTGTGTAACACTTGAGAAATTCAACACATAAATTCAACCATGAAAACACATGGTTTGCAAGTTTCAACAAAATCAAATAAATTGAACAAAAGCATAGCAAACATAATACTTAGCTCCAAGACAAACATGCTGGGTGCAATCTTCCCCCCCCTTGTGCGTGGCCTTCCCCACACAAGAGTATTTTTATTAGCTTTCAACCAAAAATAGGCCATAGTCCCCAAAAATATACAAAGTGTGCTTTTAGAGAACACAACACTCTTCCACAACAAAAATAGAGTGTCCCAAAAATTGGGACTAGGTTAAAATCTTTAGGCTTTAATAAATTCAACATTATAAATGTATTTTTTCAATGTATCAAAATGAAAAAATCAACTACTAAGGTTACAAGCTACGCTTGTAAAAATAAATATCATGCGCATAAGAAACATTCTCCTTGATATTATTTATCAATCCTCGTAATCTTCATCACCTGAAAATATAAGCCCAATTAATAATTAAATTAATCCCACAAATATTAAACAAGCACAAACCATCACCAACTCATGACTACCAGGCGTAAGTACCCCAAGAATCACCCTGCCATACAAACCTAACTTAAATAATCATAGACGGCCCCAAGCATACGTCATATACCGCACGTATTAATATTTATAGTGGTGTCACCCACGATATTAACCTAGCCGACATGACGCAAGAGTAACCTAGGCGTCCCCAAATTACTCAAGAGGAGAAAATAATATTCTTAAAGAGAACTTAAAATATATTCTCATAGCATCCCTCTTGCTTGAGTTTGCAATTGTCCTCAATTGCAGGTTTGCTGGGTTTCAAAAGAACGAAGGATCTCAGGATAAGCTCGGAAAAATTTCTCGGACATCCATTTTGCATCTTCTTGAAGATGATTTTTGAATGTCAAAAGATATTTGATGTACTGGTTCCCAGTTCTTGTTGTTGTCGTCTCTTGATCAATAATAGTATCAGGAACTAAGACTTCTTCCTCTTCTTCAACAAGAGGTGGTTCCTCATAAATTGGGTGAGAAGGAAGTGTTCCTCGAAAGGGTTTCAAAAGATGAATATGGAAAGAGTTGTGGATATTCCAATTAGATGGCAACTCTAGTCTATAGGCCACATCGTTAATCTTTTCAATAATTTTAAATGGTCCATAGTATCTAGGTGCAAGTTTAACTGCAAGAAATTTTTCCACTCTTCAATCGTCTCTTCTCAATTCTCAAAAGTACATAATCACCTTCTTGGAATAAAAAATCTTTACGCTTCCTATTTGCTTGAAATGTATACTTCTCTTGAGCTCTTGCAATACAATCACGCACTTCAGATAAAATGCAATCAAAGTCTCGAGTATATTGGTCAGTAGCTTCAATCTTATGGAAGAGTCTAATAGCCGGAATAGGCAAAGCTCTACCATAGATAATCTCAAATGGTGCTCGACCAATAGCAAAATGAGGAGTATTATTAAAAGCAAATTGGAGTAGATGTATGTACTTATCCCATGAACTAGGTTGCTGGAAACATAGGCTCTAAGCATATCCAAGATAGTGCTATTCGTGACTTCGGTCTGTCCATTTGATTCAGGATGAAAAGCTGTAGAAAAATCTAACTTAGT
This sequence comes from Cibotium barometz, assembly GCF_041138505.1. Taxonomy (NCBI): domain Eukaryota; kingdom Viridiplantae; phylum Streptophyta; class Polypodiopsida; order Cyatheales; family Cibotiaceae; genus Cibotium; species Cibotium barometz. Next base: position 13,943,174 of record NC_141066.1, on the reverse strand, counting down.
GCCTAAGTTTGAGAAAAGAGCAATCCCAAAGTGACTACAAAATTTGAAATCTCTCTCAAAGAGCAATCCAAAAGTGACTACAAAATTTGAAATCTCTATCAGAAACTATCACTTTGGGTAGACCATGATGAACAAAGATTTGCTTGACAAATATGGTCGCAGCTTGCTGAGAAGTTAGTGTCTTTTTACATGGAATGAAATAGGCTTGCTTACTAAACATGTCCACTATTGTCCAAATCATGTCCACTATTGTCCAAATCATGTCATGATGGCTGGAAGTAGTAGGAAAGCCTGTAATGAAGTCCATAGACACTTGTTCCCATGGTCGGTTTGGAATGGGTAAAGGCATAAGCAATCCCAAAGCTTTGCCTTGGTAGCTTTTAATTGCTTGACAAATGTTACACTGAGCTACAAATTTTGCTACATCATTTTTCAAATGAGACCAAAAGAATTCTCGAGAAACTACTTGAAGTGTTGCGGAAACTCCTCTATGTCCCATGAATGGTGACTGGTGCATCTCTTCCAAGACAAGTTGTCTATAGGGTTGAGTAACACATAATCTTTTCTCAAAGAAAAGATAGCCATCATTATGAGAATAATTTCCTAAAGGTGTCCAATTGTTTTCACGCAATTTGATCTATATCTCAGAAAAATCTGGATCTACTTCATAAGTTTCTTTCATAAGTACAAATGGTTCACTTTCAATAGCGAAAATGTTGTTGATATGTGGTCTTCTACTTAAAGCATCGGCAACAACATTTCCTTTCCACGTTGGTATTGAATCATGGGTTGGAAACTTTGTATGAAAGATGCCCATTTGATGTGCTTATCTGAAACAAGGGGTTGCGAAAGCAAATACCTAATGCTTTGTTGATCAGTCTTGATAAGAAATTCTGAGCCCATTAGGTAATGCTTCCAAATCTTCAAGTCATGCACAACTGCTGCTAATTCCTTGTCATATGTACTATAATTTGTTTCAGCAGGTTTTAGCTTTCGACTTTCATAGGCAATAGGATGGTTGTCTTGCATAAGCACAGCACCAAAACCTTTACCACTAGCATCAGTTACTACCACAAAGAATGGTCTTTGAAAGTCAGGTAGTGTAAGAACTGGTGTATGAGTTAATGCATCCTTGAGTACTAGAAAAGATTTATCTTGACTTTCGGTCCAATGGAAAAATGTAGTTTTCTTGAGAAGTTCCGTGAAAGGATGTGCAATATAAGCGAAATTCTTGACAAACTTCTTATAGTAACTACATAGACCTAGAAAAGATCTAAGGTCATGAATGTCTCGAGGTGTAGGCCAAGAGGCTATACACTCAATCTTCTCAGGATCCACACGGATTCCTTCAGCTGACACTATATGGCCTAAGTATTCAATATCTTTTTGAAAGAAAGAACTCTTTTCACGATTGGCATACAATTCATTTTCTCTCAAAAGGTCAAACACTTGCTCCAAGTGTTGCTTATGCTCTTGACGATTCTCGCTGAAAACAAGAATATCATTAAAGAACACCACAACAAAGTTTTGAAACTTTAGGAAAATGCGATTCATCATAGGACTGAATGTAGCTGGAGCATTGGTCAAACCAAATGGCATAACCAAAAACTCATAATGGCCACTCTGGGTTCTAAATGCAGTCTTGAATATGTCTGACTCAGTCATGCGTACTTGATGATAACCAGACTTTAAGTCAATCTTGCTAAAGACCTTTGAACCTCTAAGCTTATCAAATAAGTCATCTATCCTAGGGATAGGGTATCTGTTCTTGACAGTGATTTTGTTCAATGCTCGGTAGTCAACACACATTCGGAAGGTTCCATTCTTCTTCTTAACAAGAAGGACTGGAGCTCCAAAGGGTAAACTACTAGGTCTAATAAGGCCTCTTTCTAACAAATCCTCGATTTGTTTTTGGATTTCTTTTTGCTCTAAATTATTGACTCTATAAGGAGCTTTACAAGGTGGAGAGTTGTCTGGCAATAAGTCAATACTACGGTCTTCGGGTCTAAGACTTAGGTAATCCTGGAGGTAAATCTTCCATAAAACAATCCCTGAATTTGGAGATATAAGGATCAAGTTTTGGACTTTTGGATGTGTTAAACTCAGCGCTAAGGTGGTTAACCCAAACCATATAAGTCTTCTCCCTTTTCCTAAGAGCTCGCTTTGCTTCAGTATGACTCAATAAAGGCCTCGTCTCTCCTTTGACTAGACATTGGAGGAAAATATTTTCATTGTCCTTCCTTACACAAATGCTATGTGTATCATAGTCTATAATAGGGTTGTACATATGTCTCCAAGGCATACCCAATATTATATCTACACCTTGTAAAGGTGCAACTAAGAAATCCTTTTTTTCTCGTAAGGAATTGATGCTTAAAGTTAAACCTTTCACCTCTTACATGCAATTATACTTGGTTCCAGTAAATGCAGCTCTAACTCTATAATGTATAGGTGAAGATTGAATGTTTAAAGCTCTAATTATCTTTTCAGAAATAAAGCCATAAGTGCTACCATCGTCATGCAAAACAATAACTTCATGCTCATTAATTTTTCCTTTTATTTTGAGTAGCGAATGAGCTTGAGGCTTACCTTCTGCTTCTGAATAGTCGGGGTCAGAGTTACCCTCTTGCTTGAGCAATTCATCTTCATTGTCAACCCCTTCAAGCATATTGACTCGTGCCGCAGGTGTCGGATTCTTTGCACGTTCTGGGCAATTTGGTGCTATATGTCCTTCTTTATGACATCGAAAACATTTGATTGGAGGACCCTTGTGAAGTTAGGGTTAGGTCATGTGGGAGACATACACAGAGAAGCAAGGGAGAGAGAGAGAGAGAGAGTTGTGGGGATAAGTCAACTCATGAGGCATGAGTGTGTGACTCCCCTATCACACATGTATATTGCACTAGTACACATAGTGCACTTAGTACATTAAAAGTACTAAGTGTACTATGTACTATAACTTATGGGCTTGTACACACTATAAGGGTGGGCATAACGCCTTTACCCCAACAACCTCCCACTTAAAGGCAAAGTGCCCTTAAGTAAAGGAAAAGAAAAAATCAGCATGTACATGATAATATACAAGGCCATATCAAGGCTGAAACTGGCCTCATCCAATGCCCATCAAGTGTCTACAATGAGCAAACCGCTCCGGAGGCAAACTCTTCGTCAGCAGATCAGCCGGGTTGTCATCCGTATGAATCTTAACAAGCTGAATTTGCTTGTTCTCTATCACCTCTCTGATGAAGTGATACTTCACATCCACATGCTTCGTCTTTGCATGAAAGACAGGGTTCTTTGCCAACTGGATGGCACTCTGACTGTCACAATGCAACAATGGAATATCCCCTGTATAACCCAAATCAACCACTAACCGAGATAGACATAATGCCTCCTTGCAAGCCTCTGTGGCTGCAATATACTCGGTCTCTGTAGTAGATAAGGCTGTGCACTTCTGCATCCTGGATATCCATGACACAGCACCTCCTGTGAATGTAAACACATAACCGGTAGTAGACTTCCGGTTATCTGGATGACCGGCATAATCCGAATCCGTGTAACCATGCACTAATGCATCCTGTTTGCCAAAGCAAATGCACAAATCCTGTGTGCCCTTCAGGTATCTCATGACACCTTTCACTGCTTCCCAATGCTTCTTGCCAGGGTTGGCCATGTATCTAGAAACCACTCCCACTGCAAATGCAATGTCCGGCCTAGTAGCAACCATGGCATACATGAGACTGCCACAAGCTGAAGCATACGGAATCTTGGCCATATCAGCCCTGTCTCTATCTGACTGTGGGCTGTCCATAGCACTGAGTTTCACATATGGAGGCAAAGGAGTACTAGCTTTCTTCCCCCCGTCCATATTGAACCTCTGCAAGACTTTGCCAATGTATTCCTTCTGAGACAAATACAACACATGCTGATTTCTGTCCCGAAGTATCCGCATACCCAAGATGTGATTTGCATCACCCAAATCCTTCATATCAAAGGTTTGATGCAGCCTCTGCTTCAAGGCATCCATCTCTTTACGAGATTTCCCGGCAATCAACATATCATCAACATACAAGATGAGAATCAATAGACTGCCATCCAAAGCTTTCTTGGTGTACAAGCAATGATCTATGTCACTTCTCCTGAATTTCTGTGATTTCATGAATGTATCAAATTTATGATACCATTCTCTTGGTGCCTGTTTGAGCCCATAAAGACTCTTTTTCAGCTTGCATACAAGCTTCTCCTTTCCACTCACTGCATAACCCTCTGGCTGCTGCATATATATCTCCTCATGAAGAAAAGCAGTCTTCACATCCATCTGAATTAAGTCCAGATCATCATGCGCAACCAAAGCTAACACAGCTCTAAGTGTGGTCATTTTGACCACTGGAGAGAAGATCTCATCAAAGTCCACACCATATTCCTGCTTGAAGCCCTTAGCCACTAACCTGGCTTTGTATCTTGGCTTTGCATCTGGTGCAACTTTGAGCCTGTATACCCACTTGCATGGCAAAACCTTCTTGCCTGCAGGCAAATGCACCAACTTCCATGTTTCATTTTTATGCAGAGAATCCATCTCTGACTTCATGGCACGCTCCCAAAGAGCCTTGTCTGCCCTCTGTAAAGCCTCTTTATAACATGAGGGCTCCCCACAGTCAGTAAGCATCAAGTAATCAACCCCTGGAACAAACCTGTCAGGGACTCTGGAGGGTCTTGTGGACCTCCGTACCCAATGACCATCATTTGCAGGTTGCTGTCCAGCCTGCATATCACCCATTGGTGGCTCCTGTTCCATGCCATAAGGCTGAAATATCATGCCCGGTATATCCTCTAACTGTGGTATATCCATAGGGATATCTTCTGCCATGTCTGGCTGTCCATTTGGACCATTTTCAGCACCATTTAAGGGCTGGTTTTCCTGCTGTAATGGCTGATTTACAGCCCTTTGTTGTTGTCCATGATGTCCATCATCATCAAAGATGACTCTGCCAGGCTCCTGTTGCCTTGCAGGCTCCTTATACATGCATGTTTCATCAAAAATGACATCATTGCTGCGTATGATCTTTCTATTCATGGGATCCCAAAGTCTATACCCCATTTCACCTCTGTCACCATATCCTAGGAATATGCATTTGTGAGACTTGGGATCAAGTTTGGTGCGCATTTCCCTGCGTATGTGCACGTACGCAACGCAACCAAACACTCTCAAGTGCTTGTATGACGGAGGCTTTCCTGTCCATACTTCTTCTGGCACTTTCCCACCAAGCCTCGTGTTAGGTGACCTGTTTATAAGGTGAACGGCTGTCATAACAGCTTCAGCCCAAAAACCATGAGGTAATGCAGCATGTGACAACATAGAACGGACCTTCTCCTGTATGGTCCTGTTCATCCTCTCTGCTGTTCCGTTTTGTGGAGGATCATAAGGAGTAGAGAGCTCCCTCTTGATGCCTTTAGCATCACAAAAGTCCTGAAACTGTTTGGACATATACTCTCCACCATTGTCGGAACGCAAAGCTTTCAGTGTTTTACCAGTTTTGATTCTCAACAAGAGCAACAAACTTCTGAAACACTGAGAATGTATCACTCTTCAAACGAAGAGGATAAACCCACACCTTGCGTGTGGCATCATCAATAAAAGACACAAAGTATTTTGCCCCTCCCAAAGAAAGCTGAGGCATCTCACATACATCTGTATGCACAAGCTCTAACTGAGCATCTTTCTGTCCAAGAGCTTTCTTGTGGGGGCACTGTAGTTGCCTACCATATATACAATGCTCACAAAACTGAAAACTTGAAAACTTTAGAGAAGGCAAGTAACCCAAACGAGACAATTGCTCCATTCCCTTGACACTCATGTGTCCCAACCGGCTATGCCACATAGAAATTTCCGGCAGCTCGGTTGCATTTACATTAGCATGGTGACAAACACCTGCATGCATAAAGTAAAGAGTGTCCACCTTAGAGCCTCTGGCAACAACCAGTGAGCCCTTACTAATTTTCCACTTTCCACTACCAAATGTGGTAACATAATCAGCATCATCAAGCTGTCCAGTAGAAAGCAGATTCTTCTTGATCTCAGGCACATGCCTGACATCATGGAGCATAAGCTGTGAGCCATCTGAAAACACAAGCCTCACATCACCTCTACCAAGAATCTTGCATGCATGGTTATCACCCAAATAAACAACTCCTTCATTGCCAGCAGTATACCTGACAAACAAGTCTCTGCAACCTGTGACATGAAAGGAGGCACCTGAATCAATGATCCATGAGTGCATACCATGACCACCTGTAAGAAGTGAATGGGCATCAAGTGAAGACGTAAAGAGGACCTCATCCTCACAGCCACCTGCATGTGACACATTGATTTCTTCAATCTTGACTCCACTTTTGCCCTTTGGCTTTACATCTTTGGCTTCATCCTTGTCTTTGTCTTTGCCTTTTCCCTTTTCTTTTTGATCATTTTTCCATTTGTAGCATTGCTTTTTAATGTGTCCCTTCTTGCCACAATAATGGCATTCCAAATCCTTTTTGGAGCGAGACTTGCTCCTTCCCCTTTCTTGGCTTTTCCCCCTTTGCTGGGATCTCCCACGTGCATTCATTGCATTTGACTTTCCAACAGAGTTGTTTTTCCTGTTCATCTCTTCTTGAAGAAGAGCACCCTCAACATCTGCATATGACAGCATAGCATTCGAATTGCTAGTGGCTGTCCTGAATGTGTCCCAACTCTCTGGCAAAGTGCATAACAGAAAAGTGGCTTTGAACTCATCGTCCATTGCCAACTTTTGATTAATGACCTGGCTGACAATACCATTAAACTCATTTAGATGGGCTGTCATAGAAGCCCCTTCCTTCATCTGAAGACCTATGAGTTTCTTCAACCAATACACTTTGCTTGAGGCACTTTGTTGGGCATACAAGTCCTGCAATCTCTGCCACATTCCCCAAGCTGTCTTCTCTTCACGAATGCTGAAAAGTAATGAGTCTGACACAGACAACATGATAGTAGATCTTGCCAGCTCATCCATATCTTCCCACTCTTCAGCAGTAAGAGAAGCGGGCATCACACCCCTTTCTTTGATAGGCTTGTGCTGCTTTTTCTGGAGCAACACATTGTAGCACTGGGTTTGCCAAATATCATAGTTATGCGAGCCTTCAAGCTTCTTGATGTGAAGCAATGAAGAGCTCTCACCTGTGGTTGCCATAGCAAAATGCAACCTGTCAATGCCTGACTCCCTGCAAAATGTGCAAACACTGCACCAAAAGCGCACACAGTGCTCACAGTTTTTCTCCCAAGCTTTATCTCCCACTGCGGAAGCAAGAATGCAACTTTTCTCCCACTTTATGTGATGAAAACACCAAAATCTGGTTGCTGCAGATTTTGGACAGCACCTTAAATGTGCTCTTTTGCCCTTCCAAAGTACTGTACAGCAATAATAAGTGCTCACCTGTAATGTACCAAACCTGTACCGGCAAGTACAGCAGCTGAAATTGAACCTTTTGGTCACTCAAAACAGTGTACAGCCATGCCAAAACATGCACAAAGCTGTGCCAAATCTGTACCAGCAAGTACAGTAGCAATAAATGCTCTCTTGGCTGTCCAAATGAGTGAAAATCAGACTTTTACAGTCCTGTACACTGCATAAAACAGTCCCGAACAGAAATTGGGCAAAAGCCCCTTGACTGCAAGCTGATTTTTGAGGATTCAAGGCATAAATGTCTTGCCTGCTGCTTTGCCAAGCTCAACAAGCATAAAAACTTGAAAAGCCCCTTGTTTTAAGATCAATTGCTGATCATACATGGTACATTGACACACATGAAGGCATCCACCAGAGTGTTCACGATGCTTCCCCCTGGCCACATATACATCAAATACATGAAAGCCCCTTGATTTACAGGCACATTGAGTGCTTGTAAGGCATCAACACATTATCCACAGCATCAAATGCGATTGCCTGCATGCAAATCAACCAAATCGGCACAAAAGCCCCTTGATTTGCACTGCAATTTGCTGCAATTTTGCCCAAATGTGCGATTTTTCACATCATACAGCATGTATGAGTGCTTAATTGCACAATTACATCAAAAGCCCCAAATTTCGACATCCAATTTCCTGCAATTTGATCCTGATTTGACCAATTTCCTGCAAATTTATCCTGATTGTGACCAATGTCACCCAATTTTGCCAATTTTGCTCAAAAATTGAGCAATTGGGTACCTGTACCTGCTCAATTGTTGATTGTACTTGCTCAATTGCAAATCCCAAAAAAAAATTGAGGCAAATACCTTGTAATTTTCTGATTTTTTTCTCTGATTTGCAGGCGAATTTGGTGCTGATGCTTGATGCTGATGCTGATGCTCCTGCAGATGTGCAGGTAGGGACGGCTGGGTGACAAACTCCTGGTTTCCCCTCTTCTTTTGTAGGTCGCCTTACTCGAATTTGAACTAAGCAACACTTTTTTCAATCCTTGTCTTCCGGAGAGCATGAGCTCCTGTTCGAAGGCGGGATCGCAGCAGGCGGTGGGCAAGCATAAGGGCTTTGAGGGCACGATCCAGTTGTGAGTCGTCTGGCAATGCCGGAGACACAGGCGTTCACAGCATTCCCGCGCGCTCGCTACCTTGATAACGGAGATGCTCATCCGGTCCTTCAGCACCCCGATGGCGTTGCGGAGCTTCACCTTGGATATGAAGGCCTTCGTTTAACGCCCGCCTCACGTATTCGCCTAGCGCTGTGCGCTTCGCTCGTTGCCTCAGCCACGCTACACGATTGTAGTCGACCCCTGCTGCGAGCGCTGCTGAAGGCGCCTGGCAGCGCTGACACGCCTGTGTGTGTTCCAACGCCCGCCACTTCTGTTTCGGCTCACCTGCCTGCACTTCACGCCAGGTGCTATCGCCTGAGTATAGACAAAGGCCTACGACTGCCTAGTCTACCGCTTCACCAGCTCCACGCCTGTTGTTGGTGCGCTGGCTGCTGCTGCGCTGACTGTCCTGCATTCGCCTTCTTCTCCACCTGCGCCTGGGAGAGCAGCACTGCTTAAGACAAGTGATAGGGTACGAACAGCAGAGAGATTCAAATGGGCACTGGCTCTGATACCAGTTGAAGTTAGGGTTAGGTCATGTGGGAGACATACACAGAGAAGTAAGGGAGAGAGAGAGAGAGAGAGAGTTGTGGGGATAAGTCAACTCATGAGGCATGAGTGTGTGACTCCCCTATCACACATGTATATTGCACTAGTACACATAGTGCACTTAGTACATTAAAAGTACTAAGTGTACTATGTACTATAACTTATGGGCTTGTACACACTATAAGGGTGGGCATAACGCAACACCTTGGGCTTGCCACCCTTGACTTTCTTTGAATTTCATTCGCCTTTGACCATCTCCTTGCCTTTGTCAAATCCTGGCTTATGAAAATTTCTTGAAGCATGAAAAGGTTTAGAGTGGTTACTCTCAAATGACTTGGCTTCTCTAGGAAAACCATTTTTGCGTTCGGAATTTGTTGCCAAAGATAGAGCTGTAGAAAGTGAATGAGGCCTAAACATATTCACATCGGCCCTAATTGTAGACTTTTTAAGGCCCGAAAAAAATTTCCTCTTTTGGTCCTGCTCATTGACTTTCTCCACAACCTGTACCTGTAGTAATGTATTGCAAAACTTCTCCACATACTGAGACATGCTTTCTTTTTCAAGTTGATGCAATGTATCTCATTGATGCCTAGCTTTAGATTTAAATTGTGAAGGTAAGAAATGCTTTTTCACTAGCCTTTGAAACCTTTTCCATGAATCCGGTTTATCACGTCCTTGCTTGATGACGCTCTACCATAAAGCTGCGCTATCCACCATGTGATTAGCCGCACATTTGATCTTGTCCTTCTCGGAAAATTTCTCCCCCGAAAAGTAGTCATCCAATTGACTAAGCCATGCCAAAACGACTCGAGCATCTTTCTTGCCATCATAATTCTGAAATGAAAAAGCTTTACGACTGATTTTAGAATCTTTCCGTGAATTTTGTGCTTGAAGTGTAGTATTGACAGCTCTTTGAATGATGTCGTCTTCGTCATTATAAGATGACGAAGAGTCACGCTTACGTCTTCGACTCGTAAGCTGTCACTCCAATTCAATTCGCATCTCTCTCTCTTCTACAATTTGTTGTTGTAGAGATTGGAGTTGCTCTTGAATTGAAGGTAAAATAGAAAAATTTACCATAGTGCTCATACAACCAATGTAAACAAGTTAAATTGATATTATTTGATGTATGTAAATAAAGCAAATGATTGTACATATCTCAATTCTCCCGCAATTCGATTTGTGTTCAAACTGAACAAAGACTTTGGTTCAATGGTTGGGTCGAATTCCCTTCGTTTCGCACAAGTCCTGAATAATTCCGAGTGATTTAGGAGACTTGGGCTAGTCAAAATGCTGAAGAAATAATTTTCTGCATCTTGAACACTGCTTAAACAATTCTGAAATTTAGACCAAACTTCTGTAATAATTTCTGAGAATTTTTAAAATTTTTTTAAAATTATTTTAAAATTTTCTGACATTTATTTGGCCTTTTTAAGCCTCTTTGAGCCCTGAAAAATCAATTTTCTGCACCCAAAAATCTGAAAATTGCAATTCTTTGGAATTTTCCTTAAAATAGGAAAATAGGTAGTGTGAAAGCTCCAAAAGTTGATGTGACATGCATTGGGCTTAGGAAAAGTAGAATTAGATTAAGTTGAGGATTTGACTTAATTGAGATTAAGTAATTAGTAGCTTAATTGATTTTTGGTCTTCTTCTTCTCACGTTTTTAGCATGCAGTCCGTCCATTATAGAGGTTGCTTCTACCTTCAACCTTTGCAAAAACTTAGCAAATCACATGAGGTTTTTGGCTATGGAGAATCCATCTATACGGTTGGATTTGAAATTCATGAAGCTTTGAGCAAAACCACTTTTTGATGAAGAAGAATGGTTTTGGAAAGAGGTAAGTGGGTTTGAGAAGTAGAGCTATTTTGAGAATTTGAATTTTTGGTTAAAGACCACAAACCCTTCTTTTGCCCACCGGTTAAAAGCCTGCAACTTTCTTGAGAGTTGTGTTGATGAAGACCTTTCCCACCTTTCCAAATCTCCTAGCCCAAACTCTGATACCACTGAAAACGGAATCGTTCTCTAGGATAGCTTGTGGAACACTTGAGAAATTCAACACATAAATTCAACCATGAAAACACATGCTTTGCAGGTTTCAACAAAATCAAATAAATTGAACAAAAGCATAGCAAACATAATACTTAGCTCCAAGACAAACATGTTGGGTGCAATCTTTCCCCCCCCTTGTGCGTGGCCTTCCCCACACAAGAGTATTTTTATTAGCTTTCAACCAAAAATAGGCCATAGCCCCCAAAAATATACAAAGTGAACTTTTAGAGAGCACAACACTCTTCCACAACAAAAATAGAGTGTCCCAAAAATTGGGGCTAGGGTAAAGCCTTTAGGCTTTAATAAATTCAACATTATAAATATATTTTTTCCAATGTATCAAAATGAAAAAATCAACTACTAAGGTTACAAGCTACGCTTGTAAAAACAAATATGATGCGCATAAGAAACATTCTCCTCGACATTATTTATCAATCCTCGTAATCTTCATCACGTGAAAATATAAGCCCAATTAATAATTAAATTAATCCCACAAATATTAAACAGGCACAAACCATCACCAACTCATGACTACCAAGCGTAAGTACTCCAGGAATCACCCTGCCATACAAACCTAACTGAAATAATCATAAACGGCCCCAAGCATACGTCATATACTGCACGTATTAATATTTATAGTGGTGTCACCCACGATATTAACCTAGCCGGCATGACGCAAGAATAACCTAGGCGTCCCCAAATTACTCAAGAGGAAAAAATAATATTCTTAAAGAGGACTTAAAATATATTCTCATGACATACCCACTGCTAGACTCCTGTGTGCCGTCAACCAGAGGAAGAGAGTGATCTTCCTCGATCGAAAGTTGTCCCAAAGCCTCTTCCAGAAATCTGAAAGGAAGCGTTGTGATAGGCCCTGAGACTGCCAATGTGCTGTTGTTGCCGGTGTGCCATCTATCTCCGACATCTCGATCCTGCGGCGACCGAGCCTCGCTGTATTATGCAAAGAAAGAGACATCCAGAGTCTCCACCCGATCTTGGGGATCATGCCACGTCCACTCTCCAAGGTTCCACTGCAACTGCGTGAGACGTTGGCACTCCCAAATCCATAACTGCCAAAATCTCTCCCTACCCACCTTGGCCGGTACTGGATTTATGTGTCATACATGTGCCCGAAAACCAATCACCCTCACCCTCTGCATGGTGCAGCCTCTGAAATCCTCCAAGAGGTGCTCTGATCTCTCTAATCTGCCATGTAATCCAATAGAAAAAGTGAGCAGACAACTGTCCTCATCTGCTCCATAGACCACCACAAGAATATCGTGTCTCGTGAACACGCCTAGCCATATCGGGGGATCAGGTCCGGAATAGGAGTCAACCACTCCGGAGAAATAGCTAAGTCAATGTCGATGCTGAGCCTGTCTCTACCCCGGATCCCTGTCACGCCTCTCTCGTGCTCCTCTTGTGGTAACTGCCTGTGTGCAACCTAATCGCCAAGAGACCTGGCTGATCACATGCTCAAGGTGCCCCAGGATATGTGCAATTGGGCCCCTAGCATGTGGCCACTGGGTAAACATATCAGGGGGTTCCAAATCAAAGGCACTGCTCTGTATAGCTGGATCAATGAAACCTAGCCTCCCTTTGCTACCTGGCTAAATGATCACTCTCCATGCCACCTTGGCCCTGGCTCGTCTCCCATCACTTCCGGCCCACAAGAAGTTCCGGATCAAACGCTGTACCTAGCCAATACAAGCCCGAGAAAAGGCCCAGCATGAGGTGATGTACCACATGGTGGCAAGCAATACCTGGTTCGCCACCACCACTCTGCCTGCAAGTGATAGCCTCACCGAGCTCCAATATAGTCGCCTGCTGATGGCCTTGGCCAAAATCTTGTAGGCCGTCCCTAGAAGGGTGATGGGTCTCCACTACCGGATCTCCAATCTATCCCCGCCCTCCTTGGGAATCAAATGTATCAAGCCCTCTGTGAGCCTCTCTGGCATGGCACTTGTGAGCATAGTCTCATTGAAGGCAGCGTGAAAGCCACCTTCCATGAGGTCCCAATGGCGAAGAAAGAAAGAAGTAGGAAGCCCATCCGTCCCCGGGCATTTTCCCCTGGGTAATGCCTTCACTGTCTCCGCCAGCTCCTTTGCAGTGAAAGGGGTCAATAAGAAAGACCGAAGGAAGGAGGAAACCACCTCTCTCGTGTGTCTCCAAACTCTCTCGTGCGCATCCATCACCTAGGGGGATAATGGGACACCAGTGAGAAGAGACCAGAAGAAATCCGTGGCGATGGCTCTCACCTATGGGGGATCGGAAACAATAACTCAATCCTGGCCACGTAGCCTGCGAATACCGTCTCTCCTCCTATGAGGGCCGGCTATCTCAAAGAAGTATCCAGTAACTTTGTCACCGGCCTGAGTCCAGAATGAGGCCCTGTCATGGTATCTTTACTCCACCCTCCTCTCCTCAATGCACCGAATCTCCGTGCGGGCAGCTGCGATCTGACTCTCAATCCACGGGCTGTCTGGGGAACTCTCCCGAAGACACTGTAAAGAGGCTAGGCCCCTCCCTCAGACTCCTCTCCTGCTCCTGAAATCCCTCCAATCTCCTCTAGGCTGCCTCGTGTAAGAAAATATTGACCTCCCCAAGGCCCTCATCCAAAGTGCACGCTGCAGATCCTAAGGAAAAGTCTACAGCCGCCCATATCTGCTCAATCCAGCTACAAATCTCGTGGTCCTGAATGAGGCTGTCTGGAATCCTGGAGCTCACATGTCTGTCATGCCTCCATAGGTCCTCTAACAGAATAACTGGGGCATGATCTGAAAATGTAGTGCCTGCCAGAATACCAAGCATGCCTCCACGGTTGCAAGCCCACTCGTTAACATAAAACCTATCCAGCCAAGAGAGGTTGGGCCAATGCTGCTCCTATCCGATCGAGAGAAGCTAAGACTCCCAGGGCTGTGGGCGCTCATGTTTTTAATGAAGTGGGACACCTTATTAAATATGCACCCAATTTAAATGTGTGAATTCTCTTACTGATGATGAAGGGTGGATATTTGGACATATTGGCCATGTTTATGGGTTTTAGACACAATTTTGGGTATTTTTATGGAGGTAAAGATCGTGTGGTACAGGCACCCACATATACTTTGACGTGGATATTTGGACATATTGGGCATGTTTATGGGTATTAGACACAATTGGGGTATTTTTATGGAAGTAAAGACCATGTGTGGTACAGGCCTCCGCACATGCTTTGACGTGGAAGTACTTTTGTAATTGGTTAACTTAATGGATTCCGTACAAGAATGTGCTTGACCTTTCTTCACCTCCGTACAGCATAATGCATAGCCCGTATATGATAGTACATAGGAGTACTTGCAAGTATTTAGCCGAGCTGACAGTCCGTACTATTTGCTGCTGTGTTCTCTCTTTATACTCAGCCTTACCAGTGCTCCATCTGTGTTACATGCCATACTTGCAAGTACTACTGCTGTCCTTGTTCTACCAGCAGTAAATAAAATGCCAGCATTTTTCTACAGGCTTTACAGTATACCTGTACCTGTTTCTGAACTGCAGCCCCCGTTTGTTGCTACCGCTTGTACCAGCTGTACCCGGTAATACTCTTTACGGACACCATCAGTACATGACTACCTTATTCAGGTGTCATCAATACTGTGTACCTTCTGCAGGATTCAACCATACCAATTACCCGTTTGCAATTGTCATTGGTAGCTGTTAGAAAACCTTCTCTTTGGACAAGCAATAAGGAAAGAAGCTAACACCGCTGGTGAATGCCACCTGCGGCCTTGGAAGACTCATTCAAGTTGCTGCTGCTACTGCATCTTCTGATGGGCAACCTGTTTGTACCTGCAAATTACATCATATGCTATATGGACAGCATATTCACTGTTTGCAGACCTGCAAATTCAGAGTTTATGCTGTTGTTCTTGACGCTTGGAAATCTTATGGTAATCTTGAAGACTTGTGAGAAGGAGCAGATCAGTGCCCTCCCAGAAAGAAGCTTTCACATTTATATTTATATGGTCTTATGGGGCATTGGATTTTACCCATTTGTATATGGTTCATGTTATCAGCATATCTACTTGGATAATCTGGTTTTCTCTGCGAGGAGAAGCCCCCAAAGCTTGAACACATTTAAATACTCCTTGGTAATGGATTTTTTCAAGGCGGGGTCAGCCCATTCCGGACCTAGTGTGGCATCACCTGTGCATATCTCTATCTTTCAGTTTTGAGTGATTATGGTCATGTTTTATGTCTACTAAGCACTGATGGTCTCCAAAAGTGTGTCAAAGACCCTAGCACCCCAGGGCCAGGGCGCGGAGGGGGGGGGGGGGGGGGGGCGCATCCAGACTGTCCAAAGCTGTCAATCTTGTAACTCCCACTCTATCCATGTCGGAACAACATGGCTCAAGTGTCACTGGAATCCCTATTTCGTTGGTCTTAATGCTCCTAAATGCTCTTGCTTATGCCTAGGATCCAACCTCGAATGGGAAATGAAATGCCTATATGAGGAACGGAGACCTCCTCATCAAAAAATCCTTGTCCAATTTACATTGATTGGCCAGCCTTTGCAAGCCCTAAGAAATTGGTGCGTTGAAGAAAGATGAACGCAGAACGCTTTGTGAGTCTACTCTGTTGGAAAATGGCAAGAACACTGGATGTCTTGGTAGCTTATTAGGACAAGTACCGGGAGTTAGACATCAAGGCAGACAAGTTGGACATCAGATTTCTTGCTTGAGAAAGGGTGGACCAGAGCGTGGAAAGCCCACAAGGCAGTCTTGGACCAATTTTGGGCAGCTTAAGCATGAGCAGACCAGCTTGGCCAAGGGACCGGATTCCGTACAAACCTCACTCTTAAGTGGATTACGCGCAGAAGACTCCCTCGACCTACCCAGGCCTGCCCTGATGGCAAGAGGCTTGACATGTCCCTAGACTAGGGCTCACAACAGGACAAAGTGCTCACCACTAACCCACAACTAGTACATGATAGTATTAGCATCTCCAAGTTGGACCTAGTGTGGAGTGCATGTGACATCCAGTCCACAGTGGCATCATCAACTTTACACAGTCCTTGGAAAAATTGTTGCACGCTTCTCGAGGACAAACGCATCATCTACATCAAAACTTATAAAATGTCGAATGCACTGGCATAGGTCTTGCTTTGAGCCTTTGAGCCTTTGAGCACCCTCAAAGTGTATTTGATAGTCTAATACGAATGTCACATTCAGAATGTATGGGAATTGAATTGGCCGCCCTTCCAAGTCACTATGGCTTTGATAACAATAACATGCGCAGAAGCCTTTTACGTGGATTACTAAGTTAACAGGGCAATCATAAGGTGCATTAACTTGAGAGAAGAGAGGAGAGAGAGAATGCACAAACACCCGATTGGTTCCCACTATATCCTCATCAACACAACCTAACTCTTGTGTGCCTTTGAAATCTCTTTCCTAGGTCTCCTTTGAAGGAAGTATTGTTGTCTTGGTCTTTGATGCTCCTAGATGTTCTTGGTACCTTGGAACCAACCCCCGAATTTGAGATGTGAAATGCCTGGATGAGGAGTGGAGGGGCCTATTTATAGAAAATCCTTGTCCAACTAGCACTAGTCGGCCAGCCTCTTGCAAGCCCAAAAAAAGTGTCATAAAAGTAATTCAATGTGTTCATACTAGGCTAAAAAGGTGCCCAACCCTTGGCCTCTTGACACCTTGGCCAGGCTGGTCTTTAATCAATATGCTTATCACTTAAAACTGAGGTCAAAGCCACAAATGCTAGGTCCGATGTTTCACCAAACTTTTATTACCTTATTATCCATAAATATCCCTTGAGATTCGTATGCTCTTCTTTCAGCTCTGCACCTATCCACTACTTCACGACTACACCTTTTCTGCAGTTCTGTCAGGTCTCCCTGTCAACGAAGAAAGAAAAATGTGATCCTCTAGGAGAAAGGAGGAAGAGGGAGGAAAAAAGGGGGGAGGGGGGGTGTGTATATGGGTGTCTTGGTGGTTTTTAGTAAAACAATGCATAAGCCGGTACCTTCAAATAAGCCTGGAGCACAGGTCGAGTGCTTTGTTGAACCTCAACAAGAAAATCTGGGAAAGAAAACAATCTGAAGCAAGAACAAACTGCTTTATTAGCTTCTGATACATATGGAAAATAAAGGCACACTTGATATCTTCTCTTAGCATTATTATGAGGCCCTTGACCACACAGCACACATAAGGGCATGCAAAACCCCCCACACGTGCACACTCACAGACCCCCACCATCTCTATTCCTCTCTGCAAATTACTAGCTGTGAAAAGCTATAATGTCATAGAAAATGAGTATCTGCTAACTTACGGATCTCGCTGCCGAATCTCTTTCACTGCCACTGCGGATGCCGTTTCACCGAATAGAGAATCATTCAAGCTAAAACAATGCCACATAGCATTAAACATTTCCATCAGAATTCGACATGACCAAATCCCAAGAGCTTAATGCATGAATGCACAAATCATAATCAGAGAACACTTACTCCTGAATTTTGTGTATAACTGGGCTATCACTTGTCTCCCATCTCTCACGTACATCTTCAGCAATCTAAAAATCCAAGCAGTAAGAGGATCACATAAGCAGTCATCTGAAAGCAAACGAAAATAACAAGCAATCTAATGCAGACAAGGCAGAGCTCAATTGGAATCATACCTCTTGGCTTTTAGCGACTATAGGAAGCTCCTTAATACCTCTTACACGCTTATACATTGGATGAGCCCGAAACTGTCAAAAGAAATTCTTCATGTTATACCTAGGATTCAAAAAACCCTGCTAACATGCTTGAGACAAAGATCATGAGCATCAAGCATGTTACCTTATCCTTCAAGTCATCCCATCTCTTGTCCCATCCTGATCGCTTCTTCACCACAGGAACAAGGGCAGTACTAGTACTCCGTGCTGCAGTGGTTGTGGCAGTGTAACTTGCTTGCAACCGTCTCTTGGAAGGAGTCACCGTAAGCTCTTCTACAAGAAGAGCATATCCTTTCTTTGCCAAATCGACTATCTTTGCTCCCCTCAGTTTATCAATGAGAACAGAAGCTGAAGAAGAGAGCATCTGAAAACCCTTTGAAAAAACATTGGCAGCAGTGCCTCTCCCAGACTGGCTGTCTCCAGCTGCTGTATCAGTAGATGATGGCCAACTGCTAGCTTCTGAGGGGCTCTTGGAATATTGTGGGCTGCTGGTTTTAAAGCTTGATACAGACTCTTTTACCTGTTGCAAAAAGAAAAAAAGAAGGTTGAGCTTCGGCCCATACATAAAATCAATCTCTCTCTCTCTCTCTCTCTCTCACCGGACAAGTGAGAGCCCCAGGAACAGGAGATTTCCAGCACTATTGGGGGTGAAACAGGGCTGCCCTCTGTCACCCACTCTTTTCGTCCTCTACATTGATGAGATCTCGAGCTTCGTTGACGGATTAGGTGGGGCTGGTCCCACAGTGGCAGGCATATTGATCCCCATACGACTTTATGCAGATGACATCGTCCTCCTCTCAGACTCAGCCAAGGGGCTTCAGAGACAATTGGATGCCTTACAGGACTTTTGCACTCAGCGGGACCTCTCTGTTAACCTTGGTAAAACCAAGGTAATGGTCTTCAATACCTCTCGCCCCTTCACATCCAGATTGAGCTTCACATATAGAGGGGATCTTGTGGAGACAGCTAGCACTTGAGCGCCACTCTGGAGTATGGTATGCACTAGTTTCCACTTGGTTCTCAATATATGGGCTCCGCATGGACCACCTACCCCCCCTTCAATACAGTTTGGACTCCCCTTTTCTCCGGCTCTCTCACAAGGATACCAACCGGGTTATCCGGTTAGATCTTCTCAGCCTCTACACACATTGCACATGGATCACACCTTCGGAGCTCCCCACGAAGATGCACTTCTACAGAGATCACTTCCTCACACTCACTGAGGATGGATTCATCCAGCAGCTGGGCTACTTGAGTGTCCCATGCCATGCGGATTGCAATTGGCCAGATACGAGTTTCATCCCATCACCTCAGAGTGGAGATAGGTACAGCTGAGCGCATCTTCAAAGCCGGGAAGCTCATACGGAGACCCAGAGAGGAGAGGATCTGCCGATTATGCCACAGAGATTGAGACAGAGGAGCATTACATATGCCGCTGCCCAACATACTATGAGATCCGCAAGAGGTTTTACTGTCTATTTCGTGAGGGATTTGGTCCACTCTCCAGGATCATTGACTTCTAGGACCAGCGTTGCCTAGGCCTCTTCCTGCTTGAGCTCCGCAGACATAGGGACACCTTCTTGAGAGAGCTTCAGCCCCAACCACCCCTCCCCCTCCCTCGCCAGCCAACCATCACCAGTTTCTTCCAGACCCAAGAGGTGGAGGACACCGATATAGTGGATCTTGTGGACCCTCCATGAGTTGCTCCGGACCTACCTCGGACCGAGCCTCCGCACTCCAGCGTGCCCGACGCCCCCGGCCCCCCCATTGACCACGATCACCTCATCAGCTCTACAGCTCCAAATCCAAAACATGCTCCACTGCCATCGAGCTACCTTTCCACGTGACATAGCTAAGGGAGACCTTTCGGCCATACTCATTAGTCCCATGCTTGATATTTTGGAGAGTGGTATACCATCTACTCGAAGCTGATGCTGCTCTCATGTTTCTATGTTCTTAGTATTTCCATGATGAGTTTCCATGGACAGTTTTGTATCTCACCTAAGTGAGATAGCTATGTTTATGTTTTCTTTCTTTTTTATTTTCCATTCCATGATGAGATATACCATGGACATTATTGTATCATTTTGGTCTCATAGGCCCATTGGGTCTTTAATAGACGCTTAATATATCTTTCTTTCTTTCTTTCTTTCTCTATCTCTCTCTCTCTCATGATGTTGCTACTAACGATGATATGATAGGCGTGCAGCTAGTCTATCCTATTGTTTGAGTCTTTGACTGTTCCATGGCTCACTATCATGCGAGCATGATTGAAGGGAGCAAGCGCAAGCATAGGAGAGAGTTGAAGCAGCCAACAATGATCCAACACTCGAGCAAAAATGACGAATGAATTATATGGCAAAAAGCCTTTTTTTAGATACATCATGGAGGGGTTGGTTGGCGAGCATAAAAATCCAAAGACTGAGGACAAAGTCCACGACTAGGAAAAACGCCTAATAAAAGATCTGAAAAATATCAAATAAATATGCTGAATAAAAGGGGGGATAAAAGGGATCCAACGCGGCTAGAGACGATCATTCCAACACCACCTCTCAACTCTAGCCCGGTGGTCTGACTCCCATACGGGTAAGGAGCTGATCAATAGTATCTCAAGGAAGAGGTTTGGTGAAGAGATCGGCTAGGTTGTCTTGAGAGGGACAATATATATACCTAGTTGAATCCAAGAACATGCCCAAATTCACCTTTTAGGAACGTGCATGTTATATACTCATGGTAGTCAACCCACAAGACTATATAACTATCAACTCCATTATGCATAGTATGGACTAGATACTAATACTCCAGAGAAATAATGACGCCTAATAAAAGATGAAAAAAATATCCATAAATATGTTAAATAAAAGGAGGCATAAAAGGGATCAAACGGGTCATTCCAACACCTCCTCTCAGCTCCAGCATGCTGGTCTGACTCCCATACGGATAAGGAGCTGATCAATAGTATCTCGAGAAAGAGACTTGGTGAAGAGATCGGCTAGGTTGTCTTGAGAGACACAATACTCCAAAGAAATAATGCCCATAGTGTCTCCCTCAAGACAACTAATTAATTATTGTGATAGCAATTAATTGGAACAACTAATGTGATAGGTGATGAGTAGTGTGTGTGTGTAGCACATGGAGGATCTTGTTTATGACATCTCCTATTATTATTTCATATGGGTCATTTTAATTGACCATGTGCCAAATGATTGTACATATTATTTATGTACGCTTGTGCGTAGCATTGTTATTTCACTAGCACGCGTGTTAACAGAATTTTGATTATTTTACACCTAGTGTGTGAACAAACTTTATCCTTGAGTTATTTTTGTAAAAGTGAAAAAGCAAAGCCCTATTTTGTACGCCCTACTATTATTAACCCCCTGGCTATATTTTGAATACAATTCTAAAAAATACTCATGTCGTAAAAGTGTGAGCTACATGCATGAGGAGAGTGATTACACCCAATCTTGTGTCAAGGTGATGTTTACTCTATTTCATGCTTTTATGTTATGCTTTAGTCTTGTAAATTTGATTCAAGTCTATGCTTTGTTCTTTTAACGTGTTTATGAGCTTGATTAATTCTTCAAGAGATACTAGAGATGTTGTGACAGTGGTATCAAAGCTATGGGTACTTATACTTAAAGAAAAAGGAGAAACTCACAAAAACCCAAAGAGTAAAGAAAGCAAAGCTATGAAAATCCTTGGACAAAAGGTTGAATAGTTTATGGAAATTCTGTGGACCATTGGATGAAGACTTGGATCAAGGATAAGAGTTTTAAGTAACGTTTTTCACAAAACCACCTATGTTCAAACTTCAAACTAAAACCACCCTTGTTCTCTCAAAACCACTTTCTTCAATCTTTCATTCCCCAAGGATCATAAAGCATGAATGCAATCAATAAGTAAAGTGTAACGTAGGGACACATGAAAGTGACAAAATTGAAGAACTACTTGTAGCAAACCCACTTAATTAACAATCACAAATAATGAAAGAAAGTAGGATTCAAAGAAAAGAGAAACGAAACCTCACTGTGAGGGAAACAAACCCCTCTCTCTTTCCAAGAATTTATTGAATCAAACCACGGACACAAAGTGCCTAAATCTTTACAATAGATCAAAAATGTGTTATCCAAATGAAGAGGGAGTGCTCCAATTTATAGGTTTAAGAGTTCAATGCTCTAGAATGGAAAGAGTAAGCTCCAAATGACAAATGGCTACTTTGATTGACAAGTGTTAAGCTAATTTGACGAGTACTAAGCTAATTGGACAATTGTAGAAACGCTTGTCTCATTCTAAATGCCACATGTCTTATTCTAGATGCTACATGTCTTAATTTAAGAGGTGATTCTTCCATAACCTTCTATGCTAAAAATATCCCAACTCATAAAGAATTTGACAAAGGTGCTTTTAGTAACTCTTTATCCTTGCGAAAATCCGAAGGTTTTGATGCGAACACAATTTCCATCAAAGTCTACTAAAAATAGCAACTCTCCTAGATTCTAGGAGTTGCATGCTTTAGGTCCATGAAGGCTTCATTGTAAAGATTCACATGTTCACGGTGTGTTCAAATGATTTAAGCATCTAGTTTTGCCTACGAAACCACTCATCACTCATCTAGGTGTTCTGGTCAATTTGACCACCTGAGCGCTAAACAAGTCATCTGGGCATCTTGGTCTATGACCACCTGACTAAAAACTTTGGTCGTTCTGGCCAATGGCCACCCGTAAATAGAAATGAGCAATCTAGCTCAATTAGCCACTCAAAAGATATACAAATCACAATTTATGCTCCATGAGCTATCTGATAATTACCAACTCACATATGGAACAGTTTTGAGCACGACAATGATCAATGTGAAGAACAAGTAGAAGGCTGGTTACATCCCCCCTCCCTTAAGAATCTGTCTTGGCCTCAAGACAACTTTCTGACCCGACCGCTTCTCCATAAGCTATTGAGTATTTCAAGATAATCCTTGAAATACTCCTCTAGCATCCATTTACGATCCATATGAGAATAGTTTTTAAACTTCAAGAGGAATTTTTTGGTGATGTTCCTTCCTTTCTTTCTAACCATGTGAAAGATAATCTCTTCTGGTTGCAATATCTCTTCATGTTCATCCACTTCCGGTAGTTCCTCCATAACAAGCTATTCTCATGGTGGTCTTGCATAGGGTTTTAAAAGGTTAACATGGAAGGCATTTTAAATCCTTCAAGAGCAACAACACCCCATTCTCAGAATTGCTAAGGCAATAAGCTTGAGGATTTTGCAGATTTAAGGGCTCTCATTCCATTTCTCCATCGCCGATTTTCGAGCAACCTTACAGACTGAATTCCGCTACCCGCCAGCTACTCTAGCCTTGCTTACAAAGCCTACTAAAGCTATTACCTAAAGCTAATAGCTAAAGGCTATTATATGCTAGCCAAACAAGCCTTTCATTTCTTCAAAAACGAATAATTTCAAGGAGATTTTCGATAGTAATTCGCAACCAAAAAATTTCAGATTTAGGAACTCCTAGCAGAAATTTCAGAAATTGTTCTTGTTAACTCAAGTTTTACAAAGAATTCAAGGGAAAGTCTCTTGAGTTTTCTATGGCGAGCACATGCCTACTTTGATACTACTCGACGGTCGCTTGCACTTGTGGATTTTTCTTCTCACAGCACAAGTTGAACGAGCCTCCGACTTCTTATAAATTACGGGTGAAAGCAATAAGTATTATCATTATTTCAACAATTTTCCTTTCCGTCAATTTCTACATTTAAAATTTGCACCTTTTATCTATCTAGATTTCTCTACTCCCAACCATTCAAGAGTAAATTCAAACACTCTAAAACCAGATTTTAGTTGAGAAGGAGCTGAGAAGGGATCTAAAGGATAGGTTATCCCGCAAGAAGAGGCATAGAGATGCTAGTTATGGTGAATCTTCAGACCCCGATGGTGACCAAATTCAAAGAACAGAGCAAGCTACGCTTAAAGCTCAAGAGTCTAGGAAGGAGAAGAAAATTAGCAACAAAGCTTTTAACTTTCAAAATTCTGATCGCAAGAAAGATGCTCGCATAATACTTGCATGGCTTAGTCAACTAGATGATTACTTTTCAAGGGAGATATTCTCTGACAAGGATAAAATCAGTGTGCTAGTAATCCTTTAGTAGAAAGTGTAGCATTATGGTGGAACGTGACTAAAACCAACAAGCACATACCTAAATCCTAGAAGGAATTTCAGACGCTCATCAAGAAGGCCTTCATACATCCACATTACAAAGCTAGGGCTAGACAACGATGGACCACCTTCAGACAATTTGAGAAGGAAAATATGTCCGCTTATATGGATAGATTTTGGCAGACCTTGTTACAAATGTACGCAATTGAGAAAGTTCACAGCAAGGATCAAAGAAGAAAGTTTATAGCAGGTTTAAAACCCACAATTCGAGCAGGAGTGAACATGTTTCAACCGCACTCTCTTAGCTCGGCTATTTTCTTAGCCATAAATTGTGAAAGGAAAAATGGCATCCCAAAGGAAACAACGACAATTGAACCCTCGACATTGAGGTTTCTGAAGCCTGGAACTTTCTCCAAACCCTTTGATAAACCTCCCGAGAAGTCCAAACCTCCCAATGAAAGTAACACAAGTGTAGAAAGTTAAGGTTGACAATTCTAATCAAGCTAACAAAGAAGATTCAAAGACGTGTTACAGGTGTAAGGAGATTGGATATATCACATCAAATTGTCCACAAAAGTCAAAGAATCAATTAGCTAGAATCAATATAATCGAAGACGACATCGAGGATAACAACAACATAATCTACAACCAAGAGTATTCCGACTCCTAAGGTGACATACACATTTCTTTTAACAATTTCTACAATAAATTTTATTCAAGAGTTTTTATAAATTTCAAGAAGAGTTTTTATGCATCAAGGTAGAACTTCTTGGAGGAACTGGACCTCTATAACTCACGGGTGCTCGGGGGACTAGGGTCTTTGACACACTTGTTAATACCATCAATGCATATTAAAACATTTAAACACGGTCACAGCCTTAACACATATCCATCATCACTTTGGATAAAACATAAAAGCTAGCAAAACATCCACAAATGCTGAAAATGGAGCTTGCACATGTGACACCACATAGAGGCCGAAATGGGCCAACCCCCCCTTCTTGGAATATTTTATTACCCAAGGAGAATAATATCATGTACAAGCTTTAAGGACCTTACTCTCCCCACGGGAGATGCCGGATTATCCATATACAAATGCCATAACACAACCCAACACGAGGCTACCAAGCCGGAAAACAGGCTGTAGAAATGCCGAGCCAACAATATAATCCATATACCTCTGTGTGGGTACTGATTCTTCTCCCAAAAACCATGGGTCTTCATGCAATAGAGGTGGTACAGCAAGTACAACTCTCCATTCGGCCGGTACAACAAGTACAATGGTTGAAACAGTAAGTACAATGGCTGATACAAACGGTACAGTGATTGGTACATCAGGTACAATAAGTATAAATGCTGGTACAGTAAGTACAGTGACTGATACAGCAAGTATAGTGGCTGGTAATAATAAAGTGATTCAATACCTTGCCTTCAATATTTCTTCATGATGGAAGCCTCCAAAACAGTCCCCAAACAGCCGGTATAGTTCATGGACAGCCTGAGAGAGAGAGAGAGAGAGAGAGAGAGAGAGAGAGTAGCCATCATTAGGACAGCTTGTAACGGTGGTAGAGGCTAGTGTGCAACAAGAGAGCCTCCATTAATGAAGAGAGAAGGCTCCAATTTATAGATTTGGGGCTCCCATGAGTGAAAATGGAAAGAGAAGGCTATGATGACAAGTGGAGAGACACACAATAGCTAGAGTGACAAGAGTGAGGCCACTTGTCTCACTTTGATCCACTTTCTGACGAGTGTGAGGCCACTTGTCTCACTTTGGTCCACTTTCTTGCCACATGTCCCAATCTAAGAGATGGGTCCTTCCATAAACTTTATCTCTAAAAATATCCCAACTGGTAGACATTTTGTCATAGGCACTTTGCAAACTCTTGGTATCTGCTCAATTCCAGATGTAATGACGCGAACATAATTTCTATTGGAGTCGGGCCAAAAATAGCAACTCTACTAAATTTTAGGAGTGTGGTCCTTTGTATTCCAAGATAATCCCCCATTCCCAAAGCTTGTACTTTCCAAATATCTCGACATCCTGGAGTCCACCAAACTCCCTTCATACTAGAAAATGTCCAAGCTGGTGACATCCTCCCGAGCTTCTTAAAAGTTGTCCACAACTTTAAGCTTGAAGCCATATATCCAAGATATAATCATGTCCCATCAAGTAGGCGAGGCGAGACAGTCTCAAAAATCCAATATAACTAAAGAATCCATGTCCCAAATAAATGGGCAAGAATTCCATGGAAGATATGCTACACACAAGCACAAGAGCCAATTGTGTCTCAATCACCAATATCAATGAGATAATCATATGCCAATGAAAATCACCAACTAGGTGCTAAGACACTTAAATAAGTGCCTCTCACAAGAAACTAGTGCCTCGCACAGAAACATGTGCTATACACACAAACAAAGTGCCATTCTAGATCATAAGTCATGGTGATAGATAAGGTAGTTCTCCATAGTTAATATCATAGGTATACCTTGTTTCTCCTAGTTTATAGGCATTTCAGCCAAATAAGAAACCATAGATATAGTCCATAAGATCCATGTCACTGTATAATCCAGTAACAAACGAGCTCAAGGCACACAAACATATGCCAATCCACATGACCCTTGGCGTACACATAAGTCCCTTACCAACCAAGGTGGTTCCAAACGTAGTGAACGATACATTTAGTACGTTTGGAAAACGTGCTGAAAAGATTCCAAACGTAGTGAACGCTGCCCCCGATATATATATATATATATATATATATATATATATATATATACAAAATTTATAGTTTACTTATAAAATTTTGAAATATGAAGTCTAAAGATTCATCAAAGAACATTAAAGCACTTACTAATATTATACAACCTTTAGTTTCAATTTTGCGGCAGGGAGAGAGAGAGAGAGAGAGAGAGAGAGAGATGAGCGCCGCATAGAGACGCCCGCAAGAGAAGACTTGAGTGCCGCACAAAGGCCGCCACACGCACGTAAGGAAAAGCGAAAAAAAAAAGACGTTGGCTTGCGTTCATTTTTTAACCTATAAAATTAAAAGTGCACGTTCACTACGTTTCCAAACCTTAGTGAACGTTTCAAACGTTTGGATTACATCCAAACATAGTTTGGATACAACTATGTTGCTAACCAAGTATCATGTTGCCACTTGCACTCCGTGTTGGTATTCTGACCACACACCTTGGATGAGAGGTGGACTCAAGTAACAAGATAAAACAATCACTCACAGGCATAGATAGCCTAGTATTCCATAAGCATTTCTGCTACACATAGTTTATAGGCATTTCGGCCATCAATAGTTTGTAGGCATTTTGGCCACCAACTCACACTACCCTCTCAAGTGTCCATGTTCCCTTTCATCTTCTCTCTATTGTTCCACCCATACATGGTAGAAACAATCTTCAAGAGAGCACGTAGGACAAGAGAACACTACACAGAGTATGTTGTGCTTGACACTACCATCTGAAGTTCCCATGTTCCCTTCCATCTGCTCTCTATTGTTCCACCCACGCATGGTAGAAACAATCTTCAAGAGAGCACGTAGGATAAGAGAACAGTACACAAGGTATGTAAACCATGAGTTCCATAAGTCCAGCGCTTCCCAAATAAAGGGAGCCAAAAAGAATAATCCATCCCAGTAAAAGGAGCCATAAACATGATCCATAAACCTGTGGATGGATCCAAATCCCTAGAAAAGAAGTCCAAGAATCCATAGACATGTATACCATAATCCTTGTATACCATAACTCTTACCAAATACTCCGTGCTAACTACACACCTTGGTGTAGAGGTGGACTTTACCCATAAAAGCATCATATCCATGAGATAATAAGGACAGCCTGAAACGGTGGTAGAGGCTAGTGTGCAACAAGAGAGCCTCCATTAATGAAGAGAGATGGCAACTCTTAAATTTTAGGAGTGTGGTCCTTTGTATTCCAAGATAATTTCCCATTCCCAAAGCTTGTACTTTCCAAATATCTCGCCGTCCTAGCGTCCTGGAGTCCACCAGACCCCTTTCATACTGGGAAATGTCTAGACTAGTGACACCCTTCCATCTTGAACTCTACTCTATAAATTTTCACGACGTATTAGTCTTCATGATATGAGACAGAGACTAATTCTGTGTGAAAGATCTTGATGCATACTTATCTCTAGACTTATGTGGGATATTTTTTGGTGATATGGGACACTAGAATTTATTACAAGTAGAATTTCTTGATGGAATGTCTATTTGTCATATTTAGAGAAGATACTAGAATTTGTATTTTGCAAGACTTTGATCTCCTTTGCTCGAAATAAGCACACGCAATGGAGGTCAGTTGCTTATCCAAGCAGGAGGGATGTTACATAATGTCCACCCTTTGGATAAACGAGGACACCCGTGATGCTAGTGTGCCATGCTAAGTGAATTGGTATCGTAGGTGACCCCACATTAAATACTAGTTACTTAGTGTTATTGATATAGCTTGTGACCACGTTTAACAAGTGTATGTTATCGGAGTGTAACAAGTAGTGCCATGCTTGACGACTATTATGTGTTGTCGAAGTGAAACAAGTGGACTACGCTAGACAACTACACGGTCCAAGTGTAACTATGTAATAAGTGGTTAATGTAAATGACACGCCATGCTAGATGATGTGTATAGTGATACGCTCATCGAAGTGTAACAAGTGGTGAGTGCATTGTATTTGTGCTTATCCACGTTTCATATTGGGATTAATTATTGTGATAATAATTAATTGGAACAACTAATGTGTTTACGTTTGTGAGATAGGTGATGAGCAGTGCGTGTGTAGCACATAGCGGATCTTGTTTATGACATCTCGGATTATTATTTTATATGGGTTACTTTAATTAGCCATGTGCCAAATGTTATTTATGTGCACTTGTGTGTAGCGTTGCTATTTTACTAGAACACGTATTAGAGAAATTTTAATTATTTTACACATAGTATGTGAACAAGCCTTAGTGCTTGAATTATTTTTGTAAAAGTGGAAGAGCAAAGCCCTAATTTTTACGCACAACTATTATTACTTCAGACTATATTTTGAATACGATTCTCAAAAATACTCATGTTGTGAAACTAAGAGTTGCACGCATGAGGAAAGAGATTACACCCAATCTTGTGTCAATGGTAATGTTTACTCTATTTCATGCTTTTATGTTATACTTTAGTCTTGTCAATTTGATTTAAACCCATGCTTTGTTCTTTTAACGTATATGTGAGCTTGATTAATACTTAAAAGAGGTACTAGAGATATCGTGACAAGTGGGGAGGTGGCAGAAATTCGCAAGTACACACCGATCCGGCTAGAGAAAATTTCACAAGCGCGCACAGGTCTGTCCACAACAGCTCAAGGACGGGCAGATCCACGCAATCTAGCACGCAAGTCTGTCCAAGAGAGACCAGCTCTGATACCAAATGTTGGACAGCCATAGAGAGAGAGAGAGAGAGAGAGAGAGAGAGAGAGAGAGAGGGGGTTGGGGTTAGGGTTTTAGCTCTCAACCAAAACAAAGATGGAGGTAGACAAAGTACACAAAAGGTGAATGAGTGAGATTCAATGGAGGTGACGGAGTCAACCATCCACATATATCCAACCAAAACCAAGATGGAGGTAGACAAAGTACACAAAAGGTGAGTGAGATTCCGTAGAGGTGATGGAATCAACCATCCACATATATCCATCCATCATAATAATATGAAAGTACAAAGCAATAGATAGAGTATCCTTTCACACTAGATATCCAATGGGAAAAACCACATGGAAAAAAGTGCCCTTGGTTAGGTCCTATTCACACGTAGCACTATCATAAGTGTGCATTTGCTTTCAAAATAAGCATGTATCTTCCCATATCAAGCTCAGGGACCTTGTTTAAGGACATACAATGCCTTTTTCAATCTACATACTTTTCATTCTTGACCCTTTGCCTCAAACCCAATGGGCTTACATACATACCGTTCTTCCTGCAAGTGCCCATCAAGGAAAGCCGTCTTAATATCCAACTGATGTATTTTCCAACCATAATGGGCAGCCAATGCACTGATTTAGCTTGCTGAATTGCTGTCCTCTCTTCTTCCATTGCATCATCAATGTCTGTGTGATCAATGGGTGGAACATCTCACATAGCTGATTGCTGATTTGCAGCAATTGGGGGCTGATTTTCAGCAACTAGGGGCTGATTTCCAGCCAGGGGCTGAGTGTCCAAATGCCCAACACCTGGTATGTGTCCCGTACAAGGGGAGAAGAGTATCACACTCGTATAAGCTCGGGGGAAAAAACCTCTCCTAAAGAGAGTAAAAAGTGTCCCAACACATCCTAGTGATCACACACCACTCCCCATATAACATAGATGTCAACATCCGATACCACCAGAGCACACCCCACATAAAAACCCCATTAAGCATTTGATCACAGGTTCCCCCTCAACAAACAGGTTGAGCGACGTGTGGAAGCTCGAGTATGACTGAGGCAAAGAGTTAAGTGTCGTGGACACTAGCAGGCTGTCTTGAATCACTTCATTAATGTTTAACAACTGCTCATGAAGATCTTGGATCTTCGTCAAGTGATCCGACAAGCTGTGCCCCTCATTCATATGCATACCATCAAGTAGTCTTTCCAAATACATAACCCTGGCCTCATTCCTCCCATGGTACATAGCCTCTAGAGTATCCCAAGCATGCTTTGGCATATTGCAAAATCAGATATGAGGCATAATTGACCTCTTGGCCGACAAAGCAATTAAGAAAATGGCATGTGCATCTCTTGCATCCCATCTTCTTTTCTCCTGTGAGGGGCGCAACAAATTCGGCTTGGGCTTGCTAACGACCTAGCCCATCACCTCTTTTGGCGTACCAAGCACAATGTCTGCAAGACAGATATCATCCCTACTCACAAAACCCCATAGGTCCTTGGCCACAAGCAAGTTTTTATCATAAACCTCCACAAGGAGTAATTACTCCCGTCAAGCTTGTCTTCTTGCCTCTAGGTAACCCTAATGTTCAACAAAAATACACAAAACACAGCAAGAACACAGAGTAGGGAGCAATAGAGAGCTCGAAAGTGTGGATATACTAGAATGAAGTGATAAGATGTGTACAACCACAAGTACCCAAGTAAAAACCGAAATGTAAAAGTAAAGGTGTCAGGACACACAAAATGTCCACAAGGAAAAAACCTTCATAATGTGTGGAGGGAAAAAGTGCCCCTCATAAGCCCCCATGAACAAGGTCACTACCACATACGTATAATCCTACAATTCCTAACGTCAACTCCATAGGCCTATCATGCCTCTCATAAGCCCCCATGAACAAGGTCACTACCACATACGTATAATCCTACAATTCCTAACGTCAACTCCATAGGTCTATCATGCCTCCTCCGACCCACTTTTGCCACCCTCTGTACCAATAAATAATGTCACTAAAGCCATACACAAATTGTACCATGGGAAGGCCAAGGACCATGAGGACTTACTAGCTGAGCATATCGCCCACCTATGACGCTCTGACCCCTTTCCTAGCTGATATGTTTAACACAACCCTTTGCCAAGGTTTTCCACCCTCATGGTCTAGTAACACACCGTTGTGCCAATCCAAAAGGCCAAGGACCCATTAGATCCAAATAACTATCGCACCATCATGATCAACCACACATTGGCCAAACTTTAAGGGTCAATGATGGAGTTCAAGGTCAACTCATTTGCAGAGAAACATGGGCACACAGCTAGGAGACAAGCAAGTTTCCGGAGGACTTATTCCACCTTGGATCATATTTTTACATTGAGAGGAGGCCCGATCAAAGGGGTAGAAGGTGTATTGCTGCTTTGTGGACTTCCACGAAGCCTTTCATATTATACCACCAGCGTGACTTCTTAGACGCCTTAAGGAGTTGTCCCATCAGTGGAGATGATGTGGAAAGCCATGGCATTGTATGAGTCAATGATAGATGAGATCTCTGACTTCATTGACAGACTTGGTGGGCCGGTCTCCACACTATGTGATACATTGAAACATTTTGCTTTATGCTGACGATATAGTGGGCTATAGACACACTTGATGTCATTACAGGGGATTGGGTAGACATTGTCTCAGCTATGCACCCAGTGGCCTAAGCTCGGCTGATGAGAGGGTATGCGGCTCTGGCTTAATTGGAGCAACAACGCTTCTAAGCTCACTGTCAAGAACCTAGCACTAACGGGTGGCTTTTTGACACAGTCAAGGCACATGTTGTTGATGTATGGGAGTGTGTTTAAAATCAGGCCTAGGCAGGGGATTGGGTAGACATTGTCTCAGCTTATTGTCTCGCCTTTTATAAATTTATGGACCCTACTTCATTATGCACCCGGCAGCCTAAGCTCAGCTGATGAGAGGGTATGTGGCTTTGGCTAGATTGGAGCAACAACACTTCTAAGCTCACAGTCAAGAGCCTAGCACTAAGGGGTAGCTTTTTGACCTAGATTGGAGCAACAACACTTCTAAGCTCACTGTCAAGAGCCTAGCACTAAGGGGTAGCTTTTTGACACACTCAAGGCACATGTTGTTGATACATGGGAGTGTGTTTAAAATCAGGGCTAGGGTTATCTGCCTCCACACAAGGTATATGTATGTACACATACTTGGGAAAAAACAAAACTCAACTTCTGTCACCTCACATACCTGTGCAGTAGCCTCTGAAACTTTCTCCTTTGCTACATTGACTTTTTCCTTTACGACAGCTGAAACCTGCATAAGGCATGTATAGCAAATATAAGTCACTTGTTCCAGTAGTTTGTCCAAGAACAGCATCTGGCAAAGGAGCCTTACTTGTCTAGCCCTTGCTTCAGCCCCCTCAACATGTTTGTAAATCTGCTCAGTTGTCTCCTTTGTTCTGCATGCACAATCGTCTCATTACTCAACTGAAAAAAACATAAAGCCTTAAGCTGGTTACACAACATTCCCTGCCCGTGCTGTCAGATGGAGAGTTGAAGATAGGTAGCCTGGATGACCCTCCTGTTGATGGGAAGAAGTTGTGTGACAAGTCAAATTGACACGACTAGGCCCGTTACAAATATATAAGTTCTAGAGGACTAGCATTGATACCCAAGAACTGGACTTTACAAACTCAACGTTACCTATGCTTCAAATCCCCTGCTTTTTCTTTAAGCTGTTCTATTGACTTTTGCAACTCTGGATTGCTGCATATGACAAACACATTAAAAAATTGCCACCTCTGCCATTTCAAGCACATCAGAAATGAACACCGAACAAGAGACTCTTACTTATCCAGTTCTCCTTTAAAACGCTTTGAGAACTCCTTGAACACACCCATGTGACGCACACACGGAGTGTTGAGTCTGTAAAGAGCGGCGTCATATCTGTCTACCTGCAACTGGAAACCCGACCCATGACAGCTGTAAATGATGCAAGTTTGGGAAACTTAAGTTGCAAACATGCTGCTAAGATACAACATTAACATCAAGTAATTGGCTAGTTTTTCATAAGCAGGGGCTAGAGATTACGCACAAAAGAAGAATCACTAAAGACTCAAACATTCCACTATATAAAATACGTACATTGATCTAGATGTAAAATTACTAGTCTTTCTGTCATATGCACGTGTCAAGATATCCCAAGGAAGTGTATGATAGGATAGGGCAAATAGGTTTTGGTAGGCCATTGTGAGCCCTCACAAAAAGGACATGATCAATGAGTGACTGACTATAGGTTAGAATTTGAACAGGGTAGATGTTAGGTGCACGCCTATGCGGGGTTAACAAGCAATGGCCAGAGGCACACGCCTATGATAGTGAACAAGACTGGAACCAAAATTTGCAAGTCAAGTCGGCATGCCCACTAGTCTTATGTGAAAGTGCACGATGCCCGCAACAAGAGGGGTGATAGTGTAACGGCGCGGGCACCCAAGTGGAAACACCAATCCTAGTTTGAATACACTTGCAAATCAATGAGAAATTTTACACTGAATGAAAGCTATCCTCTCTCAACACATCATTGTGGCCCTGCCTTGTAACACCTTGGCTCCACCTCTTCTTATAGAAGGCGGCAAGTATAACAGATACAGTTCAGCACCAAGCAGCAGGTACAGCGCACAGCAGGTACGGGTGCAGTACAGTACCTGGCTGAAGTGCAGTCGGTATGGTACAGTACATACAACAGGTACAGCACATCAACCGGTAGGAAATTCAGCACGTGCAGCAGGTACGATACTGGCAAGAGCAGCAGGTATAGTACGGGCAGGTGCGGCATGTACAACACAAGCAGGTGTTGCAAGTACAGCAACCGTCGCTTAGAAATCAAACAAGCAGATTTTTTTTTTTTTTTTTGAGTTTGTTGTGACCGGATTAAGCAGAGCAGGGCCGGCGAGCTCCCCGAACCTGAATCGCTTCCTTCCTCCTTCGCTGCGCCCCTCTTCCCTCCTTCACTGCGCCCCTCTTCCTCCATCGCTGCCTGACTCGTTCCCTTCCTATCGCTCGTTCCCTTCCTCTCTGCCTTCGCTTCCTTCCCTCATCGCTGCCCCCTCCTTCCTCCTCATTTCCTTCCTATCGCTTCCTTCTTCCATCGCTGCGCCCCTCTCCTCCATTGCCGCGCCCCTCTTCCTCCATCGCTGCCTGCTGCTTCGCCCCCCTTCCTCCTACGCCTCCCCTCCTTGCCTTTGCCCGCCCATTTCGCCTCTAATCGCCTCCCCTCCGCCTCTTCCCTCAGCGCAGCGCTGCTGTGCTGCCCCTCCCCCGCCCCTCTTCGCCTCTGTGTCCAGCCTCTCCCCCTTTCTTCCCTTTTTTGCTGTTCATTTTTCCTCCCTCCTTTCCTTTCCTCCGCCTCGTCGCCTTCCTCTTCCCCTTGGTTCGGATTGCTTATCATCCGGGTTCAAGTCGGCCTTTTTCTTCGATTAGCGTCATGTCTAATCATTCTCCCTCGGCCGGCCGAACCATTGTTTTCTCCGAAGCCGAGCTCGTGGTCCTCTACGCCGAAACAGAGAAAGACTCCAAAACGACCCTCATTGCCAGAATCTTTGGATCTCACCCGTCCCGTCTCCAGGCTCGGGATTGGGTCCTGGTGGCTCTGCCCTCCGACCTCGCTCTACACTTTCGAGATGTCAAGTTGGTTGGAAGAGGTTTCTTCCAAGTGGATTTTGACTCTAAGGACGCAACCTCAGAGGTTTTGAAGGGCAGCCCTTTGCCATTGGGCCCGAGGAAGATATTCTTTCTTCCCTACTCCAGCTATTTTGACCCTGTTGAGGAAGACCGGAACCGTTTCCCAATTACTCTCAGATTTTCAGGTCTTCCGCGTGCATATTGGCCTATGTTAGAGGCCATCGGGTCTGCCTTTGGGCTTGTTCTTCAAGTGCCCCCCCTTCACGCCTTGCCGACATCTTCTACCCAGGTGGTCACTGCCTCGGCGGATGCTGTCCCCAGGGTCATGGTTCTTGCCCGTGACATTGAGCTCTTTGAGGACTATGTTTTGCTTCCGGGCCCTTGTGGCCCTTTGAAGCAACGTATGGAGATTGCACGTAAACCCAATCAGTGCCGGGTTTGTCACCAACAGGGTCACTTTGCTCGAGATTGTCCTCGGGCTCGAGG
Organism: Cibotium barometz; assembly: GCF_041138505.1. Taxonomy (NCBI): domain Eukaryota; kingdom Viridiplantae; phylum Streptophyta; class Polypodiopsida; order Cyatheales; family Cibotiaceae; genus Cibotium; species Cibotium barometz. Next base: position 13,907,546 of record NC_141066.1, on the reverse strand, counting down.
TCGCAGGAGGCCCCATAAGCGTGCCTCTCAGGTGCCACCTCCCTTGGTTCCTTCCCGCCCTTCAGTCCGCTAGGTGTGGCGTGTTCTCTCACGCCCGCCCCCTTGGTGCGATTGATGGGAAGGCTTCCTCAGATCACGTGCAGATAGATGATGTTTCTGGTTAGAGGGATGTGTCAGCTGATGCATCTTTGCAGAGAGATGATATTTCAGATCAGGATGATCTTGTGGAGGGGGTGATATGCAGGATGTTCAGCACAATGGGGATCATGTATTGCAGGATTTTCAGCATGATGCCATTGCCCTTGATGCCCCGCAGGGCGAACAGGTTTCTCGTACATATGCAGGCACGGTGCAGGACCTCAGACAGGGGCTTGTCAGTGGACTTTGCCCTGTGGATTTTCCCGTCCTCCAACATTGAGAGGCGTCCTCACGCTGCCCATCGTCTTCTTAGATCGGGGGTCAAACCCTCTTCTCTACCATGAGAATTGTCTTGTGAGGATTATGCTGTTGATCCCTCATATTGTGTACTAATTACTACTTAAGTACTTAACTTATCAACAAGAGACTTCAGGAGAACACTTGAGAGAAGATTGAATTGAATTCATTAAACTGAGTACAATAATAGGTCTCTTATATAGGAGATGAAGAGACACATTTGAAGAGACATGTCCTTTGACGAAAGGACATGACCTTAGACCAAAGGATACAACTTTAGGCTAAGGGATGTGTCTATTCGATGTAGAGGCACAACCATTCATCAAGGGATACAACCATTCGTCGAAGGGATGTGGCTATTCGATGAAGAGGTACATCCTTTGGCGAAGAGTCACAACCAGTCGAGGGTAGGGGTTCCCTTGGTTGGTTACTCTTTGCATCTGCAACAAGAATCAGCAATGAAGAGAGGATCTGATACATACATACGTCACAATCGTGACATTCCCTCCCATTTAAAATAAAACCCATGTGTCAAATGATAGACATCCGTTTGTCAAAGGACTCCTGAAGAAGATTAGGGTACTGCTGTATGTCTTCATCTGTTTGCCAAGTGGAATCTTCAAGAGTTGTTGACACCGAAGAGGTATTGTTCAAATATTCATATGCAGCGACTGAAGTCATGCTGCAAGAGTCCGCAGTATCCGTTGTACCATTCAAGGTAAGGTCTTGAGTCTTCAGAGTTGACTTAAGGTTCTCATTCACCACTGCTTTTGGGTTGTCACACACGAACCATAATTTCTTAAATCTTCAGCTTTTTCAGCGGGTATTAAGGCTTCCGAAGTAGAAGGACATGGCTCGCGAGGGAAAACTTGTCCATCATCGCGGCATTCACGACCGAGTGCTCGACTAGGGTCGGAAGTTTGTTCCACTAGAGAAGTCCACTTTGAAGAGGTTAAGTGCTCTTCAAGGGGAGACCTTCTCAAAACTTCATGTTGCTGCTTGTGTTGCTGATGTTGATTCAAAGAAAAAGGTGGTTGTGAACGGTAAGAATGTCGATGTCAAGTGTTGTTGCTCAAACGAAGATAATGTGTGTCTGGTTGTCTCCGAAGAACCATGCTTCGGGTGAATTTGTTTTTTTTTTTAATGCCAACTTCAAGGCTTCTTCACACATGCGCGTGCGTGAGAAGCGGGTGGGGAGGATTTATTTTGTTTGTGTTTTGAGCGTGACTGCCCGTATGCATACTGGAGGACTTTTTTTTATTATTATTAAAGTGACGTGTTGCTTTTTTTTTTTACATAGGACTGGACCCATTTGTTTAAGCAGCGTACAAATTATTATTTTTTTGTAGTGCTGTTTGGAAAGGGCTGATACCACTGTGAGGATTATGTTGTTAATCCCTCATATTGTGCACTAATTACTACTTAAGTACTTAACTTATCAACAAGAGACTTCAGGAGAACACTTGAGAGAAGATTGAATTGAATTCATTAAACTAAGTACAATAGGTCTCTTATATAGGAGATGAGACACATTTGAAGAGGCATGTCCTTTGACGAAAGGACATGACCTTAGACGAAAGGATACAACTTTAGGCTAAGGGATGTGTCTATTCGATGTAGAGGCACAACCACTCATCAAGAGATACAACCATTCGTCGAAGGGATGTGGCTATTCGATGAAGAGGTACATCCTTTGGCAAAGAGTCGCAACCAGTCGAGGGTAGGGGTTCCCTTGGTTGGTTACACTTTGCATCTACAACAAGAATCAGCAATGAAGAGAGGATCTGATACATACATACGTCACAATCGTGACATGTCACATGGAATGTTCAGGGCCTTGGAGGGCTTCCCACCCGTGGTAGGAAGCGCCTTCTGAAGGACCAACTTCACCCTGCTTTTACAGGAGGGTCTATGGATGTGCTTTTGTTGCAGAAACACAAATTGGATAGATCTCAGTGTGGCAAAACTGGTAAGATGCTTTTTGGCCACACCTTCTTGTCCTCGACAGTTAGGACTAGAGGGGGTGTTTGTATTTCAGTGGCAGCATCTATTATACCTCATGTTATTGGGCACGGTGTTATCATCCCTGCTAGAGCGCAGTGGATCTTGATCATGCATGAGGGTCAGAAATTGGGAATCTTGAATATCTATGCACCTAACGTGAGAGATGAAAGGGTGGCCTTTTGGGACACCATTACAAATGTCATTCCCCAAGTTGATCATTGGATAGTGGGAGGGGATTTTAATATGGTTGAGCAACCTTCTGACAAGAAGGGTGGACGCGAAGGGAGTTTACACCCTTTCGAGCGAGCCTCATGGGAGAGGTTCATGCTTTCCTTTTTTGGCAGGGATTGCTGGACTGAGGATGACTTCCAGAGAAGGCCAAATTCCTTATCTTTCTCTTGGCATAACCACAGGAGCGGGGATGAGAGCATCTTTGCACGTCTGGACAGATTTTATGTGGATGATTGGTCCTTGGACAGAGGAGGCACCATTGCTATTATGCCTGGCACCACCAAATCCGATCATTGCCCCGTCGTTTTGTGTCCTGACTCTCTTTATCTAGATGCTGACATTTCCCTTGAGATCAGAGAGATATGGAGATCTTGTGACGATCCTGATCCTGAAAATAACTTAAACTCCAGCAGAGACCGACCGAAGTTCACCCACAGTGTATACGCCCCTACCGCTTTATGTCAATCCCACAAGCCTCTTCCGTCATAATATTGCGCTAGCTCTTGAGAGGACCAGCCATCATTATCATAGCATTGCCTTGTCTCTAAGAAGCAGGAGGCTCTAGACAAGGAGAGAGCTATTAGGCGTAGGATTGCTGCTCTTAAGAGGGAACATGAAAAGCATCCACATGCGACTTGGATTACATACCTCATGACCACAGTTAGAGCAGAGCTACAGTTGGCCAAGGACAGGAGGGCTGAGTTCGCCTTTCATGCGAACGAGGCCTTTTGGACTCAGATGGGTGGCAGATGCAACAAAGAGTTTTTTTCAGCACACAGGCCTTCCCATAGCAGGGACTCTGTGAGGTACTTGCAGGATTCACAAGGTGAGGTTCAAATTGAGCCTGATAAGGAGAGGGATATTGCTTCAGAATTTTATCGCTCTTTGTTGACAACAAAGGTGCCCTCCCCTCAGAGAGATGTGGCACGGCAGAAAGTTTGGGAGGGATTAAGAGGGATGCTATCATTTCTCTTGGTTCTATTATTTGGTTGACACAGTCTGGGCCACACTGAATACTCATGTATATGACATTGGTATTAAGAGCAGTAGTTTCTAAGGTCAAAAGTCAATATTAGTAAAGGATATTATGGTCTATTCAACCCTCCACATCAGGTAGAGAAACTCATGGATAGCTAGTGAAAGGAGGATCTTGTTTTCACTCAAATCTAGGCAAAGGATGCTCTTTTTATGGTGCTCAAATCTAAGGAGATTATGAGAGAAGATTAGTTCTTAATTATCCTTTTATCCATTGTACTCATGCCTATTTAAAGGCTTTAATCTAATGCAAGAGTACACTCTCATAATCTCATTCTCTACTCTTATGTTATCATTATGTTGATCATTTGCCTAATCACTTTTGATTAATTTGTAATGCAAGTCATCATGTTTATGCCATGTCTCTAATTACTCCATTCAAGCCACCATGATTCCAACAAAATCCAAGATCAATGAAGTGAAGGTGAAAGTAGTTTTATAAGAGACAGTAGTTTTATAAGAGATTATGTTAGAAATGATAGAAGGGACTTCAAATGAGTACATAACCTTTCAAATGGAGCTAAGTGCTATGTTAGAAATGTTAGAAGGGAGTTCGAATGAGTACGCTAAGCAGATAAAAAGGTGTTCAAAAAACAACCTTGCTTTGCAAGGCATCACAAGGCAAAGATTTAGCCGTAACTCTCTTGAAGCCATATATTGTCCTCGATATTGCTGAACCAAAGGCAGAGCAAGAAGCCTATCAACACCCACCCAGGTCCATAGAACAAGTTTTTGCGTGATGATATGATTTGGCATTAAACGCCAAACAATCTTCAATCCATATAACAGGTATGCTAGCTTCTCGAGCAGTCAAAACAGGACTTTCTTCCAAGCCATGAGTGTGTACAAAGGAAGAACTGACCTTTTAAGCCAAACACGAAGTTGGCAGATACTAGTGGTTTGATGATAAAAGAAAGTTGCAAGGAGACTTCGAGAAAGGAGCATCTACATGCATCTTATCTCTGAAAAAGGCAATGCATTTTGCAAACATGGCTTGGCACCCATGAGACTTAGCACCATTCCGACTGCTTCTAAAGAGACAATCATAATGACTGCGGCATACATGAGGGATACATGTACACCAAGGAGCTTCTGGGTACAACATAGGGATGCACTTGCCCACAACATCAGCAAACAGCACAATCACTGGTATCAGTTCCGTAACAGTGCTTTTGCAACAAAGTAACAAAGTAGAAAAACTGCAGTTTTGGGTGAAGAAGATGCATGACTTTGGCTATGGATAAGGGCAGCAAGAAAACAATTTTTTGTTAGGGTATTATTTATAGCTGTTGAGTTAGGGTATCAGAAAACATCCTACCTCGTAGCTAAGAATCCATAGTTCTAATTTCTGTTGACCTAACTCCATATCCGCGATGAAAACAAGAAAACCACGCTCTGGCTATGGAGTTAGGGCAGCAGAAAACAGTTTTAAAAAAGCAGAGCGTGCATACATTTAAGAGAAAGGAACGGTGGACTCGCCTGTGTCTGGGGGCGATGGTGGAGAAGCCGAAGCTGGGGGGAGAAGCGAGAGCCCGCGCGAACAAGACGAGCAGGCGTGCTCATTGGCACCGCCCTTCAGAACCCTGCCTTGAACCCCGTCAAAAGTTGTGAGCTTTTGTACTCTTCAACGTCGTGAAGAAACGTTGTGAGAGAGGGCAAGCTTGGGGAATGTGGATTTTTTTCAATTGTCGATTGTGTATGTTGGTGTGCCTTGATAAACCCATCTAGTTAAGCTTTTGCACATATACCCCCATATTATGCCCTTCACACATACACTCACCTCATCCTTCTCTCTATCAAAGCTCTGGCTTCAAGCTACTTGGGGATATTGATTCTAATGCTTAACTATGTTTTGTTGAACTAATGGGGTGCTATGTCTATGAAGATCTTCAATATGTTGCCGTCGTATTGGCAGGGTGATTATGTTATCTATATAGCTAGCTTATCTAGTTTCTTTCAGTCAACACATCTAGCTCTTAGTTACCCCTTTGAGGTGGCCTAAAAAGAGAAAGAAGCAAAAGCTAGAGCTAAAGCAGCCAAAAACAATGAGGAGTTAACACCTAATTTACGGCCTATTCCAAAGCACTATAAATCTTTTATAACTGGGGACTGTAAGTTAGTGTTTGATAATGCCACATGAAAACTGACAAGTGAGGCAGAAGGAGTCTATGATGGTCCAGCTACTACAGAAGGAAGTAGACTTGGTTAAACCTAGGAAAGACCGTATGCTAGTATTTATGGCAAAAGGCCTCACTCCGAGTTAGGAAGCTGAATTCATTAACCTTGCTTTACTTACCCCATGATATGAAGAGAGTAGCCACGGAGGTTGTGTAACACCCAATCCCCATGGTACCAAATGCTAAACATGTCTATCACAGTAGTGACCTTATCCAATGAATTCAAAGTATGCTAAAATTGTTAAAGAAGAGATAGACAAGCTCATCGAATGTGGATTTATCTATGAGATTGAACATTCGGACTAGGTATCACCCATTGTGGTTGTGCTTAAAAATAATGGAAAATTACAAGTATGTGTCGATCTTAAGAAGGTCAATGCAATAACAAGACGAGATAATTATTCATTGTTGTATTCAGAACATGTACTTGAGCGCGTAGCTAGCAAGGAAGCATATAACTTCTTAGATAGGTATTTAGGATATAACTAAATTTTCATTGCTCCAAAGGATCAAGCTAAAATTGCTTTTGTTGCAAAACACAGAGTTTACACTTATAGATTTATGCCATTTGGCTTGACAAATTCACCAGCCAACAACTTATGAACATTTCCTTTAAAGATTTTCTATGGACGTTTCTTAAAACTTTCTTAGATGATTTATGCATTCATTTGTCATGGAAGGAGCATTTATCTTGCTTACAAAAGATATTTGAACGTTGTAGACTTTATCGCATATCTCTAAACCAGTTCAAATGCTAATTCTAGATTGAACACAGAATCATCTTAGGACATATCCAAAAATTGGATTTCCACATATGAGAGTAAAATCAAATTTATCTTGGAATTATCTCCACCAACAAACTGCAAGGGAGTCCAAATGTTTATGGGACATGTAGGCTACTACATGCGATTTATCTTCTATGCCGAGATTACACGTGTGGAGTGGGAAAATCATTAACTTTCTAGCTAATGGTTTTCCAGAGGGAAAGAAGCTAAGGCAAGATCTAGTATAAAGAGGTTGCTAAAAAAAGAAGAACCTTAGCAATTGCTTTGTTGGAACTCTTTATAGAAGAGGTAAGGATGACATATTGAGATGTTGCCCAAGGGAGGATGACACATCATTAAACAAGCACACCATATTGAGACGTTGCCCTTATAAGAGGTAGCTGGTGGACACTTTTCAAGAGATATTACTACAAGAAAAATACTCCAATTTGGGGTACGGTGTGGACCACGGGTTGGATGACCTGATGAATTTAAATGGTAAGTAACTAGCCAATTCTTGAAGTATTGTCTTGAAATACGGTGTCAATGGAAAAATGATATTTATATTAAAAGAATGAAGCATGAGAGGGTCGAGCAGACGCTTAGCTCGGATATTACTAAGATGCGTGTAAGTCCGTGTGAGAAGGCATGAGGTCCGGAGGAAGCCCAACGAGGTCCCAACTGGGTCAAGGAGACACTTAGCTAGGATACTACCAAGACGCCTGTAAGTCCATGTGAGAAGGCATGAGGTCTGGAGAAAGCCCAACGAGGTCTCGACCGAGGGTCAAGGAGACGCTTAGCTAGGATACTATCAAGTTGCTTATAAGACACAGTGAGAAGGCATGAGGACCGGAGGAACCCCAGCGAGGTCCCAAACGATATTAATATTGAAAAAACGAGATATGAGGGCCAGAGGAAGAGTCTTTCCTCGAGGATACTACCAAGTCTCTTGTAAGACCCAGTGAGTGTTGAAATTTGAGCATAATGATGAGCTATGGTGGATCAAACACTAGAATCAACATCATTAACAAAGTGATTAGCAAATAATTAAGACGTAATTAGTGGGTAATTAGCAAATAGATTAATGTAGGCATGGATACTCAAAAACCAGCAAATTCTCATTAGGGCTATGCCTCAATTTATAGAGTTTACATCAAGCATCTAATCCCACTGATTTCTCCATGATTCACTCCACCTCTTTTCCTTGATTCTCTCCACCTCTTTACTTTTCCCAGAATATCTCCACACTTCCTAAATCTTCTCATGCTACCCTTTATTCTCTCCCAGTAGATTCTTCTCACCTTTTCACAGGTTCTTTCACATTTACTCATTCTCTTTTACAGCCTCTAACCAAGGGCCTGTTCCCGCACACACCCTATTCACTTGTATTTTCAACACCTCCCCTCAAGTGAATAATTCTAGCACACCTGGACCCTATACCAAGTTTCCCTCTTACTTGATAGCCCGCGACCAGTGCCTCAAGTCCCTAACCTCCATAGTCCTTGACACACTCTCTCTCTATGTGTCCAAGGCTACTATAAGTGCCCGCGACCTTGACTAAAGTGCTCACACATACATCTACCACGTGGCCTACATCATCGGTGGCTCAGAGGTGGTTTTACTTTGTTGGGGCAGGTTACATTGGGTTGTGGGGTCTCTCTCTCAGAAAAGATGATCCGACTCCACTTCCTTTGGAGCCTCCATGAAGTTTGCCGATGTCGTTCCTTCTCCACTGGGTTTGCTGTAGCAGTCTCTCGCCACGTGTCATGGCTTTCCACATTTGTGGAAAGTGAAGGTCCTTCCTTCTTCTCTGCCTCTTCCTCATCCTCGTCCTCATCCTCGAGAGAATCCTCCTCGGGTGAAGAATGCTTTTTCCTCTCCTACTGTTGAGTCGAGTCCTTTCTTCTCTTTGCCTCTGCTCTCTTGCTCTAGTAGAGTTGCTTCTATCTCTTGTAGCTTCAATTCAGGTACATTCTTTAGTGTTGCTACAATGTTTTCATAATCACCTTTGTCCACACTCTTCAGAAGCACTGCTAGTGCCTCATCATCTTCGACCTTTTTGCCAATAGCTGCCACAGCTGTTGCTTAATGCTTTTATATTTGTTCAAGTGTGTGATTAAAGGTTCACTTTCCTTCATGTCCAATTTGTAGAATTACATTGACAGATTTATCTTTGAATTTTTTGCTTGTGTACCAAATAATTTATTGAGTTCATCCCATGCATCTTTTGCCCATTGTATCCTTGTGATGTGATGAATGATTTCATCATTTAAACTGAGTGCAATAAGTCCCAATGCTTTTTCATTCTTGCTCTTCCACTCATTTTTCCCTCTCTCTGGGCATTCATCTCTCCCTTCAACTAATCCCCACATATTTTTCCTCATCAGCAAATACATGGTTTTTGTCTGCCATGTATAAAACTGTTTCCCATTAAATTTGGCTATTTCCTGTGCTGAACTCATGGTGATGTGAAGGGGGTCTTACCTCTTGATCCAATTTCAAGATTCAAGGGCAGTGTCTACTCTTTTACAACTCAATTTGGTGTTTAATAGATGATTACAACAAATTTATCAGCATAAAATCACCAGAAATTACATTAAATTAAGGGTAACCAATTTGTACGGGATGGTTGGAGTATCAAACCAACTCCGATTTGTAATTTGAAGTTATAGGGATCTGTATCAGATACCTAATGGTTAATTTGAACCCTCAATTGTACCAAAATACAGTGATTAGCACTGATTAATCATTGATTAGTAAATTAATGCTCTGTTTTGTGTGCAAAAAACAGAGTATGCGGGGAGTCCAGATTTGGTGCCTTACACTTCAAATGAGCTCAAATGCTTTCAAAGGCATCAATAGCAATGAGTCTAGTAGAGGATTAAGCCAAGAAACACAAGATTTGACCAAATATTGAAAGCTTAATCTCTGTTTTACCAAAGTCACCTGCAGGATGAAGAGCTTGGATCTCAATGTAGACTTGATGAAATTGAATTCTGTCTTCACCAGCTTGTAGAGCATGCTTGAATACACCTTGGGCTAAGAGGAATTAGAGATCTTTGATCTCTGGAAGTAGAAATCACCAAATCAGCTCAGAAAAACGGTGCCCTTCAATCTGTGAAAATCTGCGCTTCTACGTGGCGGTTTGCTGCGCCGTCTTGATGGGCTTGAAGCCAAGGGAGTTGGTTAGCTTGTGTTAGAAGGGCTTGCTCTAATTGTGAGTGTGCAAGGTGAATGGAGTCCTCCACTGGCTAGGGGTGAAGGGGTGAAGTGAAAACTAACTAAAATTTTGATTATTTGCTAATTATCTACTAATCTTAATTAATTAGATAATGGGCTCATAAATCTGATGGATTCTAGGCATGGCTCTGATACCATGTTGAAATTTGAGCATAATGATGAGCTATGGTGGATCAAACACTAGAATCAACATCATTAACAAAGTGATTAGCAAATAATTAAGAGTGGGTAATTAGCAAATAGATTAATGTAGGCATGGATACTCAAAAACCAGCAAATTCTCATTAGGGCTATGCCTCAATTTATAGAGTTTACATCAAGCATCTAATCCCAATGATTTCTCCATGATTCACTCCACCTCTTTTCCCTGATTCTCTCCACGTCTTCACTTTTCCCAGAATATCTCCACACTTCCTAAATCTTCTCATGCTACCCTTTATTCTCTCCTAGTAGATTCTTCTCACCTTTTCACAGGTTCTTTCACATTTACTCATTCTCTTTTACAACCTCTAACCAAGGGCTTATTCTCGCACACACCCTATTCACTTGTATTTTCAACAGTGAGAAGGCATGAGGACTAGAGGAAGCCTAGTTAAAGATCCGTATTGAGTCGCCTATAAGTCCCGGATAAAGAGGCATGAAAGCCGGAGGGAAAAGCTTAATGAGATACCTGCTGAGACACTCGTAAGACCCAGTGAAGAAGGCATGAGGTTTGGATAAAAGGTTCACTGAGGTTCCTACTACCAAGTTGCCTATAAGGAAAAGGAACAAACAAAAACCAAAATGGAAATGTTAAAATCATAAGAAAATGATGTAATAATTTATATTTTCCCCATGTTAGCAAGGCGATGCTAACATATGGGTTTCAAAACCATATAAAACACTAAGAAACTTGGGTTTCCCCTTCTAAGATATAAAACTGGAATGCAACAAACTTCAAAACTAAATAAATAATAATAAACTAACACATCCAAAGCTCCAAAAACCAATGTTTTTAGAGTGTGACCTCCTAATCAACACCTCGCAATATTGGGTAGTCCCGTTAGCTTGGAATGGGGACGGAAGAATGGAGCTAAGACCTAGGCTAATTCGTGTGGATGGTGGCAAATATGTTTAAGTGTTTACCTTAGCCTTACCAAATCATGTGTCATTGAGTCTTGCCTTCGAGGCATAATAAAACTCCCCAATGTGGGTAAGCTAGCTTGTCTATCATATCCTTACTACGTTACGTTGTCACACCAGAATGCTCCTCGGCTATGGGGGTGAAGGAAGAGATCTATGTGCTTAGATGGAGACAAGAAGAGGATGGCCTTTGTAATGGTTCTCTTTTATAAAAGATAGATAGGTAAGAAGCTGATGGAAGAGGGAAACCTTCAAACAAGCCTATCAAGCATGCATCCATCAAGCAGGCAAGATTTAATAGATATGGGGGTGAAGGAAGAGCTCTATATGCCTAGATGGAGGCAAGAAGTGCATGGCCTTTGCAATGGTTCTCTTTTACAAAAGATGGATAGGGAAGAAGCTAATGGAAGAGGGAAACATACAAACAAACCTATCATGCATGTATCCATCAAGCATGCAAGATTCAGTAGTATACATGCATCGATCATGCAAGAAAGATTCAATATTATACATATAAGTAAGAGTGGAGAAGAGAAGGGCCCACAAGTATTCTATTACAAGGGAATACAAGTGACTAGTTTTCACACTAGCTAACCAATGTTAAAAATAGTTTGACCATTATTACTGGTCTTAAGCAAGTGTCACGTAGGCTGTAATGCCTGTGACCGACGGCAGACCGGATGGCCATGTCCGGGGTTCAGTGGGAGAGGACGCCCATGCGGAGTCATGGGCGGCCAGGCTAGTGTGGACGGCAGGCCACACACTATATAGCCTGGGGGATGAGGGGCAATCCTCATTCTTCCTCTATGGCTGGGTGGTGAGCCAGAGGCCGTCCCCTCTCGTGGTAACGCCCGTAGTGGCGTTACGGATATCTAACACTGGTATCAGAGCATGGTTCGAAGGGATCGTGAGAGTCCGCGCGCGAACGGGGGACCGGAGCCCACTCGATGGTTTTCATCCACAATCTCCTCACCCTTATCTCCACAAGGGAGTGTGTGGAGGAAGGAGGGCCAAGACTTTTGAAGGGAAGAACTCTTTCTCTCTCTCTCTCACTCTCTCTCCCCGTCACACACAGCATCGAGGTAAGCAAAATTTGTTTGTTTTCATTTTTCTTTTGTTTTCCGCGTTGAATCGCTTCGAAATACTCTGCGTTGAAGGTTTTCAAAAGAAAAATCTTGTGTGGAGGTGGGGGGGGCGCAGACCAACCCCCACGAAATACACCCACGTAATACACCGTATGCGTTAAGGGGGGCGCAGACCACCCCCACGACCAACCCGTGTGTGTGTGGGGGCGAAGCTGCAATTCCTTGTGTGAGGCGGCGAAACCCACGGCGAAACCCAGTAGCTTAGGCTGCAAACATGTAGCTGAAACTCTACGTGGGGGTCTTGCCTTGCAAACGACCTGTGTGTCGAGGTGGGGGGGGGGGCGAAGACCAGCCCGGCCAGGCCCACGAGACGCGTTAATGCGGTGTGTGGGGGGGGCGAACAGCAGCCCCTACATCGCGTAATGCTATTGTGCTGCGTGGAGAATCAAAACCAGCACAGCGCGCTTCTCTTTCTACTTGCGCCCAGGCAAGCCAAACCCACGGCGGCGTCAGGCCAGCCGGCGAAGGCCCAGGGGGAAAACCATCTGGTGCGCCGTCTGAAAATACCCAGCGGCTAGCCTACTTAGGCGGCCAGCCCAAGCGCCTAGGCCAGCCAGGCCCAGGCGGCCAGCCATGGGCGGCGGTGCCGGCCAGCCATGGCGGCCAGCCCCAGCGGCGGCGGCGGCCGGCCAGGAATGGCGGCCAGTCAAACCAGAACGCCGGCGACGCTAGCCAACCCACCCAGCGGCCACTAACTGCCAAAAAAAAATAATTATTTTTTTTAAATTTAATTTTCATTATTCATTCCTTGAAAATTAAAATCAGAAAATTCAAGGAAACACTCTTTCTCGGCTGGGGAAGAAAATCATCCCCGCAAGAAATAATCCCGGCAAGGGATAAGTCCGGAGATTAATTTTTGTTATGAGTTGCAGGCATATTTTCTCGTGGATCGGAGCATCCCGGAAGCGCCCTGCAACAAATCGACAGGCGACCGTAAAGGGGGGTGACTATTATTCTCTCTCCACCATTGCTCATTTTTATTAGCGTTTTTTTTTAGTAATTTTCGAGTTCTCGCATTATTTTTTGCAAGAATTAAAAATGTCTGCTAGGCGTAGTGTGTCTCCACCGCCTTCTACTTCTCTAGGTTTTTCCAGTCTCTTGTCCTCGGTCGCGGGTTTGACCCCGACCGAATTGTCAGGCCGTACACGCCCGACCGTTGTTCGGTCCGGAGCGCGCTTATCGATCACTCGTGATCCGCCAGCGCCCTCCTCGTCTATTGACCCCGTCTTAGGACCCGGCGAGCCCGCAACGGCCGCATTGGCTGATGACCCCTTTCTGGCCGATGAGCCAGAGGACATGAACACTGACGTCGCCGAGGGGACCGAGGAGGACCTCTTGGATTATGACGACGATGACTATGACCTACTGGACCCTGCTGATGTCCTGACAGAGACGGAGCTCTCTAGTGGACTGTTTAAATATCTTAATGCCAAATTGAACACTATGGGTAAAGTCCAGGCTGATTTAGTCACGATGCTACAGAGCATCTCCACACGGTTAGATGCACTGACAGCCGCCTCGGCTAATACTCCGACTCCTCGTGGTAGCCGAGCTCCTGCGGCACGGGTGAGCGTAGCCTCGCCAGTGGTTGTAGGAGTACAGGCCGATGCGCCTGCGGGGCCGTCCGTAGAGCGACAGCTTCGTCGTTGTTAAAAGACTTAAAGCCGCCTAGTTTTGGTGGCGAGGAAAAGGAGAGAAACAAGGAGTCAGTCAATATGTTTCTAGCGAAGTGGTCAGATTTGCACGCGCTGCGACAGCAGCCTAGCCGTATACAGCCCGTAGAGGCTAGCCTCTCTTTAACCGGCAAAGCGTACAAGTGGTGGATGAGTCTGACAACTCGCCCTGCCACTTGGACGGAATTTGAAACAATGTTTCGAAAAGAATTTTTGCCTGTTAATGAGGCAGAGAGAAGCTGGGAGTTATGGGACAAGTGCTCGATGGAGAACAAATCCCTAACTCAGTACATCTCGAACTACAGGGAGATAGTACTCAAGTTAAAGGGAATCGATGCATTCCAGACATTGCGAGGCTTTAAGAGAGGCCTCAAAGATGATTACCTTGAGTACGTAGAACCCCTACAGCCTAAAGACTTAGCAGAGGCAATTCAATATGCACAGATATTCGATGACATCCAGCGCCGTAGTGCGCGTGGTGGTTCTAGCAGGGCCGAGGGTAGTGAAAAGAGGAGGTCAGGCCTCAAAAGAAAAGGATTCCGCAGTGAGAAACAAGGGGATAGGACGGACCAGGACGGACAGGGTGGTCATTGGTCTAAAAAACCGCGACCATCCAGAAAAAAAAGAGACACCGAAAACCAAAAGAAAGAGCAATATATTAAAGCGCGAAAGGAAAATCGCTGCTTTAATTGCAATGAAGTAGGACACACGAAGGCTGAGTGTCCAAAGCCTAAAGCCATCACGATTGGCAAACGAACCCAAAAAAGATGGTAAATCTTTTAGGCAGTTGCATACAGTGCAGAGACTCCCTCTCAGTTCCGCAGAGTTCAGAGAGGTGACAGTGTGTCATTGTGATGAGCATCACACTTGTTCAGTGACACCAGCGATGTGGCAGTCTACTGTAGGTCCGCATGACATGGTGCGCATGTATGGCACCATAGGTGGCCGTAGAGTCACAGTTTTTATTGATGATGAAGCTAGCCATAACTTCTTGAACTACTCGTTAGTCAAGAAGTTGGGATTGACTGAGACCCGGAGTGATCATGAGTATACTGTTGGCCTAGCCAACGGATATGACAAAACGGTATGGAATACTGTAGTATTGGGGGTCCCATTATCTATGCAGGACTACAAGGCTCCGCTTGACTTTCAGGTCATGCACTTAGCCAGAGCAGACGTATATCTAGGTAGGGAGTGGCTGTATGGCTTGGGCCCTAGTCTAGCTCGGAATTACTTACATAATACGCTATGTTTTGAGCATGGAGGTAGAGTCATCACCCTGCAGGGCGACCGTACTGTCCCTGCCACACCACTTATTTCCTCCATGGAGTTGTGTACAGCGGTCCGCAGAGACCAGATAGCAGAGGTATATGCTTGTTACCCTCTTTTGAATTCTGTTTCCGTAGATGAAACGATAAATGATGTTTGCGTAGACAAACAAGAAAAACAAAATAACCTTGGACGAGACCCACTGTTTGAAAACCCTGTTTGGCATGCATGTGATTCAAACAAGAAAAAATCCAAGGTGAATGAGACATTAAAGAAAAAGTACGTAGATACTTTAACGAATTTATTAGAGGAATTTCAGGATGTTTTTCTTGATGATTTACCAGATGGTTTACCACCATCTAGAGAAGTAGACCATGGCATCGAAGTTATGCTAGGATCAAAACCTATAAGCAAACGTGCTTATAGACTAAGCCACTCCGAGGCACAGGAGGTGGAAAAACAATTAACGGAATATTTGAACAAAGGCTTTATTCGGCCTAGTTCAAGTCCGTGGGCATCGCCTATTCTTCTGGTAAAGAAGAAAGACGGATCTATGCGGATGTGCATAGACTATAGGGCTCTTAATCAGATAACGATTAAGAACAAGTATCCGATGCCACGCATGGATGAGTTGTTTGATCAACTCTATGGATCGAGATACTTCACAAAAATAGACCTGAGATCTGGGTATCATCAGGTTAGAATAAAAGCAGAAGATGTTGCGAAGACAGTATTTAGGACCCGTTTCGGGCATTTTGAGTTTTTGGTTATGCCATTTGGGCTAACCAATGCTCCAGCGACGTTTATGACGCTAATGGACAGTATTTTACGTCCATATCTGGGAAAATTCGTAGTAGTTTTCCTAGATGATATTCTTGTGTACAGTAAGACACAGAAAGAACACATAGAGCATTTGCGTCTAGTGTTCGAGTTGTTGCGAGAGCACAAATTATTTGCGAAGAAAAGCAAATGTGAATTTTTTGAAACAAAAATTCACTACCTTGGCCATATTATATCCGCCGATGGTACGCGGATGGAGCCAGAAAAAGTAGAGGCTATTCTTAAATGGCCAGTGCTGAAGAATCTCGAGGAACTGCAGATTTTTCTTGGCATGTCGGGGTTCTAGTGACAGTATGTGAAGGACTACGCGAAGATCGCAGTCCCGTTGACTGACCAGTTTACAGTCAAAAACAAAAAACATTAGCTGGGGGGACGCCCAACAGAAGAGCTTTGACAAGCTCAAGGTGACCGTACAGCTGCACCTGTTTTGACAATTGTCGATCCAAATGAGCCGTTTGTTTTGGAAACAGACGCTAGTAATGAGGCCATTGGGGCCGTACTTATGCAAAAGGGACGCCCAATTGCATTTGAAAGTAAAAAGTTAGATCGTGCGCAGCGTAACTACTCGACTTACGAGCGAGAGTTACAAGCGATAGTTCATGCACTGAAAAAGTGGAGACACTATTTATATGGTGCCACTTTTGAGGTCCGGACGGACCATGAAAGTCTGAAATGGCTTTCAAGTCAACATGAACTGAAGGGTAGAAAAGCTCGGTGGGCGGAAATTCTACAGGAGTTTGACCTTCAGATACGTTACCAGAAAGGTAAGTATAACGTGGTGGCAGATGCACTTAGTCGCATGCCATAGATTAATGAACTTAGTTTCACAGTCTTCAAGAATGATTTCTTGGAGTCCCTACGTGGTTTATGTGAGCATGATCCATCTTTTACAGAGGTCTGGTGCGCTGTACGTGTACGCACTTCTTCACAGACGCGACCACCTCCCTCGTTGGCACGTATTGCTAGTCCGGAGAGACTGGCCGAAGGTGCAACGGGAAGGAAAGCGAGAGTTAGTCCGGAGAGACTAGCCGTGTCTTCTGGGTATAGTTTGGAACCGGAGAGTTCTGACGTAGGCCCTTCATCACCTTTGACTGCCACGGCTTCAAAGGGGAGTGATAAACTTCGTCGGGGGGAGAAATATGCTAATTACTCCATTGACGACTGGTACTTACTCTACAAGGGTAGAATATGTGTACCAACTAGTGGTGACTTTCGGGCCCAAATTCTTAAAGAAAGTCATGATAGTCCAAGTGCGGGTCATCCCGGGATTCAGAAGACCTATGCACTAGTAAAAAGACAGTTTTATTGGCCTAGTTTGTTTAAGGACGTCCAGACTTATGTGCTGAAATGCAATAAGTGCCAGGTCAATAAACATGAACGTCTTAAGGTTGGAGGACTACTCCATCCGCTGGAGATTCCTCAAGGGAAATGGGAAAGCATTTCCATGGATTTCATTACTGGTTTACCCAAGACGAGTCGAGGGAATGACTCGGTGTGGGTGGTAGTAGACAGGTTAACTAAAATGGCAAAGTTTATTGCCACGAAGAAAACTGTTAAAACGCCAGAGTTGGCAAAACTCTTTATTGAACATCTCTACAAGCTATATGGCCTGCCCGCAGATATAGTGTCGGATAGAGATAGAAAGTTCAACAGTCATTTTTGGAGGGAAGTCTTCAAAAAGCTGGATACTACTCTGAGTATGAGTACGGCAGATCATCCGGAGTCTGATGGTCAAACTAAAAGAGTTAACCAAATTCTAGAGGATATGTTGCGTTCTTATGTTAGTAAGAAGCAATCTAATTGGGAAGAGTACTTACCCTTACTGGAGTTTGCCTATAACAGCTCCAAACACTCAGCGACTAGATTTACACCATTCATGTTAATGTATGGATTCCAGCCGAGATCTCCAATGGCTGTAGGCCTAGAAAAGGAGAAGATTCAATCTGTCAAGGATTTCCTTGAAGATATGAATGATATGCTCAGAGCCGCACGTGAGAGCATTCGTAGCGCTCAGGATCGCGCTAAAACTTATGCGGATAAAGGACGAAGAAAGGTGACCGTTGCAGAAGGTGACTTTGTATTCCTCAAGGTTCCTGCGCAGTCAGAAACCATGAAAACGGGAAAGTGTGATAAACTTTCTCCGAGATATTGTGGTCCTTTTAAAATCCTTAAAAAGATTGAGGACGTAGCATATAAACTTGAGTTACCGGAGAGTTCTCAAGTCCATCCTGTCTTCCATGTCAGTAAACTGAAGAAATCAGTTCACGGGTTAGAGAACGCAGTTTCTCCAGAGATTTTGGTGGACTTGATAGAGCCACCAAAGATACCACATGAACCTGAAAAGATTCTACAGTATCGTGATAGACAGACCCGACATAAAGTGTACTAGGAGGTACTTGTTAAATGGATAGATAGGGATGAGGAGGTAGCTACCTGGGAACGCCGTAGTGCAATTTCCAAAAGGTTTCCCCAGTTTGTTTTCGAGGACGAAAACTCTTCTTAAGGGGGGGTAATGTCACGTAGGCTGTAATGCCTGTGACCGACCTGCAGACCGGATGGCCATGTCCGGGGTTCAGTGGGAGAGGACGCCCATGCGGAGTCATGGGCGGCCAGGCTAGTGTGGACGGCAGGCCACACACTATATAGCCTGGGGGATGAGGGGCAATCCTCATTCTTCCTCTATGGCTGGGTGGTGAGCGAGAGGCCGTCCCCTCTCGTGGTAACGCCCGTAGTGGCGTTACGGATATCTAACAGCAAGTGTGTACACGAAGTCCTTAGTTTTTCCGTATTTGACGTGTTAAGTTCATGCTAAGGCCATTTTATCAGCCCTAGCATTGTAACAGAAGATAAGTGCCCATTTAGGCAGGTAAGATGACAAAGTGACTTTCAGTAGGTCAAGCAATTAAAACCATGCTAACCTACGAAGTGGTTAGCATCCTCCCACTATGAGTAGAAGAGCCTATGATGGAAGTGATTAACAGCATCTCACTATGAGTAGCTTATAAGGGCCTACTATGGAAGATGAATCCCATACATTTGATCTTGTATGTACACATAATTTAAAAGAACTATCAGACATTTATAATTGTATGTTAAAGAATTCATTTTGTACAATTAAACTTTTGATAGAGATCTGTAAGGATTGGATACATCTTTTAAAAACATGAAAAGATTGAGATTTTTTAGGAAGAGAGGTTTAGTCTTAAACCAATCTATTGAACGCACTTGAATTCTGGGAAATGACGGCCATCTAGAAGAGTGCATTAAAGATCCAAGATCCTCTTATCAAAATTGAGCATCACTCAGGTGATATTTAGAGGAGTGTTACTAGCCTAAGACATTAAGAATATCTGGACACAACTTTAAGTGAGGAATCCATGGAATAAAGAGACAAAAGTATTAACTTGTAGCAAAATTGAGCATCACTCAGGTGATATTTAGAGGAGTGTTACTATCCTAAGACATTAAGAATATCTGGACACAACTTTAAGTGAGGAATCCATGGAATAAAGAGACAAAAGTATTAACTTGTAGCAAAGATATGTGGTCATGAAGAGGACTACAAATCTAGTAATACTAACTTCAC
This sequence comes from Cibotium barometz, assembly GCF_041138505.1. Classification (NCBI taxonomy): domain Eukaryota; kingdom Viridiplantae; phylum Streptophyta; class Polypodiopsida; order Cyatheales; family Cibotiaceae; genus Cibotium; species Cibotium barometz. The sequence goes on along the minus strand of NC_141066.1, from coordinate 13,888,025 downwards.
TACCAAATTCACCAACAAGAACCTCCAATAATATGATCGGTAGACTCTTAAGTTAGTTTGCTACGAACCTAGGAAGCAAAGAGAAGATGCTATTTCAAGAGATCTTGAGGTTGGTTTACAATGAAGAGTAGGGGCCGTGCAAAGAATTGTCACCTTTAACTTTGAGCCTAAGCAAATAGAGATTGAATTATGGCTTTAATAGCTAGTAATCACACATGAAGTTTAGCCTGACATGAGAAGGATTCAAGAGCTGCCAACAAGAATAAAAAGAGTTAGAAGAAAGAGCTTAACTCCATCGTATTTTCACACTTGGCAAACTGTAATTTAGGGCACCTATCTCATAACAAATAGACAATATAAATGAATAATTGATAGAAAACACCCTTTCTTTTGGATAGCCTACTATATAAAAAAAACTTGTCATGTGAACCAAGATAAGGGGATAGCCTACTATCAAGAAAACACCCTTTCTTTTGGATAGCCTACTATCAAGAAAAACTTCTCATGTGAACCAAGACAAGGGGAAGATGCCTAAAATCCACTATAGAGGTTGTTGACATCATTCCATAATTTTTACTCTAGGTTTTTAGGTGGTTTCCATTGGAGACATTACAGAGGTTGTTGACATCATTCCACGATTTATACTTTAGGTTTTTAGGTGGTTTCCATCGGAGACATGGTATAATGTTCTTTAACCATTCACATCTTCTTAGGGTTTGTACGTTACATTTGTGGTATTACCACAAATTGGTATATATGTTGGAATTTTGATAATGGTTGATGGGCTGGAAAAATACAATCACGAAGAACCTTTCTTTCAGTGAGCCTATGCATGTGCAAGTCATTAGTATCATCACCACCGAAGTCATTGCATATAATGTTCTACTAACTATTCACAACTCCTTGGGTTTTGCACATTACATTTGGTGTCATCACCAACCTATACACTGGAATGTTAATGATTGTTGATGGGTTGGATAATAACATCAAGGAGAATCTCACTTTCAGTGACCCTATGCATGTGCAAGTTTGTGTAACCTTTATTGCTTGATAATAAGCCAACTCTCACTCGTACACTAACAAGGATCAATGAGTAAGCAGAATCATGTTTTCAATGAGCCTATGCATGTGTGAGTTTGTGCAACCTTATTACTTTGGCACATGACAATAAGTCAACTCTCACTCATGCAATGTTAACTAATTTTATTTCTTTATATGTTTTATTCCTAAATGTCTTTATGTATTTCTTCAGATGTCTTATTATTAAATTTCTTTTAAAAAAAGGTTAAATTAGGTTGTAGTTAAGTCACACATTAATAGGACATACGTCATTTAGTTAGGTGACTATGCATGTGTAAAATGACCTACTTTTATAGCATAGTTCAGGGCGCATTGATAACATTCTTTGCCATATGAAGATGGTTGAAAAAGGTGGTTACTATTAAAGAACATCCAGATGATCAAAGTGAAAAGACTATGGAAAAGCAAAATGGAACCTCAAGTGAAGAGGAGTATGGGGAGAAAATAGATGGGATGGGCTCCCTTGATCGTTGTTAAAACCCTAAAGATTTCTCTAGCTAATAACCATGCATAACATGCATGAATCAAGCATATACTCATCCACCCAACCACCCTTGAGCCCAAGCGTGCACACATAAATACAACGAAGTATCACATATCTTACATTAGTGTCTCATACCACCAAGAGATATGACTTCAGTCCAGAAGCACTTAGCTATAGCTTGAAATGGCAAGAGAGTAGACACAATGCTATACACAAGAGAACATCCCTTGAGAATGCCCCATGCCCCTATTATATAGGAGGGCCCTCAAGTGACTCTTGACTCTCCATTTCCGTGTGTGGCCCTTGGTTGCCTGACCCTAACCTCAACCTAAGGTTAGACCTAGCCCTTGCCCCACTAGAGCATGCTCCCATGCTCCCATGTTCACATGCCTAGGATGGGTTAGACTCCTAGTATATGCACATATAATGTGCACATAACATACTTCCCCTCTCTCAAAACATTGCACTCTTGCAATGAAAAGAAGGAAAACTGCGCTGAATGTTCTCAACTGACTCCCAAGTCAAATCCTTAATTTCGCTATCTTTTCACTTAATTTTAACCTCAGAAATTAGGTAACTACAAGTTTTCTTTCCCTGAATTCAAGTTCCTTTTTAGGTTCATGTGGAACATAAGACAAATCTTTGACTTCAACGAGTTCTTGAGGAGTAACTGTGTTATCCTCACCTCCCAACTTCTCTTTCAGTCTATTGACATGAAAGACTGGATGAACTTTGACATGTGGAGGTAGATTTAATTCATACACAATCATGCCAATACGATGTATAAATCGGAATGGACCACAATATATAGGAGATAATTTTGAGCACTTTCTTGTGACAAAGTCTGAGAATTTTTAGGAACTTTCATATAAACCAATTCTCCTGGCTCAAAAGACCGAGGTGAGCATAAAACCGTGCTCTATCTTAAGCACTCCTGATAGAATCCTGAGCTTGGGTCAACATTTCTTGCATATCATGCAAGAAATCCCTCGATGCATCAAGCTCAATGTCCTTAAGACTGACATCAATAGGTACCCTAGGTTAATACCCATACATAAGCATGAATAGACTATAACTAGTAGTCGAATGCTTAGAACTGTTATAGGCAAATTCCATCATTGGAATATATTTTTTCAATTTGATGGTTTTCCAGAGACATATGTACGAAGCATATGATGTATGTATGAAGCATATCCTCTACAATCTCATTCACATGCTCTGTTTGCCCATCAGACTACGGGTGATCAGAGAAACTCATACTCAAAGTAGTTTCCAATTTCTTGAAAACTTCCTGCCAAAAATGAGCTGTGAACTTACAGTTCCGATCACTCACAATGCTAGAGGGTAGACCATATAGTCTAAACAGTTGCTCGATAAATTGGTAAGCCAATTCTTAAGCTTTAACAGTTGTCTTTGTGACCCCTACTGGTACGTGGAAGTCCTGTAATGAAATCCATGGAAATACTTTCCCACTTTCGAGATGGAATATCAAAAAGGATGTAATAACCCAACATATTTAAGACGCTCTGCCTTATTAACCTGACACTGATGACATTTGACCACATAATTCTGAACAAAATCCTTCGTTTTTGGAAAATAAAAAGTCCTTCTAACCAAAGCCAAGGTACGCTATATTCCCGAATGTCCTGCTGATGGTGCATCATGACACTCAAATAGGATCCTCAATTTAATTTCCGACACATCCGATACGCAAAACTTATCATTTTGGAATAAAAGACCATTTTGAATTAAAAATTGGTTGGCTTTTGCTTGATTCACCAAGTTTTGATCTACCTTAGAGTTGGACCCTGATTTTGCCAAATTCTAATATTTTCCAAATAAAATATCTATACTGCATTTTCCCTTGAGTGAATCGTACAAGTTAGAAGCAATTTTCGTGAAGCTAAGTTCATTAACTTCACCAATTCGACTCAATGCATCAGCAATGCTATTCAAGCTACCTTTTCTTTATTTAATCATGAAATCAAAGTCCTACATAAATTTAGCCCATCTGGCCTTTCTACCTTTCAAGTCCGGTTGATCACAAATGAACTGCAAAGATTGATGATCTGTCAAGAACATAAATTGAGACCCATAGAGATGCTGTCTCCATGCTTTTAAAACATAAATAATTGCATACAACTCTTTCTCCTGAATTGGGTACCTAATCTATGCATTGTTAAGTTTCTTACTGTCGAAGGCCACAGGCTTCCCATCCTGGAACAAAGCTACGCCTACTGCAAAATCACTAGCATCAGTCTCTACAATGTAAGGCCTACTAGGATTTGGTAAGGCTAACACAGGAGCATCTCGAACTTTATATTTCAAAGTATTGAAAGTTTTCCTATAGCCTCTCATTCCACTCAATCGGAGAATTAGACTTCTTATTTTTACCCTTAAGAAGGTTGGTAAAAGGCACTGTCAACTTTAAATAATCCTTGACAGATTTTCGAAGAAATACCACGAAACCTAAGAAAGATCTTAACTGCTTGGTCGTATGCAGAATTGGCTATTCTAAAACCGTTTGGATGCAATCCAAATCTATACTTAAGCCATCTCATGAGATCTTATGACCCAAGTATAACAATTCCTTTTTAAAGAAATTACACTTAGATAATTTACAATACAATTTCTCCTTCATGAGCCTTCCTAGAACCTCTTTATTAAGATGATGCTCATGCTAAGCCAAAGTTTTACTATCTATCAAATATCATTTAAGAAAACCACCACACATTTTCCCAACAAATCCTGAAATATATCATTCATGGAAAGTTGCTGGTACATTAGTGAGACCAAAAGGCAACACTAAAAAGTCATAATGGTTACAACATATCCTAAAAGCAATTTTAGGAACATCTTCCCTCTGCAATACGGATCTGATGATATCTAGTTCGCAAATCAAGCTTTGTGAAATACTTAGCTCTTTGTAACCTATCAATAAGATCATCCGCCGATGTAGGCAATGGGTATTTGTTTTTAATTGTAAATTTGCTAAGATGTTTTTAATCAATACACTCCACTAGGTACCTTGACTTTTTTCTTGACCAGGAGAAGTGGTGCACCCCAAGGAGACTTACTTGGTCTAATTTGACCCATCCTCAAGTATTCAGCTAGTTGCTTTGCCAGCTCGTCTTCCTCAGTCTGGCCAAGCCTATATGGAGGAATACTAACAGGTTCTGCACTTGGCACTACTCAATTTTATGGTTCACGTCTTGTTTAGGAGGTAATCCATGAGGTAACTCATCAGGAAATACTTTATGGAGGTACTAACAGGTTCTGCACTTGGCACTAGCTCAATTTTATGGTTCACATCTTGTTTAGGAGGTAATCCACCATGAGGTAACTCATTAGGAAATACATCCTAAAATTTGTTTTTATGGAATTTAACACTTTACTTTCCCAAACATTTATAGAAATAGTGTTTACATCAAAATGAGCACATGAAGATACTGGATCCATAAGCAATTGAAAAAGTTCATAATTAAAAAGATTTTCGATTGACTCAAGCTCATAATAAAAGTTTCCTTGGGTACAACAATGTTTCCTTTAAGAGTAACAAGGTTTCCATTGTGATGGAAAGACATAAAATGTTTGACCCAATCAACAGAAAAATCATTTTTAAAATAATGAAACCATTCCATCCCTAGAATTATGTCTACATGACTAAGCTCATGACATGAAAATCAAGTCTATCTGAGTACAATTGGATGTCTAATGGTAGTTTTGACACCTTCTTGTCCCATAATTGGACTTGTCCTCTAGCCATCCTAACCTTGTACATGTGATCATTCTGTGTGGTTTCCAGCTTCATCCTTTGTACTACAATGTTGTCAATAAAATTGTGATGAGTACTACCAAGATCAAACAAAATATGAACCTGATGTCCATTTATTGATCCCTATAAATACGAAATAATTCGTTTGGACCAAAAACGTCTTTACTGAACGTACAATCTGAACATTGGCTTCCTTCATTATGATTTCTTCTATATCAATGAGCAATGATGGACAATATTATGGTTTATAAGGTTGTCACACAAGTATCCTCCTTGATATCTTGGGTATCTTTGTTTCATATTTCTTGTAGTTGTTCTCTCCTTGCTTTGAATTTTTTTGGGCCCCAGATACATTTCTTTGGGGCTACCACGAAGAATATTTATCTTTGTCTTTTTTGGCGCAAAAAAAATATTCACACTATATTTAAAACATTCCAGTATTCTCCATGGATTCTCAAAACACTCTTAAAATTTAATCATCATTCATCTCACATGTTTGAACAAATCTGTTACCATCTATGGGTGCACATTCATGAGCAATTACCATGCTCTCCCTAACCCTCAAAGTCTTAAAACCTCTAATATAACATTTTTGGTTTCTAAAGGCATTCTAAAAACTAAAAATTTAATTACGTAAGGTTTTTTTTATCCTATAGTCAAACCTTACTAACAAAATCAAATGTTATCTAAGTTCCCCTCCATTAATTAATTAAATATTTTTTTTCACTCGTGTGCCCCTAGCAAGCATGGCGGCTTCATTCATGAGCAATTACCATCCTCTCCCTAACCCTCAAAGTCTTAAAACCTCTACTATAACATTTTTGGTTTCTAAAGGCATTCTCTCGCAAGCATGGCGGCTTTGTGTTCTCCTCTGGCCTCCTTCATTGCCTCTGGCTCAGGCTATGGCCTTACGCGCAGGATTCAAGTTGCTCGCACTTCATCTCTACCTCCAAGGTACGCTTCACCGCCATAATTTACAAGGTCATCTTCACTTCCATCGATGGGTCTGAACGTTCGTTTGCTATAACACAGTTTCAAGTAGCTCAAGACAAGTTTATGCATTCAAGTGTGTAGGGTTTTTCCGTTTATGTATAGCTCTGTAAATGACGCTGGCTCTGATTTTTTGGTTCCATGAGGAGTTCTTCCATCGCATCGTATAGCTGGTTATGTCTTTATAACACAAGTAATGTGCCCCCCGTTTGGCTTTAACGATTTGTTTACCTAGCTTGCTGAGCAGGGACCATTCTCACATACACCTACACCACCTGCATGTAGTCAGCCGGCCAATCTTGCCAGCCTGGGTCTGTCTCTTCATCACTGAAGTTGAATCTGTTCCCCGAACCCAAGGAAAAGGTTCTCAGATGGTGAGCATGAGGGGTGCAAATGTGCCAGGCCCATGGATCTTACTAAACACATATCAACAGCTGTGAGGATGGGTCAGATGCATTGATGAAGCGAGAGGTCCTAAGATTGATGTGTCAGCTGCACCATGACATCCTACCACTTGGTCTGCGTGGGGAGGTTTGTTGGGCTTCCTATGTTGCACCTCCTAGCTGACAACAACCTGTTGCCGTTATATGTGTCATGTGCACACTTGCTGTACTAGAGTTCCACGTGGACATTTTGCATATTCAGTACACTCAAGACACCTGGGATGGGCACGGTGCATTTTGTGAGCCTTTGTTCAAGGGCATGAAACCAGGCAGCACCTAGGTCGTAGTGTGAAGTTAGTATCAAGTCCTATGTGCAAGTCTTGGACGTCAAATGTAACCCACTTGAATGCTGTAATGATGTATGACTGCACCGGAACAATTTACGCCTCTGGTTAGGTATCTGGCCAGTTAAGAGTCAGTCAGAGTCTTAAAGTCGTAAATGTTAGCACGTGTGAAAGCCTTGGTTCTAACAGGCACCTAGCAATGCAAGTGTAGGGGAAAAAAGGCCTAAGGTTTCAGGGGCCATGGAGCAGTGACCAAAATTAGGTCTTTGGGCACCTATTAGAGGGTACCTTTGGGCCAAGGGCTGGCTGATGGGGGTAGCAAGGCAGCATTGAGGGTCTTCCTGGTGGATCCAAGACCAAGGGGATGGGACTTAACCCTAGTTGACCCTAGATCAGAAGAAAGTAAGTTAGGGCATAATTGGAGGAAAGTTAATCTTGACGGAGTTGGCTAACCATGAAGTAGCGGGATTTGGAAAAGGCATGAATGTCTGAATTGAGTTCGAAGCTCGTAATGCTAAGTCAATCATACAACACATTAAGTTCATGCACGGTTTCTTGGTTGCTTCTTGTAGAGGAGTAGATGTGATATTGGGTATTAAATGGTTCTTTAAGTTTTCTAGTTCCGGATTGGAAGAAGGATTGTGTCTCACGTCTCACCGTTTAGATGTCTTGGTCCCTTTTTGATTGTAAAGAAGATCAAGGACATGACCATGCAACTTTGGTTACTGCCTAGTTGCACAATGCACCCTATGTTTTGTGTCAGTTGGCTGAATTAGTACATGGGACCTCTTCCATTGGACATATCAAGTCACGAGAAGCGCCAGTTCATGACCAAGTTCAAGGACTGAGGGATCCATGATGCAGTACGGCTGGATGAGTGTCAAAACCCCATAGGATCTCCTCGTAGAACGCTCCTAGTACGAGACTCGAAACCTGCAAACAAACAAACAAACAAGAAGGGGGTGCAGGCTTGACTCACCACCCAACTATGACAGCCGTGGGCAAGCCCACAGACTTGGCTGTCCTCACCGAGCCACGAGTTAAGCTAACTAGGTCGACGTACCGACCAATCTCTACCTCGCGACGTCCCATACCGCCACGAAGCTACCCTCGCGGGCCTCGAGACTACTGCCGGCCTCGGCTGCGTAAAGCAGGTGCACGTCTACACTAGATCCAGGCTCCAGACCATAGAGCTCTCATAAATCACGCGAGACTCTATATGACTAATGACTAACCTTGACCACTCTTTTATAGGTTCTTGGCCGGTCATCGGGCGTTCACACTTGGGCGTCCGCCTGTTAGTCTATCCCTAACTCAGCTCGCCAATCCGCCTGCCTAGCTCCAAGCTTTCCCAAACCTCGAAGCTAGTCTTGTGTGCGTGTAGCACACAGTAGATACACACTGTGCACATGACATACTCCCCTTTCTCTAAAAGCTCACTCTTGAGCTCACTAAAAAGCCAGGGTAATCTCTTTGAAGAGTAGTCAATGTCTTCCATGTAGCGTCCTCCTCAACACGATCCTTCGACTTGATCTTGTATTCCGTGATAAGCGTATTACGCAATCTTCTTTCACGAAATCAAAGAATCTTTTCAGGTTCGTGTGGAACAAATGTGATATCCTCGACATCTATGATTTCTTGAGGAGTAACTAAATGGTCTGTTCCACCCAGTACTTTCTTAAGTCTACTTACATGAAATACAAGATGAACTTTTACATGAGAAGGCAAATCCAATTCATATGTAATTGAACCAATTTGTCGTGTAATACGAAATGGTCCACAGTATCTAGGGGATAATTTCGGAGATCGACTTGTTCATAAAATCTCGGAATCTTTCGGAACTCGCAAATACGCCATCGTTCCTTCAGGATTTCTTTGGGTGAACGATGTCTATTAGAATAAAATCCATCTTGGTCTTGAGCACTTCTAATAGATTCCTTCGCAACATGTAACATTTCTTGCATATCTTGCAAAAGATTACGTGCTGCATCATGCTGAAGTCCTGAGAATCCCACTGTAACAGGTGATCTAGGTTGAAAACCATACATAAGCATAAAAGGACTAAAACCTGTACTCGTATGCTTAGTACTGTTATATGCAAATTCTAACATAGGAAGATAATCCTCCCATGAACTCTGTCTTTTGGATACATATGCTCGAAGCACATCCTCCAAAATCTAATTCACTCTTTCAGTCTGGCCATCAGATTGAGGATGATCTGAGGAACTCAAATTCAAAGTTGTTCCCAACTTCTCAAAACAAGTTTCTAAAAATCACTGTCATCAAGTTTGGTAGGACGGGATGCCATGTGCATGCCACATGGACATGGATGAGACACTTGGAGCCATATAAATAATGTCTCCAAACCTTGAGAGCATGAATCACAGCATAAAGCTCCTTTTCAAGGGTTGGCCAACGAGATTGAGTGTCGTCTAGCTTTTTACTTTCAAAAGCAATAGGTCTACCATCTTGAAAGAAAGTAGCCCCGATGGCATAGTCACTGGCATCAGTTTCAAGAACATAAGGTCGACTAGGATCGGGTAATGCCAAGATAGGTGCTTCCTTGACTTTATCTTTCAAAAGTCTGAAGGCTATATCCAAATCGTTATTCCAAGTGATAGGTTGATTTGACTTACGTCCACGACCTTTCAACAAGTCGGTCATCGCTAGTGTGAGCTGCGAGTACTCCCGCATAGATTTCCGAAGAAAAATAACAAAACTGAGAAAAGAACGAAGTTATTTCACTGTTCGTGGTATAGGCCAGTCCAGAACCTTTTGAACTCGGTCATAGTCAATGCTCAATCCATCTCTAGTGATCTTGTGTTCCAAGTAAATGATGTCTGTCATGAAAAACTCACATTTACTTAATTTTAGCATATAGTCGATTCTGTCTTAAAATAGATAAGACAATCGTGAGGTGTCTAACATGATCCTCAAGAGTATGACTATATGCTAAATATCATCCACGAACACAACCACCAAATGTTCACGAAAAAGATCGTTCATCATTTGCTGGAAAGTGGCTGGAGCATTGGTTAACCCAAAAGGTAATATGAGAAACTCGTAATGGCCATACCTAGTCCGAAAGGCAGTTCTTTCGACATGCCTTTCATGAATACGTATGTGGTGATAGCCAGTACGTAAATCTATCTTCGTGAAATATTTCGCTTTTGCTAACCGGTCAATTAGGTCATCTGATGTAGGGAGAGGATAACGGTTCTTAATTGTCAGCTTGTTCAATCTCTTGTAATCTATACACATTCTCCAGGTGTTATCCTTCTTTCTCCTAAGCAACACAGGTGCACCCCAAGGTGATTTACTTGGACGGATCTGACCCATCCTCAAATAATTTTCGAGTTGTTTAGCCAACTCATCTTCCTCAGCTTGGCTTATCCTGTAAGGTGGAATACTGACAGGATGAGCACCAGGGATCAGGTCAATACAATGATCTACTGCCCTTTCAGGAGGTAAACCCGATGGCAGTTCCTTAGAAAATATATCTTGAAACGAATCAAGTATCTTCTGTAATTCTTTGCTTTCAAATACACTTAATTCATTGACATCCATAGAAGGTATGAGAAATGAAGAAAGTGGAATCAATACACAATGGAAAGCAGTATACAAAGAAGAATCCATTATATTGCCAAAATCAACTGTATTTACAAGAGGTCCCTGAGATGTATACAATCACCTATGATACTATACTGGGTGTTCCTATGTTCAAAAGAAAAAATATGACTAGACCAATCTATTTGGACTTGAAGAGTCTTAAACCACTTAATCCGTAATAACAAGTCTACATGTTCTAGGTGCATAATATAGTATTCCAGAGTATCTTTGTAGTCCTGAATCCAGATCGGTAGTGTCTCCACCTTTCGATCCCATACTTGCCGACCCGCAAGTAGGCGTACCTCATAGGTATGATCGCTGGGTGTTGTGTCAAGACCCAATTTTTGCACAAGTTTGTAATTAACAACCAAGGTGTAGAAGAATGTGGATTCTATGGCCATTCACTTCTCCATAAACTCGGAGAAGATCATGCAAGCCAAAAACTTTAGAGTTGAACAGACAATCAGAACATGTACTAGGGCGAGAAAGTACAGCAACTGACGTACCTGTCAAAGACAACTGGTTAGCTGCCTTTGGCTTGGGTCCTGCGTTGGTCTTTGCACCCTTTTGCTTCGGGCACTCGTTACGCATATGTCCTTTTTCTTCGCAGATGAAACGACGTCCCTCCTTCTTGAGCTTCAAAGCCTTAAGGAGTCGTTTCTTCTTCGCTGGTGTCGAACTTGAATTCTTCAAAGGTTGGTTCGAAGACTTTCCTTCAGTCGTGTTAGCCATTGGTGCGGAGAACTTTCTTTTGTGCTTGTTCCCCTGCTCGGTAACGGGTTTAGACTTGGAAGAGACCATTGTATCATCATAGATACGAGCTGAATGAATGGCTTCGTCCAAAGTTTTGCATTTGTTATTTTTAACTTGTAAACGGTATGAGTCTGGTAAACCGGCTACGAATAACCTCAAAAGAGTAGTGGGATCCATCTTTGTACGATTATCTGCAAGTCCCTAAACTTCTGGAGGTAGACCTCATAAGTGAGGTGCTGCGAGATCATGGTCAAAGCGGTAAACCGGGCAATAACATCATAATCATTCTCTTTCTTGAGAAATTCCTTCTTGAAGACGTCTTCAAATTGTGCCCAAGTCGTTGGTTTAGGGTTGAGTTCCTTCCACCAAAGCAAAGCTTTGCGTGAGAGGAAACCTGCTGCTAACTAGATCTTTTTTCATCATCATATGGATTAAACTGAAAATGGACTTGCCACTTATGTAGCCAAGTGTCCACGATCTCCTTGCTACGCTGCTTTTGCTCACCTCCGAACTATTCCGGAGTAATGTTGGGGTCTAAAGCAGAGGCCAAGGTCCATACCCGAAAGAGTAGACAGGGTAGTGGTCAAGAGAGAGATGGAGTTCTGCAAGGCCTGCATCTGGGCAGCGATTTGTGCTTGACGTTCCGAAGAAGAAGCTTCGAGAGCTACTTTAAACTCTTGGAAATATGATTTTGACACATAATCGTCAAAAAGATCGGCATCGGTATCTTCCGTAGCCGGCAAGCCTTCGCATTCGACAAGGGGCTCCAACTCGGATTCTTGGGTCGACATCTTGAAGAGGGCAAGTGGAGAGAGAATTCGATCTTGCACAAGAATAGTGCGAGAGAACTTGAGAGCTCGAGAGCTTGAAAACTTGAGAGATGTGTGGCAAGAAGCCCACTTAAGGGGTTTATATAATCTTTCCCAAAAGCAACTTGAGCTTTTACTTTTGTGTTTATATATATATATATATATATGTATATATGTATATATATATGTATATGTATATGTATATATGTATATATATATGTAATATGTATATGTATATGTATATGTATATATATATATATGTATATGTATATATATATACATGTATGTTGGATATGATAACTAAGCTATGAATATTGATCAAAATCATGCTCAAGGTGGATCAAAGATTGTACAAGACATCATGAATATGAGAGAGAAAAATTGGTATATGCAGAAAATTGATATGAGATTAACACAAGAAGACACTAATTGTGATTAGACATGAACCAAACTCACATAGTCACTTGATCACGACTTGTACCTTATTTAGAGACTCCTCTACCCTATTTTTAGTTGCATGAGTTGCATGAACAACATGCACCAACCATTTGTAGGCTTTACACACCAACCACTGACCACTAGCCTATCAACCACATATTAATTTGGACTAAGGAGTTGGGATTACATTTATCCAACAATCCCCCCTTAAGACCAACTTCTTACAAAACATGAATCAAGTCTAACAAACCTCCTTGACACAATGAGTAAGAGTCCCCCCTTAATAACAACATAGGGTAGTGTACTCTCCTCTACAACTCGTCAAGTTGGAACAACATAAGTCTTGACTCAACCACATACATGACATAATCTAAAAAGCATACTCCTCATCTACATCTTTTATACTAAGACTAGAACAAAGATTTGTTTCTTCCTGTTGGTTGACTTCTTCAACCACATGTGCCTTTGCTTGCTTTTGATCTTTTTAGTAGCACTTTGAGGATGGATGATTCGTCTTTCCACAATACTCACAAGGATGTTTAGAGAAACAATCCTTAGTAAGATGATTTGTATGACCACAAATAGTACACTTCTTCTTTGCCGATGTTGTAGTAACAGTATATGCATAAGGATCTATCACATCCTTTGTAATCTTCTTGTCTTCTTCCTGCAAAGAATTTATGATACTTTCCAAGGTAAGCTTTTAAGCAGAATAGCAATAGCATCTTCTTCAGGAACAGGAGATTTAACATAAACTAATTGTGTCATTAAGCTCTTCAACCTGTTAATCAAAGCTGCTAAATTTTCATTACTCTCCATGGTTAGATCAAAGAGTTGCATCTTCAAACTGATCTTGGAGTGCTTTGCCTTTGCACCAAAAGTACGCTCTAATAATTCCCAAGCTTTCATATAGCTGACTCAACATCATCAATATAATGAATAAAATCATCTTCTAAAGCAATAATGATAATACCAAGTGTTTGTTCATCTTTTGCTTAAAGTGTAGCCGTTGTAGCTCTTGTAACTCAGCAGAAATACCAGCTTCATCTTCAGTAAGTGGCTTGACCATACTCCACAGATTTTTCTTCATGAGGTAGCTCTTCACCTTGATTTGCCAGGTATGGAACCCAGTTCCGTTGAATTTGTCGGGGAATTTGAAACTCACGATGATGAAATATGATGATTAATGTTGAGAACTTGCTCACATAAATGATTTAAGCTCAAATAACAAAAATATCATCAATATAACTTAAAATTGGTATCACCATGTTGAAGGAGCAAAAATTGCAGAAAAGGGGTGACTGGAAATTTGCTCCGTACAGCAGCTACAGTGCACCAAATAGCACAAGATTTGATACGCACAATCTTCACTTGATAGTCTTGCTACAGCTCAAAGGAATTGGCACAATTCGAACGGACGACGGCGAATTGATTCAATGAACAGAAAAACGTTTGCGCTGATGGCGATGAGAAATTCGCCTAGCTGCGATGAAATTGAGCGATGACCTTTGTTGTAGGGGATGCGTGGGACCGAGGCAAGAAGGCTATATCATAATATTAGGGTTTCATCCACTCAGGTGCACACATGGAATCAAACTACAGCAAGGGGTTCAAACAGAAAAAACTGGCTATGGTGATTAAGAAATTGATTAGGGTTTTTGCTAATAAACTAAACCTAATTGAGTCAAGCTCTGATACCAAATGTTGGATATGATAACTAAGCTATGAATATTGATCAAAAACATACTCAAGGTGGATCAAAGATTGTACAAGACATCATGAATATGAGAGACAAAAATTGGTATATGCAGAAAATTGATATGAGATTAACACAAGAAGACACTAATTGTGATTAGACATGAACCAAACTTACATAATCACTTGATCACGACTTGCACCTTATTTAGAGACTCCTCTATCCTATTTTTAGTTGCATGAGTTGCATGAACAACATGCACCAACCATTTGTAGGCTTTATACACCAACCACTGACCACTAGCCTATCAACCACATATTAATTTGGACTAAGGAGTTGGGATTACATTTATCCAATAATGTACATGTACATGTATATGTATATATATATATATATATTCTGTTTTCTTAAAAAAAAAACACTTTTAAACCTTAGGGGGTCTTTAAACTCTTCAAAAAAAAGTTTAATCTAAAAAAAAACAAAAGCAAACTGAAGTTGGCGTGAATGCTTTTAGTGTTTTTTTTTTCTCTCCCCTCCTGGATTTAGCGTTGCCGGCGCTTGCGTTGTTGTTGTCGCCCACCTGGCTGTTGTTGCATGCTTTCCTGCCGGCGCCGCCTTCGCTCAAGCGTCCGGGGCGGCCTGCGCCAGCCTACGCCTTGGCTTGGCCGCGTGGCTGCACAGGCCTGGCCGTGCGGCCGCCCGCCCGCCCGTGCAAGCCTGGGCGCCCGCCAGCCTGGGTGCCTGCGTAGGCTTGGCCGGCTGCCAGCCTGGGCGCCTGCGTAGGCGTGGTTGCCTACACGCCTGTGTTTACAACAACCGGTAGCAATGCTCGTGCCCGGCCAGCCATACTCGACCAGCACCCGCAAATAGCCGGCGTTCGCTTCTTTCGCTCTCTCTCTCGTTCCAACAAAAGCGAACATGCTTTTTTCTTTTTTCTCTCTCAACAGTTCATATGACTACAAAACACATCTTCAGCCTTCTTCTTGCAAAGCAAACAACCCTGCCAACCACCTACACCCTCATCACGGGTTTCTTTGATGAAAAAAGCACATACTAATTTGAAAAACAGAAGTATGCCTAGACAAAAAACAGCAAGGTTCTTGAACTCATACCTTTTCTTCGACCTCATCTTCCGTACCTCCAACCTGCTCGTTCACGAGGCACGCTCTGATACCACTGTCAAAACCCCATAGGATCTCGTCGTAGAACGCTCCTGGTACGAGACTTGAAACCTGCAAACAAACAAACAAACAAGAAGGGGGTGCAGGCTTGACTCACCACCCAACTATGACAGCCGTGGGCAAGCCCACAGACTTGGCTGTCCTCACCGAGCCACGAGTTGAGCTAACTAGATCGACGTACCGACCAATCTCTACCTCGCGACGTCCCATACCGCCACGAAGCTACCCTCGCAGGCCTCGAGACTACTGCCGGTCTCGGCTGCGTAAAGTAGGCGCACGTCTGCACTAGATCCAGGCTCCAGACCATAGAGCTCTCACAAATCACGCGAGACTCTATATGACTAATGACTAACCTTGGCCACCCTTTTATAGGTTCTTGGCCGGTCATCGGGCGTTCACACTTGGGCGTCCGCCCGTTAGTCTATCCCTAACTCAGCTCGCCAATCCGCCTGCCTAGCTCCAAGCTTCCCCAAACCTTGAAGCTAGTCTTGTGTGTGTGTGTAGCACACGGTAGATACACACTGTGCACATGACAACGAGGATTTATTTGAGGAGCACCAAGCATTGCTGATGGACTAAGTGGATAATTGGGAGTCCGGACCCACAGTACTATACAAAGCTTACTATCTCTTCTCTCTCTTCTTCTCTCAACTTCTGATTCAGTAATTGAACACATGCCTTAGTCATCTTTAAAGGGCTTCCGTTGCCAGTCATGTAACAATATGATCAGTGATAGTGGAGATCATTGGCAGCAACTCATTTGAAAGTCCAAGCACCCAAGTGAATGGCCTAGAGGAGAGAAATGTTTCCCACTGTTCAGCAGGCAGCACGTGATGCTGATTCCAAGGTACAAGAACTGGTGTGCTCCAGCCATGATCCCACCATCCACTTGTCATGTGCATCAGGATTCAGATCTACGAGTGACACATGGACATGGATCTTATTTGCAGCCGCCTCTTAGGCAAGAGTAGTGGCAGAACATGGTCCGATTTGGGTAGTTTTGACAGCCCAATAGGCGCCCAATGGTACGGGAACAAGATGGGCACAATATGGACAAGTTTTATGGCATTTTTGATGATGTTTTTGGACCTGAAAGGTGTTGGTGGCTCACTGGAAAATGACCAGCAATCACCCGATCAAGTATCCTATATAAAGGGGGTTTTGAACCTCATTTAGGTGCTTCCTCTAGGCAAGAGTAGGGCAAATATGGTCTGATTTGGGCAGCTTTAATAGCCCCCCTTTAATAGGCACCTAGGACATGGCCCAATGGTTGGGACACAAGTTGGGCACAATATGGACATGTTTTATAGTGTTTTTGATGATGTTTTATCACTTGAAAATGGATGGTTGACTTGAAAACGACTTGCCATCAGATCCCTATATAAAGGAGGTCAAAGGTCATAGAAGGGCATCCATTCTTTCATGCATTCAACATTGATTCAGAGGCAATGTTTTGAGGTGCATCCTCCATGTAATAACCCGAGAGCTGGATCAAAGAAGCCAGTGGTTCTCATGTGCGTTTTCACATGGAGAGCTGTAGGTAACCGTTTGCATATGCATCGGTAGTCATGCACGATTATGCACGAGCAGATCTATGTCTCAGATTTGTGACTATCATCGTACATATTTCTATGGTCTTCTCTAGTGTGTGTTTACTGTCTTTATGAGCGTTAATCCGTATTTTTGCTCAGCATTAATCATCGATCAAGTCTTCCGTTGCTAGCACGCATGTTATACTACTTTTCCAGGGTGCCTTTGGTAGCTTGGTCAAAGATAGCTAGGAGAGGAACAAGCATATCCAAGGCTGCAAAAGCCCAAAGGGATTTGCTATGTGTGTCTTAAGGGGTGTCAAGGTGGTATTGAAGGGTTGATTCCAAACCAAGCGCTGCCAAAGTCACTACTCAGAGCCAAGGTGGTATTGAAGGGTTGATTCCAAACCAAGCGCTGCCAAAGTCACTACTCAGAGCCAAGGCTCACTCAAAAAAAGCTTAGGCTGAAGATGCCTACATGCTGTGACATGTTGTGGAAGGGTGATCTCAAAGACAGATCAATGCTAATCCTACTTGACAAACAACAATAGGAAAGAAATGTAAAATTCTAATCTATTGTATATTGCATGCTATATATACATTGATGATATCGGATCTACACTAACACTTAGATCTGATCTAGTACGTTGTGCAAACTAGCTACAATGCGTACAAAAGTTCACTATTGTGCTAATCCCCAGCTGATGTTGCTGATTTAGACGCCCTTGGTCTTGGCTCTATAGCCCTTAGTCTTGGCTTTGTAACCTTGACTTTAAATGATTCCAAATGACCCTTGACCTGCCTTTATATAGGCACCTGATAGTAGGTCATATGCTGGTCAGAAATCGGTTTTCTGACCCAAAAATATAATAAAAAGGTCATTAAACATGATCATATTGTGCCCAACTTGTCCCATCCATCAATGCATGTTGTGGGCAGCTTTGGGTGCCTGTTGGGGTGTCAAAAATGCTCCAGTTGGTCCACATTTGCCTTTGGATCTTGCCTCAGTGGTGGTTGCAAGGGCAAGATGGAGGCATGCTCAACTAGAATCTTGGGACTCTTGCTATTTGGTGTGGGGGCAAGTAGATCTCTATTCTTTTTTCATCTGAAAGGGATGGAGGCTCCACTTTTTTCCCTCAAATATTGTATGAATATGCAACTGTAGGTGCTCCTCTAAATCCTGATGGGAAGTCACAGTTATTGTGGAGTGGGTATCTTGGGCCACCAAGAATAGACAAGAAGAGACAAAGTGCTGGCAGGCAGTCTTGACATAATGAGAAGGAGACGGAAAGGGTTCCCCTTTGCCATCTCTGTTAGAAATTTGCTGTAGGTGAAGGAGTATAGAGCAGCGACTGCTTGAATCCAGGCAGAGTAGAAAGACATGTGCAACAAACTTTACTGTGCAGTGCTTTTGCTACCAGGTTGTGTGAAGGATCTCTTTTTGTTGCATAATTGCATGAAAATTTCTCAAAGGACAATGTAATGTTTTTGAGTCATCAAGTCCAAGCTGTCCTTATAGCCCATGTGTATGGAGGGGTCCCAAGGGCCATTTGAAAACCTTATTGTATTTTGGAGATTCATAGATGTCCAATTTTGGTTTCATGCACAGGGAAATCAGAGCAATAAGTAGATGTTTACGAGTAGTATGCAGTGCAGCTAGTTCTACTGGAGGAGGCCAAACAGCAGAACCAGATGAAAATCCATATCAGGTGATTTTTCCCCCCTCATTGTGAAGATTTATAAGGCATCCATGTTTTGAGAGCAAGGGCTTCTAAGTTTGAAGGTTAACTTAAGCTGTTGAGTGATAAAAGCATTGTAGCTGCTATATACATACATACATAGACACGCACACACATACATATACATATACATACATATGCATGTATGTATGTATCTGTTGATTTGAATTTTGCTTCATAAGTTGCTTTTTTCCATTTCCTTTTGGTGAGTGCACCAGCCTGCAAGCATAATGAACATGATTGCTATCATATTTTTGGTTGAGCAGGTGCTTGGGGTTAGTCCATTTGAAAGGTTTGACAAGGTAAAGGCTGCTTATGCAAAGAGGCAGAAAGATGCTGAAAAAAGAGGGGATGATGCTGCATTGTCTCGAGTAGGTATATGCTTTGTATTCTCCGCTTTGCTTATCTTAATTTCTTTTTAGAAAACCTGGACCATCTTTTGCATCTAAAGCTGTGATATTGGAAGAATGCTTCATAAGTTTGCTACAAGCTAGTTGTTTCATTTTAGATATTTCTGTATGTTGCTCTGCTCCACCCCGACTAGTGCATATATTTCTTCCCTACGCCTGTATGATAGATACCTTTCATTGCATATCCTTAACAATGGATGTGTGTGTTGACTTGAGAGGATTCCTGCATTGTTATAGTTGGCCACATAGATGGATATTTTCTAGCAGAAGTTTTTGATATTTATATAGAGAGAAAATCAGCCGGATCCCCCCCCCCCCCCCCTTCCATTCCTCGGCTTCAAAAAAAATAAAAATAAAATATATGCAACCTGTGCTGTGCCTACAGCCCCTCGCACACCCTCCGGCTTTTGACCTGTGTGCTACCAATAGCCTCTTTACCGTGCTTAGTTGCTGCTCAGCAAGCTCGTGCTACCCCCCTCCTTTTTCCTCCATCTTGCGGTGCCACTTGCCCAGAATTGAAGCTTCGGGGAGAGCTCAGTCGGGGATATCCATGTCCGGTCTATGTGAAGCCAAGTTAAATCCAAGCGGATGATGTGGTCGATCATTTGTCTTTAGAGATCAAGGAGGGCTTTACCCATCTGAAGGCCATGTGATCCAAATCAACTGATAGTGTGTGCATACTAACAATTGATATGATTCTCTTGTGCCAACTGTCTAGAGGACTCTGGGTCCAACCATGGGAATGATCTCTATGTAATGTGTAGAGATGCTGTATGTATATGAGGTTCTGGAACATGGCATTGATGAGCAAGGGGGCTGATACGAACTTGGCCAATACTATAGCATGTAGCAGTGAGGGCTTACTCCTGATCATGCATCAAAGCAGTATAACTTGCAATCTCTCCACTCCAGCCGTCCACTCCCAAATCTGGCCCCAGAAAGAAGCCCCAAACATCACTGTCACGGGCGAACCAAAGTATCAAATATCCAACATTTAGTACTAGGTTCTTGGAAACGTGCCTAGAAGTACCGTCTCCAGTTAAGCGAGGGCAGCATATCCTCACGATACTTGTGATTGGAGGGGCAGACACATGGTAAAGTGCGGGTCACAATAAAGGTGATCCCCAAGTATACATATGACCTGACCACCTCAACTGCACACACACACACACACACACACACACACACACAGAGAGAGAGAGAGAGAGAGAGAGAGAGAGAGAGAGAGAGAGAGAGAGAGACTTTTTTTAACAATGCATTAACCAGATTGAGAAAGCATACGACAAAATTATGATGGCACAGCTTGCTAATCGAAAGCAAGGTCTTACCTTTGGCTCGATCGAGGTATGTCATGTTTTCCGCATATTCACTTTCATTCTCATACCATCTGTTCATTGTTTCTTCAGAGCATTTCATATCAATGCTTTGTGATGTTGAAATTGTAAAGACTTTGTAGTAACTCAATGAAATAAGTGCACAAGATGTATTAGCATCTGTCAACCAGAGGATCAATGATACTGCACAAGCTAATGAAAGCATTTAGAGAACAAGAACATACAGAGGATTTCAAGTAAAAGTGATGACTAGGCATGTTTGCAACCATCAATTATAGCCTTTAGTGGGCAGGTCAAAAGTATTCGAAGCTCCAGGAATTTGAGTGTTTCCTTTCATAAAATCATCAGTAGTGTCAACATAGAGCTTCAACCTCCTTTGAGCTGAATGATGTTTCATGTACTTCACCGCATCAATGGTCGCCTTCTATCATACAGGTTGAAGACCAGCCTGAGGTGGACCAGCAAGAGGCCATTAATATTTATTTCCTGGAAGGTTGGGGCATGGGTCCATTATGGACCATTGAAGCCTGTTCAGATGTTTCTTTTTTTTTTTTTTGGTACACACCCGGGGCCCACTCAAGTGGGTGGAGCCGATTTCCCCTTACAACAATTAGCCAATTATCATGGTCGGGCAAGGGCCACGTACCATCGGGCAAGAGCCACGAATTAGGCATCCCCCATGACCACCGCGATGAGTCGAGCGCTGGAACAGCGGAGGGGTCTCGTATGGATCCTCCTATCTCGGGTGATCCACCACCCGAGGAGGCTGTGGGTCCATTATGGACCATTGAAGCCTGTTCAAATGTTTCTATTTTCATGTATTGGGGATTAAAGGAAGGAACTGTTAGGATTTGGGGCTCAGTGTGTGTGAACATCCTCTTATAAAAGGATGGGATAAGTGTAGTATAGTCTGTGTGTGTGATTTCTATGGGTCAAAAGATAAGGCTACCAATGTCAAAAGCATGTACTTGTGAAGGGTTTTATCAATCAATTAAAATCATCATTGAGTTGTTCAATACTCTCTCTCTTTAGTTTTGTTGTCTTCTCTACAGTCACCGTAGCTCTCTCTCTCCCTCTCTTTCTCATGTATCTGCTTAGCTGTCCTTTTGCACGGCACCAGGCACCATGCGAAATGAACATGGTATTAGAGCCACTACCGCTTGAGCCTTCCTGCACGACATCATCGCGGTCTCAGTTTTTCTCCGGTGCCGCCTTCATCTCCTCCCATTGCACCACCATTCCACCACCCACCTGGTGGAGCTTGTGATAGAAGTGTCGGTTGGCTGGGCTGAGCAGGCTGCTCCATCGGCTGGGCAGATGCAGGGCTTCCTGGGCGGACCCTGTTTTTGACCACCGCTGTCGGCATTTCATCCTCTTGCTCTAGTCTCCCTCCAGTTGCTGCCTCTTCCCGTCCCTAGTGGCTGTTTGCTGTAGCCTCCATGCTGTCGATGCTGTATGCTGCTCCGCCTAGTGTGCAGACTCCCGCCTCCCTCGCCCTGAGCATGGTTTGCTGGCACCGCGTTGTGTCCAACCATCGTAGCTCTTCCTACTTGTGCCTTCAAATTGTCACCTCTTACAATGATGCATCTCTACGTAGTTTTGGGATTCTCCATGATTCAGGTGACGTTTGTCTAATTCACCCACTTTAGCATTCATAACATTTTGGGTTTTTTTCAAGTAGAGCATTATGGAGACCAAGAAAGCCAGCTTGGCTAAAAAGTTCAATGGAATCAGCTTCCCAACATGGCAAATAAAGATGCATCTCCTGAGGATGAGAGATGGCGTTTGGAATGTGGTCAACAGCATGAACCTCAAACCAAGCGACGGAGTGAAGAAGATTTACACGTGGAATGATTGTAATGACAAGGGCATGGTGCTCATCGGGCTCGGGTTGTCCGACAATGTGATTCATCACATGGATTTCACCAAAAGCTTAAAGGAGGTATGGGACAAGTTGGAAAACTTGTTTGGTAATAAAATCTTGAGCTCCAAAGTCTTCCTTAAACAATTTTTTTCCTACTTGAAAATGAATTAAAGAGAAACTTTGAGAGAACATTTAAGCAATCTAGGCTCCATAATACAACAACTCTTTGGCTTGGGAGTTGCAGGAAATGAGGATGACAAGAAAGTTGTTGTTCTATCAAGTATAGAAGAGGTTTCAAAATTCTCTGAAACCTTGACTATACTACGGGTGGCTCAGGAAATGACTTATGATGAGATGATTGTAGATCTGAAGACCGCCGTAAAGAGCAATCCGAGATTTCCTTTGAGTTAGATAGTGTCACGTTCACAAAGGGGAAAGGGAAAAGAACTATCAGATGCAACTTTTGCAAAAAGCTCGGACACACGGAGGAGTGATGTTTCAAGAACGTCACGTGCATCCCACACTTGGATGCCATGTGGACATATATGTACAGCGGTCCCTTGTGCGCTCCAATCTGATGAGTCAGCCAGGGGTCCACTCTAAGCGTCCAGGGTTAGGTGTACAAGTCCTGACATGGTCTTGGTAAGGTGTGCAAGTTCCGCACATGGAGGAGTGCCAGTTTGTATTGTGAGTCACCCTCTTGAATGATGACAGGTGTTTTGGGCATTGACAAGCTTGTAGCTAGATGCAAGGGCACCTAGGGAGCACATAGCTGCATGTAGAACTGCATCGTAGTCACTGGAAACGTAGGAAATGGGACCCAGAAGTGTGAAACTGTGTTTCCTAGGGGGTGAAAGTGTAGGAATGTGCAAAACAGTAGGGAATTGCCACGTCATCACCCGTAACAGGAAACGGGAGCAAAAGATGAAAAAGAAAACGTACCTTGACCTATGCATAAAATTCTTGTTGACGTTATACAACATTATAAACATAACCAGTAATCAAAAACATTCTCTTAACAATATTGAAAAAAAGGGTTTTTCTTGAACGTTGGAGTCTGGACAACAAACATTGGTTCTGCATACCTCGCACCTGCACACACACTTTGAACTCTCATTGTACTTGCATACATGTTCTTTTAAAAGTGTATGTGCCGTTTCCTACCCAATTCTGTTTCCTACATCTGAACCGGTCTCCGATTCCGGTAGCTGCTGGTCTCAATTTTGTCTCCAGTTTCATGTGACTATGAACTGCGTAGAGTGCAGGGCCATGGGTTTCCCATGCTCCCCTACGACATTGGTCCACAAGAGCACATAAGCATTATTGGCCAGTTCTTATAGGGCATAGGCCTAGTCGGCCATGCCTCTTGGAGGCATGGACAGGCTGTTAGCTAGGCCTGGAGGGCCTGGACAGCAAGGCAGCCAGCCAACGTGGCTTTTGATTCAGTCGGCCAGGAAAAAGAGGGCTGCAGCCCAATTGGCCAAGCCCTTAGGGGGCCTCCACTGTAGTAGTCGGCCAGTCCTTGTGCCATGTGGAGCCATACCACAGGCGGCCAGCAGCCTGAGTGGCTGCCCAGTGCGAAAAGGCACCTTTTAGTGTTAATTCCTTCTATCTTTAGTGGTGCATATGCCCTATCAACTACCTTTTTGTTGTGATAATTCTTTCTATTTGTTATGATCCTTAGTGCTAGGCTTCATTATGGCCGAGTCTGCCGTGCATCTCCGGAGCTCTGACAGAAACTCAGTACACAGGTCTTTGTATGAAGTATGCTCTTATGCGTGTGTGTGGGTGCGTGGTGTGTGTGTGTGTGTGTGTGTGTGTGTGTGTGTGTGGGAGTATATATTGATACCTAGTTCTACACCCACTATTGGGCACTGATGACGTTAGTGGGGATGTCGTAGTATCTAGTCCATACTATGCATGATGGAGTTGATGGTTTACTTGTCCTGTGGACGACTACCATGAGGTTATAAATTGTACTTTCTTATAAGGTGAATTTGGACATGTTCTTGGATTTATCTAGGTATATATAACTTCATCGGTCTCACTCTAAGTATCCTCGTCTAGGAGTGCTCCCACACATGCACTAGTACCCAAGGCCCGCGAGTGAAGGCTTCTTTGGGTGCCTCCTCTCAAACCCATGTTGTGGTTATGACTAGAGTCCTCTCCCATGGCTCACTTCTATAGAGTCGGCTTAGGCTTGCTTTAAAGCAAGTTTTGCTTTTAAAAAGCACTTTTAAAAAGTAACTTGCTTTTTAAAAGCTATCGAGAAGCTAGTTGGGATATTTTTAGAGGTAAAGATTATGGGAGAACCCATCTCTTAGATTGGGACATGTGGCAAGAAAGTGGATGAAAGTGATACAAGTGGCCTCACACTTGTCAGAAAGTGGATCAAAGTGAGACAAGTAGCCTCACACTTGTCACTCCAGCTATTGTGTGGTTCTCCACTTGTCATCATAGCCTTCTCTTTCCATTTTCACTCATGGGAGCCCCAAATCTATAAATTAGAGCTCTCTCTCTTTCATTAATGGAGGCTCTCTTGCTGCAAACTAGCCTCTACCACCGTTGAAAGCTGCCCTAATGATGGCTACTCTCTTTCTCTATCTCTTGAAGGTTGCCCATGAAGAATACCGGCTGTTGGGGACTGTTTTGGAGGCTTCCATCGTGAAGAAATACTGAAGGCAAGGGTATTTAATCATTTATTATGATTTCTAGCCATTGTACTTGTTGTGCCAGTCCTTGTACTTGCTGTACCAGCCACTATATTGGCTGTACAAGCCCTTGTACCTACAGTACCAGCCACTACTGTTGTACTAGTCCTTGTACTTGTTGTACATGCTATACCAGCCATTGTACCAGCCACTATTCTGGCTGTACTAGCCACGGTACCTATTGTACTGGTTGAATGGAGAGCTGAACCTGTTGTACCAGCTTTATTGCATGAAGACCCGTGGTTTTTGGGGAAGAATCAGTACCCACACAGAGGTATATGGATTATATTGTTGGCTCAGCATTTCTACAGCCTGTGTTCCGGCTGGTAGCCTTGTGTTGGGTTGTGTTATGGCATTTGTATATGGATAATCTGGCATTTCCTGTGGGGAGAGTAAGGCCCTCAAAGCTTGTACATGATATTATTCTCCTTGGGTAATAAAATACTCCAAGGCGGGGGGGGGGGGGGGGGGGGGGGGATCGGCCCATTCCGGCCTCTATGTGGTGTCACATGTGCAAGCTCCATTTTCAGCATTTGTGGATGTTTTGTCCAGCTTTTATGTTTTATGCAAAGTGATGATGTATGTGTTAAGGATGTGACCATGGTTAAGTGTTTTAATATGCATTGATGGTATCAACAAGTGTGTCAAAGGTCCTAGTCCCCCGGGCACCCGCCGCGAGTTACACACCTCCACCTTGTGTTATCAAGTGTACAGTGGCTACAAAGTTGTACAATAGATACATAATAGTACAACCACTAGGATAGGTATGTACAATAGGTAGAGAATGGTATAGCAGGTACTAAAAACAGCCGTAGAGCAGGTACAAAGGCTAGAGCAGTCGTGTAGTCGGGCCCTTGAAAAGAGTGAGGAAACATACACCAGAGCAATCGTTGGGAAAAAATATCGTACAAGCAGCTTTCGTTTCATCATGGCGAGGGAAGGCCCTATCGACTCCAATTCTGATTCAATTGCCTTGGACACGCGTTATGGAAACTTGCTTAGAGGATCCGAGCCCGGGATGAGGTCTATCTTGTGGTCCTCTGGTCTAGACGGGGGAGGGGGAGACTTGGGAGGGAGATGTCTCGAAGAAAAATCTTATGGAACTTGTCACTTGGTATTTCTCGGAAGCATTGGCCACCGTATGGGTAGTGTTGATATAAATCATTGCACATTGTGCACCTTTTGTATTTCTTGTTTAGCTTGCATGTCACTTATGAGAGGAAAGTTCGGGATCCTTGGCTCACACTTAATGATTACTGGGGCTTTGAACACATTCTGGGTAATCTGAAATTGTGCCTGTCCATGTTAGAATGCGCAGCGGAAGACTAATGCACGTAGGAGACGCATCACCATCAAGCACCACGAACACCCCCAACGGGCACTGCAGCATCCCTCCACCGGGCTCCCATCTCCCGGTGAGTTGCCTCCCAAAACACCGGCCGGAGGAGATGATTATGACAAGGTGCCACTCTAGCCTATATATGCCTCTTCAACTTCCCATGCTTCCACTTATGGGATAATCCGAGGCATCTTCTAGCCATAGATCACATGCTCGAAATCGCCAACCTTCCAACACCATCCCTCGATTCGAGCTCCGCAAGCCATCGAGGCACGAGGGGGTCGCCCAAGACCACACATGCCTGAGCCGCCCAGGACCACACACGCTCGGGCTCTGATACCATGTCAGAATGTGCAACGGAAGACACGCACATAGGAGACGCATCACCATCGAGCACCACGAACACCCCCAACGGGCACTGCAGCATCCTTCCACCGGGCTCCCATCTCCCGGTGAGTTGCCTCCCAAAACACTGGCCAGAGGAGATGATTATGACAAGGTGCCACTCTAGCCTATATATGGCTCTTCAACTTCCCATGCTTCCACTTATGGGATAATCCAAGGCACCTTCTAGCCATAGATCACACGCTCGAAATCGGCAACCTTCCAACAGTCCAATCAATGTCTGACTGGAACTTGTGAAACCATTGAATCCCCAAAAGAGGGACAACTATAAAATCTCGTACAAATGCGATGCCTTGAATCACTAGTTTAGCACGTTGAGCTTCAAACTTCATGCTCGTTGTCATGCTTTTGCTAAATTCCTTAACTTTCTTGTTTACCGAGCGGCGTGTTCCGTTACCACATTCTCCATGCTGCCATTGTCAAAACAAGACAATGATTCTCTGGCCACCTATGTAGCCAAATGTTGAGTAGTTCATTGCGCTCATACTCCTAGTCTTGGGCACTCTTCTGCTTATCTTCGAGCACCCGGCTACCAATTGCACCAATTGAAGAAATGGGGTTTGAAGAACTAGGGACGACCTCAAGGGTGCGGGGTCCACCACGGAAGCCGTGGAGGTTGGAGTGGTAATCTGCGGAGTGTCTTCTTTGAATAATCCTTAGAAGTGTGTCGTTTTGTATCACAAAAGAAACACCTATCCTTCTTCTTGTACTTAGCTGTCTCTTCTAGACTTAGTTTTCCATCGGTCTTAGCTCTCGTGTTCCGTCCTAGGGAAGACCCCGTCTGGTTTTGGTCTTTTTCTCGCAAGGCGGGTGCCTTGGGAGTGGAAGGGTGGAAAGTCTTGTACTTTCCTCCATTGTGCTTCATCTTAGCACTGTGCGCAAGCGAGAGTGCATTCTCGAAGGTGGCTAGTTGAAACATATGTACTTCCTATTGGATTTGTGCGTCAAGGCCATAGAGAAACTGCCCTTTCTTCTTCTTGTTAGAATTGCAAATATAAGTTAGAAATTTTGTGGGCATTCCGTAGGACTGGTTGTGTGTTTTGACGCGCCTCCCTGAACTCGTCTTCGAGTCACTCAAGGTAGTGGGGCGGCAGAAAGCGTCGCTTAAGATCTAAGATGAATTCGTCCCAGACATAAGCTGCCACACCAAATCTGGTGTGGACATGAGCCCGTTGAGTCCACCATGGGATGGCCTCGCTCTCTAAATAATAACTAGCCAAGATCATCCTATTGGATTTGTGCGTCAAGGCCATAGAGAAACTGCCCTTTCTTCTTCTTGTTAGAATTGCAAATATAAGTTAGAAATTTTGTGGGCATTCCGTAGGACTGGTTGTGTGTTTTGACGCGCCTCCCTGAACTCGTCTTCGAGTCACTCAAGGTAGTGGGGCGGCAGAAAGCGTCGCTTAAGATCTAAGATGAATTCGTCCCAGACATAAGCTGCCACACCAAATCTGGTGTGGACATGAGCCCGTTGAGTCCACCATGGGATGGCCTCGCTCTCTAAATAATAACTAGCCAAGATCACCCTATCAGTATCATTTTTCTAAGAGCAACAAAATAAGCTTCAAATTGATGTAGCCAAGAATAAAAAGTCGTGGGGTCGAGTTTTCCAGTGTACTTATTGAAGTTTATCCTCTTTGGAGGATGACTCGAGGAAGAAGCTGGTGTCGTTCTTGCGCCTAAAGCCACAAGAAATCTTTCATGCTCCACGCATCGCCGGGTGTCTTTGTGTGGCAGTACGGGATTCTGTCACATGGTCTTCCATCAATCAAATCTCGACTGCTCGCACAGGCAACTCGAGTGTCGAACTCAGCGGTGGTAGTAACTACCCGGGAAGGATTTGCTATCGGATTTTGGGAAAGAGAAGGAGAGAGAGGAGGAGACGAAGGAAAAGGGGCTCTTCCAACTTGGTGTTTTGGTTTGCGAGTGCTGAGTGCTCGCATCAGCATCTGGAACATGTCGTGCACACTCATGTCTGCCGTTCTCGAAGTACTGCCTAGTGCTTCTTGTTCCGGAATTCTTTGTTCTCTCTCTTCGTCGAAGTTCACCATAGTGGGAATATGCAACTCCTTTCTGGGCCGCAGCAAAACCATCCATTATGCGTGTGGGGGACTTTTCAGAGGCTAAAAACCAACCGTGCTTCGAGGGATGGGGAGTCACACCGAAAGGGGTGGTCCTCCGGAGTCTAGAAACCAACACCACAAGCGATTTTTTTTTTGGTTTTCTAGCTGAATCTTCACACTTGAAGAAAGCTGCTCTGATACCATGTAACATGCGAAAGCTTGATGAATAGAATCGGTTCTTAAATGGACAGAATTCAGTAATCTTTCGTGACGAAGATAATGCACAACATAGAGAGAGATGTGCAGAAATAGAGAGTGAGTCAGACATAGTATTGGGTCCCGAATACCCTCTGTAGGGCCCCCACCACAGATGGTGTATTTGCTTTATTAAAATGATGCAAATCTGTAAAATCTTCTGGTTCTTGACCTTTCACCTTCACCTTGGCTATAGAGTAACATGCGGAAGCTTGATGAATAGAATCGGTTCTTAAATGGACAGAATTCAGTAATCTTTCGTGATGAAGATACTGCACAACATAGAGAGATATGTGCAGAAATAGAGAGAGAGATAGAGAGTGAGCCGGACATTGTCAAATCCCCATAGGATCTCCTCGTAGAACGCTCCTGGTACAAGACTCAAAACCTGCAAACAAACGAAACAAACATGACGGGAGTGCAGGCCTGACTCACCTCCCAACTTTGACAGCCGTGGGCAAGCCCACACGTCTTGGTTGTCCCCACCGAGCCACGAGCTGAGCTAACTAGATGGACGTACCGAACCTCGTGACATCCCATACCGCCACGAAGCTACCCTTGCGGGTCTCGAGATTGTTGCTGGCCACGGTTGCATGAAGCAAGTGCACGTCTGCACTAGATCCAGACTCCTGACCATAGGACACACGAGACTCTATATGACTAATGACTAACCTTGGCCATCCTTTTATAGGCTCTTGGCCGGTCATCGGGCGTTCACACTTGGGTGCCCGCCCGTCCATACTTGGGTGTTTGCCCGTTAGTCTATCCCTAACTCAGCTTGTCAATCAGCCTGCCTAGCTCCAAGCTTCCTCAACCTCGAAGCTAGTCTTGTGTGTGTGTAGCACACGGTATATACACACTGTGCACATGACATACTCCCCTTCCTCTAAGAGCTCACTCCTTGAGCTTACTAAAAAGCCAGGGTAATGTCTCTGAAGAGTAGTCAATGTCTCCCATGTAGCGTCCTCCTCAACACGATCCTTCCACTTGATCTTGTATTCCGTGATAAGCGTATTACGTAATCTTCTCTCACGAAATCCAAGAATCTTTTCAGGTTCGTGTGGAACAAATGTCATGTCCTCGACATCTATAATTTCTTGAGGAGTAACTAACTGGTCTGTTCCACCCAGTACTTCCTTAAGTCTACTGACATGAAATACATGATGAACTTTAACACGAGAAGGCAAATCAATTCATATGCAACTGAACCAATCCGTCGTGTAATACGAAATGGTCCATAGTATCTAGGGGATAATTTCGGAGATCGACCTGTCCGTAAAGTCTTGGAATCTTTCGGAACTCGCAAATACACCATCGTTCCTTCATAGAACTCTCTGGGTGAACGATGTCTATTAGAATAAAATCTGTCTCGGTTTTGAGCACTTCTAATAGATTCCTTTGCAACTCGTAACATTTCTTGCATATCTTGCAAAAAATTACGTGCTGCATCATGTTGAAGTCCTGAGAATCCCTGTAACGGGTGATCTTGGTTGAAAACCATACATAAGCATGAAGAACTAAAACCTGTACTCGTATGCTTAGTACTGCTATATGCAAATTCTAACATAGGAAGATAATCCTTCCATGAACTCTGTCTTTTGGATATATATATATGCTCGAAGCATATCCTCCAAAATTTGATTCACTCTTTCAGTTTGGCCATCAGATTGAGAATGAACTGAGGAACTCAAATTCAAATTTGTTTCCAACTTCTCAAAAACAAGTTTCCAAAAATCACTCGTAAACTTAGAGTCCCTATTACTGACTATGTCATGTGGTTACCCGCACAGTCTAAACAATTGCTCGATAAATTGTCTTGCTAATTGCGTAGCTATAATGGTCTTCCGGGTGGGTAAAAATCTAGCCATTTTTGTCAAGCGATCTACCACAACCCAAATAGAATCGTGGCCTTGATATGTTCTTGGCAATCCGGTAATAAAATCCATGGAAATACTTTGGAATTTGCAAAGGATGCAACAACCCAGCTTGTCTAAAGCGTTTAGCTTTATTTGCTTGACAAACTTGACACTTGAGAACATAATCTTCTACATATCCTTTCATCTTTGGCCAATAAAAAGTGTGTTTCACTAACGATAATGTCCTGTGTACCCCAGGGTGTCTAGTAGAAGGGGCGTCGTGACACTCTTCAAAATCTTGGACCTAATGTTCGAGATCTGTGGTACACAAATTTTGTTATTACGGAATAGTAAACCATTCCGAATCATCCATTGGCCTCCTGCAGCCTGAATGGTAGGGTGCTCAGTCATTGAGTCTTGGTCAATCAATGAGCTCTCGTCTTGGATCTTTTGCCAAAATGGACCAAAATAACTATCAGTCCTGCAAAGCTCTCTCAATGACTGAAATAAGAGAGTAGAAATCTTGGTGAACGACAAAGTATTCATCTCTCTAATTCGACTTAGCGCATCTGCGACACTATTTATGGACCCTTTTCTATAACGAATCTTAAAATCAAAATCTTGCATTAATTCAGCCCATGGAGCTTTCTTTCCTCTCAAATCATCCGTATCACACACATACTTGATTGACTGATGATCAGTCAATACCACAAACTTGGAGCCATATAAATAATGTCTCTAAACCTTGAGAGCGTGAATCACAACATAAAGCTCCGTCTCAAGGGTTGGCCAACGAGATTGAGTGTCGTCTAGCTTTTTACTTTCAAAAGCAACAGGTCTACCATCTTGAAATAAAGCAGCCCCGATGGCATAGTCACTGGCATCAGTTTCAAGAACATAAGGCCGACTAGGATCGGCTAATGCTAAGATAGACCTCATAAGTGAGGTTCTGCGAGGTCATGGTCAAAGTAGTAAACTGGGCAACAACATCATAGTCATCCTCCTTCTTGAGGAATTCTTTCTTGAAGACGTCTTCGAACTGTGCCCAAGTCGTTGGTTTAGGGTTGAGTTCCTTCCACCAAAGCAAAGCTTTGCTTGAGAGGAAACCTGCTGCTAATTGGATCTTTTTTCTATCGTCATATGGATGAAACTGAAAATGGACTTGCAACTTATGTAGCCAAGTGTCCACTATCTCCTTGGTACGCTCCTTTTGCTCGCCCCCAAACTTTTCCGGAGTTATACTGGGCCCTAAAGCAGATGCCAAGGTATCCATATCCGAAAGAGTAGATAGGGTAGTGGTCAACAAAGAGATGGAGTTCTGTAAAGCTTGCATCTGCACGGCTATTTATGCTTGACGTTTTGAGGAAGAAGCTTCGAGAGCAACTTTAAACTCTTGGAAATTTGATTTTGAAACATAATTGTCGAAAAGATCGGCATCGGTGGCTTTCGTAGCCAGAAGGTCTTCACATTCGAGAAAGGGCTTCAACTCGGATTCTTGGGTTGACATCTTAAAGAGGGCAAGAGGAGAGAAAATATTTATCTTGCACAAGGAGAGTGCTAGAGAGCTTGAGAGATGTGTGGCAAGAAGCCTGCTTAAGGGGAATATATAGCCTTCCCCAAAAGCTAACTTAGCTTTCGCTTTTGTGTTAAAAAAAAAAAAATAAATAAAAAATTATATATATATATATATATTCTGTTTTCTTAAAAAAAGAAAAAAAAAACACTTATAAAGCAATAAGTGGGTTTTTAAACCCTTTTACTAAGGTTAGCAAAAAAAAAAACGAAAGCAAGGACAAACAAGGCGTGGGGGTAAAAAAAAAGAAGAAGCTAAATTTATCTTAAAAAAACCCTCCAGGCGGCGACTTTGCTATTCGCCAATTCCTGCAGCACCTTAGAGCCGCCTTCATGCCTTTCGTCGACTGCCCACTTGTGCTGCCTGCAGCGATTCTGCGCACCACTGGTATCCGTCGACTGCCCGCGTGCGCCTGCGATCGCCTGCCTGGCGCTGCCGCCTACGCACATATCTTGCGCCCGACTGCCTGCGTGCATGTACCTGTCCGCCTGCACATCACATGGGTGCCTGTGCCAGCCTGCGCTTGGCTGCACATACAAACCGACTGCTTGCATACGGCCTACTTGCGCCTTGTCCACCGGACTGCACAAGGCTAGTCACCTACTTGCGTGTACAGCCATCGCTACCTCTCTCTCTTATGTCACTGTCCGGTATGTCACTGTCCGGTATATTATGAGATACGAGGCCGTTTTCACTGCCTGTTCAGAGAGGGCTTTGGACCACTTTCGGGGTCAATTGGGGATTTTTCTTTAAACATGTCACTGTCCGGTATATTATGAGATACGAGGCCGTTTTCACTGCCTGTTCAGAGAGGGCTTTGGACCACTTTCTAGAGTCATGAGATACCAGGATCAGAGATGCCTCGGATTGTACTTGCTAGAGCTGCGTAGACATAGAGAGGGTCTCCTGAGAGGGAGGGGATCAGAGAGGGAGAGACACCTACAGAGGCAGATTACAGACTTCTTTCGACCAGAGATTGAGCAGTCAGGTCAGCAGGCATTGCAGCTAGCCCCAGAGTACAGCCGCACCAGAGGTACATTGATTGATCGGGCTATAGAGCTGGGGCGGTCCAGGCGCCCCAAGGTGAGAGGTCCATCTCGACACCAGCGGAGACTATAACAGAGGATCAGGACCATACTAGCACGGCATGGGAGACGTCCAGTTAGAGTACTCACCATGGAGGACATTGAGGATATCCGCCATCGACCGATGAGAGACATCTTTGGATAGTGATGTGTATGATGCTTACCTTTGTTGCTGGAGTTTTCCTCCCACATGTTATCCATTAGGAGCTCCTGGTAACGTACTTTTCCTCATAGTTGTTTCAGTTTCAGTTAGTTGTTTAATTGTTTTTAGCTTTCCTTACACAGACATTGTATCAGATCCACCAATTGTTGTAACCTTTTTGGTCTCATAGGTCATTTTGGCCTTTTGAAGACGTTAATATATCATTTCATTTCATTTCATTTCTCTCTCTCTCTCTCTCTCTCTCTCTCTCTCTCTCTCTCTCGCTCTTACAAACAATCGACAGGCTTTTTCGCATAGTCACAAGGGACGGGGGACGGTGACGGGGGACGGGGACGGGACGGGACGGGGGACGGCCATAAGTAGGGAACGAGGATGGGGGAGGGAACGACCCTCAAAAAATACTTTTTTTTAAAAATTTTTCTACTCTACACTTATTCTACTTTGGAGGTACATCAAAATGAGCACAAATTTACACTAAAATGGTAAGCTTTTGAGTCATATTAATAATTAAGTAGATACAAAATGAGTCAGGACTCGGGAGTTAGGACTCAAGAGTCAGGACTAAGCCTTAAGAAGGCAAAATACATGGACGGACTCAAATGAGTCAATGACAGAAAAGTGCTGAAGACTAGAGGCTAGAGACTAGAGGCTAGAGCTAAGTAGTAAGGCCCATGAATCATGATCCATGAATGATCATCCACGTGAAGTGCTCGCCTCATGGTCATGGGTAGCAGAAGCATCAAGCTCATCCTCAGTCTCATCCTCACTGGCATGCTGCTCCTGCACCTCATCCTCTTGTTGCTCTTCTTGTTGACTCATCTCCCGCTCGGTGAAGGAATCTGCCTTCTTGGTCACGCTCTTGCAAAGCATTCGCAAGTTCGCGCTGACGAAGACAAGGTCATTGGTACGCTCTACCCCGAGTCGGTTCCTCTTCCTAGAGGCAATGTGGCTGTAGGTACTCCAAAATTGCTCCAAGCAAGAGGAGTTGACGGCCTGGCTAAGTATGCGGATGGCAAGCTGCTGCAGCTCCGGTCTATTTGAACCAAAGTCCTCCCACCATAGAGCAGCACCAACTTTGGAGCGGTCAACCTGTGCATCATGACAGCCATAGGAGCCATGAAATGACCTGTACATCGAAAGCTGGTCCTTGATCTTGCGCCTAACCGATGCATCAGGCACAAGACGATCCAAGATGATCCTCCAGCCAGCGCTCACCTCCCGGTCGCTCTCCTGCTTGTTGCCTTGGAATTCTGGGTCCACCACATAAGCTGCTGCATGCAATGGAGAGTAGTAGGAATTCCACCTTCTTAGACACAAGGCATGGATCTCCTCGTATCTGTCTTCGTCAGGCACGAAGTCTTTCAACTTCTCTATCATGCGATCCATGGCCTCATAGACCTTGCCTATGCATGGTTGCATAGCGTCTACAATCCTCAATAGGTGGACTATGGACCTCACCATAGCATCTGTGGTCTTCACACGCTTGCACCAAGAGGCGTCATCCGCCCGTAGCCTACACTCTTGGCCAGTGTTTGTATGGGACTCTTGCATGGCGACAAACTCGTCGCTAAGGAAAAGCCCCCTCAAAGCACCGCTACAATCCTTCAACCGGCTCAACATGAGAAAGTTGTAGGCAAACCGGGTGTCGGAATATTTGAGGAGAGAGAGACAAGACCTCTTGTTGAACTCATGCCGAAGTCTTTGGTGGTTGAGGACAAAGGAGACCATGGTGTTGGCCTCCTCAATGAGCGGGCTGATCCATGGTAATGCCCCGATGTCCTTGAGAAGGTTGTTTAGGCAATGAGCCATACAAAAGGACACCGTGACATGTCCATACATACCTTGGAGAATAGCTCCCGCCGCCCTATTGGAAGGCTCCCCATCCGCAACAAAGCCCACTACATGCTCGGGGCCAACGATCTCCATGGTGGTAGCCCACTCCGCCGCAAGCACAACCGCGCTCTTCCTAGTGCCGGATGCATCATGAGATGAGATGAAGTACATCTCTCTGCGGGAATATGCAACCATGCCGTGAATACTCCTCTTGCGGATGTCACTCCATCCATCCACAACGAGGGAGACTCCGTTCCTCTCCCATTGCCGCTTTGTGTTGTCAGCCGCTTGCTCTACAATGCGCTTCTCCTTCTCGAGCAATGTAGTGCGCAAGCTCTCGGATGAGGGGGGCGTATAGGTTGAGCCATACTCCCCAATCTTCTTAACCATGACCTTGAAGTATTCCGACCTATTCAAGAAAGTAATTTACTAATGAGAAGGGGACTAGGATGATGAAAACATGAATGATGAATTGGCAATGATCGATTGCACTTACCTAGCCGCTTGAAAGGCAATGTGGTCGTGGAAGAAGAAGCGGGCCACCGCCATATCCACCTTCTCCTTCAACTTGGGGTTCCAGTTCTCCCCAAGTGTAGATTGTCGCCGTGGGCCACGTAATGATTGAGAGGCCGTGGAGATGGAGGGTGCGGGTGTCGTGGATGGAGTAACATTCTGACTTGATGGTGAAGGTGATGGTGTGCATGATCCCGATCCACCACATGACTCCATTGTAGAGGCTTGTCTCTTGAGTTCCTCTCCCCATTGTCGCAGGATCCACGACCACTTGTGGTGTCCTTCTTGTCGCTTCGACCGCTTCGTAGACGCTAAGCTTGTCAAGAAGTTCCCGTCTCTTCTTGGGCGTGACATTCGTGCAAAACCTCACCTCATGCCCACTCTCATGCAAGAGGTGGGCTCGCACTTTGTCGGCGCCACCCGTTCGCCGGTACGGGCAAAGCTTGCATACCCATGGCCGAGAACCGCCTCCATGAACGGATGTGGTGTAGTTAACCTCCTCCCACCATGTCCATCCCATTGTCCTTCTACGAGAAGCCCCGGCACGTGAGGAGGATGCCATGGTTGAAGATGGCTTGACTCTTGAGCCTTGAGGAATGAGAGAGAGAGAGAGAGAGAGAGAGAGAGAGAGAGAGCCTAGAGGCTTGGAAGTTGGAAGAGTCAAGACTCGAGGCTTGAGGGGGAGAGGTGAGACCGTGAGAGCCTAGGCCCTAGAGCTTGGAACTTGGAAGTTGGAAGAGAGAAGATTCAAGAAGCTTGAGCCTTGAAACCTTGAGCCTCGAGAGTTGTGAACTTGTGTGTGCTTGTAGCCTTGTAGAGGCTTGTTCTTATATAGATAGGCAAGAGAGAGAGAGGAAAGCCTCAAGGGCAAAAGAGAGAGAGAGGACCAAGCCTCAAAGAGCCAAGGCCCAACAGCCATAAACGGCTAGAAATGGGCAGGCAGGCGAGCAACGGCAGGCGCAACGGCTCTCTGCCGTCCCCGAACAGCGCCGTCCTCGTCCCTGCGCTGTCCCCGTTGCCGTCCCCTGTGAGAAACGTCCCGTGGGGGACGTCCGTCCGTCCCCGTCCCTGCGCCGTCTCGGCGTTCCAAGCCTCCGTCCCCTCCGTCCCCTGTGACTATGCTTTTTCGTTCTCTCTCTCTCTCTCTCTCTCTCTCTCTCTCTCTCTCTCTCTCTCGTAACTGTTCATACAGCTACAAAACACATGTTTCCTCTTCTTTGCAAAGCAAACAACCCATGCTAGACCACAATCTTCTTCACGGGTTCCTACGATGAAAAAACAACACGCTGAAATTGAAAAACAGCAGTATGCAGAGAAAAAACAGCAAGCTTCTCGAACTCATACCTTTTCTTCGACCTCTTTTTCTCTACCTACCGACTTGCTCGTTCACGAGGCTTGCTCTGATACCACTGTCAATTCCCCATAGGATCTCCTCGTAGAATGCTCCTGGTACAAGACTCGAAACCTGCAAACAAACGAAACAAACATGACGGGGGTGCAAGCCTCACTCACCTCCCGAGTCCCAACCTTGACAGCCGTGGGCAAGCCCACAAGTCTTGGCTGCCCCCACCGAGCCACGAGCTGAGCTAACTAGATGGACGTACCAACCAATCTCTATCTCGTGACGTCTCATACTGCCACGAAGCTACCCTTGTGGGCCTCGAGACTGCTGCCGGCCTCGACTGCATGAAGCAGGTGCACATCTGCACTAGATCCAGGCTCCTGACCATAGAGCTCTCACAAAGACACGTGAGACTCTATATGACTAATAACTAACCTTGGCCACCCTTTTATAGGCTCTTGGTCGGTCATCGAGGGTCCACACTTGGGTGCCCGCCCGTTAGTCTACCCCTAACTCAGCTCGTCAATCAGCCTGCCTAGCTTCAAGCTTCCCCAACCTCGAAGCTAGTCTTGTGTGCGTGTAGCACACGGTAGATACACACTGTGCACATGACAGACATAGTATTGGGTCTTGAATACCCTATGTAGGGCCCCCACCACAGATGGTGTATTTGCTTTATTAGAATGATGCAAATCTGTAAAATCTTTTGGTTCTTGACCTTTCACCTTCACCTTGGCTATAGAGTAACATGCGGAAGCTTGATGAAAAGAATCGGTTCTTAAATGGACAGAATTCAGTAATCTTTCGTGATGAAGATAATGCACAACATAGAGAGATATGTGCAGAAATAGAGAGTGAGTCGGACATAGTATTGGGTCCCGAATACCCTCTGTAGGGCCCCCACCTCAGATGGTGTATTTGCTTTATTAGAATGATGCAAATCTGTAAAATCTTCTGGTTCTTGACCTTTCACCGTCACCTTGGCTATAGAGTTCCCCTTGTCTCTTATGGCCGTTGGAAGTCTTCAGCCCCTTGTGAATTGTAAGATAACTGAAATGAATTGTTAGCCATGCTTTTATAGCCTCTTAATATGCTGGTCGGTGGGTCCATACAGGGTCGGCCTGGTGATTTATCTCCCATGACCTGTTGTTATTCATGCATTTAATCATGCACCTGTTCACACATGCTTTTGGCTTCCTTTCTGCTGTGCTGTCCAGCCTGGCCAAGGCTGGTCACCTTGCTTGGCTGGCTGCCCAAGGGCTAGCCAGCAGTTTGGCCACGCCACAAGGCTAGCCGACTGGGCTGCCTTGGCCTTAGGCCTTGGCTGACAAGAGATGGACAACTAGATGGATATTTACAAAGGTAAGTGCAAACGGTTTTTGCCTTTGGTTCAAGTTGTATTGAATGACTCGTTTTCTTTAGCTATCGGCAAGACTCCATATGAGGGAGCATTTGGAAGTGTGTTCCAGTCATTTTTGACTAGGACGTTGTGAGGTGAAAACAAGAAAAAAAAGACCATGCCTCTATAGCCCTTCACCTCCCAACTTTGAAAACACTAACACCAACGGGGGCACCACCAGCCACAGGCTGGAACACTTCTCTCACAGTTCACCACACCACTTACACCAAAAAGACAGCACAAAGGGGTACCAGTAAGCAACACGAAACACCACACTGAGATACCTCAAAACTCTGTACTCCACAAGATAATCAAAGACCGCACACTTATCCACAATAATGTAAAAAAAGTCCCTCTTTCACAATTCAGCCGGCTCCACTCGGCTTCCTTCACTCCCTTTGCCTGCCCACAGCTCTACTTCTGCATCCCAAAGGCGGCCACCCTGACCCTGCTTCCCTCTCTTAATGCACAACTCCTTCGACTCTGTCTGTCGGCAGCTTCACTTTACGTAGCTTTGTGCAGCTGACCAAGAACACCCTCACTACTCCAAGGCTGTCACTTAGAGGCGGCCAACTCCCTTCGCCAGCAGCCCTGCCTGATATCACCAAAGTCCACCGGCTCTGTTCTGCACCTAAGCGGCTCTCCTTTCACGTAGTATTCGCCAGCAGCCCTCGCCTCTGCTCTCCTTGCGCTTGCGGCTTGCGTTAGTCACCACCACGACCTTCAACCCGTTTTCACTCAGCGGCTGCCTCTTCATGTCCAGCTTTTCTCCCTTGGTGTAGTCGACTACTCCTTCCCTAGCCGTTGGCTCTCCCAGTTGACGTCAAACCTGCAGTAGCCGGCCCCAGCAAGACACAAGCCACTCCTCTGGCTTTTTCCTTTGCTGCTCCCCTAGTCGGCTCCCTTGCCTAGTCGACGCCAACACCTTCACTCCTTGAGGACTTCGACACCAGCATCCCCTAGTCAGTCTTGCCACAGTGCCAAGCGACTCCCTCTCTGGTATCGCCAACCACCGCTAGCTCCAAAGGCGGCTTCCCTCCGAGGCGGCTCCCCTGCAGCTCTCCGTCCCGTCAGCCTTGCACCCACAAAAGAAACACACCCGCCTCTTCGTCGGCTCCATTCGCTGGTCCTAGAAGTATCCTCCTCCTTGGCGGCAAATCCACGTAAACTCTCTTCGCCAACCTTCTAAGAGGTCGTGCTGGCAGCAAAGCAAGCGGCCAGCTGGCCCTTCTTTCGCTTGCCACTTGGTGGTGTTTATATATATATATATATATATATATATTAGAAGGTGGTTCCCATGCCACACTGCAGTGCCTATCAAGGCTTCTATCAAGATCTTTTGTAACATCGGAATCCACACATATACTACATCTCATCACCATGCCTATCATGCCCAAACCCCCTGCGATGTGGAGACATACGGCCATTCCAAAAATCTGCACAGTACATCCAAGACACCCTCTTGACCAATAGAAAGCTCATACAATAAAAACTTCAAGTCTCAAGCACCTGCTCCAAAGAAAAAATCTATGTACTACCTCACTGCAAGCCATTCAGTCTGTACATTTGCTAGGGCATTCAGGGCAAAGTTTTATTGCATACCATGCATCCCATATGTACACGGACTCAAAACACCTTTACAGAATTTTACCTGACATACTTTGCCCAATCCCCAGCCTGCTGAATCATTCATGATCAGCAGTAAAAAGCATTTCAAGACCTAAATCCATATCCAAAGACTGCCCTTCATTGGAAATCATATCGTCTAACACTGTATCCTGTATAATCACCATTAAAACCCTAAAAAACGGTTGCACAAACCACACCATATGTACAACACTTTGTACAACACTTCAAGTAGCTGTCAAACAACTCTACCACTTGGATCCTAATTAAACCTTATTGCTACTCCACGCATAAGTGTAATAAACAAGGCCCGCATAAGAATTGCTCCCGCAAAAACCAGGTAACCCAATGCATAGACTGCAAATCTATGATCATCAATTCCCACACACCATGCATTGGCGCCATCAAACTGCTTACTCCCATCTACTTTCCACTGCTGCTGCTGCATATCTTTACAGGGGACCATTTGTCCAAGATTGCTATCTACATTCACAGGCTCACCAAACACCTCTTCCAAAAACATTGGAAACCCATCTGGAACCTGTCCTTCACACTTATAGTGGCATTCATCACGCAAACCTGAATCCATCTCTACATATGCTTGGTCCAAAGTCTTTGTAGACATCCCGTCCACCACTGTGCTTGCGTATTCTTCCCGCACATCAAACACACTCTCATTCACAAGGGAGTTGTCTGGCTCCACCTTGCCGTCAATATCTCGAAAGCCCTTCAACAGCTCAACCTCGTCAGGAACTTGAACACCTGATGCCCCACCACTGATAATTTCTTTCTTAGCATCCTCCGTACAAAAGACTCCAAACTCACAAGCTAATTCTTCTACAGTTTCACAAACCTTTAAACTCCCAGAACACTCACTCACTTGCTTAGTTTCCAAGTCCCCTAAGCATACAAAGTCCTCGAGTACACCATCCAAGATAGCATCAAACTCTGCATCATTATTAATCAAACTCCCATCTTCACACTTATCAAGCTGACACCCATCTACTAGGGGAATTCCCAATTGATCTCCACCATAACAAGAAGGAACAAGCCCTGGCACTTCATCACCACACACCAAAAACCCCATGGCTGCTTCATCCAAGAGCGCTTCCAATTCAGTGTCCAGCTCTTCAATATTCCTACCAACTTCACTGTCCTCACACTCGTTGCAGTGTCACGCCACATCCAGTTGCACACACTCAACACTCACTTCCTCAACCTTAACAGGACTAGGGTTTGTCACCTTGGAGGTCGTCTCTGACACTGACTTTTGACAATCCATCTCTTCGGGCGTCATGACCTGCACAGTCTCTTCAGGCTCCTC
The DNA here is from genome assembly GCF_041138505.1 of Cibotium barometz. Lineage (NCBI taxonomy): Eukaryota > Viridiplantae > Streptophyta > Polypodiopsida > Cyatheales > Cibotiaceae > Cibotium > Cibotium barometz. Next base: position 13,846,120 of record NC_141066.1, on the reverse strand, counting down.
CGGCCCACTACTTGCAGTCACCCCCTCACTCATGGACTCCACAAAGTAGCTGTCAAGCTCGTTACCATCAAACAAACCACCTATTCCCTCAGGCACACACTCAAAATCCAACTCCACACTTGGATTGGCATCATCTGCAACATCCATCTTCAGCACATCCTTAGATGCACTCCGTTCCTCATCAAAATGGACCTCATCCGTCCCCACTTCACACAAAGCTTCATCTAAACAATAGCACTCTTGCTTCTCTTCGCAGCCAAGATCGATTTGCCGAATCCTTGTTTCAAACACTTCATCTTTAAACAACTCTTCATCATGCCCTTCTTCCGATTGCACCTGTTCCTTACAAGCATCACTTTTCACCTCCACTCTGTTATCTTCATCATAAACATCCCTGGAAAAAGAGTTTGAATCCCCATCGTCGTTAGACGAATCATCAGCTTCTGAATCTGTGGAAGCATGCAAATCCTGTTTTGGAAATGTCAGAAGATATGCCACCATACTCTTCACATTCACAAAATTCATACAGGCCATCTGGATGCCCAATTGCATAGGCAATGTGCCAAGACACAGAAACTTCACTTCTTTCTTGGTCAAAACCACACGGTAATCCGCTTCAAGCACCCCAAGCAGACTCTTAAATCTCCAATAATGCGCTTGGACTTCATCCATCAACTCTAGCTGTAGCTTCCTCACCTTCTGGTTCATTCGAAGAAGAACTCTACTGATTTTCACCATCGTAAACTGAAGGTTTCCACGAGTGTAGCTTCAGCTATTAATGTCTTCGTTTTCAGTGCAAGAAAATCTTCACATCACCCTCCTCCAATCTCTTAACAGTGGCATACACCCTCTGAATAAGAACTTGGTCATCCTCAGTGGGGGCACCAGAAATCTGTAAGGTGAAAACAAGAAAAAAAAGACCATGCCTCTATAGCCCTTCACCTCCCAACTTTGAAAACACTAACACCAACGGGGGCACCACCAGCCACAGGCTGGAACACTTCTCTCACAGTTCACCACACCACTCACACCAAAAAGACAGCACAAAGGGGTACCAGTAACCAACACGAAACACCACACAGAGATACCTCAAAACTCTGTACTCCACAAGATAATCAAAGACCGCACACTTATCCACAATAATGTAAAAAAAGTCCCTCTTTCACAATTCAGCCGGCTCCACTCGGCTTCCTTCACTCCCTTTGCTTGCCCACAGCTCTACTTCTGCATCCCAAAAGCGGCCACCCTGACCCTGCTTCCCTCTCTTAATGCACAACTCCTTCGACTCTGTCTGTCGGCAGCTTCACTTTACGTAGCTTTGTGCAGCTGACCAAGAACACCCTCACTACTCCAAGGCTGTCACTTAGAGGCGGCCAACTCCCTTCGCCAGCAGCCTTGCCTGATATCACCAAAGTCCACCGGCTCTGTTCTGCACCTAAGCGGCTCTCCTTTCACGTAGTATTCGCCAGCAGCCCTCGCCTCTGCTCTCCTTGCGCTTGCGGCTTGCGTTAGTCACCACCACGACCTTCAACCCGTTTTCACTCAGCGGCTGCCTCTTCATGTCCAGCATTTCTCCCTTGGTGTAGTCGACTACTCCTTCCCTAGCCGTTGGCTCTCCCAGTTGACGTCAAACCTGCAGTAGCCGGCCCCAGCAAGACACAAGCCACTCCTCTGGCTTTTTCCTTTGCTGCTCCCCTAGTCGGCTCCCTTGCCTAGTCGACGCCAACACCTTCACTCCCTGAGGACTTCGACACCAGCATCCCCTAGTCAGTCTTGCCACAGTGCCAAGCGACTCCCTCTCTGGTATCGCCAACCACCGCTAGCTCCAAAGGTGGCTTCCCTCCGAGGCGGCTCCCCTGCAGCTCTGTGTCCCGTCAGCCTTGCACCCACAAAGGAAACACACCCGCCTCTTCGTTGGCTCCGTTCGTTGGTCCTAGAAGTATCCTCCTCCTTGGCGGCAAATCCACGTAAACTCTCTTCGCCAACCTTCTAAGAGGTCGTGCTGGCAGCAAAGCAAGCGGCCAGCTAGCCCTTCTTTCGCTTGCCACTTGGTGGTGTTTATATATATATATATATATATATATATATATATATATATATATATATATATATTAGAAGGTGGTTCCCATGCCACACTGCAGTGCCTATCAAGGCTTCTATCAAGATCTTTTGTAACATCGGAATCCACACATATACTACATCTCATCACCATGCCTATCATGCACAAACCCCCTGCGATGTGGAGACATACGGCCATTCCAAAAATCTGCACAGTACATCCAAGACACCCTCTTGACCAATAGAAAGCTCATACAATAAAAACTTCAAGTCTCAAGCACCTGCTCCAAAGAAAAAATGCATGTACTAACTCACTGCAAGCCATTCAGTCTGTACATTTGCCAGGGCATTCAGGGCAAAGTTTTATTGCATACCATGCATCCCATATGTACACGGACTCAAAACACCTTTACAGAATTTTGCCTGACAACGTCTTCCTCAGTGCCTGCAGCTAACAGGTTGGAGTCTTACCAGGAGATTTTGGAGTCTATGAAAGATAGGCTGGCTAAAGCGCAAGAGGCCTGTACTCGAGAGGTCAACAAGGACATGAGATGTGATCTTCTCGGAAGGAGATTGGGTAAATCGCAGGATCGTGAACCAAAGGTTGAAACAAGTGGGCAAGCAATACCCAAAGTTATTGTTTCGGAGCTTTGGACCCTCTCCTGTTCTAAAGAAGATCAATGAGGTTTCTATGAAGCTAAAGCTACCTCCTAGTTGGACCATGCATGATGTGTTCCATGTCAGTTGGTTGAAGCCATATATTGGATCTTCTCTCTTTGATGTCCACGATGACCAGGAACTAGACGTAGTGGATGAAGCTGAAGTTATCGTGATCCTCTTGCATCGTTTCAAGCACGGCTATGGCCAAAAAGAAAGACGGTGCCTCACGAAGTTTCAAGGCCGAGGGACACATGAAGCGGTGTGGCTTGACAGGGATTTCTTTGAAGATTGGCCGGCATTATTGACGGACTTCTTGGAGGCTTTGTAGCGTCCGTCAAGGTAAGCAGAAGGGGATGTCACGTGCATCCCGCACTTATCCATGTAGCAAGTGTAGGACTTGGAGTGGTAAGTGGTCCCTTGTGAGCCCCATTTCTGGACAAGTCAGCTAGGGTTCCACTCTAAGCGTCCAGGGTCAGTTGTACAAGTCTTGTACATGGTCTTGGTTAGGTGTGCAAGTCCCGCACATGGAGCAGTGCCAGTCCATACTACGAGTCACCCAGTGGAATGATGACAGGTGTTTACAGGTATTGATAGGCTTGTAGCTAGATGCAAGGGCACCTAGAGAGCATATAGCCGCATGTAGAACTACATAGAGTGTAGGGTCATGGGTTTATCCATGCTGCCCTACACTTGGGCCATGTGAGGCAGCCCATGGGCCATGACCTTAGGCCACAAGAGCCCATAAGAATTATTGGCCAGCCCTTGTAGGGCATAGGCCTTATTCACCAGCCCTTATAGGGCATAGGCCTAGTCGGCCTGCCTCTAGGAGGCATGGGCAGGCTGTCGTCCAGGCCTGGAGGGCCTGGACAGCAAGGCGGCCAGCCAACGATGGCTGTTGATTCAGCGGCCAGCCCTTAAGAGTCCTTCACTGCAGTCTGCAGTCGGTCAGCCCTTTGGAGCCATACCACAGGTGGCATGTAGCCTGAGTGGCTGCCCAGTGTGAAAAGACACCTTTGATGTCATTAAAACAAGTCGTGGGATTATAAACAGGCCGGCCCCCTCTTGCAACCCACCGACCAGCATAAAAGAGAACTATAAAAGCATAGGCTTGTGTGACATGTAAGAGCTTAAGACCGTCGTAAACACAACCTTAGTCTAACTAAACTGCACTTAATGATGTTTAAGAGATAGACAAATATTTGTCAATGCAATGCAGCTATATTAGATGAATGAATGCGGTTACAATGAGATCCAAATGGATCTATACTGCTGAATATGCTGCCTATATGCTGAATATGCTGAATGAACTGCTGTCCACTATCTTTCCCTTGTCTCCTGGGAAGGAAACGCTGAAGGGAGGCTTTGGAACAGATGTTATGCTGACCTGATGATGAAACGCAGATGCATTTGCAGATCTGATGGGCTGAACTGAATGCGTTTGCTGATGATGATGCTGAAGATGATGCGCTACTGATTATGCTGATGCGTTGGCTGGATATGCTGCTCCCAAAGCTTCCTGGAGGAGATGCGTTGGAGAACACACTGTTGAATGTTGCTATGATGAGCTTGCAATGCTGAATGGAGAGGCTCTTCTATTTATATGAGTGAGGGCTGCTGGTCGGCCAGCATTAATGCAGTCGGCCAGCTGCTGAATGTCCACGACTGCTGTCGGCTGCCCCATAAATGCCTGTAAAATGCCTATAAAATTGCATAAATGCGAGTAAAATACCTGATGACGCTAATGATGCTAAAATGATGCCATGTCACTGTACACCTGACTGGTGTGCACGTGACATTCCCCGCTGCTAAACTGTTGCTGGGTGATAAACCTGGCAACCTTCGACTCCTCTGTGATCCTTCTCCTCCGAACCACTGCCCCCTTCTGTCTTCTGCTGCCGAGACTGAGGTCGTCTGCAGGAGTGAAATCCTTCGAGCCAAGACTCTATGTACTGCGGGAACTGAATGGCAAATGCCTGAGTCACCCCTGACCTGCCTCCGGAAACCTTTCACCTGCCATCTTCGTCGTACCTGAAGCTCTGAACCTCTTGAGGCGATGTTGGAGCAAACTTCCGTCTTTTGTGGAAGAGAAACCCCCTTCTGCTGCTGCCAGTTGAAGTCCAAAACTTATGTCCTCCTTAGATGATGGATGTCATTCTTCCCTGAGAGTTCATGGGCAACATGTATGCAAGACTGACTGCTAAGATGTCTGCTAAGATGTCTGCTATGCAAGCCATGTGCAACCCTATATGCTCTGCAAGAATGCAGATGGATGGGTTACTGATGCATACCTAAGGGAAAATCCCTAAGGGTGGCTTGCAAAATTTTGAGAACGGGGTTTAACTGTGTGAAAGCGATAAAAATGATGACTGACTGAATGACTGATGAACTGAACATGCTCTAAGGCCGGTTACCCTGTAATGCTCTGATACCAATGTGACATTTAAGAGCTTAAGACCGTCGTAAACACAACCTTAGTCTAACTAAACTGCACTTAATGATGTTTAAGAGATAGACAAATATGTGTCAATGCAATGCAGCTATATTAGATGAATGAATGCGGTTACAATGAGATCCAAATGGATCTATACTGCTGAATATGCTGCCTATATGCTGAATATGCTGAATGAACTGCTGTCCATTATCTTTCCCTTGTCTCCTGGGAAGGAAACGCTGAAGGGAGGCTTTGGAACAGATGTTATGCTGACCTGATGATGAAACGCAGATGCGTTTGCAGATCTGATGGGCTGAACTGAATGCGTTTGCTGATGATGATGCTGAAGATGATGCGCTACTGATTATGCTGATGCGTTGGCTGGATATGCTGCTCCCAAAGCTTCCTGGAGGAGATGCGTTGGAGAACACTGCTGAATGCTGCTAGGATGAGCTTGCAATGCTGAATGGAGAGGCTCTTCTATTTATATGAGTGAGGGCTGCTGGTCGGCCAGCATTAATGCAGTCGGCCAGTTGCTGAATGTCCACGACTGCTGTCGGCTGCCCCATAAATGCCTATGAAATTGCATAAATGCCAGTAAAATACCTGATGATGCTAATGATGCTAAAATGATGCCATGTCACTGTACACCTGACTGGTGTGCACGTGACAGCTTGTCAAGGGTTTTCACCATCTCATAATTCACAAAGTGCTGAAGGTATCCAAGGGCCAAGACAGCCATGGGAGAACCCATGCAAGGTGAACTTGAAGGTCAGAGTCAGGTCACTACAGGCTGCAGATTTACAGCTGAGGTGTACCTACAGAAAGTCAATCTTTTCTCATTATTCAATAAAGCAAATACACTAGTCCTTGGTGGGGCCCTTCAGAGGGTATTTGGAACCTAATCGGGTGTACTTTGTCCTTCTTGTTGTTCTTCTCCTCCTCTGTGCGTGTGTGTGTGTGTCTCTCTCTTATCTCCGCTACATAGTGCAATTGTCAGGAACCAAGGTGCTGAATATACATTATCAAAGTATAATCCTGTTTGTAAGCTTCCGCATGTTACAAAGAAGATGGCCAAAGAACGAGAGAAGGTGCATGCAAACCTGGTGGCGGAAGATGAAGAAGTCCATGAAGTAGAACCATCCTCAGCAGCATAACACGCAGCTACTGTCGTGGATAACTTTCTCTAAAAGAGGACGATTATGATTGGGATTTTCAAAAGCCAACATGTTGGGTCATGGGTTCTCTGTCCGAGTGGTCCTCCAAAATTGATTGCAATGAATGTTGTGTGTCAGTCTTTCCTCATATAAGTGTGTTCCATCTTTGTAATAAGCCGTGAATCTTGTAAAAGGCTCCTTTTTTCTCTCTTCAGTCACCGTAGCTCTCTCTCTCTCTCTCTCTCTCTCTCTCTCTCTCCCTCTCTTTCTTGTGTATCTGCTCAGCTGTCCTTGTGCACAGCACGAGGCAGCATTTGAACTGAACAGGAACTGAGGCTGGATTAGCCCCACCAAGTTTACTGTTTAAGTTTATTGGAAATTTATGCATTTGTTGTTACGAGACACACTGCCCAATTTCTCAATCCCAACAATTGCATAGATCTTCCAGATGGCCCGTGGCATTGAAAGGCAAAGATTCGTATCCAGAGATGCAGAGCGGGTGCACTTGCCTGGACATGCGATTCAACTCATAGACGAAAATGTGTAACATGTTGTAGCTACCTCTTAGGAGGCTGATGGACATTTTCGGAGCCCTTTGAGGGTGCTAATATGAATTCCACATTCATCTTTGCATTGAGTGATGGATGTAACTATCTTTCTTTTCAAGGGGAATCCTTTTTTCATTTTTCTGCAAGGCATGAATATATTTTTCTCAACATTGCTGATTCTGAGTTTTGTGCTTTATTTTCAGGTATCAAAAGACATAAAGTATGCTGATAAGCAGCCCCTTGTTCCATGGGGACCAAGGTTAGTGAAGACACACTCCAACAAATTTGCTTAGACTAGATGTTTTTAGTGTTATTGTTGCTCCAAAAGGTTTTATAGATACACTAGTGGCCCATAATTATGCAAGTATAATGCATTTGTTTCAAGCCTTGAGGCATGGTTCGTCTCAAATGCGTTTTCGTGTCAAGTCTCAGGGGCTACTTGTGGGAATTTGCCAATTTCATAAAAGGCTAGAAATGGTCCATTATTTAAGTTTATACTAGTTGGGGCATGAGGAAGATATTTTGAATCTCTTTGTATGCCATATTATGCATCAATACGCTCGAATGTTTTTGCAAGCAGCCCCAGGATAATGAGAGTCTGGTCTGTTGAATTGATTTTGAAGCACAATGCATTATGCCATAAACACGACACCTGTCACCCTCTGGCTTTTCAGAAATGGGAAAGAGGTTGACAGAAACACTGCAAGGCAATATAGTGTGCAGCATGGCCTTGTTCTTCTACCTTTGAGCTATCAAGGTGAGCAGTTTTGAAGGAGCAATGAAGAAGTTAACCATAGGGTTTATGATGCTGTGTAATAAATATATGGCCTACTACTTGAGGTGCTAAGAACAAGGAGAATTTATAAAGCATCAACAAAACCCTGATGAGGACCTTGACTGAAATCTAGGAGAATCAAAATGATTAGACAAGAAGTTTGGGATCAAAGCTTTGAGACATCACTGTATGCACACCGGATACCTATCAATGGGACAGTGAGAAGTAGAGATTCCTTTCAAGCGGCCTCCTTCGTGAAGAGCCCGCAACGGAAGATGTGGCGGCGGCGCCTTCACCTTGAGATGCCATATCACGGTATGACTATTTGGGGAAGGCAACCTAGACCTCTAAATGTCTCAGCCTGGATATAAGAACCCAAAACTCAAACCGTTTAAAATACACCACACATGATAAGTGAGTCGTATCCTAGGAAGATATAGAGAATGATTCATGGGCTCCAAATTGAGTTCTCCACTCCAGCTGTGAATCAAGGTTGCATTCCGTAATATGGTGCAAGTTTCAGGCCTTTCAGTATGTTCTGAACAGTGAACAGTATGGGACGATGAATAGTGTGAGAGAGAGGGAAGAAGGGTGCAAGAGAGAGAGAGAGAGAGAGAGAGAGAGAGAGAGAGAGAGAGAGAGATGGCTTGGAAGTTGGAGAGAGAGAGAGATGGCTTGGAGAGAGAGAGAGAGAGAGAGAGAGAGAGAGAGATGGCTTGGAAGTTGGAACTTGGCACAACTTGGAACTTTGAAGTTTGGATGAGAGTTCGGGTGTGAGACACAGAAGCTGCGCAGAGGTTCGTTGCCTGCTTTTTTGCTGTTTGACTTTCTCTGCTCCTGTAGTGCTGAGTCTGGTCGTCGCCTCTTCCTGCCAGTCTCTAGGCTGTCGTCAGTTCTTGCTGAGGGCTGTCGCCTCTTTCTGCAGAGAGCTGTTGCCTTATTTTACTAACTGTCGTCTGCTTCTTTTGGGTGTCCTTTTCTCCCGTTTGTATTTGCTGTGGGCTGTGACCTGTTATTGCAGTGGGCTGCCACCTTTTCTTGCTGTCTCTCCTCTGTTCCTGCTTACTATCTTCTTCTCTTGTTGTTGTCCTTTCCTACTCCCTTCCTGTCTGTTGCTGTCTCTTGCTGGCCTTTGCCTCTTGTTGTTCATTGCTCTCATATTTGTGTCTCCATTGTTGAGATATCGAGCTAATCTAGTGAGGCGGTGGACACTGATGACCCGCCTGGGGGATAGGCCCCACACTTACACCACTGGCATGGTTGGTGAGATCATGGGTGATATGCGGCTAGTGGGATGACAGGATGTGTGACAGCCATTCTAGAGACTGGCATAGTTATAGCGTCAGCTCATTTTAGTTGGGTTCACACTATAGAGAAACCTTGTATGTATCTGGTTGAGTACCTTTTATATTGTGTGTACTCTTATCTTTGTATATGGTGTGTTGAGTGGAAGAAGAAGATTTTCAGCCTCTCACCTTGTGTGTTCTCTATTAGGGTTTTGTGAGTGTGTGTGTGCTTGCAAGAGCTCATGCTCTCTTCCCTCCTGAATCTTTTCATGGTATCAGAGCCTGGTTCATGCTAAGGACTGAGCTGCAAGCAAGAGAACCACAGGAAGCGGTACGAGGGTAAGAGCTTCAACTACTCTTTCCTATTTGTGTTGGTGACTACACCCTTGTCGGGAGCTCTACGGGAGGCACCGGCAAACGATCTCTGATTGAGGAGCTTTCTTCGTGGGAGTAAAGCTATAGGGCTACTATACTGTCTTATCGGACTAAATTTTTCAGGCTGAAAACGCGTTTCGGGGGCGTCTGGACCTCCGTTTTTGAGAAAGCAGGTGATTTCGAGCACTGCGGGTAAGTCATCGATTCTCTGCAGAACTCTGTTTTAAGAACTGCAGGAAGACAGATTGGCTGTGCAGACACTGTGGGTGCTGCAAAGAGGTCAACAGTTGCCATTGGGTGTATGTATGCACATTGAGGTCACTGGTTGTGACATTTGAGTCTACTGCAGTACCGCTGCAGAAAATACAGCAGTTTGTGCAGAAAATACAGCAGTTTGTGCAAAAAAAACCAGAGTGCTGTTTCTGGTAAAGTTGTGTATCTGGCAAGATGTCAAATGATGGCATAACCCAGATTGTTGCTGAGAAGCTTGATAAGAACAACTTCCATGCTTGGAGGTTCAGGTTGACGAATTTCTTGATGGGAAAGGGCTATTGGGACTACATAGAAGGTGAACATGAAGAGGCACCGGAGATACCGGATATCAATCCGACTGCTGCAGATGTGAAAGAGTTCAAGGATTGGAATCAAGGAGCCAGAAAGGTTATGTATTGGCTCTCTATCAGTATACAGGACACCATTATTGGGCACATTCAGGATGCCAAGTCCCCCAAGGAGGCGTGGGACACCTTGGCAAAGCTCTATGAAACAAATACCAAGGCACGTAAGATACAATTGAAGAATGAACTTCATACTGTGGAGAAAAAGAGCATGTCTGTGAATGACTATGCGTTGAAGATAAAGGGTATTGTGGAATCCCTTGCATCTATTGGTGTGTCAGTAGATGATGATGATAAGGTGGAAGTCTGTCTACGTGATCTCGGGCCACAATACAAGGCGTTCAAGACATCTATTCAGACTCGAGAAAACATTCCCAATTTTACAGATTTGGTGTCTATGCTGATTATAGAAGAGAAGAGCTTGGGTGAAGACCAACAGTCTTCACAAAACAAAAAGAGTTCAGAGCAACATGCCTTCTACATAAGTTCAGGAGAGATTTTGGAGGACCCTACTATGTATAGGCGCATGGTAGGAAGCTTGATCTATATGACGATCACCAGACTAGATTTGAGCTATGCTGTTGGGTTGGTGAGTCAGTTTATGCAGGTTCCACGGAAACCGCATTTGGATGCATTGAGACGCATACTGATGTATGTGAGGTCTACTTTGCATTGTGGACTATTCTATGAGACTGGGACAGAGATATGTGTACATGGGTACACAGATGCTGATTGGGCTGATAGTATCTCAGATAGGAGATCTACTAGTGTATTCATGTTTTCTTTGGGGAGTACTGCTGTGACTTGGAGCAGCAAGAAGCAACCTACAGTTGCTCTATCTAGTACAGAGGCCGAGTACAGAGGAGCTGCTATGGCAGCATGTGAGGTAGCTTGGTTGAGAAAGCTACTTGCAGATTTGGGTCTACCAGTGGATAGACAAGTTGTCATTTTCTGTGACAACATTAGCAGTATACAGTTGGTCAGAAACCCAGTTTTTCATGCTCGTACGAAGCATATAGAGGTCCACCACCATTTCGCCAGAGAGAAGATCTTGGCAGGAGATCTTGATCTTGTTTATGTCAGCACAGAGGATCAGGTAGCTGACATCTTCACCAAAGCATTGGGTACAGAGAAGCTCCGCAAATTCAGGGCTTCGCTTGGTGTACATGAGATGGAGTTGAGCTCGAGGGGGAGTGTTGAGATATCGAGCTCATCTAGTGAGGCGGTGGACACTGATGACCTGCTTGGGGGATAGGTCCCACACTTACACCACTGGCATGGTTGGTGAGATCATGGGTGATATGCGGCTAGTGGGATGACAGGCTGTGTGACAGCCATTCTAGAGACTGGCATAGTTATAGCGCCAGCTCATTTTAGTTGGGTTCACACTATAGAGAACCCTTGTATGTATTTGGTTGAGTACCTTTTATATTGTGTGTACTCTTATCTTTGTATATGGTGTGTTGAGTGAAGAAGAAGAAGATTTTCAGCCTCTCACCTTGTGTGTTCTCTATTAGGGTTTTGTGAGTGTGTGTGTGCTTGCAAGAGCTCATGCTCTCTTCCCCCTTGAATCTTTTCATCCATGTATGTGTGAGCTTCTAGCATCATGTGGATACACAGGAACAGGTAATCCACTATGAAAGAAGACATGAGAAACTTGTTAATGGCACCGATCCCAAGAAGCCAAGGCATAAGGATCCTACTATGCAGTTTCTTTATGATGTGTTGCATTAGGATTTTCAGGATGCAAAGTGGGAGAAGCGCAAATCCACACTAATGTGCGCACTATCGTGAAGAATGTAATTTTTCCCAAAGTAAGCTCAAGCAACCTGATTTCAAGCAGCAACTATTTCAAAAGTCTTTGTTTTATGTTCGGCAGATGGTCCATGTGCTACCATGGACCCCTACCACTCATGCATTGGCTCTTAATGACCATCAGAAATTGCAAAAATGGCAAGTTAGATCACGTCAAAAACCCCTTTTGGATAAGGGTTGCTCATCTAAAGCTTTTTTTTTTTCAAAAGCTTGCATGTTTCGAGACAAAAACAATGTATATCTAGAGTGATGAAAGAGGATGGCAATTGGACACAGGACATACACTAGCTAGAGCACGAATGTGTTGTGCATTTTTAGCATGTTTTTGCAATACCACCCGAGATTACTTTTGATATTAGTAGGGCTTGGCCGAAGCTTCTGTCTCATGTTTCCAACATTGTGGATATGGATGAAGCGGTTGATTTGGAGTCCATGTTTTCCGTTATGGAAAAGAACAAGGCAGTAAAGTTAAGAAAATCAAATGGTTAGCATTGCGGTCTGTCCTCCAGAAATTATTTGGTGATCATTGTCACCATGAAGTAGCTTTGCATGTCATTTTAAACTTGCAAGAACGGGATCTTTGAGGCCCTACTATTTGTTGGTCTGCCATTGCTCCCTCTACTTGGATTGTGCTAATGCCAGTGCTTGTGCTTGTGCTTGCTCCTCTCTTGCTCCGATTTCCATGTCGCTTTCGATGATTTCACTTGGATCCACTTTCTCAAGGATCTGCTGCTCACTTTCCTCACTACCTCTCTTTTTGCTTCATTGACATGCTGCCAGAGCTCTTCAACTTTAGCTTTACTAAGCAACTAATGACAGCTTTTTGTTGGGCATCATTTGGGTCTACAAGCTGAGGTGTGCTTAGCCGAGAGACATGGACATTGGAAATAGCTCGACAATGAGTTTGAGAAGGATTTACTTCTAGGCAAAAGGATTGAGGTAGGTTTTAGAAATTCATAACCTAAGTTTTTGCCCAAAGAACTTGCAATTAGCACACTATGTGAAGCCATTGTGAGTGAGTGCCACTGAGCATATAGGACCTTAATTAGAGGGCTAATGAGTTCATCATTGAGCCATAGCCCCAAGGGAACCACCCTTAAAGCTGATAGAGGTATGTTGTCTTGTGCCCAGTATGGAAGCGTATGGCTAGTGTAAAGCTAAGGCCTAACAAAGGTTGTGGTCTTGTGGATCTTCCCCCAATAATGAGCCTATAACTCACTTTTATGGACTTAGGGTTTGATTGTCCTAAAGCTTAAGGTCAATATACTTGCACATAACTTATCTTAAGTCACTCCCTATTGAAGTTCTTAAATCATAGTCTAACCTCATCATTTGTGTGAGTCTAAATAATGAACTTTGGGGACATAATAGTGTTGTGGCTGGCTATATATGCACTTTGGAGTGTTTAGCCTAAGCCTTGAGATTAAACTTATATGAAAAAAGTTGAGGGGATTCGAATCATAAGATCAACTCCAATGTCCCCCCCCATTGAGCTGGTTGCTATGCATTCTAAGTTCTTGAGTGAATGGGGCTGCTCCCTTGCGGACCAACATTGCCTGACCAAATGTAGTCGTTTACCATCAAAGTTGATAACAAGCCGAATGAAGGTGATCTTGAGCGCACGAAAGACACTGATCTCACATGTGAGACACTAAAAGGGGCAACAACATAAAGAAGGTAATGGGAGGACTTTATATGCAACCTTATAGGAATGGAGGTGCAAAGATAACTGTAGGTAGTTGGTTACCCCAGGGGACTTCCCCAAAGCACCATGATTCTTTGCATTGGATAGTCTTTTGTTTAAAAACTTGTCTGGTGACGTTGTGTTAGAACATTGCAATAATCAAAGCAGGGTCTATTATTTTTGTTTTGTTATACCCAACAAGTAAAGCGATTTACTATATGAAGTGTATTTGGATTATTATGTTGGAAGTATCAGAAAAGGCCTTTTATGTTTCTGAGACATGACTTTATGAACAAACTCAACACACGTACATGTATGAAGCACGTCTGTTCCACTATTTTTTAAAGGCTTGTGGCTTTTAATAGTATATACCAGTAAACCAAAGAAGAATCTCCATGCTAAGCCTTAAATAAGCTTAGTATTTTGCAGGTATGCGCCCTCCAGTAAGAGAGACATTCTCATCAATCTTGCAATCTCAGCAGTATTTGTGAGTTTCTTCCTATGTTATTGTATTGGTTGGAGTTGCTGTTATTTAATTATAAGGTGATAGACTAGTAGGTTTTGGAATAAAAGCAATCATGCTGCAAAATGTCATGCATAGTGGATGTTGTGCCTTTGAGTGTGCCACTTACCCCACACAGGGGATCAAAGATGGGCTGCTGTCACCCACTAGGGTATCTTGTATACTTTGCGTGAATCAAGACTCTTTCGAAGACTCTCTGCAAACAATCGGAAAGCATAAAAAAATAACTATCAAATACAGTTTTGTGGGCCAAGGAAGACCGGGCCATCCCGGGCAGGCATCACCAATGGCCTAAGAGTTCATGGGAGAATGAAACACCAAGTGATGTTGGCCCAAGCAAGAAAGGTGTTTTAATGGCTATGTGCACACCCATGAACAGAGGGGTATTTGTGTGGAAATATGTGCACGGAAGAGAAGACTCCTTTGTGTGCCCAATAACAACAACAGAGGAACAGCCCAAATAGCTGTGTCGAGTAAAAATTCTCAGCCCATAACTGTGCACAGCACATAACTAAGAAGGTGTATGAGCGATTATGTGCGTGTTACTTGGACAGAGAGAGAGAGAGAGAGAGAGAGAGAGAGAGAGAGGCGAACAAAGCTGCTGACTGTGTGTCCTTGGAACTGTTGGCCACTTTCCCCCTACGGGGGAGAAAAACCAGAAAATGGTGACCTGTAGGAAGCTGGGCTGATATACCTATGGCTGTTGGCGTGTGGGTGGATCCTCAATGACCAGTTCCACAAGCTTCTGTCCGACATACTTTTTTAAGAGGTTTATATGAAATGCATTGTGGATCTTTTAATGATCTGGCATTTTCAAACGAAAAGCCTTTTCATTGAACTTTACCGGAACCTTGACCGGAACCTTGAAGGGTCCATGGTATCTCGTGGAAAGCTTGGGATACATGCTTTCCTTTCTTGGGCACTTCTAGAGTCAGGCTTTCTCAAATCTCAGCAAAACACAGTTACTCTCCTTGATATCCAGTTGCCTTCTATGCTTATTTGCAGCCTTCTTGTGCTTTTCTTGGACCCCTCTATGACTGTCTGCCCTTGTACAAAGGGAAGATCCAAATCCTGTACATATTCATTGGCTGCAAATATTTCACTGTAGTGCGAAGGATGATTGGAAATACCAATGATCTCAAAAGGGGCCTTGCCGTTAGATGCAGATGCACAGTTTTGTTGTATGCAAACTTTACCAATGGCAAGTACTTTTCCCACGAAGTCTTTCGTTATGCAACTTGTGATTCTTCTCTACACAACTGAAGCATTTATTCTTCTTCCTGTAGATCTCCCTTTGTTTCTCCGAAAGGCTATGATTGTTCCTTTTAACACCCCCCCTCCCCCCCTCTTTTCCTCCTCCTCCTCCTTTTTTTCTTTCTTTCTTTATTTTGAGAGTGATTTTCAGCCCTCTTGGAGCCTTCAGAGTCCTGTCTTGGTGGCTGTCCACCCTCTTGTTGATTCGGGACAGCCTTGTCCTTGCCTTTATGCATGTATGTATTCATCTTCAAATTCGGCCCATTTCATATATAAGTTTTCAGCCACTACGGCTGAGTTTGTAAACTGTTGGAAGGTTTAATTCGGGTAGATCTCCAATCCTTTTTGGATGATCGAAAGGAGACCTGACTCAAGCCTCTGCATCTTTTCTTCTTTGTTAATCTTCATGAATGACACAACCATGAGATACACCTTCCAAAATTTTGAGATGTAGGAAAGGACTGGCTCACTCTCCTTTTTGGGAAGCCAATCCCATTCCTTATGGATGTTTATCTTAAAATTTGGAGAGAGAAATTATTTGTAGAATTGGAGTTTAAACTCAGCCCATGACATGATCATATGGCCAGTTAATTGTTTAGACATGTACGGATTGCTAGCGATGCCTTTGAGGTGCATCCCAACATGGCGAAGCATGGACTTCCCTGTAAATCTCTCTTTTGAAAAACGATTTCAAATTGAGAAATGAGACAAAGCTTTTAGTCAAATCTCCACGAAAATTCACTAATTTTATTGACTTATCCAATTTGAATTCCTTGGGCCGCTTGTGATGATGATCGTTGGCCTCCTTATCCTTTCTTCTCTTCAAGTGCAATTTCAGCATGGCCTCCATGAGCTTTTTCATGTGGAGTAGTCACATCATACATAATGGTGAGGCTTCTCATTTAGAGGGGATTTATGGTAAGAACGGGGGACATGTTGTAAGTCCAGCGGGGCATGTAGTGACAGACTCAACCATTTGTCCAAGAGATAAAGATATAGAGAGAGGGGAGAGAGAGAGAAGGGAATAGGGATCTTGCACAATGCACCACACTAAGCAGGGAGCAGTCCCCTTCAAGAACAATCCATGGGCACACTGGTCAGGATCAATACAATCAATGAATACAAAACAAACAGATATGCCGATGTAGGATATCCAAGTCGATGTCGATGTCGAGTACACCACGGGGATGACCCACAAGTATCTCTTACTAGGCTAGTACTAGATCCAATATCCAAATCCAAATCCAAATCCAATGAATCCAAGTCCAAGTTCCAAGTCCAAATCAAATGCAAAACCAAGTCCAGATCAAGTCTAAGTCCAACTCCAAGTTCATATCCAAATCCAAGTCTAGATCCAAATCCAAATCCAAGTCCAGATTAAGTCTAAGTCCAACTCCAAGTTCATATCCAAATCCAAGTCTGGATCCAAATCCAAATCCAAATCCAACTCCAGATCCAAATCCAAGTCTGGATCCAAATCCAAGTCCAAATCCAAGTTATATGTCCAAGTTCTATGTTCCGTGTCCAAGCTCTATGCCCAAGTTTTCCATGTCCAAGCTTCATGCCCAAGCTATATGTCCAAGTTTCATGTTCAAGTTCATATCCAAGTCCAAGTTCATATCCAAAGCCCAAATCCAGATCCTAATCCAAGTCCAAAGATCACTCGCTCATCCCGTGAGTAATCTCCACAACTCCTACAGCCTTGTCGATGAAGGAAACCATGGAAAATCTCTTTCTGGCAAGAAAATTGATATAAAAACATGTTTTAATGGTTTTCAGGTGATAAAAACCTCCAAAAAGTAGTTTTTAAGGATTTTTGAAACTGTTTTAGGGAGGGAATGTAACTATTTGGTCCTCCTAGCTCTATTTCACATGATGAAACCCATGCCCGGATATCAGACAGGTGAAAGAAGACATGGGGATAGGGTCCATAAGGTTTGATTAAGAAAAAGCACCATTCTTGGTCAAAATACAGGGAAAAGCAAAAAGTTAAACAGGGTTGACTGCAAGCCAAGGGCACCATTGGAAAGAGGAGATTGAGCTGGATCAAAAAGCTAAAAGGCGCTTTCTCCAAAAGCAACTCTAAGGCCAAAAAGCAAGGCCTTAAAGCTAGAAAAGCAAAGCACTAAAAGTTTAGTCATATTTTATTAATAAAAGTAAAAAGAGCAAAAGCAAAGGCAAAAAGGAAAAAGCAAAGCATAAAAAGGCAAAGCAAAAGCATGGACAAGCTTTTGGCAAAAAGCAGAGCTCTTTTCAAGAATAAAAAGGCTTGAACCTCTCTTGTAGCATCATGAAGGAGATCGTGGATTGTGTGTGGCCATCATTATGAGCATGGAGAGCTTCTTCATCGCCATCAACACCTTCTTCAACTTGCTTTTCAGATGTACGGTTAGCATGGACATATGCATGGGCGATATGGACGCGTGTACGGAGGCATACGGATTGTACGGACAAAAAATTTCAGAAACCCTAAAATTGGTCCAAAAACCTTGAAAACTGCTTTTTGGATGTTTTAATCGTCCAAAAACCATTAAAACAGGTTTTATATCAGTTTTCTTGCCAGAAAGAGCTTTTCCATGGTTTTCTTCATTGACAAGGTTGTAGGAGTTGTGGAGCATAGACATGGAGAACTTGGACATCATGGAACTTGGACATGAACATGGAACTTAGACATATAGCTTGGACATGGATCTGGACTTGGACTTGATCTAGACTTGGTTTTGGATTTGATTTGGACTTGGAACTTGGACTTGGATTCATTGGATTTGGATTTGGATTTTGGATATGGTATTAGCCCGGTGAGAGATACTTGTGGGTCATCCCCGTGGTGTGCTTGGCATCAGAGATCTTTTGCCTAGACATTGACATCGACTTGGATATCCTACATCGGTATATCTGTTTGTTTTGTATTCATTGATTGTATTGATCTTGGCCAGCGTGCTTGTGGATTGTTCTTGAATAAATTCCTGAAAGAGGGCGGCACTTGTTCCCCGCTGAATGTAGTGTTTGTGGAAGATCCCTATTCCCTTCTATCTCTCTCCTCTCTCTCTATATCTTTATCTCTTGGACACATGGTTGAGTCTGTCATTGCACGCACCGCTGGGCTTACATTTCTGAAATTTTCTGTTCGTACAGTTCCGAATGGCTGTACAGATCTATACAGTCGTACAGAAAGATGATGACGTGGCATTGCAGTTGATGGAGGCGCTTTGAAATTTGCGGGTAGCGATGAAAAACTCAATGATCTGGTTCATAGATGATGATGAAGAAGATGACTTCCACGCTTCAATGACGGTGGCAACGCGATGAAGAGGTTCTTCTTCAACTTAATGCTCAAGAGAGGCTCATGCTTCTTTTATACTTGGGAAAGCCTTGCTTTTTGCCAAAAAGTGATGCTTTGCTTTGCTTTTGTCTTTTACTTTGCTTTTGGTCTTTTTAATAGTAAAATATTACTGAACTTTAGTTCTTGTTTTGCTTTTCTAACTTCAAGGCCTTGTCTTTTGGCCTTGGAGTTGCTTTTTAAAAAAGCAGCTTTTAGCTTTTTGGTCCGGCTCAGTCTCCTCTTTCCAATGGTGCCCTTGGCTCGCGGTCAACCTTGTTTGACTTTTTGATTTTTCTTGGTTTTTGACCAAGAATGGTGCGTTTTCTTAATCAATTCTTATGGACCCTGTTCCCATGTCTTCTTCCACCTGTTTGGTGTTCGGGTATGGCCAAATAGTTACATTACCTCTCTCTTACATCGCAGTTGTCCTTAATTGTGGACCGCAAGTATTCCAAGCATGCCCATATCTTCCAAGTACATCCGGATGTCTCTATGTCTCTGGTATATCCATATGTTCCTGGTACATCAAGTACATCCATATATTTCAAGATACATCCATATGTTTCAAGGTACATCAAGTACATTCATATGTTCAAGGTACTAGCTCCATCTGGTGAGCTTGTGCATCTGGTCTTTCCCATATCTGCGGTGTCATCTGCTCATCTGGCAACATCTCAATGCCTTTTCTTTGACCAATAGCTTTGTTCTTGATGGTACTTCGTCATGGCCTGTCACATGTGTCAGATAAAATAAATGCATACTCACCTTTTGCAAAAACTAGACACAAGCTAGTCAACAAACAAGTATGCATCATTCGCGTCTATTGGGTACTTCAGGTATTGGCCAAGTAGTATGGAGTCCAGTGGACTATCACATGCCATAAATCCAAGCATTGTCCACACATCAAAAATAGCACACAAAGTTAAAAGTAATTCATACATACATCAATATGCAGTGCATAAGTAATGATCCTCCTGTTCATGGATTGTCCTATCTAGTTTCATCAAAACTGTGTTGAGCCATCTAGTCACTAGGACCGCCCAGTCTACCCTCAAGGCCATCTAGTCACTATGATCGCTTTAGAGTTCATCAATAGTCATTGGGGCCATCTGGTTGCATTGACCGCCTGACTATGAAACCTTATACAGTCATCTGGGGGCCAACTGGTCGTAAGGACTGCCCGATTGTGAAATCCAATACACTCACCTGGGCCATCTGGTCGCAATGACCGCCCGATTGCGAAATTCAATAGTCATCTGGGCCATTCGGTCGCAATGAGCGTCCGACTGTGAAATCCAATAGAGTCATCTGGGCCATTTGGTTGCAATGACTGCCGGATTGCGAAGTCCAATATATATGGCATAGTCGTCGTCCAATGGGTCATCTGGCATCGTTGCCTCCGATATACAAATCTCATTCTGGCATCGTTGCCGTCCGATGGGTCATCTGGCATTGTTGCCTCCGATATACAAATCTTGCTCCTTGGGCTATCCGACATCATTGCCACCCATCTAGAGCATGTCCAAGTAACCATTATAAGCAGAATAATGAATTCCAGTCCAATGTATATACAATGAAGAGGTCTCTGTCTTGATCGCAAGGTGTCCATATTTGTACTTCAAATTCATATGGACCAACCACTTCCTCATAAGCTTGAAGTATATCTGGATAGTCCTTGAAGTACACTTCCTTGGCATCCATTTCACATCCACAAGCGAATAATTCTCAAAGTCCAAGAGAAAATTTTTGACCTCTGTCTTTCCTCTTTTTCTCACAGAATGAATAACTTGACCTTCTGACAAACCAAACATTCTCGAATCATAAAGCTCAATGTATTTCTCATACTATGTCAATAAAAGGTAGCTCTCCAAAGTTTAAAGTGTAGTCAAGGTGTCTCTATGCCCCATGTAGGGAGGAGCATGGTAGTCTTCCATTACTTTGGATTCCTTGTGTCGCACATAACCTGGGTTTGCATCATAAGAGAAACCCTTCTTGATGGCATGAGAAGTCACCAAATCTCTATTCTGCAATCTGTTCCAACGCATGTTTGAAATCCTCCTTGGTAGCATAAAGATCCTTCATCAAAGTGAACTCCATATGGTAACCCAAAGAAACTACATGGCTCAAGGGTCTCCGAGATAATGCATATGCTTCCTTGTTGTCTTTGACATTTATAGGCCATAGCATGGCCTTCTTGGTTCAAGACTGCTCCAATGCAATCTCCTGAGGCATCACACTCTACCATAAGAGGCTTTGATAAATCTGGAATAATCAACACTAGTCCTTTGCTAGCATAAAACTTTAATGCTTCAAAAGATTCTTTTTCAACTTTGGCCCACCGAAATCCCTCGGCTTTCTTTGTTAAATCATGTAGTGGTCTTGTTACCACGGCAAACCACTTGATGAACTTCTTGTAGTAAGAGCATAAGCCAGGGAAACTTCGAATTGCATGCACACTAGTCAACTCTGGCCATTCCATAATAGCCTTGACCTTGTCTGGATCCATCATGACCTCTTCCTTGGACACTATGTGGCCCAAGTAGTGGATTTTTGCCAAAAAGAACTCACTCTTCTTGCCGTTCACATTCAACTTGTGCTTCCGCAATTCTTGAAATACCATATCCAAATTCTTTCCATCATTTGGTTGAAAGTAGTGGCATTGGTAAGACCAAAAGGGCATCACGAGTCCAAAGGTAGTCCTGAATGTAGTCTTGTGAATGTAGTCCTGAATGTAGTCTTGTGAATGTCCTCTGAAACAATCCTGACTTGATGGTAACCACTCTTTAAGTCGATCTTGCTAAAGATAGTGGCTCCATCCAATCTATCTAGGATATCATCAATCCTAGAAATAGGAAACTTGTTCTTTACAATGATCTCCTTAAGAGCCTTGCAATCAATACAAATACACCAAGAACCATCCTTTCTCTAAACCAATAAGACTGGAAAGCAAAAAGATAATGAGCTAGGTCTAATCAAACCCTTTTCCAATAGCTTGGTCATTTGCTTCATAATCTTCTCTTATTTAACTTCCTGCCATGATGTCAATCTGATGATCTTCCAATATCTTTGGTTTCTTACTTTGGCTTGTCGGGACAATTTGTAGCCAAGTGTCCCTTCTTTCCCTTACTTGTTTCGAAAAAGCGGCATATGAGATAGCAGGTCTAGGATGGCCTCCTTGTCTTCTCCATGAGAAATAGACCAAGTAGCTCTAGATCCTTCTATGATGGTGACTCCTTTAGCCCGAAGATAAGCTTTAGCAACTTCAACTCCTTCGACTTCGGTGCCTCGATCCTTGGTGAAATCTTCAAACATTCCAATCCTTCTTTGGTCACGTTCCCTCTTGGTTCTCCAAGCAAGGAAATCTTCATCTCTGAGAAATTGTCTGAACTGCTGAAAGTCATGGTACTCTTCTGATGACATGGCTACGGTCTCATGAGTAATGGATCAACGACCCAGGTTCATACCTTGAAGTTCTTGATCGGCTTGATAGTTGTTTCCTTCATTAGATCCTTGGTTTCCCTCTTCTCTCGACATGGCTCTGTCACCCCAAGAAAGTTGCTTCAAGAGAAATCTTGCTCTGATACCACTATAAGCCTAGCGGGGTGTATAGTGTGACAGACTCAACCACATGTCCAAGAGATAAAGATATAGAGAGAGAGGGCGGAGAGAAAAGGGAATGGGGATCTTGCACAATACACCACATTTGGCGGGGAACAGTTCCCGTCCCCTTTCAGGAATTTATTTAGGAACAATTCACGAGCACACTGGCCAGGTTCAATACAATCAATGAATACAAAACAAACATATATGCCGATGTAGGATATCTAAGTCGATGTCGATGTCAAGGCACGAGATCTCTGATGTCGAGCACACCATGGGGATGACCCACAAGTATCTCTCACTGGGCTAGTACCATATCCAAATCCAATGAATCCAAGTCCAAGTTCCAAGTCCAAATCAAGTCCAGATCAAGTCTAAGTCCAATTCCAAGTTTATATCTAAATCCAAGCCTGGATCCAAATCTAAATCGAAGTCCAGATCAAGTCTAAGTCCAACTCTAAGTTCATATCCAAATCCAAGTCTGGATCCAGATCCAAATTTAAGTCGAGATCCAAATCCAAGTCTAGATCCAAAAAGTTATATGTCCAAGTTCTCCATGTCTATGCTCCATGTCCAGGTTCTATGTTCCATGTCCAAGCTCTATGTCCAAGTTTTCCATGTCCAAGCTTCATGCCTAAGCTATATGTCCAAGTTCCATGTTCAAGTTCATATCCAAGTCCAAATCCGTATCCTAATCCAAGTCCAAAAATCACTCGCTCATACCATGAGTTATCTCCACAACTCCTACAGCCTCGTCGATGAAGGAAACCATGGAAAAGCTCTTTTTGGCCAGAAAACTGATATAAAAACTTGTTTTAATGGTTTTTGGGCGATAAAAACCTCCAAAAAGCAGTTTTTAGGGTTTTTGTAATTTTCTATCTGTACAGTCCGCACAGTTTCGCATGGCTATACAGATCCGTAGAGTCCTACAGAAAGATGATGACGTGGCGTTGTAGTTGATGGAGGTGCTCTGAAATCAACGGACAGCGATGAAAAACTCCATGATTTGGTTCATAGATGATGATGAAGAAGATGATCTCCATGCTTCAACGAAGATGGCAACACGATGAAGAGGTTCTTCTTCAACTTGATGCTCAAGAGTGACTCATGCTTCTTTTATACTTGGGAAAGTCTTGCTTTTTGCCAAAAAGTGATGCTTTTGCTTTGCTTTTGCCTTTTACTTTGCTTTTGGTCTTTTTAATAGTAAAATATTACTCAACTTTAGTCAAAAGTTCTTGTTTTGCTTTTCTAGCTTCAGGGTCTTGTCTTTTGGCCTTGGAGCTGCTTTTTGAAAAAGTAGCTTTTAGCTTTTTGGTCCAGCTCAGTCTCCTCTTTCCAATAGTGCCCTTGGCTCACGGTCAATCTTGTTTGACTTTTTGCCTTTTCTTGCTTTTTGACCAAGAATGGTGCTTTTTCTTAATCAAACCTTATGGACCCTGTCTCCATGTCTTCTTCCACTTGTTTGGTGTTTGGGTATGGGTTTCATCATGTGAAATAGAGCTAGGAGAGGACCAAATAGTTACACATGTTGTGTGCCTTGACCTCTCCTCCCTTCTATGGTGATGTCACGCTTCTAGGAGAGAGAGAAGAGAGTCACTCTCCTCTCCATGCACGCGTAAGTTCTTCGTAAGGTGGGGGGAGTTGGGTAGATTTGAAGGCCCTTTCCCTTGTGCCACATGGGGGGCTCCACCTGCCAGGTGCCATGGTGGGCTTTCTAAGATGGTTGGTCTTGGTTCATAACCACAGAGCTAAGGGTGCCCACAGTGAATCCTACGAGTCCTTTTTACCAATATAATGTACAATGCCCTTTTTGATGGCCATGGTGGTGCCGGCCTATTGGTAAATATCTATTTCATTGTAATGAAGTGTGAACCTGCCACCATAGTTGTAATGTACAATGCCCTTTTTGATGGACATGGTGGTGCCGGCCTATTGGTAATATCCATTTCATTGTAATGAAGTGTGAACCTGCCACCATAGTTATAACAAATACAAAAAGCAAAATATTCTAAGTGTTTGCAAGAGTTTTGAAGGAATACTTACCACCTGTAAAATTCCACAAACATAGTCTTGTGGGATGAGTACGTACTCGTACCGTACGGGTATGGAATGCAACATAGTCTTATCTTGATGTGTACTTTACGTACTCGTACCGGACATGTACCATACCGCACTGTACCTAAAGTACTCAACCACTATGGTTCCAGGCGTCCCTAGCTCTGTAAGACTGACACAAACACATCAAGCAAGCAACCAAAACATTGCATACAAAATCCATTGTTCCAGGCAGCCGTGAATGCATGTTGCACGTGCATCAAGTGTGATTGATAGAATCTCCCAGTCTCAAAGACATGTATCAGTGAGCTCAAGGGTAATAGGTTTGAACGCACATCCCAGACCTGAGCATCCTGGGCTCGTTCAAGCCCTTATGTTCATCCAAACCCAACTGCGTGGCCCGTCTAGGCCATTGCTTTTATCGGAGAAGTGTCCAGCATGACAATCAAGCTCTCAAAGAAGATTTGGTTGATGGATGATAATTGATTTACAAGCCCAATGTTGATAAAGCTTTGGAGATATTCTTCTTTGTTCCCATGTGCGGTAGTGCCTTAAAGCTCTTGAAGTTTTATCTTTAGGTTTGTTACACTCAACACTCTTAGCCAAAGAAACAATTACTAGCGCCTCTTTACACTAGCTCTCTAGGGCTTCTTAGGGTTTTTTACACCTGATTTAGGCTCTTTAAGGTTAAGCCTTAACTCTACGATGAGATGGCAAAGTAAACGGAGAAGGTGATGCAAGATCTGCCACTGATTGAGTAGACCAAGTTTTGGAGGCTATTATGATCTGAAGTGGAGGTTGCTGCCGTTTGAGATGACCATGGCAAAGTAAACGGAGAAGGTGATGCAGGATCTGCCACCGATTGAGTAGACCAAGTTTTGGAGGCCATTATGATCTGAAGTGGAGGTTGCTGCTGTCTGGGATGACCATGCTGAAGCTGTCGTGCCCAAGTTGGATGGCTGTATCTGCCAAGTGCTACTGGCTTTGTGGTGCACTAAGAAAGCCTTCTATCGATATCTACAAGGCTGCTGTCCTTGAAGATGTTTACACAGCTTCCTCCTGGTTGGGTTGTGTTGGGTACAAAGAAGAGCAATGCATGCTGCTAATGCAGAGGTGTAAAGTAGGCAAGAAGTTGCGCAATCACAAACATGCTTCTTGTCTTCATGGTTTGCTTGATGCCCAGCAGAAGTGGGCCAAAATGCTGGTTAGTGCTGTTATAGTTGTCACGGTACGAAAATACGATACCGTACGGGAATTTTTGGTACGGTATGAAATTTTCGGATACCGTACGATAAAATACAGTTTTTTTATTAACACTTACAAGCTATGGAGCTTCAAGCTTGAATGTGAGGGAAGGTTGGGGGGGAAGGAGTCTACAGTGCTTGAGGAACCAGAACATGGAGATGTGTCTGTCCCAATTGGATCTCCCAATTGTCTCCAAAAAAGAACATGCATGGGTAATGCATTACCAAAGGTCTCCCAGGGTTGCGTTTATGACTAAGAAACCATCCTTGCACAAATACGAGCAGTGCATCTAGGGTGATAGGTTTAGGGACTCCTCTCTAGATCAAAATGGCCATGTCCGAATCTTCTCCCTCGTACATAACTTGAGGATCTGACTGTCTAGCCTACCTATACTAGGGATCTCCAAGTGATGTAGCAAGATTCTCTCATCCTACCAATCAAGTGTACACTACTAGTCTACCTTGCCAGATTTTTTAGGTCTCTCAGCAACCCCATATGGAATACTGAGTGAACACGAAAGTTGCGAAGAATTGCGGGCATTTGGGATCTTCGTTCAGCAGGATTTCCATATTTTTTTTTAGCATTTGGAATTTTTTCTCAAGGTGCGGTGGGGAACCCTCGTACCGTACGAACTGTGCAGTACGAATGGGCTCGTACCGGTACGAGAAACAACTATGAGTGTTGAGTGCTGATGTTCATGAAGCTCATTAGCAGATGTGTGTGTTGTTAGAAGGATGTGTTCTCAGAGTGGATGACTACTAAGTGTTGTTATTGTGATGCTCAAGCAGTCGAAGTTTTCACGGCACGAGCATCCACATCAGCTACCCACGGCGACACCGCCTCATCAACATTGGCTCATACCAGCCGTTCACACAGGGGACATATTTGCATTCGAGAGGAGTTCTAAGTGGGCAGGCCTACTCCATCCTACGTGCTAGGCACCCCTTGACCCAGAGCATCGAGGATCTCCACCACATAGAGACCGATCCATGAGATTCTCTGGACAGAATGACATGCCCTCACCATAGCCACATTTGCTATCAGGAGGCTTACAGAGTCATGTTTCAGTTCACTTTTCACGTTCTTTTTTAGTTTTTCATGGCACAATATACCTATGGTATCATTGTACTATTAATGGTCTCATCGGCTTTACGGGTCTTTTGGAAATGTTAATATATCTTTCTCTCTCTCTCTCTCTCTCCTTTTAAGGCATAAGATTATAAACCACCCTAGCTTCTTACAAATGTCCCTTAAAATCTAGTCATATCCTAGTCAAAGGAGTCCTACATTAAAGTTCTAGCCAAGTGAAATGCCCACCTAATCTCCTTCTTGGCCATTAAATGAAAGATGAGCTTTGATACCATGTTAAAAATCATGGTGGGTCAAAGCTAAGGATTAACTCAGCAATGATGAATTGACTAAAGCTTATTTTATGGTATTATGTTATGTCCTTAAATGTCATAATGTGGCTGGCTTAGGATTTGGCGCTAGCTTTATACCAGTGGGCAGCCTTGTAATGGAATAAGTGACTTCCGAACACTTAAGAGGATGGGTCTGTGTGAAAGGACTTAGGTATTAATAAATGTGCTCTTGTTCTTTATTTATAGCCCAGCCCTTTCAGAGCACTGGACAGGCCAAGCAGCGGGCTATGGTGGATGATGGCACAAAGAAGACATCATGGAGACAGAAAGAGAGAGAGAGAGGGAACGAAGGAAAAGAACACATGATCTGCACGACTCAATGATTGTGATTAGATTGATAATCAACTTCACGAGTACATGCCTTTTCGTAGGCTTTGGAGAACTTACCTTTGACTCTTGTAGTGACACAAGGCACACCTAATGACATCACTGCTTACTTCATACACACATAATATCTCTAGAGGTGGTTCACACACACACACACACACACACACACACACACACACACACACAAATAAGAACTGGATCACAAAAATAAAGCACCGAATCCCCAACAGTCCTTTATTATCTCATAAGTGATCATCCCTCGTAGGGAGGACTCCTTGGAGATCAAGACCCAAGCAAGGCCTTGGCCATGTCTCTAGCCACACTTAGAGTGGGCTTGGTAGTATGGAAAAAGAGAGTATGGGCAACAAGCATGGTCACGGTGCTGGTCTAGCTTCTAGCTCAGGGGTGCTCCGGATGGAGCTACGGTTGGGAGGTGAGCCGCTAGTCACTGTACTTGTTGGTTTGTGTTGAGGAGCTGTTTGGGATTGAGTGCTGTTTCAGTCAGATGAGCTGCCCGTCACCATACCCGTTGATTTGTATGTGTGAGCTTGTCTTGTAGGAGTTTCTTGGATGCAAATTAGTACAATGAGCAACAAGGAGACTCAAACCATTTATGTCAATCTACTTATCTTTCTCTTTGAGCAAGAGCTTGCAAGTACATAGCTTTATAGCTCTCTAAGACCTTTCGAGACTCCCACATGAAAGTCAGAGACACACAGCATATGATTAGCTCATGTGCGAGAGCCATGTGACTAGTCCATGTGATCACCAACCTCACCCATAACATTGTTCCTCTCTACACTTCCTCACCATTACACTCAACTTCTTCCTTTTACATCAACAACTAACCTTTTAGCCAAGAACTATACAAAACAGAGGATTCTTGCTATCCCTCAACATACAAATGCGGAGAGATTTCCTGCCTCCTCTTAACATAAAATATGTAGACGAATCATCATACATGGAAACTCATGTGTGATGCTGTTAGCACACATTTGCTGATGTTGCCATGCATTTGTGCTGATATGATCTACCTTACACTTGCACATATGCTGGTGTGCTCTGCCCTTTAGGTCCACATTTTCTCTGTCAAAACACGCACACATGTGGCTTGTTTAACTGCAACCGCTACCCTTTCTCCTGCGTGCTCTCACACTGCGTGACTATAACCTCCACTAGCTTGGCTGCCTGCAACGTCCTGCTTTTGAAGAGTCCCAATTGTTTTGACAAAACTACCCATAGGGTTTGCAAATAGATGCACCTGCTTGTTTGACTATTTTGCCCAAGGGTATTTATAAAACATAATGCTCGAATTCGTTTCTAAAGGCTAAAATTGTGTAACTACTGCAGGGACTCTGGATTATATGTACGCAGTCAGCTGACTGGAAGCCTTTACAGTTCCTTATATTTGGCTATATGTGGCGTGTGTTTGACAAATTGAAGGACTTTGAGCCGGCTGAGCCATCTGTCTCAAGCGTATTTCCTGACCTCCATGTGTTCTTTTTTATTATGCGGATCATAGCAAGGTTTTGGTAGGTGTATCTGTTATGTGACTGGATTTTGGTGTGCACATGGTAAGTACAATGATGCTATTCATTTGCACCAGGAAGAAGAGGATCAAGGGAAAAGGAACAAAAGTGGGAAACGTCTTCTACGAACACTCGGCCTAGTGTTCAGTTGTGTTGCTGTCTCGTCATTGGTAATCCTTTCACAGCTTGAAAATGAGCTCTCGGGTGTTTGCGTATCCTAGGTGCTGCTGCCATTGGCATGCCGGTACTAGTTTCTGGACATTTGGTGAAAGAAAACCTAGGTCTTTGTAGACAGATCCCCCCGCCCATTGGACAGGCAGTGGTTGGTGGATGTGGGAGATCTCTCGCCCATGAGGGACGAGAGTGTCAGATCTCCCCTTTTCATGGGTGGGGGTTGTTAATGTATAGACCCTAAATAGATGTTCATGATCACCTACCTAGTTCAAAATTATAAATATGATTTAATTGTGTGTTCCAAGAAGGTTTACATGCATGTACATATGTATATTGAAAAAGGCTTTCATGCACATAGATGGACATGCATATGCATATGGCCTTGCATGTGCATATGGGCGTACTTTTGCAAAATTCATCAGATCTTGTAAAATATTGCAGGCATACACTGGAGTGCTGAACGTGATTGAACTCTTAGGGCAATTTATCCCACGAGCTCTCATAAGTGGTCAGGTAAGTACTTTCTTAAGTAGTTGCATGCACACGCATACATCCATGGTCATATACATGGACATCCAGGTAAGCGCGTTGTCCTCCATCCTCATCATGGGGTTATTCTGAGAATGGGATGGTCAAGCATAGAAAAGCTGATAATGTCATCATGATAGTGGTGCAGGATTATTAACTTGTTCGTATCATTCATGCCTGCAGGAGCTTATCGTAACTGTAGCGACGTCAACTCTGCTTTTCTTTATGGGTTCATATTATCGATAGTGGCGGCGTGCTGATGCACTGTTTAGTTCCACAAGTAAAAGCTTTGCTTATGAGTTTTCAGGCTGATACAATGTGAGTGAGTAATTCTATCCTCTTATGGAGGCTGTTCATCCTGCTGAGCGTAGCAAAATTTTGTAACGTAGTAGTTTATGGATAATGTAAGCTGCAAGGCGCCTAGGCAGTCACACCCGAGGTAAAAATGCTCTAGCTGAATGTGAGTAGCGCCTTGCAAAAACAGGCACCAGTGAAAGTTTGTTCTGTTTTTGTGCACTCCATAAAAACACTAATCCTTATTTGGCATATCCATGCAATCACTATATTTTTCATATTAAGTCATAAGTCTTATTATTCTTTTTCAATGTAAAAAAATATTTTTATGGATAAACACTGCACCCACTAAAACAAATAAAAAGTTTTTGAAAAATTAGATTCATAAACCAGGCGGAGAATTTTGGGTCTGTTTTGGGCCTCCCAATGGCATGTTGTTAATTTTCTACTTTGAAATTCCATGTTTCCAGTTCTGAGAGTAGGTTCTCTTGTAACATGAACTGAATATTTCGAGCTTATTATGGGAAGACCATTTAAATGAAATAATAAGAGGTGCATCTAAGGATGATGTAAAAAAGGGAAAATTGTGGCTTCATCAAGCTTTAAAAAATGAAAGATCCAAGCTTCCATCAATGTGTCGGATGAAATCTTGCTAGTTTTTATTCCCACTTTATGGTTGAAACATGGGAAATAATAGGCATCATTGCAGTAGAGATGAGTCTCAACTGAAGTATATTTTTGAGTCTCAACTGAAGTATATTTTCTCCATATGAATGATTCATTGAAAGGAGGTTGAGATGATCATTACTTCTTAGCAGGAGACTTGATTTTCAATTCTTGTTGGAAGAGAAGTTGAGAACGTAGATTTTCATGTATTTAAATGGGGTTGGAGTGAAGCATTGGTGAGGATTTCCACTATTTTCATGCAGAATTCCAATTAACTAAAACAATGCATCATCAGGACCTTAGTTTTTACAGGCTTTAGCTTCAATAAGGCACTTTAGTGGCTTGCAATATATAATGTCTCAAAAGGGAATGATGAGATTTAAAGTGGCCATTTTTTAATTAGCAAGCATGTTTGCTATTATTATACATGATAATGGCAATTTTTTGCTTAGTGGGAGATATTGGAGAGCTTTTAACGAATAGCAAGAACACTTGATCTCATTTTCAAATATGACCATACTGTAAGGTCCATCTTTTGCTGTCCATTTTGCAAAATCAAGACAGGTTGTAAAGATTATGAAATCCAGTAAAAATCCAAGTGTTGTAGAATTGTAATTATGAAAGCCTCCATATAGAAATCATGTGCTTGCAGAGAGCTTCCAGCGTATCCAAGTGGACTATACAAAAATGTGCATGATCAAAGTTATTAAACAAGAAATGAACGTGCAAAAGATGTTTTGTGGGTACATGTTATTCCCATTTTTACCAAAAGAAACCCTTTTTTTGGGTGTTTTTTTCATTCACATTTAATGTATTTATGGCCCCATGAGAGGGTAGTGCTAAAACTTGATCTTACATCATTGCCCACACTCCAATGAAATTCTTTGCCCTTACTGATTGAGCTAATTCTTCCACAACCAAGCTTATTCTTTCAAATGAACTACCCAAATCAGTTCTTCCTTTGATGTGTATGGGGTAATCTTTTGTTCTTAAACTTGTAGTAGAAGCCCTTTTGCTCCCAAGCGCGGCATTGGCTTGCATGCTCTATTGTGTTCATGTGGATCTAATGATCTTTTATAAGAGATATGTTGTTGAACATCCATGGGTCTTGGTAAGAGAAGATATTTAGAGATACTAATGCTATTTTGAATGATCTTGGAGTTCATGGTGGAAACTTAAAAATTGAAAAGAATATTTAACTTCTTGGCGCCTCAAGATGTCTCTAGCAAACAAGAATGTATCTCCAAAACAGACAAAAATGCATGCACAAAAGATGTCATATGGAGACGTATCACCTACTCTTTCTATTTGTTGAAAAGAACATATTCTTTAGGTATAACTAAGGATAATAGATAAGTTGCTTCACCATTATATCAAACAATGCAAAGTAGAATCAAGACCTATGGATATTATGGGGCTTTTCTAACTCAACTCTTTGTTCATATTGGAAATGTTGGAATTGGAAACGATACACATGCTACTCTTCATTTTGTTGCAAGGTATGAACTTCAAGCTTACCTAGCAAGATATCTCACACCTTTTATACAAAAGATTAAGTGTTATGATGTTTATGGATTTGGTTCGTTTTTGGCTTAAAGGCCATGGAAGATTGGGAAACACAACCATAAAGATAAATAGAATCCATGGGCTCTTAATGGCAATAGATTCTACAGATCATAATCATAATAAAATATTTAACTTTATCTAAGTCATGGTATTTGAAAGTTTTAGCTTTCAAATCTATGGATAGGGAGATCATGGTGAGTACAAGCCTGGCCCATGGTATGACCATTGCGTGGATAACCATCGACCTTGCAAGTATCTCCAGAGAGCTTCAAAGCTTATAACCTCTGCTTTGATTCCAATTCAACACAAACGTAACCTCGTCGCCTAGACTGATGGATTAGTTATGAATAAGGCCAATATCTAAGATGTGAGATCTAAGAATCATTTCTTGTTGCTCTAAGAGCTCCAAGATGGTCCGGACTACCATCTACCAATGTAAATTATTCAATGTGGTCTGAAACTAATTCTACCACCAATGAAGAGGCACAGCTCGCTTCTACCAAACCATGTGTTCTTGCAGGGCCACTTCCATAATAGAAGGAGGCCTTGCATGAAGAACGACTACATCATCGCATATACGTTTCACGCCGCCTCAACAAGTTGCCTACCACTAGGGCTATCCAAAGATTATCACCAACATGTCTTGAATTCGTGACCATAGATTGCTCCCAAATCTACCACGTAACCTTGCATGCTAACTTTATGATGTATCTAGGACCATTCATACCTCTCTAACCAGACAACTCTGATGAGGCTGGGTAATACAATGACATGGTCTCACTATCAAGAAGGGGAGTATGTTAACCACTTAATAGACTAACATGGTTTCACCCTCTCAACCTTATCGTAAGGTACTTTGCCACCTTACCCGCCTATAAAATAATTGCTCAAATGGGCACCTATCTTTTGTAAGATGGCTCTGGACTTTATAAAGTCTTCTTACCGTGAGCTTAATGCCAAATAGGGAAGTCATAACTTTGTTTATATACTTGCTTTTCTGTGATTAGAACTAGTGGTCCAAAATTATTTTTAAGATTTATCCGGCCTAGTGTGAAAGCTATATAGTTTCTTTTTGACATTGAGCAACACACATTCATTTCCTTGCAATAGAATACTTGTTAGCTCCCCTTTTCCTCACAACCCTCTTGCTTGTATTCAATTAAATCTTGCTTGCTAGGTAGGTTTGTTTAAATCTTGCTTGTGAGCTTCCCTTCTTCTCACAACCCTCTCGCTTGTATTCTATTAAATCTTGCTTTTTTAATAGATGCTTGCTAGATAGGTTTGTTTATAGGATTCTCCCTCTCATTAGCTTCTTCTCTACCCACCTTTTGTGAGAGAGAGAACCACCACGAAGGATATCTCCTTATGGAAAAGGAAGATTTACCTTCACCCCCTTAGTGAAGGAGCATTACAGTGTTACAATGGACCAAGGATGTGGGTGGACGAGCTTGCACACCCCTCGTAGCCCCACCTGAGAAGTTACATTTGTGTCTCTAGCAACAAGATCTTGGGATAGAAGGAGCTAAAATAATAACAATAACAAGTGCATTTGGACAATCATTAATCAAGTAACCCGTGGTTCTTGGCATCTGAAACACATGCTCGTTCTTGAGCTGAAAATTGCAATTTTAAAGGCATCCTGGGGTGAGAATCTTGACCTTTGGGTCCACTAGCCTTTGAGACTTAGCTCTGATCGTGTGTCCAATCTCTCTTTAGATTTGGTAAACCTGAAATTAGATAGAGCTCTCTTTGGGGGAGGGGGTAGAAAGGATTTCTACTGCGTTGCCTCCTTAGGGAAAGTCTGCACAAAATCTTCAGCCATTCTCACTACCTAGTATATCTAGAGGAGGATCCAACCTTCTTGATCTGGGCAAGAGCCATCTTGCTACCCCTGCGATGGCAAAGTATTTTGGGAAATATCAGTTATCTTGAGCTGGGCAAGAGCCATCTTGCTAAGGTCTGATTGTAACCTGCAATGTCAAAGTATTCGTCCATGAGATCCAATTGAGTTTAAAATAGCTTCTTCGAGATTGTCACCTTCACCTTGGAATAACTATAGTTGAGATCTACAAAGTGCCTCTTTGATATCATTGTCCATGCCTCTACTTTAGGTATAACATTTTTCCCTTGATGTTCGCACCTCATGATTTCTTCTGAAAGAAAAGACTTCTTGACTTAAATTTTTGCAACGAGATTAAGTAACAAGATACAAGGTTACGTGAAGATAAGAAAAATACTTCTTTTATTAATTCAAAATTTTATTACATATGAATAGGGAAAAATCTCAATCCTAGGATCCAAAAAGTTAGATTTGACTATAGTAGCATATAATTACAAATTTTCAATGAGGAAGATACAAACTAAGATGATTAAGCCTGGCTAGAGAGAAACACCGAGGGTAAAGAGAAAATTTTCATGAATCCTATATTGCTTTTTTACAAAATCTAAACTTTTTCATAGGTGAGCTTAGATTCGAGGCATAACGTGGAAGATAGTCTATGTATATCACCACAATAAATCTCTCTTCATACTCATCCCACTAATGATGCCACATGAATAGGGACTGATAGGGTTGCGTGAAGAAATATTCTCTACAGTCAAGATAAATGATGGTGGGCTATTACTCCATTGCTAGCCAAATGCTCAAATGCAACTCTTGGATGGGTTGTTGTTTCGGTGTAGACTGGCCATACTACATTTTTAAATTTACACATCATTACATAAAATCACAATATTTTTGAAAACAAGAGTCAAAGCAATATATTTATTCCAAAAGTTTCATTTGAGTACAATGAAAGATGCCATCATGCTATCAACACGATTGAGTCTCTCTCTTATAGAGCGATGATACTTATGA
Organism: Cibotium barometz; assembly: GCF_041138505.1. NCBI lineage: Eukaryota > Viridiplantae > Streptophyta > Polypodiopsida > Cyatheales > Cibotiaceae > Cibotium > Cibotium barometz. Next base: position 13,811,353 of record NC_141066.1, on the reverse strand, counting down.
ATGGACATGCCATAATAAACATGATTAGAGGATCGGGTAGCAGTCGAGATCTTATGACAAGGAATATAGTTCCTAAGAGTTCTATACATCAAAAACGATGGGACTCTGAGATCACGCAGATAAAGCGGTCCTAGAGAATTATCCCTCTCATCTCATCATCCAATCGAATAAGACGCGAAAGCAATGTTCTTTGACAACCTCTCATCTTGGCTCTGCACGGTGCCATGATCCACTACCCCGAGCACCACCTATGTCTCCAATCAGCAATGGTCAGAAAGTAAAGTTTCTTGAAGTTTCTGTGACTAAGGTGACTTGATCTGCATGGTAAAGGCTATCATGTCATCCTCTGTAGTCTAGGGAATCTTGATAGATCAGACCTCACCATCTCCTACTCCATTTAAAATTGAAACCTAATAAAATATTGTAAGTTTTGGTTTTAGGTCACACATCATAGAATAAAATCACATCTAACATTATAAGCTCACGTCATCTAAACCTAGCTTAGCTCTGATGTAATGATGTGTAAATTTAAAAATGGAGTATGGCCAATCCTACCCTTCTATCTATGCAATAATAGGTAACAGAATCACACCAAAGATAGAGTGACTCACTTGGGGCCTCATATCACAATGTCCTAATGCTTTGCTATTTTGTTAGTTCCTCTTAGCTTGACTAGAACAATCCTTATGTAAGGAATGGTTCCTATAGGTGTTTCCCCTTCATAATTCTCACAAGCATGTCACATTGAGTGGCTCCCTGAGGCTTAACAAGGTATCGTGACTCCTTGATTATGAAGGAAATTTCTCTATCTTTATTCATGCTTGCTAAACTAAACTACTTAATCCCAAGTTCTTCCTTCTATAATATAAATATAGTATGTTTTTGGAAAGTGCCCATAACTCGGTCCACCGTGTCTACCCACTTTCTATTGTTGAATTGTTTTCTAATATTTAATCCTTTTCTACTTAAACCCAATCCATAGGCTCAACCTAGCTCCATCCAATCCATGGGTCTAGCCTTCCGTCCTATACTGGACCTATGGAGCCGGTGTGACCATCACACACCCATAATTGAAATTGCCACTTTACACATACACACCACTTAAAATAGTTTCACACATGAAAACAATCCTTTCATAAAAGAAAAACATAACATCATATAATTATTTTCATACCATGCATAATCCCATATGTCCATTTGACATCGCAAGGTAACTCATCAATTTCACAGCATCAATATAGATATCCTCACATGATCCTCAAACCAATACAACACTGAGCGCAAACACTCTTGGAGGATCCGTGCATGTTTTACATCCACCTCAACACAAATGTCATAATCCAAGGAACCGTTTCTATCTGTCACATATTGTGACCTATCCCTAGAAGCATGAACACTCTAGGTGCTGGCATCACAAGAGCCATATATGTGTAGTACTATCATGCATACATAGCCAACACTAATGTGTCCATTTCCCTTTGGAGTCGCTTCTTTGTTCATTACACTAATTATACCAAGGGCACACCCATGATTTACCAAGAGGGGTTAAGGTCTTGGCAGATGATAGTCTTTGTGTAATGCACCCCACATGATGGCACCCTCGTGGAAAACCATAAATCTCTATGGTACCTTCGTAGGCTTCCACAAACTAATAACATGTTCATCGCATATGAATGAAGTGTCCAAACAATAATTTCAAGACAAATCTAAGCTGAATGTAATATATTCATATCCAAGACAGTCTAGACCATCGCAAGCTCGATGAGACATCACAACTCTCTAATCGAAACTTCGAGCAAGTTGAATTCCTTCTTGGCTGTATAAATTTTGGCAAGGTCTTCCCAAGACATTTTGTTTTCTAACTTCCTTGGGATTACTCCCAAGTTTTGTTAGGAGATTATGACTCATAATTCATTCTATTCAACTTCAAGTAGAGTCCCTTGCATATAAAGAGGGTCTCTCCAAGGTCATCTATTATGTACTTCACTTATTTGGGTTCTATCTTGATGCTGAAAATATTTAAGAGTTATATGTACATTCTTTAGTACATACTTATACACATAGAGTTTAGGGTCATTCTTCTTCCTCGTAGAATCCTTTAAAATATCTGGACCAATCCTAACTTTGGCTTCTCTCTTTTGATCGAATTGGTGAGTTGTCAGTTTTTCCATAAGCTTAAGGACTTTGTTCCTTTAATTGAACATTCCTAGTTCTTAATCTTGGACTTAGTCTTAACATTATGATCTCAATTTTTGTGTCTTTAACCTATCTAAGGAGGATCTCATTTGTGCACCATAACGTGTTGAAATATACAATTGAATGGGTATGTAAAAGGCTGTAAAAGAGAGTCTGTAAATGAGTGAGTAGTAGTGAAAAGATGACTGGAATCTAATGGGAGAGAGTAAAGGGTAGCATGAGAAGTTCTAGGATGTGTGGAGATATTCTGGGAAAAGTGAAGAGGTGGAGAGAATAAAGCAAAAGAGGTGGAGTGAATCAAGGAGAGATCAGTGGGATTAGATGCTTGGCATCTTGTGGATGTAAACACTATAAATTGAGTCATTAGCCTAATGAGTATTTTCTAGTTTTTGAGTATCCATGCTTACATTAAGCTATCAGTTAATTGCTCACTAATCTTATCTTAATCATCGTCTAATCACTTTACTAATGATGTTGATTCTTACATTTGATCCACCATAGCTCATCACTTTGCTTGCATTTTAACATGGTATCAAAGCCAAGCTTAGGATTAATCCAATTTTTGAGCCTAATTATCTTGATAATTAGCTTATTAATTATAATTAGGAGTTAATCAAATTTTAGTCAATTTTCAACTAGCTTCTGTACCCCCAGCTAGTGGAGGGGCTTGATCTCCCTGCACGCTTAACATTAGGAAATAGCCTCTTAGCCCCTCCTAGCCAGGCTCTGCCCACGCACCGGCTCATCAAGACAAATTGCCAAAATGCCAACGGGAGAGCTGCAGAAAATCACGAATTCGCTGGTGCATCATTTATGGAGAAAACCTCAGATCTACACTTACAGAGAAGTAATTGGTCTAATTCCTCTTGGCCCCAGGGGTTTTCAAGGGTGCTTTACATGTTGGTGATGTCAGACTTGTGAAATTCTTCAAGGAAATGTGGCATCAAGCTTTGCATCAAATCTACCAAGTGACCTTGGTAAAACAGAGATTAAGCATTTAATGTTTGGTCAAATCTTTTGTTTCTTGGCTTGATCCTTTACTAGACTAACTTCTATTGATTCATTTGGAAGGATTTGAGCTCATTTGAACTCTAAGGCCCCTGATCTGGCCTCCTCGTACCTTCGATTTTTTGCACACAAAATAGGAGATTATTTTACTAATTAGTGATTAATCAATACTAATCACTATATTTTAGTACAATTGAGGGTTCAAATTTACCGTTGGGTATTTGATACAGATCTCTATCACTTTAGATTGCAATTTGGAGATGGTTTGATACTCCAACCATGCAGTCCAGATTTGTTACCCTTGGCTTATGTAATTTTTGGTGAATTTATGCTGATAAATCTATTGTAATCATCACTTAAACACCAGATTTGAGTTGTAAAAGGGTAGACACTACCCTTGAATCTTGAATTGGATCAAGAGGTAAGACTCCCTTCACGTCATCATCATGAGCACGGCACAAGAAATAACTAAATTTAATGGGGAGCAGTTTTATACATGGCAAACAAAAACCATGTATTTGGTAATGAGAAAAAATATGTGGGGGCTAGTTGAGGGAAGAGATAAATGCCTAGAGAGGTGATTGGGAAAAATGAGTGGAAGAGCAGGAATGAGAAAGCATTAGGACTCATTGCAGTCAGTTTAAATGATAAAATCATTCACCACATCACAGGGATACAATGGGCAAAAGATGCATGGGATGAACTCAATAAATTATTTGGCACTCAAGCAAAAAATTCAAAGATAAATCTGCTAATGCAATTCTACAAACTTGATATGAAGGAAAGTGAACCTTTAATCACACACTTGAACAAATACAAAAGCATTAAGCGACAACTGGCAACCATTGGTAAGAAGGTAGAGGATGATGAGGCACTAGCAGTGCTTCTGAAGAGTGTGGACAAAGGTGAAAATGAAAACATTGTGGCAACCCTAAAGAATGTACCTGAATTGAAGCTGCATGAGATAGAAGGAGCTCTACTAGAGCAAGCGACCAAGGTCAAAGAGAAGAAAGGGGTGGACCTAAGAGCTGGAGAGAAAAAAGCATTCTTCACCCGAGGAGGATTCTCACTCACGAGGACGAGGATGAGGAAGAGGCATGGGAGGAGGAAGGACCTTCACTTGCCACAACTATGGGAAGCTAGGACACATGGCAAGAGACTGCTATAGCAAACCCAATGAAGAAGGAACAACATCGGCAAACTTCATGGAGACTCCTAAGGAAGTGGAGTCAGATTATCTTTTCTGAGAGAGAAAGAGAGAGAAACCCCACAACCCAATGTAACCTGCCCCAACAAAGTAAAACCACCTCTGAGTCATCGATGATGTAGGCCATGTGGTAGATGTATGTGTGAGAACTTTAGTCAAGGTCACGGGCACTACTTGTAGTAGCCTTGGACACAGAGAGAGAGAGAGAGAGACTGTCAAGGACTATGAGTTAGGGACTTGAGGCACTGGTCTTGCGGGCTACCAAAGTAAGAGGGAAACTTGGTATAGGGTCCATGTCTAGGATTTTTCACTTGAGGTGAGGTGTTGAAATATACAAGTGAATGGGTGTGTGCGGGAACAAGCCCTTAGCAAGAGGCTGTAAAAGAGAGTTTGTAAATGAGTGAGTAGCAGTGAAAAGATGAGTGGAATCTACTGAGAGAGAATAAAGGGTAGCATGAGAAGTTTTAGGATGTGTAGAGATATTCTGGGAAAAGTGAAGAGGTGGAGAGAATCAAGCATAAGAGGTGGAGTGAATCAAGGAGAGATCAGTGATTAGATGCTTGGCATCTTGTGGATGCAAACACTATAAATTGAGGCATCAGTCTAATGAGTATTTGCTTGTTTTTGAGTATCCATGCCTACGTTAAGCTATCAATTAATTGCTCACTAATCTTATCTTAATCATCATCTAATCACTTTGCTGATGATGTTGATTCTTGCATTTGATCCACCATAGCTCATCACTTTGCTTGCATTTTAACATAACGCACATAGGATAATTTTTCTTCCAAGATTTTACGATAAGAGTTTAAACTTATTTGGTAGAGGATGTGCTTCCAAACCCTTATTTTATGGTTCAAATAACACTTTCTCTCTCTAAAAGTGTATCATCTTTTGAAGAGATTTACCTAATTCTATCCTCCTTTCCATAAAAGTGACTTTAATTTCTTTGAATTAAATCCTAAGTTTTTTTACTAGCATTACTCCTAATTCATCCATGCACATCTAAGGCATAAAAGCAAGCATTCTATAGAATAGACAGTTAAAATACAAAGGAATTGAGAGATATTATAATTTTTGAATAAAGGGCCTATTTGTACCTTGAAAATTAGCTTGTAAGGGAGGTATTATACCCGTGTGTAGAGAAATGAAGCTTCCTCCTCCACAAAAGTCCATGAGTTTTTTTGATGATCCTAATGAGCTTGTACAATATCCATTATTACCTTTTTGAGTGCAACCGCGAGCAATGATAGCCTAGATAATGCAAACGTATGACCATAGAACAAGTGCAGCACTAAAATCTATGGGAAAAGTATGATCTTTTTTCAAGAGGATTTGTCATGCAAGAGACTCTTTATAAAGTTGAAATGATTGCTGGCCATTCTACATGCTCACTTAGTTTACTCAAGGTTGGTAGCCCATAAGAGACCCATGCAACTCAACCTTAGACTTCATGCATTCACTCATTTCCCATGCACTCAACCACTCCTTCATGCATCCATTCATACATCAAGCCAACTCCCACTACATTCATGCACGGCTAGAGTTATCTATTAGTCTCCACATTTAATAATTATTGTACTTCTCAAAAATTACTCCGAAGGTTTTGCACTCTACCTTCCAACTTCAGACTTTAGATTTTCACCTTAGTTTAATTAAAATGTTCATTATTCTCTATTTATAATTTTTAGCAAAGCTAATGCTTACACACCCTCGTATATTTTACGAATAATTATAATTATATTAAATTATAAATTAACTCATTTATCATATTCAATTTCTTTCTAATATTACTGTTTTTCTCTCTAACTCCAATATGTAGGGTGTGCACATGTGAACGTGTGCACACTGCACATGGAAAAATCCCAAATAATTTTGCATAGCCAATAATTTTAAACTTTATTTGTATATTTTCTCAATTACTCAGACTTCCAAGTCTCTCCTTTTGAATGCACACCTTATTTAAAACCATTAAAGGACACTATATTGAAAATGCATGTAGTCTTGTCCAAACTATAAGGCATCATATGATGCCCAAAATGGCTCAGATGCCCATTTTGGGCTTTCATTGGTTGCATTTGCAAATAGCAAGGACACAATGCTGTAAGCCGAGCAACATCAGGCCTCACTTTGAAAGGAGTGTCTACATAGGGATTCTGCCTTATGGGATGTTGTAGTCGAGGCTACGAGGAAGAATCTTGTAAGAGTTGCCACCCCAACAACGAGGCCACACTTTGATACATTGCCAACATGAGGCCACACTTTGAAAGGAGTGTCACTACATAGGGATTGTGCCTTATGTGATGTAAAATCATTTATTTAATAAAGTAAGTCTCTCTTAGGATAAAAAATAAATAGGCAATTTACCTTGGAAAGGCTCCGAATACCCACAAAAAATAGGAAATGGTAGATTTATGTTCTCTCTCTTTGCGAGCACTCATCCTCTCTCTCTCTCTCTCTCGTGTGTTGTGGGACAAATGATGAGTGGAGGGTGCCTGAGGCCAAAGGA